>NC_140097.1:2786934-3464434 GCF_964237585.1 Gallinula chloropus
GTCACTGAATAGCAGCATAAAATGAACACATAGCATCCTAGAAAAAGTGTGTTTGATATCAGGCTCTTTATTAAAAATGTTTACCTTCTAGTAGCAGCAGCAGAAACAGTCATTTCCTGATCTTTGGAGTTTATGCTTCTATACCTCAGGCTCAGGGAAGAGGTTATTTGCAAGTGTAATTTATCATATTTTGACCCCATTTTTAGGGTCAAAAAATAACAGTATACACTTCAGGGGGTTTTGAACTCCACTTCACTATGGCTATTTAATTTGGCTGCAGGGAAACCAACTGATCACTGCATATTCAAGAGAAAATGCAACACGGACCCAATTGAAAATGAACTGGCCAACTGAATTGAAACATGGAAAATACTGAAATTTATTAACACCACTTAGGTGCCATGATGCTGTCTGCATGTAATGCAGACCCTACAAATAGTAAGAATGAAAAGAAGAAAAGCATTTACTCTGCATGAAACACACACCAATCCTTTCACTCAAATCTTCTCTATAATTCCCAGCAATCTTGAAAGCTTCAATACAGCTGGAAAACTCTCTTGCTTTAGTTGCAAATGCACAAGAACTTGGTTGGTGTCAATAGCTTAAAACTGCTGCCCAGAGTAAGAGGTGAAATACTTCAATTATGTTTGCATCTTGGCAGGTTTGCCTTTAGAAAGAAAAAAGGGGGAAGGCAGATCTCTCTAGTGCAGCCTCTTTACCCAAGTTGTTCCATCAGGTTTTCCTAACCACAGCAGAAAATAAGCAAAACACAACATCACACCCTCTACTCCCTCCCTCTCCCATGTCATACCTGAATGTTAAACACCTCCCTCCATTCTTCACACTCCAGCAGGGCTGCATCTGGCACAGCATCCATCCCCCAGACTCCAGCAACTGTGACACATGAGACATTCACACCATTCTCTGCCTTCTCAAGACAAATACTTTACTCCTACTTCTTTACCAAAGTGGCCAAGAGAACAAACACCCTCACCTCACATAAGTACTCATGGTTTCAGCCCCCAGGTTCAGTGAGATTTGGTCAAATGAAGGGAAATCAAATCACCTGTGTAACTCTGCATTTCTGCCAGTGAGAGGAAAGCAGAATGTATAATGTGCTAATCGAGAGTATAGATAATTACAGACATATGTATAGGTGTTTATATAATGCTATATAATAACAGCTCTACAGTGGAAGGAAAATAAGTAGTTGTTGTTCCTTCTGCTTGTTTGGTTAACACCTTGCTTACAAATACCTCCCATCCACTTTGCTAAGGGCCATCCACTAGACTTAATGCCCATCCTAAGGCTTGTCGTGTTCTTCATGGTTCTTTGCTTTCAAGTAATGTGTTAACACCAGACATTTAAAATCCCTGAATGTTAGAAATAAATGCCATACTGTAGCTGCAAGAACCTGATTGCAAACTCATTATCTGGTAATGGTACGTGGAGCCGACCTCGCGCCTCTCTCATTCTCAATCTTTCGTTCGAGACCAGATCAGACCAAGAGCTGTGACCACAGAATGTAGAGCTAATAAACTGTGTAGAATGAGCTGTGATATTGATCCGATAGAGGACAGGTCCCACCACCACAAACGGCATGTACAGCACTGTTGTGTGCAGTACCTTGAGATCATAAGCTAAGACGCAGGCTGTAATTAGGGGTTGGTTGAATTACCAGGGTAGAATTGCTTAAAGCACGACACGCTCTTTTGCAAAAGTAGGTTTTGTACTCAGAGCTTTTGCTACTGTTTACTCCCTATGAAACTGCCTCCAAGAATATTTCCTTTGCCCACAGGAAGCTGTCTTTGGCTGGCAATGAGGTAACAAAGGTTATAAGGCTGTCACCTAAGGACCTCCATGGTGTGAGATGTGGTGTTGGTGACACAGAAGCTCTGACCAGTTCAAAGAGCAGCATAAATCTGCTCTCAGAAGAGCCTGCACACGATCACAGAGTCACAGAACCGCAGAATCACAGGGGTTGGAAGGGACCTTGAGGTATCATCAGGTCCAACACCCCTGCCAAAGCAGCTCCCCAGCTCATATTGCACAGATATGTGTCCAGACAGATCTGGAATCTCTCCAGAGATGGAGACTCCACACCCCCTGGGCAGCCTGTCCCAGGGCTCCCTCACCCTCACTGTGTAAAAGTTCTTCCACATGTTGGTGCAGAACTTCCTATGCTCCAATTTGCAGCCATTGCCCCTTGTCCTGGCTCCACACAGCACTGAAAAGGTGACCTCTGCACTGTGAAGGGCTGGAAAAGCTGCCACCGTTCACCTGGCACTTAGCTTCATGGTTGGCAGATTGTGACAGCATCAAACAACACTTCACAGCGTGCAGAGTGTATGTAACGTTATAGAAGACGTAACTCTTGCTCTCTCTTGTGGGAGTTCCCTGGTTTAGTGACCTACTTCATTCCAACAGCTGTTCCTATTGAGGAACAAAATTTGACTTTTCTCTTCTAAGTGACAATCAGTATAAACAGACCGTGGGTATCAGGCTGCTTATACACTTCTCATAAAAATACAGGGGAATTAAGCTGCACAGTGAGCATTGCATGAACCGTATACAAAGCACTCTGCCATGTTTTTATTTGTTTGGTCTATTCAAAGTGTGAAAGAATATGAACTGAGTGCCTGATTAAAATGAAGTGTAACTCATAACAGTTTATTTGCACTGCAGTGCGTTTGCTGTGTGATTCATTACATTGCATTCAGCACCTTACCATTTAGTTATAGAACCCTCCAACTGCCACTTAAAAGGAGGTGTAACATGTTCTTTCTTTTATTTGTGTCCAGAGTCTTAACCATATGCTTTATGGGGCTTCATCAGTTTACACATCATGCTAACTGCAGCAAAGCTCTAATTGAATGTGTGATTTAACCAATAAAAAGAACCCATGTTTTTTTAGCAGTGGCCAAAACATCTATGGTTTTCTTTGGATAACCTTTCTGTAAGCAAACTTGTGATGGCTTTACTTTTTAATAAGCTCAAAATCAGCAAATAAAATGGTAGCATGAAGTTTGTTCAGCCTGAACTTGGTCTTGCAGAGCTTTGAGCTGGGGTGATTTCAACTGGAGATGGAATTGCAGGCTCACAGGATGTTTAAGTGGGTACATATATCACGTTTTCAGCATTCAAACCATCTCCTTGCTGTAGAGTATTAGATTTTAGCTAAGAAAATTCCCATTCATCATGTCATACATCACTCTAGTAGTACAGAAATGGGAAGAAGTGATATCTAAGTACAGACAGAACGATTCTTCTCTCCAGGAGGATGCATTTCTTCTGTTTACTTTCTGGAGGTGTGGAGTTTGTACCCACAAGACAATGCAAGGAAACAAAATTAAGATACAGAATTATAAGGCACTTCATTGTAGTTGTTATTTGAAGACATATGCCTCAAGTCTATGATAAAATGCTCACAGGAGTCAGGGAGCAAATATGAATCAGAAACAGCAAAGTCACCACAAAAAGTAATATTATCCTTGCAAAAAGTTACATACAGTCATGTTTATATGGGATTTACTGATTTGATGAAAATCAGTGAGAAACGTGGCATGATCTAAACATAAAATTTTGCTGTGGACATTCTTAATCTTGCAGGAAGATATAAGACTGGTATAAACTTCATTTTCAGTTGTATTTCAAGGCTTAAGCACTTGCATAACATAAATACACAGTGTATGTAGTGCAATATGGGTGATGTGCTGCTATGTAAATGAGAACTTCTACGCAGGCGAAACTACAGAACGTTTTAATTGGCCACGCAGTGTGTACCTATGTTCCATGGAGAATGAGCAAACAGATAGAGTACAGAGTAACATATGTCTGCTGTTTACAGCCCCAGCACAAGCCTGGGTTGGTTCCACTGCACTGAGCGCTGAGTCCACCCCACTGGCACCAGCGTCTCCTCCATCCATACTGCAGTAGGGAGTGCTTCTGTTTAAAAGTGACCTAATTACACTTTGCACATGTGTGGTAGGTACTGCCTCTGTGCCCAGGAGCAGCTATTGAACGTTGCTCTCTGATTTTTGGCGATGATACTGCTTTGCAGTGCTGCCAAACATGAGCAGGTGATGGGAAAGGACCAGAAGCGCAAAGAGGAGCAGTTTGCAGGAGCACCCAGCAACCAAGTATGGAGAAGGGCTAGGAAAGTGCCAACATAGTGCAAACATAGAGGAAAAGTCTCCTTAATGGTTTTTACTCACAGGTCAAAGCAAGACTTCCCACGGCAACTGCATGTGGCTAAGAGTATGTGTCTTGTGACTTCTTCATCCCTTTGTATTGAAGTTGGACTCAACGATCTTAAAGGTCTTTTCCAATCCAGTCATTCTGTGATTCTGTGGTTCCGTGAGGGATTGCTCATTCCTGGATCTCATAGGAGAACTTTTGGAGTTTGGGTGGGAAGAAGACCTTTAAATTAACCCATAGGGTTAAAACAAAAGAACACCTTCCCCTCCAACAGCTTCTCATGAAATATGAGGCTGGCTAAAATAAAACACCCTTCTGGACTGTAATATGCTGCTGCTGTCCCTGTGGCATATTTTAGTCACATAAATAATAGGCTGTCTTACCTTATGGAAGGAGCAGGCCACTTAGTGCTTTTTTTATACATTCTGAAATCCCTGCTATGACAAAACAGTTTGGAAATCAATGTGAAAAGCCAGTAAATCTGCATATTCTTTGAAGAAGAACTATCTTCAGAGGTAAAAAAACCCAAGTGCCTGTGCAAAGAGTGTGTGCAGCACCCGTGCAGCCACAGTGAAGGTGTTCTAGCAAGGTTGGGGTTTGCAGGACTGAAACCAACTCAATGTGTTTTTAGAAATACATTGATTGCTAACATAAATATGAGGTGGTATTCAGAATGTCTCTGGCAAACAGTTCTGTATTGAATTTTTACAGCAGCCTAGAAAAGCGAATTTTCCTTAAGTTAAAGAAATCTTGTAAAGGAAATGATGTGCTACCTCATTCACTAAACATCAAACACAAATCTTTTAGTTCAGCATCAGAGGTTGCATAAGAAGTATGCAAAAACTGGGTCAAAATGTTTGTTTAAAGATGTTGCATATCTAAATAGGAAGGGGAATTGTTAATCCATGAAGGGGGTAGATCACTCTGTTGCAGGCAATTGCTTTTTCCTAGTTGTTCTATAATTGTTTCCATTGGTACTAAGCAGAAACTTCAGGCTTAAATAATTCTACTTTAACAGATCAGGTTAATAAGTTTAGGCTGCCTATTAATTTTTTTGCAATAACATTTGAAAATTAGAAAGATCAAAGTGCAGTTCAAAGTTTTGATACATCTGACTGGGCGTACACATGTCTCTATTTCTTTAGCCCAGCCCATGCACTTTGCACCTCCTAGGAAACCTGCTAGGGAATTTTTTATACTTCTCAGGTTTTCTTATCTCAATCCAATTTTTTTTTTCCCAAAAATTCTTTTCCTAAACCTCTGAAGTCTACAAAGAGAAAATGCTGTTGTTAACGTGACCCAAATATCCACTCCAGGTCTGGTAGCGATCAAAATTATCATACAATTTTTGCAGTCTGGTTTCCAAAGTTCTGCTTGTAATATCTTCCTCTGTATCCTTTAAATATATCTTTTTAGAATATTTATGGGTACTCTTCTTCATCTGCAGTCCTTGCTCTTGTAAAATAAGCAGCCACTGTAGCTTAGGATATACCACTGTATAAATTATTTATTGAAAGCATAAAGTATTGAAGAATATTGTCTTAAACTTTATTCTCTGACAATATAAAAAGGAAGAGAAAACATCATCTAATTACAATGTAGGCTTTATATGAAATGGAGAGAATTTGGTTTCGCTGACTTATGGTATTGCAACCTTTGACAGGATTTTTCTTAATAGAAAAGAAATAGTATGTTTCCTAGAAAAAAAAACCACAACAGGGATGACTTATCCCTGAAGTAAATATCCAGCCTGTGAAACATAAATAGCAAGACTAATGGAAGAGGAATATAGATAAACCAGATTAACAGAAAAGATGAAAGCATAAAAAGCATGAGTATGCTGTGAAAACTCTCCTGGGCTAACTAGAAAAACTTGTCAGAGTGTGCACAGGGAGAAAAGAAATAAAACATTAAAGATCAAACAAAAAGATCCTGAAAATCCAGTAATAATTCTAGGTATTTATGTATGCTTACTAGGTTGCTACATATGTAACAGTAAAGGGAAATGCTAAGGATGAGTAAAGCAGGACGACCAAAACCTAGAAATAAAATGCCCCATTGCATGAAGGTTGTGGTACCAGGTGCTCCTACAAAATTCAAACACCCTCATCCAAGTTTTACATCATGTTTCACTCCACTAATATTTCCATAATCTTGAAGAGTGGTTGGATTTATTGTGTGTTGGGTTCCAGCACAGAAATCCTCCATGCAACCTGGGGGGATTTAACTGGGATGGAGGTTCAGGGTGACACCGGTGGGGATGGCCCGTGTGCTTCAGTGGAGATGCATTGCAGGAGAAGATCCTTTTGGATCTGGGAGGTCTCAGCCCCTAGCTGTGGCCCTGCAGGGATGGTGATCTCTTAACAGCAAGCTGAGATCCTTCTCAAAAGCTCCAAAGCACCTGGCCAGTCTCAACCTTCAAGTTAATTTGATTTTAGTGCATTTAATCATAGAGTCTATTAATAGTATTGATTTCCTTAGATAAAATATACCTATGAGGGCACTTGGCAGCACCGGTGGCACCACATCTCCCAAAGGCTGCTTGGTCTTCCATCCTGGCTCCAATGAAGTCACATCAGCTGGCAGGAGAAAAACTCGTGCCTCTACCACTGCCCCATCACCATGTAATGAAGGGCAGATGTGAGTGGGGCAGTTCTGCTGCAGGTAATTTCTAATACCAAATACCACCTGGCTGCAGCTGGACACCTTTAGAGAGAGCAAAACAAAAGAGAACCACTTCTTATGCAAATGTATTTGAAATTATCTCCATTCCTGATTCCTCAATTTCTGTGCCCAGGATGTGGCTCTGCAGATAGGACCTGAACTCGGGGGGACTCTGGGCTCACAGAAGCACATTCCTATTTTGCTGATAAAAAAACCAAACCCACAACTTACTAAATGTCAATTCAGAATTAAACTGCACTCCAAATCTTTTGTAAAGCTACATTTAAAATGACTTTATTGCAAGATTAATATCTGAGATACACCAGACTTTTCTTCAATTATTGGAGCTCAGTAAGTCTGAAAACCTCAGAATGAGCTATTTCTGCCTTCTTGGCCAGGCAGGCAGCAGAGATCCTCCAATTCCATTATGTTTTGACTTCTTTTTTCTGTAGTTATGTTTTACTTTCTGTAAAACACTCTTTTTATTACAGCCCCAGTCATCCTTCTACACACAACAGAGCTTAAGTGCCTGATCCTCTTAAATAAATGAAAGTGTATCCACTGTGTTTTGATCCAGCCCTTAAAAGAAAAATAGCAAAGGATGACTGGGTCATATTGATTTTGTTTCAGCCTCACCTTGCAATTCAAACTCATTAGAACAACTCAAATTAACGAAGAAGAAAAGGCAAATAACTTTGGGGATGGGAATGCCACGCACTTGCAGTGTGACTTCTAAGAGTACATGTGGGGGGTTTGAATGTGAGGTGCACAATGGCAAAATCAGTGCTTGGAAGACTTGGTTTTGGTAACTTTGAAGCAGGTTGGATGAGCCAGCTTTGAATAAGGTCGGATATGAGAGAGCAGCAGGGCTGTCAGCATCAGTGGGATGAAATGTAGAAGTTACCCAGCTTTGGCACGGGGCACGTATTGCCCCTACGCAGCTTTGAAACACTTGCAAACCAAACATGAGCACTTTGAATTCTCCATACTGCCCTAGAGTCTTCAGACAATCCAGTGGTTGCTACTTGACCTGAAGCTTTCCAGAAATGTTGGGGTTTTGTGAGGTTCCCCCCCTTTTTTTCCCTACTTCTCTGGTTTCTCATCTGCTTAATTAACTGTCTGCTCATACCAGCATCTGCTGCCCTTGAGGGAGTGAGGTGGGCTGTGGGCTTTTACTATTACTAATTCTGCCAAAAACTGTTATAAACCCCCCCCCCACAACACAAGGAAGCAATTTCAGCCCTTTGAAGGGTGTCAGTCCTGATTTACACAGATTTTCCTCGTGGACTCTGGTGCAGTTTTTGGCTGGCACACACAGCACTGAGCCATAGCTGAGAGACCTGCCCCTTATCCTGGCTTCACCCTGACCCAAAGGGTAACCTGGAGCAGCTTCATTTCCCATGTGATTCCCCTTGAGATCCACAGTTAATAACAGGTAACATCAACAATAATCAGGTATTTGTCATTCTTAATATGGACAGAGCCAAACTCGCCAGTATACTTGTGCTGAAGATGCCTGGTTTTCACTGAGCCAGTGACCAAGGAAGGTTTTGCTCAGTGTGGGTAAAGATGGGCAGAACTGCTGCTTGGTTGGCCCTGAGTTGCTGCTCCTGTGATTATTATGGTGATCTTTTAATGCAATTGCACTCATCAAAGCGATGCTCAAGATTCCATGCTCCACTGATGGCTGGCTGCTTTGGTACACCACTGTGTAAAGCTTCCAGAAGTTACTCCATCAGTCTGCCCACGAGTGAGAACTTTCTGCAATGACCTTTAACAAACAGCTTTGCCACAAAAGCCATTAAGGTTTATTTAAATGTCTCGGGCTTATTTTGTGGGGGAAAAAATAAACAAACGATGAAAAACAAAGTAGCAGAAATTGAAAAAGCCTGGATGCAGCATCAGACTTCAAATCTGGACATATTCCTATTGCTGCAGTAACTTTAGACAGCACTTAGCTTAGCTCACAGATTTCACAGCCTTCAACACCATTGGAAGCACCACCTCTAAAGAGCAAAGCTTTCAGAATTGGCATTTCTGCCCTGTCCATCCTTGTTTCCAGCATGGATTTGTCATTCCCTGCTGGCACAGAGCATTGCCTAGCAGAGCAGGGTCCTTTTTTGCTGCCACCCTCCCTGGAAAGGGTCTGTGGAGTGGTCTGCAGGCAGACATGGACCACTCTGCAGCCCCTTTCCAAGGGGCTGCTTGGCTGGCTCTGCCGATGCTCCACGCTGACCAGGAGCCGTATGGCTGTGCAGAGCCACACGGTGCCTCTCCACTGGGCTTGCTGCTACGCTACCCTCAGCCATGTGGCTTTTGGCCGGCTCCAAGCGCCGGCACGACAAGCTTGCATCTGTCTACACACTGCTGCCGAGACATACTTTGGGTCTCACAGGTCCCCTGTGGGTTAGGCAGCTGCCCCAACGCTGGCACTGAGTTCCTATGTGCTCTCTAGAGTTGTGCTGCTAGGAAGGGCAGAGGTAAATCTGCATTATATGTGGGGTTTAAAGTACTCCTACAATGGAAAGAGAAAAAGTAACACCCAGCAAGGGCTAATCCAGAACTTACTGTTGAAATACTTTGGCATTTAATAGTTATGATGCAATGTTATTACAATAATAATAATAAATAATACAATAAGTAATACACAGAATAGTTTTTACTTTTTAAATAACCATCCATATACATATAAATATGTAAAGTGGGAGATGATCATATCCTCATCTCTTGTGGGTGAAAAACATGCAAAAAAATGCTAAATAAATGAATAGGAACAGCCAAGTCTGGCTGCAGGAATGAAAAGAAATCCAGGTTTTATGCATTGGGATGTTCAACACAGTTATTTAAAATTCATGCCTATTTAATAATAAATACATTTCACAATTAGTATTGGAGGCCAGTTGCTAAAATAAGTGTGAGGACAAAATCATGCTGCGTGAACTCAAATCATCACAAAGGTGTGTGTCAGATGATGAAGGGAGAACCTGGCAGAAGTCGGAGCCATCGAGTCGCCATGTGATGCTTTGGGCAAGGAAGTAGTGAATGAAACGAGGTGAGAGATACCTTTCCTTTAAAGACTACAAAAATCCTGGTTGTGTTTGAAGCCAATGGCAAAACAACACACCTCTGGTTTGCTCAGATTTCACCAGATAAGAATAAAAAGGGGTTGATTCCTTTTGGTCTTTGTGGGTTTATTCCTGGTGGCATCAGGAGGCCGTTCTCAGATTGGTACTGGTGTGAAATGAAACTCTGTCTGGGTTTATTCAAGGCATCCAAACAGACATTTCAATCCTCGACTTTTAAATAGCACAAATGGGAGTGGTGGAAAAATATCCTTCAGAACCTAAGAGCACTACAAATATCTTGGTGTCCATAACCCCCACATCAGAGTGTGCCACTTTCGCATGAAAATGTCAGCATAAAGTATCAAATTAATATGACTCTCTAGTGTCTGATATTTATCAAAATATCATTGTCAATTTCTCAACACCTTGAAAGATCTGGGTATTCACACGTGAATATAATCATTAAAACAGCTTGTCCAAAATTTAGAATAGACCCTCCATTGTAATTATCACCTCTATTAAATCTGAGAAAGGAGATTTAAACATCCTTATTTAAAGTCCCATCCTTCTCTCATTTAAAGTACAGTCCTTAGATTTAGAAGGATCTGTGAGAAACAGAAACAAACCAAAATGAAAAACCCAAACAGCAGAACAGAAAAACATGGGAAGAAAACAAATACTCCTTCCAAGTTTTAGCTTTTAATCAAAAAGCAGAGTTGAAGGCCTGGTTCACAAGACACTTAAAAGTGTATGCAATTTAAAGGTGGGGTAATCCCATCTGATTTATTTAACTGGTTTTAGCCATTTGCCAAACCATGGCCAGACAGAGCCAGAGCTGCATCACGGTATGCTGGTCCCCACCTTGTGCTCCCGGGACCCTCGACACTCTCAGAAGCATTTTGGAGCATCTCCAAGCTGGGTGCACATCAGGAACTCCTACTTCTCACAGTCATCATCGTGTGGCAATGTGCAGGAAGCATGAAGTCTGAAGAAATGTAGTTTCTTCTCACAGCTACCCCACCTTTGTCCTTTCTCTCTGAGATTATGTGGAAAAAGAAGTCTTTATGGCTTTGATAATGCTACTATTGCCTTAGTAATTGGAAACCAAGGCCGTTGGGAAATGATACAGCTAATACAGAATAGGGTTAATGAACCAATCTCTCCTCTGTACGGGGTTTTTGGTTCACAGAGCAGGAGGACTATGAATGTTTATAGTGCATTACTCTCATCTGGTTATCAGTGACAGGTACCAGTCATTGCTATCTCCTGGCCTTCCTTTCCCTCCATGGGAGAAAATTACCCTTGCTCCAGCATTCAAGGGAGGACACTGCAGTGCCATGTAAACGGCAATGTATGTTTTTATTCTTTTCAACTTGTCCTCCCAAGAGTAATAAGATAAAAATGAGTTGTGCAAGGGTCAAATATATATGTCAGAATGCAATTCACCTGATTTCCCACTTTGGCTGCATTAAGTTTGGAAGCCTAATGCTTTTTATTGCGTGACCTTTAGTACCAGCCTATACAGTGAAAGGACCTGAGAGTGTTTGGGTGTACTCTAGGATGTGCTGGGAAAGAAGCTGCCTTTTTACAGTGTGATTGAAAAATACCCTGTTATATCTCAGACTGAAATGGCTTTCCACTGCCACAACTGCCCTGACTCTTTATTGGAAATTTATTTGTATGGAGGGCAGGGAGAGGAAAACTGCTTGATGACAGCCATGGCTAGAGTCTGCTACCACCCTCTCCTGCACGCTGGGACTCTGTGGTGTTAGCTTCAGACCTTTGGGTTTGGCTGCATGGTGCTAGGAAAGGACCTAAAGCTTCTCAGGAGTGGCTTTAAATGACTTTTTTGGCTATGTCAAAGCAGCAGGCGTTTTGGTGGTTTTTTACTTAGGTAAAGTAGGATGCAACAGCTCTTAACATGACACAGTGAGGCTGGCTGGGTCCTTCCTCTCCATTCCTTGGCTTTCCATCACCACTGTTTACATGGGGATATATATCCCCTGGAGCAGGCTGCCCAGGGGGGTATGGAGTCTCCTTCTCTGGAGATATTCAAGACATATCTGGACATTGATCTGTGCAACCTGTCCTAGGGACCCTGCTTTGGCAGGGGGGTTGGACCTGATGATCTCGAGGTCCCTTCCAAGCCCTGTGATTCTGTGATTCTGTGATCCATGGCCTTTCCTGATAATGTGGCATATGTGGTCGTGTTCTGCACCTGCCTAAGTAACACAGCCTATTCTGATGGGAACTGCTTTGTCTCCAGCGAGTGTGTATATTGCAAACTCTTCTTGCAAAGAAAAAAAGGAAAGGAAAAGACACTTTGAAATGTTGTGAAAAGAGTCAAATTAAGGACCTGAAAATTCTGTGAAATGAATTAATAAGACCCTGGGTGAGAAAGCTCATGACAAACTATTCCCCCCGTTTCCGCTGCACTTCCTCACCATGCAGTGTGAACTGAGACAGGAGTGCCAACAATTAGAGCTCACTCTCCTTTTACCTGCTGCAAATTGCTGTGCCTAACACTCAATATCTGTGCTGAACTGCCTTGGAAAAAAAAAACCCCAAACCCTATCTCAAATACAAACCCACCAGAATGAAATGCTTTTATGTCCCATATTTCTCCAATTGTTTCTAACCTCCCTTGATCTGCTCCTGGGTTGAGAGGAGATGTGGATTTCTCCCCTGTTGTTTGCTTTCTGAAGTGAATTACCCCTTTTGCCTTTCTGTTCTTTAGAGGAAACCCTCTGTGGGTTAGAGACAAGGGAAGAAACAGAAGTGATGCCAGCAGCCAGGTCAGCCCCATCCTGTCCCCCAGCTCACTGGTACAGCAGGAAGGAGGTGCTGCTGCTCCTCAGAGTTCTCCAGTAGTGTTTCCCTACAGTCTCACCAAGGGTTTTCTTCATGGAAATAATCTAGAGATATATTTTCTCTTTCCTTTCATAGGTCTGGAGGATGAGTGAGTAGAGAAGTGGAGTATCAGAGGAGGTTTAGGAGTGACGATCCCCTCAAACCATGTGGACTATGGAGCTTCTTCCTTGCCCAATGCATCCCTGCTGTCTCAGGAGACATTGACCCTTGCAGCACCAATACCTTTCAGTTAGAGCTGAGGGGACTAGCCCAGATTTTTAATATTTAGGCATAAGTAGGCGAGTTAAATTCTGCTCCAAGAAATCCCATTTACAAGTCTGTACTTTTTATCTTAAGCACTGTAGCAAACTGCGTTGTTGTCCAGACATGAGGTAAATTTTAATGCCAGAATTAACACCAAATCACTCAATACATCTTTAAAATTAACTCATTATCATAACACTGGAAAATAGAACATTGATCCACTCACACAGCAATCCAAAGGGTCCAATTTTATGGTCGTCTTCAGATAATTTACTGAAAGTTGTCAGTATAAATTTATAAAACAAAGCACCCCAGAATGCTCCAATGTGCAGAACACAGGGGATAAAATGAATTACAATAAAAACACATGCAGTTTAGGCATGCAAAATATTATGAAAGGGTTCTTTCCTCAAATATAGAGTTCTACATCTTCTGTCATATTGCCTTTGTACGTTTATGCATTCCATAGAGAAATGGTTTTGACTGTAAATATGCACCCATTAAAAATCCATATTTTATCTCCTCCCCAGTTTTCAGGGAAGCAGTATGCAATATGCATATGCACAGTTGTGACTGTGAGGAGAGTAGTATTTTCTCCCATCTATTTGGTCCCAGGGATGCCACACTGTTTTCACTGGCAGTTTGCTAAACACATGCAACTGGCAACACAGTATCAGGTATTCATAAATCATCCTATTTCAGATAACTAATTGACAGAAATCAGCCCCCAGAGGAGTCTTCTCATAGATTCAACAGCTCTTTACGATGAAGGACTCTCTCACTCAGAGCTAAAATCAGCTTGAGCTTTGAACCAAGGCCTGAAGATCGAGAAATGTAAGCTTAATCAGACCAACATGGAAACAGCTTTCATTGCTTAAAATGCTGTATTGAATAACATGCTTCTCAGCACTGCTTGAAGGGGAAGGCAACATGATGAGCGAGGGACCCAAATTACCCAAACCCACCCAAGATGCACCACACCATTCAAGCACAACCAAACTCTGGAAGAAGAGGGTTTGTGCGGTTCAGATGAGAGCCAGAAAGGGTTTGTATGGTTCAAATGAGAGCCAGAAGCCAATGAGAGCTGAAAGAAGTGCTCCCTCCACTCTCTATGGGCAGCCACAGGCTGCACTGGCCGCAGGTCCCCGTGCTCTCAGCAGAGGTAAAGCCCTGGAGAAGCCCTTGGAGACCACTCCACTGGAAACATCATGAGCAGCTGTTTGAGCTGCACGTCTGCTGGAAGAGACACCTGTAGTGCAGATGGTAGGGGAAACCATAAAACATGTTCACTTGTGTATTAATTGGTTTCTGCATCCCAAGGTGGGGGTAAAAAAAAAAGAAATTACATTGTTCTGTAATTACATGGAACAAACTCCCCTCTGCTAATTTGCATTGATAATTTGGACACACTGAATTTTTAAATTTGTTTTCTTTGTCTCCTTCTGCACACAACACATTTCAAACCAAAGTAAGGAATTTAGCATGAAAAATGATCTGTTTACCAAGGGTATTATTGAGATATGATTTGTCTACATTCCTAGGGACGGAGAACCTACCAGAGTCCCTTGAAAATTGTCATCAAGATTAATTGTAAATCTTAAAATGTTGAGCTTGAACTTCCAGCTATTTTACCTAGTTACACAGCAGCTAGACTGACAGTCCGTGATTTAGAAATTCCCTCCTCCAGATAGATGCTCGCAGCCTCTAAGTTTACCCCTTGATCTTTGCTTTGCTAAGGAAAAAAAAACCCAACAGCTCAATTATCTCTCTCTGTCTCTGCACTTGAGGGCATGCTTCCAATCCTTTCATCGTTCAGTGGTACATATCTGATCCCATTCCAATTTATCAGCATCCTTCCTGGACAATAGCCAACAGAAAGGGATATAGCACTGAAATAGCAGAATAATCTGCTGGTAATTAAAATGCCTCTATTTGCTTTATCTGAAGAGCCTGGTGTCTCTTCTAGCTGTGGCATCTTCAAGAGACCATGTGTGCAGACGTTATCTGTTGTGATAGCAGCATATTTTTTGGTGACTGCTCCCAAGACAGGCTCTCCAGGTGACTTAGACTGAAGTTAAGTAAACTTCAGCATTAATTTATGTCCTACTTAAAGACTTAAGGGGTTAATTTAAACTGTAGGGAGAGGGAGGATGAGCCAGTGTGGGAGGAGCCCAGCCCAGCTGTGAGGGTCTCAGACCTGAAAGATATGGCTTCAGCTCCCAACGTCCCACACATTCATTTTGTGACCTTGAACAAGTCAGATTAACTTCTTGTTTCTTACTTCTCTACCCATGTAATGCAGATGATAATATTCCTCGTAGCACTGGGGGAGTTGGGAGGATAAATAGATTAGAAAGTTGAGCCAGATCATAGCTTTATTTCCATTTACAATGTATAAATGTATATGAACACACTTTCACTCTTCTGGCCAAGCATAAAATGAAACATTTAGAAGGTAAGATCCAAAGAATTTCATTAAGAATCCATCGCAAATTGCAAATGACACCTCATGTATTGGAATGTGAATTGTGAGCTGGGTGTTGCAGAAGTGTAAAATTATTCCATAAATTATCTATGACAAAGTCAAAAAATGTATCAGTCAAGCCATAGTTTATTTTTAGTTCCTCAAACTGTGCACAGCAACATGTATAATAAAGAAATAATTATTTCACTGCAACATGGTGAAATAAAACCAGAAAGACAACATTAAGAATAAAAAATACTATTAATTTCATTTCTGAAATTGTGAAATATCTGCCTGATGATGTCTTAGAAAGCACATTACTTAATGTTATATTAATCAGCCTTCTCTATCATGCAGAGAGATTATGTGATTTTATCTCATATATTTTCACATTTTAATATTCATCTGAAGATTTCCCTCATATTTCAAGGGATAGGAGAAATGCTTGTGCAGTACCTCATCTATCCTTCATAAAATTTAGGACAGACTTGACTGCCGAATTTTATGCTCAGCTAAAGTTCATCTTAAGAGCCCGGGAAGTAGGTTAGGGAGATAGGTTGGTGATGAGAAAGTAAAGCTGCTCTTCCCATTTCTCCAATCCTTTGCTTGCTGTAGGACAAACCTCCCACAGATGCAGCTTGGCTTAATAGCACTGATTTGTGTGTGTTCAAAGTCTCGCTCCATTGCCTTGCTTAGCATATTCCCTAGATGGCCCAGGTGCACCATCATCAGCTGTCAACAGGTCTCCTTGTCTGGCATGATGCCTCTACCTTGTATGTTGTTGGAGATGGGGCTTGCAACAGGCAAAGGCAATAGCAGAACAGGCAGGAGAAAAGCCCATCCTGAGGAGATGATGCCCGGTGCCTCTACGCCTGTAGACACATTTCCATTGTCTTTAAATTGTCATGATCCTCTTGTTAAGTAATTAGCCAACTGAGCATGAAATCTATGAAGTCCTTTGAAGGTACATTTAAGCAGGAATATAGTACCACACCATTATTAGACCAATTAAATAAGACAGTTAATGGGCTTAAACTACTAAGTGATTCAATGCATTAATTACTATGGACCCATCTGCATCGACTCCCTTGGGATACGAACAAGGAGTGTGATCTTCCAGAAACTCTTGTAGCTGGATGGGTTGCTCTTATTTATTCAAAAGAGTCCAAGGTGCCATGGCTTCACAGCATACCACAGAGGGTTTGATGAAGTTAATTCTTACGGACTTGGAGATATCTGCCAATACCTGGGACCATTAACTGAATTAACGGCACAAGGAATATGCTGAATGTCATCTCACATCTCAAATTTCATGTTCGACTAGTTCTGAATCACTACACTAATCTTACTTAAAAGTATTTGTGTGTTTGCAGTTATTCATCTCCAATTTTCTTCAATCCTAAGGAATAAGACTGTGACATTTTTCCACATTAAGATAAACTGAGTATGTTAGTCAAGTACTACAATTTTTGCACTTCACTGTTTATAATATTAATAGCTGTGCTTTAAGAAGTGTACTATTGAACTGTCAAGAATGATTTGTTACCAGGTGTTAGCATAATTTGCCAGCTGTCATATTTTAATCATTTTTATTTGCCTAAAATCTGACACTTAACTTTAGTGGTAAATCAAGACATATAGCAGAACTTATTTGATGCTACAGCAGCTAAGGGGAAAAAAGTCTGTGCATCTACAACTGATATTTGTATTTTCAGATAGAGAACAGATTCTGAAGTCCACTTTCATTCATAATTCACAATGAAGTGCTGCTGTTCTCCAAAAAAGCTTTTTCCATTTAAGCAGTTGAAGCAGATGCTGCAGGCTTTCACTCCACGTTTACTCACGTGAGTAACTCCAGCAGAATTCTTCAGCTGAGAAGACACATAAACTAAGAGAAGATGAAGAAACTAAGATCTTGTGCACAGTTGACATCGTTCTTAAATGCAGTGAATTCCAAGTCTATTCTATTGTTTTCTGTTTTGTATTTGAGGGACTATTATGCTTAAGAGCCTGCTGAATTTTAAGATGAAGCCATAACTGATTTATCAGCCACATCTGAACAAAGATAAGTAAACAGATGAGAATACAGAAGCTTGTTAGATGAGCATGGGTTTTTTTTTTTTCATTAGTATTTAGATTTACTCACACTTCAGAGAAAATATTAGTGTATGAAGGACACAACAGACAATTTTTGATATTAGCAAAACACTTGATTTTTGCTATGAAAAATCATACTTTGAGCGTTCACTCTAGTTGCTTTTGATAGAAGCATTATCTTCTGCAGGGTGGATTAAAAGGTGATTGATTACATGCAATGATAAAAAAACCTATTTATTAAGTTGCAAAGAGTTTTATGAGCTTCACCAGCAACTCATAGAATGTGATTTTATTACCCAACATTTTCAACCTAAAAAACCTGAGAATCAATAATATGGAAATGCAGACGTGTTTGTGCAGCAGAAAGTGGCTGTAAGACTCAGGGATACCAATGGAGAAATGTCACAAAAGTGGGAAGAAGAATTTCTCTCTGGCATGAAATCATTTAGAATATAGAAAAAAAATAAAGAAAGAAATCTAGACTCATTAAAAGACTCTGATTCATGAGAAAAGTGGAGTTACATGCAAATAGGAAAAGATAGAAAAGCATGTGGATAGCTGCAAAATAAGGAACAGAAAGGAGACATTATTATTTGAGAGTCATAAATGCAATGAAAAGGGGAAAGTGAGAAAGGCACATGGCAATATGGGCAGGGCAATCATCCTCAGAGTGACACAGTGGGTGATGGGACCACATTTCATTGAATTTGGACCATGGTCTCAGTTTTTTGCATTTATTTGCTCACAGGTCAGCACAATGAACCTTTGAATATGACCAGAATCCTTGGCTGTAACTGTATCAAAGTGATACTGTAACTAGAGTAATTAATGTTGATTCGGAAAGATTTAGTTCAGAAGGCTTTTGGCATGTCTTCTAAATGTTATTACTGAAGCCAGCTTTCTCCTAAAATAATTCCTGTAGTTTGTATTGCTGATCAAAGGGTAATTTCAAAAAGGCATCTGAAAGCATCAGCAGATGGTGAAGGACAATTCTCCCAGTTTGCCCCCTGAAAAAGGGAGCTTTTATTCTTAAAAGTATTTGTCTTATTTCTTGTTTGAATATATCTGGCTTCAGCTTCCACTTATTCTGATTTCTTTTCCATTAAGGAGCTTTTCAGTACCCAAGACAATTCTCCCTGGCAGAGGAAGGCTGCTCAGGCAGCACTTCTGGGAGCAGGGTTGTCCTCTGCCCAAGGCCCCCATGAAGGGATGTGAGTGCTTCAATGAGATCCCCTTTTAACAGTCCCCTTTTAACAGGAAACAAACCAAATCAAAACCTTGGTTTCCCATGGGAAGACATTTTCCTCCCATAAGGAATTTGTGAAGTTTTTCCAAATTCTTTTCACCAGCACCATTACATCTCATGAGAGCTCAGCATGGATTTACACCCCCTGTGTGCTCCATTGGTGTCTGTCAGGAACATACAGCCCTTTCTGCTGGTGTATCCTCTCAGAGCTGTTGTTTCTTTGCCATGTGGAAAGCTAAACCATTTTCATTGGGATAACTTCCAAGGTAGCAACCTAAATTTAGCATATATGGCCTCATTCTTGATTTCTAAACATAATCTTTGACTGGATTAAATATTCTTGTTTTGAAGGACGAAGGTGAGGGATCCGGAATGCTCTTTATTATTTCCCTGCTCTCATAATTATTTACCTTTGCATCAATCTTCATGTCATCTGAAACTTTTACAAGCCAATCATTACTGAAAATGATTAATGGCAGTAAGCAGATACCAGCAGAATACCAGCACTGCACTTAATTATGATTTCCCTCTGATGACTATGTTTCAGATCCATTAGCTTGCCCGTTTTTAATAGATTTAACCTGTGTTTTATTGCTATTCAATAATTCTCATTTTTAATCAAAATATTCCCAGGGCTGAGTCAAATACCATCCAAAAGTCAGAGCGTGTAAGAGCTGCGCAGCCACCACGCTTGTGATGTTAGCGGCGAAACAAAACCCAGCCTTGTGTGTTTGACATGACCTGCTTCATAACATCATGTGGAATGACAATCATATTCCCATCCTCAATTCTTCATCCCTTGAATCTTTTATCAGCTTTCATTCCATTATTTACCCAGGACTGAGGTCAGCCTAAGTGACTTAGAGGTACCAAGGTCGTGCGAACCGCGGATCTGAAGGACTGACACAACATTAATACTCTTCTAATCTGTTAGAATTTCTCTAATATCATATGATGTATTGAAAATGTTCTGCCAAGATAACCTCAACCAGCTACAGAGGTCACCCTCTGTGTAAGATATCAGGGCTTTCAATATTAGAATATTTGTATTTATATGTGTTGTTTAACATCCTCATTAGTTACTAGATGACTTCTAAATAATTTATCCTCATATTTCTGTTGAAAGTAGGAGACATGAAAGTTTATGGAGCAGTTGTCCCTTATCTGCACCATTATTAACAACCTTATCACTACCATTGTGAAGGAATAAGCTCAAAACAGCATCAGGAATTTTTTTGTTAAAAAAAAAAAGTCATAACATCTTATTTTCCTCAACCTTAATAAGTGGTCTTTTCAGAGATTCACAGAATCATAGGGATTGGAAGGGACCTCCAGAAATCCCCAAGTCCAACCCCCTGCCAAAGCAGGGTCCCTAGGACAGGTGGCACAGGTCGGCATCCAGAAGGATCTGGAATCTCTCCAGAGAAGGAGACTCCACACCCCCTGGGCAGCCTGTCCCAGGGCTCCCTCACCCTCACTGTGAAGAAGTTCTTCTGCATATTCCATAAGAATTTTAGCTCTTCCTTTCAAATTCCTAAACATCTAAATTCCTTCTACTTCCTAATGCATATATACTGGGTTTTTTTCATATTTAATATCTGATCTAATGTTATGATTCCACAGATTATACTTTTTATGACCCTGATTGACAAATCAGCTTAGTGACTTCTTGAAAAAGGCTACTTATCACTTTAATTTTTCATCCAGACATTCTAAAATTTTTCTCTTCCCACATCCCTATGCTAATTTTCCTGTCTCTCTGGGTCCTATGACCATTTGCTGTTGACTGTCTCAAAGAAACAGATTTGGACCATCTGATATGATCATCGTGCACTGTGTACCTGAATAATGAAGACTGGGACAAGTGCCTGTGTGTGGGCCAGGAATTATTAACTAAAAGTTCTCAGGAGATAATGTAAGTAGAAAATACAGCTGAGAAAACTTGTCAAGTTTCTGGGCATTTCATGTGAAGAATGAAAGACAAGATTTCATCTGACAAATTATCTGTTGTGACTGTTCTTCCAGTTCTACTTGTACCTGGCAACAGAAAAAAATGGGTTCCTTCAGCATTTTCTCAGGCTCAGTTAGAAATGTTGAAATAATTTCATGGCTTATTATTTCTCCTAGTGTGATGAGCTCCCATCCTAACGGCCTTTCCATTTGAGGATTACTGCATTGTGAAGAAGTTGCAAAATCTGACATATCTCACCTTGAGAGGAGGAGCTGAAAATCCATCTTGGGAGGAAGATGATCCGTCTGCTGGAGAGGACTAAAGGGAGACACAGGAACAGGCTTTGAATCAGGGGGAGGAAAGGTCAACTCAATGTCTCCTCCATGTCTACCATGTGGAATAATTAGCTTAAACTGAAAGGAAGATTTGGGTATGGCATTTTCTCAGCATAAGACCATGGGAGGAGCATATGGGGCTTTTGACGCCTTGAAAACTGGAGGCTCTTGGAACCGATTCTGCAACAAAAGCTATCAACAGCGGGTGAGGTGGGAAAAGTGGATAAATTAAGTGACCTCTAAAGATGAACCTGAAGGCCCTTTCAGACCAATTTTCTGTGCTTTCGTGTTGCACCTTGAAAAGGTTGTTTTTTCTAGACCAAAAAACTCTGGGAAGCCAAACCAGGAAAATTATTTGAAGGCTCAGGGACATTTATTGCCAGCTACAAAAAACGACATGTCATAAAAAGTTAGTGAATATATTAAATATGTCATTATATTTATTATAACAATTAAAATAGCAAAAGCTTAATAACTAATGAACCTGGAGAGAACTTTGCTTTCAAATAAATTTGGTGATAAAGAATTATTTTTGACAACAGCATTTATCATGGGCTACCTAGTACTGTTGTAGCTATTTGTTGTACTTAATAAACAATGATAAATATATCTTCTTGCAGGAGAGTAGCTTAAATGCGTGTTGTACAATCTTCTTGAGAAATTGTAGCCAAGACTAATTAAATGATTCTAATTAAAATTGTGTAGATAGGAAGGAAATTAACGGCTTCATTTGTACTATTTGTTTATTTCATTGTCAAGTGTACTGGATATAATTGCAGTGCAAAGAAGAAATCATCAAAATTATTTTTTACTCTGATGATTCCCTGTTCCATCAATTTGTTGCAGAGGCTTCATTTTCTCTATCTTTAGAGAGAAACAATGCTGGCAAAATGTAAAACCTCAACAAAGTTATTTTCTTGTTTGGAGCTGTTAGGTGGAGAATACATTTAT
Source organism: Gallinula chloropus (assembly GCF_964237585.1). Lineage (NCBI taxonomy): Eukaryota > Metazoa > Chordata > Aves > Gruiformes > Rallidae > Gallinula > Gallinula chloropus. Next base: position 2,809,019 of record NC_140097.1, read on the forward strand.
TGAACAAAATAAAGGTTAAGCTTCAATTAAGCATTCTAAATATATTTAGTGAGCTATTGAAAAGCCATAATGTCTCAGCCCACATGGTTCACCGAAAGCTATGAACAAAATAAATTATAATAGAAGCAGAAGGAGTACTCAGATGGTCTCTAACATGTGGCTTACAAAGGAATGCAGCATTACTCCTACCGTCTATTATGTAGCTTGCATCAGATAAAGCAAAATAAATCTTTATTAATACCTCTTTGCTTTGTTTTTTTAGTTTGTTTTGGGTTTTTTTTTATACAAAAGCAGAACATCTGACTTTTTTTTTTCCTAGGGCAAGGTTTCCATCTCCCTTGTTCAGTTGGGACTCCTCAGATCCAGGGGCTGATGAATGAGGTTACACACAGTCTCCAGCTCTCTCTTGCTCCCTCATGTGTTTTGTGTGCCTGGAAAAATTGTGCCTGAGGTGCATGTGGATAAGCAGTGGTCCTCCAAGTAGCTTGGGGGAGTCTCACTTCTTCCTCCTTCCCTCCCCATGGCACAGGTAACATAGTGAGGGCTACAGGGGTCTCACCACCAGCATCCCGAGTTCCTCCACATCAGGGAGTGATGGTCTCCACGGGTTTCCTCTCAGGAGACCCAGTACTGCCTAGGAAACCTCTAATTCACTTCAATGAATTTAAAGAGAGGCAGAATTGTTTGAGAATTTGATTTCAACTAAGAGACGTGGAGAGGAAAGATTCTGAAATTCATGAGCTTAAAATATGTTTAGGTTTGGCTGGAATGTGCTCAACGAAATTTGTTTCTCTGACATGTCAACATTTTCTCCAGAAAGCAGATGTTCTTTGTGGAGATTTCTGATTAATCAAAAATACGGTTTCCTTCTTTTAAATTAGTTTCAGCCGAACAATTCTGACAAGTGAACCATAGCTAAATCCTTTATGCTGAAAATAAAATCTGTCTTTATGTTTTTGTCTAAATGCGCTTCCACAACGCCCTACACAAGCTCACTTTTATAGCCTTGGTAAGTGGAGATGTGTGGGAAATGAGGGGATATTTGAAAATTCTTCCATTAGAGACATTTAGAGCTAGCTAGACTAATGACTTATTTTCTGCCTAAACCGGAGAGATTAATCTATAGCTTTAAAATCAGAACAAAAAGAGATCAGCTGAAATGTAAGGTCTGGAGTAAAACAATTTTCTTCAAGGGTAGGAGACTAATCATCCTTCTCAGCGAGTGCTTTTACTTCGCCTCCACTTTCCTGCAACTCATAAATGCCAGTGCTCTCAATGGAAACCCCATCGTTCCCTCGGTCCTGATGGTGTGGCAACGTGGTTATCTTCACTAGCTTTCAGTCCATTCCTGGGGGCTTGGATGAGCCCCTCAGGCTTGAGAGCTGTTCAGAGACAAGCAAATTGAAAGAGTGAAATACTTACTAAGGTGATGGCTGCAACCCTCACTCTGGTGTCGCAGGCTCGCTGTGAGGAGGTACAAGGTCATTTAATAAGTGTAACTATGGCCCTTGACCATGCCCTGCATGCACTAATCATCAGCTAGTGATGATGGTATGCCAGACATACCAGAGCATCTCCCTGCTACGATCAGTAGGTTGGGTCATACGTGTAGCCCAAAAGACTGCAACAAGAGAGCAAAACATTTGGAGGTGAGAACCTGGCACATGCACATGTCTTCATATCATCTCTGGTACTAGGAGGACTGAGTGGTCCTTTGTGGGCTGCCACAAGCTGTGATCCTGGTGTGCATTGTCCCATCTGCATCTGCTCAGAGGGATCCTTCTTGCATGCGGAGGTGCCCGGTGTGAGTGGGGTAACAAACAGGAATGATTTGGAGACCTGCCTTGATGGACATTCCTGATCCCAGCTGAGGTGGTAATATAACACACACAAAGCCTTGCAGAACCTCCACTTGCCTCCAGCAGCAGGGTTGGCAAGCTGACCATATCAGTGGCTTGTTGCATCGGTGCAATCACTGCGGTATTGGTAGCTGTAATGCTCTAAGGATATAGAGAAAGCAACTTCAGCAAAGACGGTATTTTTTGCTAGATCAGTTGATATAGCTGTAAGGAAAGTAGACAAGATCTTTATTCCCCATGAGTGATTCTCTTTGGATGTGAAATAGAGGTCTTCTGTTTCCCACCAGGATAGTCATATGCTTCTGTAAGTTAGAGGTCCTGGATCTGGGTGGGTTGGTAAAAATGTCTGAAAATTAGATAAAATGCAGAACAGATGAGTGTGGAGGTGTGGAATAGCTCCTTCACAAAGCCAGAATTACCTTCTCTTTCCCTGTGATGTGATGCTCACGTGCTGGTTCCTCCCACGTGTGCCGTGCAGGAAACCACCAGGTGCAAAGTGAGCCACAGGTTTTGTTTTGAGCAATTCGTCAAGGTGCCAAGAGAAGAAATAAATTCTGATGAAAGTCTCAAGAGAAAGGCTGTGGGGTTTTGTGTTACTAACTCCTGGTCACATGGGAAGAAAGGTGAATCTGAGTTATCAAACCTGGTGTGTTCTTCTATTAAATAAATCTATTGTGCTAAGTAGCTTTCTACTGACAAAAGAGTATAAGTTGCATCCAGCCAAGAGCTGTTCTCTACAGGCTGCAAAGAATCATGAGAAGATCCTACTCCTTGCTTGCTGGGAGTATCTGTGATGAGCTGCAGTACTAGAAGTGTAGAAGTGTTGTTAAGGGTCTTTAAGAGTAGTACAAAAGCCTTTCTACAGGTGTTCCCTGGTTTGGCTCAAGAACCTGCAAGAAAACAATTTCTGTGATATTTTTTCCCCTCTTATTTATTAAAAAAATACCTAAAACTAAAAGATGTGGTTGTTTTTTTTTGATTGGGTTTTGGTTTTTTCTTGGTTTATTAATCCACTTGCTACTCCTGGTTCTTCAGTGAATATTTCATGCAAGCCAGCTTCAGCTTGGGCCGCTCACTATCCCCTGTGAATATTCCTTTAAGCATTTATTATTCATCATTCAATATTGAAAGTGGTTGATGTGACACCTGGGTCAAAGGGAGGCCTTAGAGAAGCCACAGACCGTGCTCTTCTTGATGCCAATCATGAAAAACATCCCTGTTTCTGAGCTGTGGCTAGAGGCATCCAGGAGATGCTATTAGGCTAGCGCAGCTAAGAGTACTCTCTGCTTGATGCAAACCCAAAGACAGCTATTTTGGAGCAAAGGACAGACCCCATTTTCCATAGGTAGATCCACATGAGGGCATCCTGCAAGAGAGGAAAAAAAAATCCCTGGTGTGTAAGAAAGGAGTTCTGATGACACAGAACTGAAGGGCCACCACACCTCGCTGTGGGATCACCTTCCTTCGACCTGACTGGGAGTGTCTGTGCTATTCCTGGGCACTCTGGCTTATTTTGAGGAGGGAACAAAGATGATTCAAAAGAAAAAAAAACTGGATTTCCTTAAGAGCCCATGTTACTTTTCCTGGCTTCTTTAGAAGCATCAGAGGCAACATTACTGACTGCATGGCTGTAAAAAGAACAGCAGGGATCAGATGAAAGGAGGACACTTCCTTTGAATTGTGTCTCCCCTCCCCACCCCGACCTCCCCACTATATTTCATAGCAATATTGACCAGCAGAGTGGGGTTTTTTTCCTTTCTATGACTTTTTTTTCTCTGATACTGGCTGTAGAAAATACAGAAAATAGTATATTACAAATACAGCAATCTTCCCATTTTTCTATTGAGCAAGAAAGAAAAGGAAGGAAGGTGAAATTTGAAGAATTAGCAAGCTTGCTGTTACAGCTCAAGTGCAGGTTTGTGTGCCATTTACTGCTCCTCTGGTTATGTGCCTCTGTGGGGAAGGGGCAGTGGAGTAACTAGGAGATACTGCTGTGTAGAAAAGTAGGAAGCTGCCTGAGTATTAAATAAGAGGAAAATCAATGCAGTCCAAAGGTTGCCTCCAAGGAAACAAAACAACATTTATAAATATGTCTGTCTTGCTTCTTTTTGCCTGCAAAACTCTGCTGAACCGGCTACTAGAAGACAGTAAATTTAGTCCATGCACACTGGTTTCTTCAGAGCCCCTCAGAGCTCATTGCTACCCTGGTCAGAGGTCATTGTCTCTTCATGTCCTGGCCAAAAGACTTGTATGAACTCCCCAAAATCTGTTTTGATCAAGCTGAGCTGGCTTGGCTGAAACAGTAGGTAGGAGATGGGTTGTTGGACTCCAGCACCAGTGGCTAAGAAGGAGAAGGTGAGGTGGTGGGGCAAAAAAGGGGCCAGCTGGCTGTGGCCATGGAGGAGAATTCACATCCCTATGTGTGGAACATCTCCAGCCATTGCACCCAACGCAGGGCTTAACAACAGGATGGACAGGCTGCAGTTCATCAGGGATAAAAGGGTGCCCATGTGCCATCCAGTGACCATAGCTATCATCACTCTTCCTATGAGACACCTTCTCTCCAGTGCTGGGGCTAACTGGATGTTGTGAATTTAATTCAGGCTTCCTGGTTGCAAGGCCTTGCCCACAGGACTGGCTGCCAGGACCACCCACCTGCCAAAGTTCACGTCCACAGGCTTGCATGACTACTTTCCTTCCAACTGGCCAGGTGGGAATGGAGTGGGATGCAAAGCAAGCCACCCAGAATCAATTTCTTTCTACCATTTTATTCTATTTGACTAGAGAACTGTCTGAATACACATTCAAGGACACTGAAATCTTTCTTCATGGCTTGGCCTCAGAGAAAATTTACATTTTATTACATAGATCATATTAGTTTCATCCCTGTTGACGACCACGGACAGTGAAAGAAAGAGAATGAAGAGATACTGAGCAAGCAAAACATAGATCATTAAAGCAGTCTGGATCCCACAGCACAGAATGGGGCTTCTCTTCATGTGAGGCTGAGAGGACACACCAATTTCTGTAAGCACTTTCAGAGCAGATGACATATCACCTCATTACATAATTACACGATGCTGTGTAATGGCTCAGTGATTTGGGGGAGATAAAAACCTCTCTGGCCAGTTCCGTGTGATCACGTGCTCTGAAACTCCAGAGGGGACTGCCAGGTTCTAGATATGGTTTTTTGTCAGGTTTTTAATTTGATATTTCCCTGAAATCATTAGAGTGCAATGGGCCTTAAAGTTGAAAAAACCACCTTTTCCTTTCTTCTCCTCTTTTCTTATCTTTTTTTTTTTCCTTCACAAATGCAGCCAGCTAAAATAAGTTGCCAAATTAAAAGTTGGTTAAATTTCATATAAAAGGCCAAATTAATCTTTTTCTCTGGATAAATAGTTCTGGATAGTAAACCCATTAGGCCAGAATAGAAGAAATACACTAAATAGAAACAAGTCCATCAGCAGCAGAGATTACAAGTTAATGCTACGATGCAATTTGGCATTTAATCATTACAGGCAAGGGGAAGTGCAACTTAGATCATGTCATACCTTGTGGCAAGCTTGCTAAACTCTTAACCTGTGTGCAGAACTGCTACAGGGGTGCTGGCTGTGCCAGCCACAGCTGCTAGCAGAGCCAAAATCTGTACAATTCAAGTGTGGCCAAGTCTCTTCTGTAACTTTTAACAGTACAATAACGTTGCTTTTTCTATGCCACACTCATGTAGTACACCTCCACAAGCAGCTGCTGTTTTATGGCCCTAAAGATGCCTGAAGATGAGCTCCAACACCCTACAAGTCTCCTGAGCAATTAACTTTTAGATGGCACGATGCCTTGAAACCAATTTGAGCGAATCCCTATTCACACTGAGTGAGCCTGGGAAGACAAATCAGCTTTCTTATCAATATGAAAGAGAGCAGAATTGGGGTGATGAGCATCTCAGAAAATTAAGCTCCTTGTTCCTCCTTGTGAGGCCATTACCACGGGAGCCTGCTGTTAGCCCCAGGGGGCTGCAGCCAGCATAGTCCATCATGAGCACTCGCTGCTCAAGCTGGGAGATAAATGTGTAGGTAGGTGTTCAGCTGGAAAAGTTGTTGTCTGCTTTAAATAGGGGGGTTAATTAGCACTGAGATTAGTAGGTCAGTTTGGGGTGGTAGAAGAGGAGAATATTGATTAATGGGTTAATAACACTGTGTTATACACCTCGTTAAATCCTTGCCTCCATGAAACCCTGGTTTGATCCATTAAATCATGCCTGGTGCTAAAGGATTGAAGGTCCCCTATCCTGTTGAGGGAAGCCAAAAGCCACCCAGCAGCCAGCCTGATGGGCACTGTGCCAAGTCCTCAGCACCTTCCATCACCTCAGTGATGAAGCCTGATGACATTTACAGTGGAGGACCTCATGCAGATCTTCAGGAGTGAGCTTCCTCACTGCTGTTTCGTGTTTCCCACTTAAAGAGAGGTGTGGTAGACTTTGTATGGGATGTTTAACTGAAAACAGAGAGAAAAAAAGTTGACGTGCTAGTGGAAATGGGTTTTCAACTGTATCAGTTATTCAGGTATTTCCTCCCTTAGGCTTATTCCCTCACTTGTCCTGGAATATGCCACCAGGAGAGTGAAAGGACAGTCTTTTCAGCAGATATTAAAACTGCTGTTTTCATGACAAATCAGGGAAAACCTGTTCAGTGAAGCAGACACCAGCTCATTAGACTATGGGGGCTTGATTTGCTGATGGATGTGCTGCAGAGCCTTCCCTAAACTGCACCCGTGCTTTACCTAGCCCTGCAAGGCTGAACCTGGAGCAAGGGGCTGGACTGTACAACACCCTAAGCAAACCGACTGGTAACATCAGAGAGGCCACAGCATCCAGGGCACACTTAACTTCACCTCTGAGACTTGCCAACACCAGGTCATTTTGAGAATAAAAAGGAGGTATTGGAAGGAGTTAGATACAACTTTGCAGCCCAGATGCATTTCTGTGTCTATCTACTGAACAGAGAGCTGGCAACAGCTAAGATGATTTATCCCATTCCCGATACTAAACTATTTTGGGGTTGGTGAAACAGGCAGGCCTGTGAAGGTGTCTGTTGAACTGACACCTTTGCACAGCTCCACCAGCCTCATGTTTCCTCAAGAAAGCTGAATTTTACTGACAAGTGTATGTCCCACTGCCACCTCTCACACTGAATCTCCATTAGTCTGTGTTTCCTTCAGCACAGTGAAGGGAAGTTATGTGGAGCTACATGGTGTCCTGATTAACACCTGAGTGCAGGAGCATTTTTTGTGTGCTTGATTATTAATAGAACAAGTGTAGTTAATTGCATTGGTCAAATTGTCCCCATCACTGATTAATGACTAAGTGCACTCTATTTTCAAGTTATTCTTCTTAGACTGGGAAACAAAAGCAGAGATATTCACATACTATCTGAAAGGATTTATTTTTAATGATAAAGACAACTGCTTGCAGAGAGAATATTTGATGTCTTACTATAGAGTGTAAACATGGACTGTCTAAAACCAAACAGTTTTAGCCTTGGCTTTTGTTGCAGTCGTAGCAACGTGAGGCTGATGCAACTCAGTGTGATACATAGTGCTTTCTGAAAGATTTAATATGGTGCTGCTCCTATGAAGGAATCTAATCAAACTACATTTAAAACAATGCTGTGCCAGTCATGAAAACAACTGTAAAACATAGGAACGAAACCATTCTATGCAATGTGTTTATGCTACACCAGCCTCCTTCCACAGCTTCCATTGAGTAGTTCAGTATGCGTTAATATCATCATCTCTCCTTAAATTTTAAATCTAAGGGGAAAAAGGTGGGTAAGTTCCATACAGTGCTGCTGCTATTTTAAATTGTCTTCATTCACATTTTCAGCAATTGCCCTCACTATTCATTGATCTTTATACAGCCCTGACAGAGCTAAGTGCTTGTATTTTTAGAGGTGCAAAGAAATCAAAATAGCAATAGCAAAAACCCGAGTAAAGAGCATCTAAGCCTGTGATACAGGGCACTGGGTCTGTGGGTAAAACGCTCTTGTCAAAGAACTTGGTGCACAATGGGAAATACACTGAACGAAGGGAAATGTGGCCAAAGCTAATGCAGCTGCACTAAAGCCACAGAAACCACCAAAAAAGGAAGCACAATATTCACATCATTCAAGAGTCAGTGTGTACTGAAAGAAGGAAATACAACCTCAGTGGTAAATTTGAGGGAAACATTTCACCAGATGGACAGCAAACCACTGCCATTCAACAGCAAGACCTAATTTTTCAGTGAGTCTTTCCGAAGAGCCGCTGCTTGAAATGCTTTAGCATTTACCTTACTTCATCCATTTCAAATTACAGCCTTACACAGCAATTATCACTGCATCACTATATATCTTTACTGCTGGATAATGGCTGGGGTAATCATTGCATCGATCAGGTGGCTACTGTCCATGGTCTCCACGAGTGCAAGTCTCTTCCAAGAATATGCCACAGCCTCTCAGAGACGAGCCCCACAGGGAATACTCCTAACTTTCCATTGTGGAGGAACTGCTCATCCAGTCATGGATACTCCTAGCTGCAATGCCACTGGGAATCCAGCATGATTTTTGATGCAGCTTTCAGCAAGGGGGTACTGAAGAAGATCCCATACTTAGGGCATGTAGAGCGACTCACCTCCCTGAGGTGGGACATGGCCTGGCAGAGGTTTTCTGCTGTTTTCCACTAGCAGCCAACAATGTTATTTTTCTCCCTTCTATACATAAATTGGGAGGGTAAATCTGTTTTTCTGACCAGCTCCTGGCTACCTCTATGCTCATGTTTTAGGTGAGCAACTCAGCCCCAGAGGCTGTTAAAGCTCCTGTACCAAACCAGCTGCTACCAAATATGAATGCACAGGAGCATCAGTGTGCAGAAGATGTTATTTTTCAGTCTGAAATCTAAGCTTCTCCTTTCTCCCCAAAGGGATACACCCTTTGTGTTTCTCTGTGGTACCTTAATGGCTCTGGTGCCTCAGCAGGGTGTGGTATTATAGGATCCACCTGAGAGCAAAGAAACTCAAAATAAATGTCAAAGGCTCAGTGGAGAATGACTCAGAGCAGCAGAGTTGGAGGAAGTGGGTGGAGAATTACTGAGTTTCCACACGTTTATCAGGCTTAGTCATAATCTAGCTGCTGAGCAGCTTAGCCATGGCAAAGAGTGGGGAAAAAAACGTAGGGATGTGAAGTGCCACTCCACGTGCCTCAGCAAACCGAAAAATATCCGACCTGGTGGCATCTCTGAAGTGCAGGTGGGGACAGCAGCGAGCAGGGGGGTTCCAAGTGTCTCTGTGAGATTAAGAAGGTCAGTCTCATTGTGGATCTGCTGCAGGCTAGCCGATGTGAACAGAGCATCACCCACTTCAGGCTTGACCCAGTTTAGTTTGGCACGATAGCAGGTAATGTTTCCTTTTGGTTTCCACAGTGGCAAACGCATGAACACTGACATCCATAAACATCTCCATGGGAAATGTAATTCTAACAGAAATTTCATTTAACAGTCAAGAAAATTCCTGTTCAGCCAAAACCTGAAAACTTCTGTGACAAATTTCTCTGCATGTGAGTTGGTCCTTCCTACTTCTTCTAACGCCTTTTGATAATGTTTTCACTGGAGAAGAAATCCATCAGTTTCTGAAGGGTTTTGATCACAGAATCATAGGGGTTGGAAGGGACCTTGAGAGATCATCGGGTCCAACCCCCCTGCCAAAGCAACTCCTTAGCTCATAGTGCACAGACAGGCATCTCTGGAATCTCTCCAGAGAAGGAGACTTCACACCCCCTGGGCAGCCTGTCCCAGGGCTCCCTCACTGGGTAAAAGTTCTTCCCCATGTTGGTGCGGAACTCCCTGTGCTCCAACTTGCAGCCATCACCCCTTGTCCTGTCTCCACAGACACTGAAAAGGGGCTGCCCATTTCCCCCTGCATCCCATACTTCAGATATTTATAAACATTAATAAGGTCCCCCCTTAGTCTTCTTTTCTCCAGGCTGAACAGGTCAGCGGTTGTAGAAAGACCTGGAAGCAGAGGTTTGTTTGCCGTGTCGTTTATATGGCCCTATAGCCATAGCTCAGGGCTTCCAGCATAATTTCAGTAATTTATCCCATTTTTCATGTAACTGATGACAGAACATGCTACACAGTACAAAGGTCTTTAAAAAAATCTAAGAGCCATCGAGACACCACGAAAAACCCAGCGAGCTACATTTTGTCTTTTATTGGCCATCTGCCATCCCTGGGATGGTAGTCAATAACGATCTGTCAAACAATTAACACAGCTAATAAATAGTCACAAAGTAACCTAATTTGCCAACCACTAGTAGCCACCAGTTGGAAATCAATGTAGCTATTCCATGCCACACCTGACACCCAACCAGATGGAAAGGTAACATGATATAAGAGATGATGATTAATGAGGAAAACGACATGCAGTGTTAGACATGGAAAAGCCCTTTCTGCCAGGTACAGGGATGTGACTGGTATGGGCAACACGTTGCCTTAGAAAGGGAGTAACACTGCAAGAACCGCTGAGGTGCCACATAAACCCCCCTGTTCTCCATGTGCCTCTCTGAGCCACGGTGATGTCTGGAAATGTTCTGGGTTTTCTGCTGACACCGAAATTTCCTATTTCATCCTTTCAGCAAAGAGGAGAAGCGTGCAGAATACTAATGAAACGTGTGGAGGGCTTCTCAAATCCTGCCCAAAGCTCTGCTGATCGATTTGGAAGCTCGGAGGAGCCTGCTTCGGTAACCTAGTCTGGCTCCAGGAGAAGCACAACTTGCAGCAACGCACCCAGTAATCCTTCCATCAAGCCAATAACCTCCGTTGGAGCACGGCGGTTGAGGAAACCGGCATCACTTACGAATTCCACATTGATTGTGGCAAATCTGTGCTGCAATGACCAGAATCTTTACATGTTCAGGCTCACGCTGCGTGTCGGGAGCCCAGCTGGGGCATGATGCATGTGTGCCCCTCTGGGAGCAAGCCAGTTGCTGAAGACATTGTGTGGAATAGACTTAATTTGGGGAGAACAAAAGAATAACAGAATTGTCGATATTACCACTTTTTCTCTAAGCTCTCTGCAGGGTTCTGAGAGCTGGGAGAGCATAATTTCACCATATCCATGCAAAGGGATCAGGGATTAGTGTCATGCCTTAAATTCATGAAGCCTGCAAAATTCAGGAGAGATGCTCAGAAAGAAAGGGGAGCTTAAGCAGAGAAGAACAACAGTGGATTCTGGCTTTAGAAAGAAGATGTCTTCTTTAACATTGGGATCAGACAAGAAAAAGAGAAGTTTTACGTAAAACTCTGCTGGAAAAAGGAATGTTTGTCTCTTTTCTGTTTACGAACCACTTAAGATTCTCCTCAATTATCCAAATACATTACTGAACATAGACAAAAAAATCAGTAGCAAATGCGGACTCCATGCAATGCTTTTTAATTCCTGACTCCTTCCTCCTGCAGCCAGACACAGACAGCTGTGGGCACAGGGCTGAAAGGATTCCATGCTTTTGAAATTCATGGAAATTGCTGAGAAATTCATGGGGACTGCTCCCTCCTGTGGAGCAGCTGCTGAGCAGAAGCAGTTCCCTCACAGTCTGGGACAGCAGCCATGGCTGCAAACACCAGCCAGGGACCAGGGGCTACTTTTGTCATGACCTCTGTGATGGCCAAGGAGCAATACACATAGGTGAGCATGGAGCTCCACTGCTGTCCTGGGAAGGACCATCATGTCCAGGTTGAGAGCTCATTGCAGCAGTACCCAACACCAGGCAGGTGGTGGAGGAAGGGAAAAAATGAAGATGCCAATCAGTATGCTGCAACAAAATTGTTAATTCCACTGCACAATTTATGCAAAGTCTCTGCTTTGGCCAAGCCTGGATGGGAACAGATGAGGCAGTTGACGGCTCTCAGAGCCAGGGCTGATGTGGTCAGAGCAGTGTGGGGTTGTTCAGACCTTGTACTGGGGTTTAAGGTCGGTTTTGCCTTGTGAAAAGGACACAAACTGCTGTAAAATTAAGATATCAGATTATATATTGTTTTAGTCCTGTGGGATTCAGATGGCTGAAACTTCAGAACAGGCAAATTGCAGCGTGTCCAAGGGCATGGTCACTCATCCCCCAGTGGTACTGCTCTCATACTGCCCAGCAAGGACCTGCACCATCTCTAGTTGTGTTCATGAGGATACAGGGCGGTTCAGGGAGCTAACTAAAAATACCCTGATTAAAAAAAGAAAACCACAGCCACAGAGCATTTCCAGAGCCCACCCACAGTCCCTTAATGAAGGGGTCACCCAGTGCCAGGGGGGGCAGTGAAGTGGGACTGACCTCACCACAGGAGATGCTGTAGCACAGCATCCACCATCTATTCCTTCACTTCCAGTTTATTCCTGAGCACCCAGTGCACACACACTGCTGGGCAGTGCTGGGAAGGATGCACCTGCTTGCTGGTTCAGATAGTGGCTATTATGGAACAGGACTCACTTGTTCTCCTCCTCATCTGCAGCTCCTGCTGTCACATTGCTGTCCCAGCATCCCTACAAATATGGTCTCCTGCAGACATTTCCCTTCATCTCTCACCTTGGTGAACATCCTCAGAGAAGGATGACCTGTACTCATGCTGTTATTGTTGTGTGCCTGTGCCTGGGGTAACTGGGCACTTGTCACTCACTGAGCAGTCTGTTCAGCTAACAACAACCCACAAAATACAGGTTAGCAAAAGCTTGCCTTCTACCTCAACAGCCCATCCTTCCTTCCTGTGTTTCAGGCCGTACATGATACCAGATGTGACTGGTTTGAGAGCGTAAACGTGTTTCAGGGAAGCTAAGAAATGTCACTGAACACAAGGAGGTTGTCCAACCACGTCAAATATGTCATTTACTAGCAATAATCTGAATTTCACAGGCGTTGCTGAGCCTCATCTAAATAGGGTTTCTCCACCTCAGTCCTACATAAAGCAGGAGAAGCAGGTCCTGCTTTGGAAGGTTCAAGTGTAAACTGGACAAGTTGAAAGGAAGGACAGAGGAAAAACAAAGATATTGTGAGTTGAAGAAAGGTTTAGTGGGGTTTAATTCATTTTTCAATTATTCTTTCCTCTTTTCCTCCCTGAGCAGCAGTTAATCAGCACCTTTGAGCATTCATTTCCTCCGTTTCAGAAACTCTTTGGAAAAGTAGAAGCATATGGGGAGAAAAATAATAAAAAGTAAAATATATGATATTGCCATACCTGTGCCCAGCAGCATAATTTATAATGTATTTCTGCTCTTGTCAATCAAAAAATGCAAATTTGGAAAGAATGTGCAAGAGGCAGAATAGATGAGAACTTAATAAAAATATCTTCTTGAAAGCAGTGAAGAGACCATCATGTCCAGGTCCTACAATCTAGCAAAATAGTCTAGGCAGAGTTAAAAGAAAGCAAAGCCATTTGATACTCAGGCTATCAGCGTGTGGGTGGCTCGGTGAAAGAAGAAGTGGTGGCAAACGTGGCTGGATGTAGAGACACGGGCACACAAGTGATTTTATAGTGGGAACTTTGACAGACCTCTGGGACAGGCTGTGAAAGCAGATGCAGGGTTGAAAAAAAAAAAAAAGCCTTGAATGCTGACTGAGGAGGATTTCAATTATTTTGACACTTACGAAAGGAAACGGAATGATTTCAGAAAGATGTTTGTTCCTGGGAAAAGTCAAGAGCTGTCTCAGTACTCAAAGTGTCAGACAAATGCCAGGAACAGGTCTTTTTTCACTGCTGAAAGGAGCCAAGGCTCTGTTTCTAGACCATCTGAATGAAGAGGTGGGTTACTCCTTGTGCCAGCCGTGCAGTTTTGGGATGAGATGGACAAAAACACCCCAACAGTGAATGGGGGGATTTCCAAGATTTGAAACAAACTATCTCTTGAAGCACCTTTTCTCCCCACTCCTGGAAGAGATGAGTTATTGCTTCTTGTTTATAACTAAAGAAACCATTTGTCTTTATTTATTAATGAAATGATACAAACCCACAACCAGAGTTCAGTGATGTACTGCACTTGCTATCTTGAATGAAGAACATGGACATCATCTGGCCCTCTGTGGAGCCAGGAGTTTGACATGATCATCCTTATGAGTCCTGTCCAACTCAAGAGATTCTATGATTCTATGACATTCACCAATGCCTCTGCAAAGCTGAGGACAGTCAATGAGATAAGATGCTTATCACAGGGGCATGCGAAGCCACTGAAGCTTAGGTTCTGTCTAGGAGCTTCTATACACATGAATAACCTAAAAGATACCGCTCAAACATTAAGCAAGACCAAGATGTAGTTGCTCAAATAGATAAATTCACTAAAGAATTAAGACCCTGAGGACTGGGAAGTAGCAAGCTGACCCCGTTATTTAAGAAGATTCCTAGGTGCATGTTAAAAATAATAATAATAAAAGGAATCACAATACTAAGCATCATTTTAGAGAGTTACTAGAACTTTTTTGAAGATGAAATGGGAAAAAAAAAAAGCAGAGGGAAGTCTACAGAATTAAAGACAGTCAACATGATTTCAGAAAAGAAAGGTCAGGCTCCAGTAAGTTTTGCAAATTCTTCAAAAGCATGAATTGCCCTGGGGGTTGCAAGGACCAAATGTTCAGGTTTTCATGAAGACATTACCAAAGGCTTATCCTGGGAGTATGTGTCTAAAGTGTGAAACCACAGAGTCAGAAAAATTTTAAACAGATGCCATTTTACAGTGCTTTCCTCCAAACTGAGGGAAGAAGCAGTTCCTGCCTTCAGCAGAGTGACAAATGCCAAGAGACATGGAAGCAGGATGCTGAACTCTCCAAAACCGAAACAAATATAGTAGCAAACAACTATCTTAGTAGTATGTGGTGTGTTCTTCTAGACTTAAAATAAAAGAAAAAACAACAAAAATATCAATTAATTCAGTGTTTAATTGCATTTGACAGGCTGTAGGATTTGGCATAAATTTCCAAGACTTGTGGGCTCTGATGGGCCAAGATCAAATGAGCACAGTGATCGATATTTATCACATATGAACTCAGAGCTGGATGGAAAAGGACTGTGATTTAATTCTTTTTTTTTTTTTTTCTATGTAGGACTGTGGTAAACCCAAATTCTAATTAAATAAAAGCCTGAAAGAAAATTAGATCAAGCCAAGGACATGGCCATCTTTAATTTTAAATTGTCTTTACTCACTTGGTCATCTCAAATTTCAAAAGAAAAGGTGATTTCTTATTAAAAATTGAAAGGTTTTACTCAAAGTATGGTCTGAGATGCTTCAACAACTTCAACCCCTTTTTTTTTTCCCCCCAGAACAGGGAGATTTCTCCACGTCTTTTTGTCCCCATAGAGATTTTTGATGATTTGGCAGTTCTATTTAAAACCAAAGTGTTGGCGAATTCTCAATCTGTTCTACACACAACAAAATCACGAAAGCCTCCCGATACGGCTGGCAGTCACGGCACCATTATTAGATCCCAGCCTTCCATGGAGATTTCTAGGCATATGGAAGAGTTCTTTGTTGAGAGGAGGGTATTTCATCCACTGCAGAATGAATAAACACACCAGAAAGCAGAAGAGAGGAGGCTCCAGGATGAAATTGGGTCCCTCACCAAGGGGAAAATTCAGAAATTCAGGGGATGATGATGTTCCACACTCTGGTTGGCACATGGGTGAGCTGCCAAGGGGTTTAACTGCACAGAGACCCACGGGATAAGAGCTCATGACCCACCACAGAGGTGGCTCAGCTGGTCCTTAAAGCTCTAAGTTGCTATGTGCCCTTACTGGCAAGGTCATTATGCGTTTGTTAAGGATGTTGCTGGAGTTGTGGTGTATTCGTCATGCCACAGGGAGCTAAAATCAGCTGTGATTGCAGAGGGCGGTGGGAGGCAGGCAGGAAAGGTAAAGATTTCCAGGGGGACGTGGTCTTCCACCCACTAAATCACCACCCAGTGGAGGTCAACAGAATGTAAAGAGTAGAAACATGCCTTCTGAATGCTAAATACTGGTTTTGAATGCTGAAATTCACAGATGGAAGCACTAAGAAAATTTCAGATAACGATGTGCTCCTTGAACAAGGACTAAAGAATATTTATCCTAATACAGCAGACCATTGAAAAAGCCCAAAACTTGTCTGTGGAGACGCTTATTTATGTTTCAAATTTTTCCAGTACTAATACTTTTCTTGGTACAAAGAACTGCAGAAAATAGACACTCACAGTTTGGGAAGCATCAGTTCAAAAGATCCCAGTGGATGACCTTTTACCCTGGCTTTTTCTTAAGAGAAATAAAATAAAGTCAAGCTTGCAAAATAAAACTTGCCAGAAAAGTCCCTGGGAAACAGCAACTGGTAAGAAATGCACATAAATAAATGCAATGGAGTGGTCCAAGAACATTGCTGCCTCCTTTGTGACCCAAGCTCCTTCATGCCCACACTGGCCAACACAAGGCTGTATGCCTCTGATGGATAAGTGAGCATGAACAAGTAAAGGGGAATCTATTTTCAGTACACAGATTCATGTAAATGGGCATATTGTGTCCCATGTACTTCAAGAACTGGAAATCACTGAGCAGACGGTGCAGATGGAAAGAAGACAGCTTTCACTGACGGATGCTGAGCTCCTCCTTCACACAGAGTTTCATCCATAGCATGGGGATGTGGCCAAGAGGAAGTCTAGGTGCTGGGAAGTTGGAGGAATGTGGATGCCTGCAGTCTTAGTTTTGTGAGTGCCCATAAACTGCTAAACAACCTGCCCAGCACAAGCAGATTTATCCCAGGTTGCCAAGCTCATATCAGAGCATGGACACAGCAGGAGTTCACGGTGGCATTGGCCACAGAGCAGCTATTACATATAGGTCTTCAGGGCTGCGCCACAGTCTTTTTTGGTTTCATTTGGGTTTTTTTGTTGTGGGTTTTTTTCCCCCCCTGTAGTTCTGGCCCCAGTTCTTGGAGATGTTTTGTTTCTGTCTGAAAGCTGCAGTTCTGTAGAAGCTGCTGACATGGAGCCAAACCCTCACCTCCAGCTAGGGGGAAATCAATGCACGACATAGCCCTGACCCCTGCAGATCTTTCCTTCCCTGTGAGCATCAGGACCACACAGCCCATCCCTCAGGGCTCTTCATGCCTGTATGGACAAGCAGCTGTCAGCTTTCGATGGCACTCACATTGCATAGGGATGAGCTGGCAGCAGGGCAGCCACCCTCACCAGGCCCTGGCTCTGGGAACATCACCTGGGGCTGCACTCTCCCTGTCCTCCGTTCCAGCAGGAGCTGGAAACAGGGGTAATCCATTCATCACATGGCTGCCCTCAAAACTTCCTGCAAGCACAGAGTTTTGTTCTCCACAGAAGCAGCACAGACACTTTTTCACCACTATCCACCTCTTAGATTCAGCCAGCAGCAGGCGGTTTTGCCATGTTGTCCTAGAGATGACTAGAAGCAGATGGAGGGGGGCACGGAGTCGCCCTCATTTTCCATCTGGCACCATCTACTTTTAGCTCCACAACTCCTGAGGAGGGTTTTAAGTCTCCTGGCTAGCACTGTCTGCTCCGGCAGAGCTGCACCCCCAGACGCTGCCACTGATGCCACAGTGCATCATGTACTGCATGCAGCACCACTCAAACTTTCCCAACCCTCTCTGGCTATTTTTATGTTAAAATAAAAGCAGATGATGTATTGAAGACTATTGCACGTCCTGTATTTATGCAGCACATAAAAAAGCTAGAGGAATTTTTGGTAGCTTTAATAAAATATATTTGAATACACGTGATTGTGGTGCAATATAAGACAATAAAACCCCAAATCTTCTCAAAGGGAGATTCTCATGGAAAAGCATGGGGTTTTTTTGGCTGCCATAAATGCAGAGACCTACCATGTCAGAGCACCCCACAGGCACAGAGCTCAGCCAATATAGACATATGGATTTCTGGTTAAATATTTACAAATATCCTCATCAACTGAAAAGTTTATAACAACATGGTGGGACACAGAGCCTGCATTTACTGAACTACAGCTGTCTTGAAATGTCTAGTTTCATTTTACTGCTGCAACCCAGTGATGTATTTATGTCAGTGAGAGTGCATTCATTTGACTGGACTCTCAATGAGTACACATGAAAACTTATTGTTTATTTACTCCTTTCTAACTTATCTACCCATTTATAGACTTATTTGGAAAAACTTTAATGTAATTCTACTGGTTTCTGCTAGCTGAGGACTCAGTAAGGGCAAATAGTGATAAACACATACAAGTCATGTAGCTTTTCATGGTCTGATAGAAACATACACCATGAGAATAGAGAACATAACAGAACATGATAGAGATCGTGGTAATGAGAACAGAGACCAGAACAGAGAACATCACAGGAACACATTGGTCCACGTGGCATTGCTTCAGGAGCAATCCCAGTGATACCTAATTTAAAGTTATTTACAATTCAGGACCTCAGAAGTGGGGAAAAAAAGCAGTCTGGTAGCTATTAAATATGGAAAGACTTTTTGAAATTACCTCATCAACAACTAAAAGTCCTAGTTGTAACCATGGAGATGCTTATGAACGGGACTGTGTGATGTGATTCACTGTGCTAGTGAAGGGCTGTCCAGTCCTGTGACCTGCCTTACTATCTTCATTGATTATTTGTGACTGGTAATAGCTTTAAAATACTATCTTCTAAATTTTGATTGACGTGGTGATTGACACACGTGGCACTTTAATAGTATTTCTCTACTACTAATTAAGAGGCACAGTTCTTCAAAGATGTGTGGAAAGGACTAGAAACTTACTCTGCTTGCAGGAGGGTAGAGAAGACTGCTCTCTGCTCTGCATCTTCTCCCATGGCAATAACTGTTCCTAATGCAGACAATGCACTTTGTGCAATGTAGGAAGTGGAACACTTCTGAAGCTTTGATCCAAGTTTGATTTCAAGTGAAGCATCCCTGTTCAGACCCAGTGTAACACAAAATTTGTGTTCAGGCCTGTTTTCAGGGGGAGTTGTTATTGGTTTGCATTAATTTATTTGTGATATTTCCACCTTTGAACACTAAATAATTTCAGCCTGATCTAGGACACTTTCAGGTTGGGTTTAGCTTACTTAGATCCCTTCAAGCATCACTGCTCTTATTAAAATAAAAGAATAGAAGAAGTTTGCTCAGTCTTGCTGTGAAAGCACATAGTGTAACATGCACAGATTCATGTGGCCACTCACAGGCTTTCACTGTAGCACCTTTCCCACCACTCAGTAAAGATCAGGATATCTTTCCTGCCCCTGACACACTCCTTTGTCCTTCCTCCTACACAGCTACAGCAATGGGAACTGCACCCTTGAGCTGGGAAGAGGCAGCCAAGGCACCATGCAGTGCAGGCATCCACAAAATATGGTCAAGTGAACACTCTCCCTCCCTCCCCCAGGGTCACCCCTGGCTGGTTTGTCACCTCCCTCACAGCAGAAGTTTCACAGAAGCCTTGTGTGGTTTTGTTGGCATCTCCAGCTACACGTTCTCCAACTCACAGTCACATTTTGTTAGCATTCAATAAACCTTCTCCTTTCCCAAGCTTGTGTTTAAATTAGAAACAATGTGTTAGGCTTGTCTAAAAGGAGAAGAATGGGAAAAAAAAAGAGGGAAAATGAGTTTTGACTTGGGGAACTTTAATGTGTGAAATTGTCCTCTCAGCTACAGTGTGACAAAACATTTAAAATTTTCAAAAAGATCACAAAAGCACAAGGTTGGAAAAGACCTTTAAGATCATCAAGTCCAATTGTTCCTGTCCTATGCTAAACCATATCCCTAAGTACCTCATCTACCTTTTCTTTCAAACACATCCAGGGATGGTGACTCAGCCCCCTCCCCTGGGCAGCCTGTTCCAGGCCCTCACAACTCTTTCAGTGGAGAACTCCTCACATCTAATCCGAACCTGGTGTTTCTGACATGTTACAAACAGAACTACCAGAGACCAGAAATACAGCTTGGAAAAGAGGATATACTCTATTTTCCAGAAGAGCTTTTTATTCCCCCATGAAAAACATCAGTCCACTTTCAAAGCCATGAGTTACAAAAATGTTTTTGTAGGTTGTTTTTTGGTCCTAATATACATCTACAACTAAGATTGCAGAAGATTTCAGTTAAATTTCAAGAGCTATTCAGGTTTTTTAAAACTTATGAAAACATTTGTGGTAATATTTAATTCTTAATCATAGTTCAAGGAAAGCAATGCAAATTTGAAAAAAAACCCAACAAATAGAATATTTGAAAGTGGTGATGCTGGATCTCATTAACACCACAACTGTTTCTGTCACCTCTCCAAAATGATTTTGCTAACAGGAAAAATAATATTTGAAAATAATTCTTCATTCTTATCTTTAAAATCTGATAATTCAAAATTTCTTACAATTGCAATTCCTGCCTGCAATAATCCTTTCTGTGGATGAAACATTTCAGGTTTCTCATGATATGTGGGTACAAAGGTCAAAATCTCCTGCTCATAGTAATGGGCTACCTGGTTTAAATAGACTTTTCTCTTATTGTAAAACTGGGATACCTTGGACCTAATAAAAACCTCAGCACAAAATGTTTCAGAAGAACATGCAAATACTCAGTGAGTAGAAACAACTCTGGGAATAAACAGAGACAGACTCATAGCACATTGAAGCCAATTAAATAGTTTAGATAGTTTCAAGCCAACTAGATACTTTCCCTACATTTCTGTGAGCTTTTGGCCAAGGTCTGGTGCTTGGCCCAGTGGTAGAACTTTCCCTCAGAAGATCTCCCAGCACTCTGCAGCCGTTGATGATGGAATTTGGTCAGATCTCTTTTGAGACCGGGAAGATTTACACCCATTTTCCTTTTTGTTATATTCCAGCTATTTGAGAAACCCAAGAAAGATCCCAGATCTCCTCATTGAGTCTTACTTCTATTGCAAAGCTCTGCTGTTCCACACAGACACTTGTGGATGGTGGTTAACATTTGAAGTCATTTCATTTTGTAGGAGCCTGATTCCTTATTCCCCATGTAGGCTGCTTTTACAAGGATAACACACATTCCAAAGAGCCCACCTAACAGAATCACACCTGCAGGTTTCACAACAAGGAATTCAAGGGAGGTGGAAACCCAAGGTGGCTCATCCAGTGCTGGTAATGTCCCCAGCACTGCAGGACAGCATGAGGCAGGGCTGTATGTGATCACCCAGGAGAAAGACAAATAATCCTGGAGAATTCCTGAAGACTGAAGCAAACGGTGCCAGATGATGACTGCTAGAGGTACTGGGAAGTGAAAAGAAATTGAGCTTCGTGAGATGATCGTTTCTAATGTACATAAGCGATGCTATGAGACGGCTGGTTGGGTGGTAGGCAAATGAAGAAGGATGGCTTCAGGCAGCTATTGCTGCCTGCGAGTGAGGAGATCCAGGCTGAGCAATGTCAGACAACTACTGCTTAGTGGCTATTTGGGGAATGAAGATGAACAACGTCAGAGGAAAACTGCTAAGGAAATGTAAGTCAAACAAAGATAAATAATATCAACGGATTATTACAGAGACTATATAGGGGAATGAAGATAAATAAAGTCAGTCAGTTGCTGAGGAGATATTAGACAAACAAAGCTGAATATAGCAAGATAAGAAAGATTTACAGCACAAATGATGCCTACAAAATATTCCTTTAAATTGGGTAAAGAAAAGTACAACTGCTCTTCTCTCCCTACAAACAGGACTTTCTTTTCCTTCCCTCATATTTTCAGCACAGATTTCCATTTTGTTCCTACATTTGCTATTTGTTTTCTAATGTTCTTTCTTGCTTGGTCCATTGCCCTCAGATATTTACATGTTGTCATATTTGGCCAGGAAAAGACCAGCAGTTTGGGACCAGCTCCTTTTGCTTCTGTAGTAACATCATTCTGTTAAAATCCCAATGGACCAAAACCATGCTGATGTGACCAAGGATGGAATTCTAGCATAAGTCACTCTAGACTGCAGCAATAAACAGAAGATACATGAAGAACAAGCAATGCCCAATAATGATATCTGCTGTGAGGACAAAGAAAGAAGCTAATTAATATAATTACAGGAGACTCCAAAACAACATCCTGGAGTTACATGGCGCATCACTGAGACGGGATTCACCCAGTCTGATCTGATTACTGATCTACTTGTGGCTTTTCAGGGGGAAAAGGAAATCTGACATTCTCGAGAGAAAAGGAATTAGACATTACTTGATGTGAATTACACCATAAAGACAAGTGGGTAATAGCGAATAGATTGCACCTCTCTTCTAAAATGAAGTAGCCCGTAAATAAAAGACTCACTTGAGGTGTTTTCTCAATCCAGAACCATCCTTTCTAACGAACTGTATTATCACCTGTGCCAGAAAGACACTCGAGTGCGGGGTTTTAAAAGTAAAAAATAAGAATCCTTTACCTCTGAACCGCGTGCATTCGATACGTCACTACTGCAGGGCTCCTGGATACAACGGGAAACGCACTATTGCTGCTTACAAGTACAACCACAGCCACAAGAGAGTCAGGAAATACACTACTGCCGACACGACAGACACGCAGTGCGGTCTAACACCCCGCAACAGGGTCCCGTCACTCACCGGTACCGCCCGCAGGCAACTCACAAGGTTCACTATTACAGCCGATTCACAGAACACACCATCCCAAAGCGCACTAAATGCTATAGAACACACCATCCCAAGCACACTAAATACCACACGTGTATTATTTAATCACCCGAGAATACAAACTTAAAACAAAGCAAGAATTCACTTACCCCTCTCTCTGGTAAGGGCTCTCAGTAAGTTCCCTCAGCCAGCATCCTGGCCAAGGGGGAAAAAACTCCTCGCAGAGCTGGTGAAGCAGCCGCCCCTTCTCAGACTGAATCCGAGGGGGTTTATTTGACTTTTTGTCTGATGTACTGGCAGGGCTGTGTCCTAGCAGACAATGCCACCTTCCATGTTTGTCGTTAGCAGTATTTGGCCCGTGTTTCACGCCCTATCTCTTATATCCCCTCGCATTGTCTGGGCCCATTAAGACCAAATGGGGACCATCTGGCTTGCCTTTATCTTACTGGGAGGCAGCTGAATAGTGGCTTGATTGGGACTCAGGGCATATTGTTTGTTGAAGGAATTCCAAGGCTCAACCCAGGTTTTGGGTTCCTTGAATTATGCAGCCCTGCCCATTTTGAGTCTCATTTTGCAGGACAGCTCAAGACTGAGCTATCTACACATGGGCTGTCTCTGCTGAGATGGGGCCTCACGGTAATCCAAGGCTGAGTGGCTTTACAGCCCCCTGATGGGCTAGTCATTGCAGAAACCTGCTTGTGGAACTCAGTCTCCCTTCTCTCTGTCATATAGGATTGCCAGAATAAGTTTCATTGATGAATTAAACTGCCTCTTAGTGTGGGGACTCGTGTGTGCTGTGATCAGAACACGGTTCAGACTGTGTTCCTGCACTGTAACCAGTGAACATTAATGTCTTACCATGAGGTCTTTATGTGCCACAGGATGTGAGATGACTGAGATAATAAAACTGTTGCATGCAAAGGAAATAATAGTTGTGAATTACTCTACCAAAGTTAAACAACTTACTGGGATGTCTATGGAAAAAATACGAGCTTGCTTGCTGCCTACATGTTAATACAAGGAAGGTAAAATGTCCACATTGATAGGTTTACAAAGCTTGCTTCTTCAAGGGTGGAGCTGTCATTTGAGGGCATAAGCTTGTAGGGGAGGGTAGTTTAATTGATTCTTCTATAGTTAATAGTACGTCAAAAATACTTCTGTGTAATTTAATGAGGCATGCATGTCGAATATATTCTGCAAACAGTGAAGATGTGACATATGAAAATTCACCTATCCCAAACAAATAGCACTTTCTACTGAGTTTACAGTCAACGAGAAACATTAGGTCCCAGATTTTAGACTCTAGAATTTAGTCTGCATGAATCTAGGCTTAAAGAGCCCAGGCAAATGAGACATAACACACACTTCTACTCTGCAGACAGGATTACAAAGGCACCAGAAATAGCCGTGTTAATCATGTATGGGCTGATGGAAGTATCTGCTGTCCATGTCAGAATTTGTCAACAATAGGAGGTCAGCACAGGAAATGGTTCAATTATATATAATCACCTGCCATACTTTGCACTCTTCTTCAGTGCAACAACCAAAAAGAGGACTGGAAATGCAATATAAAATAAGTGAGGGTTCTCACTGGCTGCCTAAATGAGTGACTTTTGGTTCTCCATGGTAATTTATTTCACCTGTTATTAAAGGAAGAGCTCTCAATTACAAGGTCTCACAGCACAGCATGCTGTTCCAACATAAGTACTGGCTTAATTTAGAGATTTTTTGGGACAGAAGAGCTTATTATCATCATCTAATCTGACCTTTCATTGAACAAGGGCGGCAAACACTTCCTCCTGGAGAAAGAAGAGGGGTTTGCTGGTTTAGATCATCATCATTGTGTTTCATTCTGGTTTCAAGTGATCAGTGTTTGTGGTAGGAAGAGAGTTCAAAGAACGGAAGTTGGAAAGTAATGAAGAGGGGCCATAAGGCTGGTATCACAGGGGGAACACTGTGAATGAAGGATAATTGAATATGGGATCCAGGTGAGGTCAGGCGCGATAGAGCCTATTTTTACCTTAACAATATCAACTTGTTGAAATAATCAATAGGAGCCCCAGAGCTTCTCTTGCAATTAAAGCTCTAAGGTGTTCAGAAAATACCAAGTGCTGCCCTTCATAACTGATGCCCTGATTTAAAGAAGACTCCAAACAGAAAGCCAGTTAGTATGAAAGAATAAAGATTTTGGACTGTAGGTGAACTGAATCCAAAGTTTTTCTTCTATTTCCATTCCAAATGGTGTTTTCTTAGAAATTCTTTTTGAGTCTCTATCAGCAATGCTGACTGTATTTTTACCCCATAAATTCTGTGACTCTTTAGGCTGAAATAATCTTCCCAAATTCTCCTCCCAACAAAACGTACAGACTTCAGACCTGTCTCCTCCACTATCGTTTTTTAAAGATTACTCAAAAGGCTTGCAGATCCACACCTCCAAAGACAGAGAGAAGAAAAGCTTTAATCTTGGCCTAATTAAAAGGAGTCATCCTTTAGACAAGGCTATCTTTGAGTTTCTCATTGTTATACTATTTATCTCTTGAGGACTTTCCCCTTTCTTCTTCACGGCAGCTGAAATCTATGTAAGATGAACTTTTGAACTTGTGTTTCATAAAAAAATAAAGAAGCTTAAGATATTCTCAGCTTCACTACAGGGAAGACAAGATATTTGTCTCAGTGCAACATGACCTGCCCAGAGTGAGAGTTAGCAATGTTTCTGCCCTGAACAAAACACAGAAATTAAAAGAAAGCAAGTCAGGTTCAGGACTCAGTGTGATTGAAATAAGTCAGATGAAAACCCATTAACACAAAAAATGTCATTTAGAGTTGCTCCCAGTTCCTACCAATAAAAATGAGTTTGTAATTGGGTCTACAAAGATTATTCTGTCCATTCTTTGTGTTCTGTAGACTCTTAAAAAATGAAACAGAACTCCCCAAAACCCAGTGACAGCAACATTTGAACTTCAGTGAGCTTGGGGATATGGTTAGTGTTTTTCAAATAATGGTTCACCTTGTACACATAAGAAAAGTTTCACTGTACCTGTGTGAGCACCAGAGGTATCTACTGCAATCATCAACACCAAGAAGGAAACCAATGTGGTTAGAAAATGCCTACAGCAACTTCTTTAGCTGTGAGAAGGAAGCTGTTATGCTCACTTAGTCCACCCTTTGTCACCTACGTACAAGTTTATCATGAGACTAAAATCCACATAATTGTAGTTGTTATTATGGAAAGGAGAAAGGTGTTTTTTACACAAAGATGGGCAGAGAATGGATGCACTCAAACAGAACTGAACATCAGTTATAAGCAGACAAGCCTTTATTTTTTGGTCGTAAAGAAAACCCTCCAGCTAAGTGGTAAATTTTAATAGTCACCATATCAGCAACTACAGGGAAACATAATTATATATACTCAGGCAAATATAATGTGCTCACATTACTTTTTCTCTGCTGTTGCTTCTGAAAAGGCACCTCAATGAGACAGAGTGAGGACCCAACGGTTACTGAACAGCACTCAAAGACATACTTAATAAAATACATAAAAATAGATGGGAGCACACAACAGCTTTGCAGATTTTAGGTCCAAAAATTCTTGTTGAAATACTGTGGCTGAATGCTCTTCAAGGGTGATTTTTATGTGAGATCAGATAAAAATTGTTCTCTACAAATAAAGCTTTTGATATGCACAGTATTAAAGTATGTGGAAATGATGTTTGGGTTTCCAATCTTTAAAAAAGTATTGTCCCTACATAAAGAGAAATTGCAAAGCCACCTCCCTGAGTGATGATTCCCTTAGAGATATAATACCTTAAGTCTTTCTATACTCTTCCCTAACTGCCCATCAGACTCCAGTGCAGCGCTTTGTTCACAGCATTATACATGTCATGATTATCACACACTCAGGAATGAATGATTTGCTAATACTAATTAAAAATGGTTGCAGGTAGAGAAAGTAACCACATTGCTTGTCATGCTGCCTGGTGAGGTAGACTGCAAGCATACACGTTTTCTACCATGACCCAAGTGACTCATCAATAGATTCTTTTTAAATGATCTTTTAAGACTGAGTTTTAGCTGGAAGCTGCCTTCTTTGTATCACGTATACCTCAAAGATCCATGCTAAAAGATTATGGAACTGCTGTACATAGTTCTTTGATATTTGCTCACCTTCCTTCCAAATCTTTCTTTACTTGAGGTTTACTTTCAGCCAGGAGTCAGATTAGGCTCAGTGAGTGAGCCCACAGGGCAGCTCCTGAGTTCCATAATATATTTGTCTCATCAGGATTCTGTCTTGGCTCTCTGTTGCTGAGGCTAAAAACCTAATGACCTCGTTTTCCAGCTCGGATGTCTGTAGCTATGAACCTGGCCATCTACTTCCAGTAATAAATGCCTGGATTATACTCAGGACTGTTCTTGCATCACAAATATGAAAGGCATTTGATTTCAGCGTGTGCCAAATCAAAATGATAGTTCCCATAAAACATCAAAATATGGAGTTAATGTCTTGATTACACGAATTAAACCAGATGAAAAGCAAACACTATATTACAGAAGTGAAGCTATAGAGTTTCATGCAAGTTTCTTTTGCAGTGTCAATATTCCTCCAAGGCACTGCTGGTCAGGATTTTCTGGTAATATGTATTGAGAAAGAATCAAAACAACTTAGGTTTTTTTTTTCCCCAAAGTATAATTTTACAGATAGGCTTCCAGTCCTTCCCTCTGGAACCAGATGCTTCTCTCAAGGGCATGCTGGGTGTGCAGATATCTATTGAGATCCATTTCGTTTTCAGTTGGGAAGATCCCAGTCTATGTATCAGCAGTTGTTGAACTGCCTGCTCTGTTATCCAGGCCTTCCCTGCACTCGTGGAAGAGGGAGCAGGATTTATTTCTTTGTAGCCTACCCATCCTAAAAGGATTAAATTAATATGTCCTAAGGGAAGTGGGGGATAAAGAGCATTTGTAGCCACTCTTCCTCATCATTTGTTAACCGTGGAACCTGATTAATAGATTACACGACACTGTCATTTGAGTATTTTCATTCAAACTAGTTGACTTTGGAATTGATTTATTTGCTTTTACTGTATACAAGCTTTTCTTCCCAACAGACATGCCACTGAAGGATATTTGATAAAAATCACATATTGTCTTGTCAGTGTTCTAATCCCTTTGTTTGCAGGCTATGCTATGATGGCAGTTCCCTCATTACCCCACTGCTATTTGCCTTGTGTTTCATCGTTCACTTCGTGTTTACTTCTGCTTCATATTTCTTACTAAGCACTTCAGAGATTTTCATGAGTTGAGGATAAGACCTTGAGATTTTTCTTTTGTCTGTTTAGACATAATTTTGAATTACTGTTTAACTTCTCTATAGCTTTTATACTTTTATATTGCAGGTATAGCAAACATAGCTGTCCTTGTCTTCCACTCTTTATTTGAGATTTAACGGCTAGTAAATCAACTGACATTAAAATGACTCTCTGGAATGTGCAGAGGTTTAAATGAACCAATGAAGGCATAATGCACCTGATAATCTGAAAACAAGTAATGAAATTTGAAATGATTTTATTTGGAAAGGCATCTAGAAGTCAAGGATATTCTGAGTTCTGAAGGGCTAGGGGTGGGTTTTGTGTTTGTGAGGCTTTTTCTTTCGAGGTGAAATGCAATTACAAGGAAGAGGTCTTTCTCATTTTAACTGTTGTGATTCAATACATCGACTCTTTGTTCAATATGGAAATGAGAAGAGCGGAGATGCCTGTTCACGTTCCATTGTGCAGCCCCAGTGGTATGAACAAGCTCGGTTCAGCACAGTACAAAGCTCTTTGAAGAGTGTGCAATCCTTGTGACAGCGCTGCTCTTCCCTGCTGAGATGGAAATAAAAAACCTGGTGGCCAAGAAGCCAGGGGAGTGGTTCTTACACTGTTCCTTAGCTCTCAGGGCAATACTGTGAAGGAAGCATCCTTGGCACGTCTTTCTTTGGAGAGCAGAGGGCCAGAGGATGAGAGGAGCTGTTGTCAGTTTTCTGTGCAAGGTGTGTGTGATTCCATGCCATGCTGTGTCTGGTAAGGAGGTCACTCATGTTCTTACTCCAGCAGGACTGAATTCCGTGGCAAAGGAGGACACCTTTGGGATCTGCTGTTTACTCAGTGCTGTACTCAGCTTTTCAATATCATTACCAAAGCCAATTCATGTTTGTTTTAAATCTGGGAAGCACTTAGCAAACCAGCTTATGAAACACATCTTCAGATCCCACAGTTCAGGTCTTTGTGCTAATTCAGGAGTAGAACTGGAAGAACCCCCTTTTAACCACAGTCAGTTTTGATACTGGAGGAAGCTATTGATGATGGTCCACATGGGACTGAAGGAACAAACCACTGTGTTTATGCTCTGGGTTACTGGGAAACAGTGAAAAAAATGTACATGTGGGGATCTGTCCTTTACAGGAGAGGTTTGCTGTGTGTGAAGAGGTACGTTGGGCATTCTCCACCAAAGCAAAATTAAAATAGAATGCAGACCTTGTTGGGAGATGTTTTCAAAAAGAATTATAGTTCTTTAAGAGCTGAACTTTGATTTAAAAGTATCAGACTTCTAACGGGTCTGGATTTCACAACTGTACAAATATTAATGGAAAAATGCATTTTTAATTAGGAAACAAAATTTCATCATGTTAAAACATTCTTCTTCAAGGGAGTTAGAACTATTTATGAAACTAAGACAGTACAATCAGTAAATTCGAAGGGTGAAGTGTGAATATTAGCACTGAAATCTGTGCACTATAGTCTACAATGCACAGATTGTGTAGGTTTCTTGTAAGACCTATTCATTAAACAATTACAGCTAATGAAATAATTGAAAAAAACCACTTCTTTGACACACAGGTTGCAAAAAAAGGAACTAAATAACACATTATTCATTGTAAATTGTTAATTTGGGTTAGCTTTTTATACTCGATGGCTTCCTAGGAGCCAGCTCTGTCTTTAAGCACTTTTTGTTTGCTGCCTTCTCTGAAACAGGCATCTTGTACAGATTAAACTAAAGTTAAATCTTAGTGTCTGTCCATCAATTTGAAGGGAGCATCTCCATGCTGCGTTATATTTTTTGACTGGAGTGTAAAAATATCTACCCATTAATTAATTGCATTTAATCATAATTCTTCACTTCTCCTCACTCTATCTAATATCTGCGTGTGGCCTCCAAGAAGAGTGTTGAAGTTTGGAGCTTGTGAGAGTTTTGCATACAAATTTGGAAGCTTTTAGCCACAGCTGAACGTCATTAGCCAAGAAATTTGCCATTTAATAAATGCCTAATACAGCAAAAATCTTTTATTTTCCCAGGAAAATATTTTCCTTGTCCCCCCCATTTATGGCACAGACTCATAGAACATATTTTAATGTAGATTAATATTCCTTCCATGTTTATTTCATGTCACACCAATGTCTGTTTTCTTTGTTTTGTTGAAATACCTTCAGTCTAAGTTGATTACCATCAATCCAACTTTCGTCTTGCAGTTATACAGACATTTATTAAATAGCAAAAATTGGATGATCAATGAAGAAATGGTAGTGGGAGTCAAAGCAAACCCTCATAACCTTTGCAGCCCTTTGCAGCAGGATTTTGAAATGAGTTTTTTAAAAAGACCTTTATAAAATCTTTCATGAACAAACAATTCAGATAATATTTGTTGGCAGAAGAATTTGAGAGAGGCAGGAAACTAAATGAGCTAGCTGATTCCTGATCCAGTTTTCATAAAATGGTCAGCTGGCCTAAATATCCAGCAGGAAAAATTAACTCTGTTCTTCAAGGCAACTTCCAGATAGCAAATCAAACTGGCTTCGAGTTAGGTGCATGGAAACTTAAGCAACTTTTCCTTTTCAGCTCAGTCAACAGCAAGAGCTACATGTCTTCTAAAGAACAAAATGCTGCCTTTTCTCTCTCCCTTCTTTTATTACGAGCATACATAGAGCCATTCAGATTTTGACTTCTAGCAGCCAGCAGAATGTGAGCCAAAAGCTTTTATGCAGATCAGCTCATGGGCTCAAATGGAAATCTCACCAAGGAAAAAAATAACTATGCAGAATAAAAAATAAGAGGAGCAGAAAAGCAGCAAGAGACAGACCATTGTCTGGGTGTCAGAGTGCTCCCACTGCAAAGTTTGGTGGTGCCCAGTAACTGCAGCTCCACCAGGCAAATGATTTGTGGGGATTTTGTGTGATGAAGTTCATGTAGCTTTAATCAGTGGTCACTTCTGATGATGTTGGTCATCACGAGTCAAAGCAGCAGCTCAGAGGAAGGAGGCAGCCCAAACACAGCCTGTTAGACATATATTAAGCCATCTCGTTAACTGCAGCACAGCTAATTGTGGGGCTGGTTTGCAAAGAGGCTGCCCCAGAATGAGTGGAGGATCTTGGCTGTATCAGATAAATACCATCAGTGGGAAGACAGGGAGGCACAGAGTTTGGAGTGACACCTAAAGACATGATGCTGCTTCGTAACCTCTGGCTTGATATGATGCATGGCAGTGTCTCCCTATCTCCAGGAGACCATGACTTCAGAATACGTGATAGCACCACTAAGCAGCTGTGTAGCACTCCAACCAAACCACAAAAACTCAGGCTGAAACAGTGGAATTAACTGAAGAGAATACAAATTAGCCAACAGATTTATTTCTCACACTGACATAATAAACAAATATTGATGGTTTCCTGTGGTGTAATACATCCTTATTCACTGCTTCACAACTCACTTCTAGCTTCATCATTTTCTCTTCACTGCTTCTAAATGGGTGATTTATCCCATACTTCTCGAAATATTAGTCTGTTTACAGTCTTCAGATAGCTAACAGATTGTGCATCATTAAAGTAACAATGTGGAGACTTGCAGTGGTAGATTGTTGTGCTATTCACCTTTATTTTCCTTTTTTATGCACCAGAGTTTTAAAGAAGAGAATGAAGCAAACAGCATCAGCTTTGTAGTTAACAGAAATATTTTGATTGGGGATCTTAGCAACACCTTTGGAATAACTTCAGCATCTCAGAATGCCTCCACCTCTGGTGTGTGAGGTGCACACAGAAAAAGAGAGCAGGTTTCCTAACCACATGAAGAATGATGGGCTCCAAGGAGTAACCTGCAGTGTAAACTCACATCATGTGGCACAGCCTCACAAGTCTCAAATGAACGGAGCCCAATTCAAATGCAGTGAAGCCCAAACACTCCTCAAGTTTGATGTATTCACAGTTCAGATGAGAATAGCCACATTTTCTCCTATCTGGAGCAGGTACCCAAGCCTTACCTCCACTCTTCTCCAAGGCAAATACAAAGAGTAATCACTGCAGGACCACTGACTGAGACAGTTATGCATGATCAACACTATTTCTAGTCTTTTTCTTTACTCTCAGAATGAGAAATGCTCTAATGAATTAAGTATGTAATACTTACTTTTCATCATAAAATACCCAAAATATTGAAAAAAAAATTTGTAAGTATCTTGGGAGAAGTTGTAGATGGAATCTCTGTATATACAAATTGATAGAGATTGACCATGAACTTTCATAAACTTCTAATTCCCAAAATATCTTATTTCATATCTTATCTTGGGAATTAGAAGTTCCAGAGTAATAATAGTCCATTTTTGGGCTTGCACAATCCTGCAAAAATTAAATCATTCCTACTTAAGATTTATATTCACTATGAAATAAATTTGAAGATTTTGTATTGGTTCTGATTCTAAAATAAAAAAAAAAACCAAACCCCAAAACCCAAACAAAAAGCTCAAAACCCCTCTCATGTGTTATAATACTATTAAAATTTATATATTAAAATGCTAGAATGGCATATGGTTTTTGTGCAGAGTGATTAGTGCTCAGGTAGATCAAGCCTTGTGGTTTTTTAATTGAAATGATTTGACAGACTTTATGTCATTGTTGCCACCTTCCTGTGTAACACTGCAGACAGATTTGATTTAAATTCTTGACATTAACACAGAACATAAATTAAAAGATACTTTATAAAGTAAGCTTTACTGAGTTTTGAGAGTTTAGAATCAAACTCCATGTAGATCAAAATACTCACAGTTCTGTAGCTCTTGAGTTTTATTCAAGCAGTTAAATGCTTAAAAAAGTTTCTTCCACCCTTTCCAAACTGAGGACATGAAACTGTGCCTAATTATCCTGCTTTGTGCTGTATTCTAATAGGTCTGTGAAGTTATTCTATGTAACATATAAGATGAATCAAAGGCTGCCAGAAGGTGCAATTTGCTTTTGGGGCATTTTTGGAACCAATATGTTAGAAAGTGTAATTCACAGTTTGCTTTAAGTGAGGGGAAAACCAGATATATCGATGGAAAGTGAAAGTATTTTGCCTGGGATATTGATCTCAGGAAAAGGACCATTTTAATTAAATCTTCCATTTGCAATTTAATACTCCAATTTTGCATAAACAGTTTGGAATGAAGTATATCCACAAGAGGTGTGCAAATCAGGCTGCTTGTGTAGCGTGGTGCACCCATTTCCCTTGTTCACTGGTAATGAAGGGAAGGTCAGCTCGTGGCACGGGGTGGAAGAACCTGGTTCCCTAACACCTGCCTGAAGTTTCATGGGGACTTTTTTAACCTTGTTTCAAGGGCTGAATGATTTGGTCCACTGAGAAAACTGGAATTAGAGGTAGGCTCTTTCAACCCATTATCATCCTTCTCCAAGACAGCAAGGACATCCTCACCAGTACCTCTGCCCTGGCAAGGAGCCTAAAGCACAATTACTTTTCTTCTCCTCTTACTCCAGGTTGGAATAGCTGGTATTTCTGAATACCCATTCTTGACAGCCCCCCCTCTGCCCCCGACACATGTCTTCTGATATAGCCTGAGGAAAACTGGTCTCCTGGACTGAGTGATGGGAAGGAAACCAAGCAGCTGTGTTCAGTGTTTTCTGTGTCTGAAGTAGAGATTTGCTGCCAAAACCATTACACAGTTAAAATTAAGCTGGAGAGCTGTTTTTCTAATGCTATTATAATAGCCTTAGGGGGAAAAAATTATTTCCCTTACTCATCACTAAAGTAGCCACTGGAGATTGAAGATCCTCCACGAACACCCTTGCCATGGTGCAGTTTTGCTCCATCTAACCCCATTCAGCAGCGCCTGCTGGACCCAGACGTGTGGCTTCAGCTTCGCCTTCGGCATCAGTTCCTGCTCCAGCAGCTCTGCTTCTCTGGCAGACAGCTCCACAGCCACACTGGCAGCTTTCACATCACCTCAGGGCCTGCTGGTGGCTTGCTTGGCTGGACAGCATTGCTCTCCTGGATGCTGCTTCTTTTTATTATTTTTTATCAAGAGGAATATTACGGTTTTAATCCATCTGTGCTTCTGCCCAAAGCCCTGCTGATACCTCTGATCTCTGCTGAGGCTGGGTTGCAGTAATCCCACATTTCCATGTTCAGTTCAGGCAGGAATCTGATTCATACCCAACACTGTGTGCTTCTCCTGGAAATCAGTTCAGCAGCATTTTGGCTGCTCCTTGGCCTCAAGGTCCTTTGCAGCACAGCTTGATTTGATGAACCATTCTTTCCAGTCACCCAGACTATTGCCTTTGGGAAACCAAACACGCTGACATAGCCTTGATCTGTTTCTTGGAGAGCTGGGCTCTGGCAGGTCTAGCTGTTGATGAAGATAAAACTGCCTCCCTTATTGTAGGCAAGTAAATCTGCTTACTGTAGGCGAACCTGTTACATGCACAAGCAAGCATTTAGGACACTGAAATCGTATTGAAATGAAAATGTGATGAGCAGGGTCATTAATATTGACAGTAGCCACGCTGCTAAGTAAACACAGTGTTATGTGAAGAGGCAGGGCTCAGGAGGCATCGCTTCCGAATTCCGACACAGGAGCATCTGTCCAGCTGCGTTTCTCATTTCCTTTTTAGCACACACAAGCTAAGAGCAGGATGGAATAGGAACTTGTGTTTGCAGCAGGGGCTGTGTTTTGATGCTCACATCACACCCAGGCTGCATTAATAAATTTACTGGAACTGCCAGGAGCTCATGTAACGTCTGCCAGCGCATCTCCCTTCCTGATGTTTGTAGGAGAACTTACTCCCTGCAAATGTTTCCCTGGAAGGATTTCTTTGCAGCCTCATTAGCTGATACTAACATGCAGATTTACCACAACAAGTACCACTTTACCCATCATCTGACCCAGGAACCGGTGGACACTCCAGTGTCTGCTTTCATCCTCACCCCACAAACTAGCACATGGAATGGGGAGGGACAGCTGTAAATCGTGATAAATATTCGGTGAACATACAAGTCAAGCCTTTCCCCAGCCTTTTCCCTATTCTGCAGGAACTCCAATCAATTCCCAGAGCTGCTGATAACATGAAACTCCTGCGTGATCAAGTTCTTTTCCTATTTCACTGAATTATTTCAAGTGGCTGTTGCTCCATGTGCTTTTTCATTTCTGCGTGTCTGTAGATTTCCAGCTTTCCTGTACAGTGCTGCGAAACATAATAATCCTACTTCTCTCCATCCAGCACAACAACATCTCAAGATTGGTTAATAAATCTCATTTTTTTAAAAAATAATACATTCTTGATCCTTTTGATTTGCTCTCTGGTTTTCTAGATTAGATTTCTCCTGGTTTACGTTGCAATTTTTCTTTTCTATATATGGGGGAATAGGAAAATAGCTTTTGGGTTTAGTTTTTTTTTAATCCAAACCTGAGATTTAGATGAAAAATCAGCAGTTCAACCTTTAAAGAAAAAACAAAATAGTTGGAAATCTTTAAAACTGTAGTAACATTATAGTAGTGGATGCTGCTTTCTGATCCACAGAAATCTTTTGACAGAATAGTTCTTGAACCCCTTGCAGGGTCCATTCAAATCTTGATTTTTTTAAGATTTTTTCTCCTTATCTCCATCACAAATCCTTGTGACTAGAACTCATGGATTGAATCTTTGCAAATAAATTATTTAGGTAACTGAGCTCTTTTCCTGCTCCCGAATTGCTGATCTGATCAGGATTGCTGCAGGGTATTTATTATTAAGAGCTGTTCAATGAGGAGTTGGGGCCGGACCTCTCCCTGCATATGGCTCTTTGCAGCCCATTCACGTCGATTATTGACTATTCCCTATTTACAGAGTGGAACCAGTTCTCTGAGTTGCATGGGCTGCATGGGCAGACACAATAAAAAGATAACAGTATGAAATACACTTCTTTACAGGGGAACAGAGACACGTTGATGGACACCCACACCGCAAAAGTGCATGAAAAGTTATTCACAACCATACATCTGAATGCTGAATGGTTAAGAGGGGTGAACAGAGCCAAAACCAAGCTGGTGCCTGGAATCCAAAGGAACATGCTCAGGATTTGTTTGCAGCACTCCAAGAGCTATGCAGAGAAACTATTTGAGGTTTCTTCAGTGTGTAGCATCCCTTGGAAAATGAGTTGCTGCGTGTGCGTGCTCATGTGCATCTGAAGGAAAGCCTGGGCCCTCAGTGAATGCCTCTGATTCTCTGCTTTACTGTTTGGTGAATTTTGTTCAAGTAATGTCACTTTATCAGCCCACAGCACAGCAGTGTGAGCAGAGCAACTCCCACCAGGAATCCCACTGCTCATTCCTAAGCGCTTCTTCACTAAGGAGGAGCCTTATACCTTTCCACCTGCTAAGCTGGTGTAAATCAGCATCCCTGCTATAGGGCCTCAAGGTTCTGAGATGCCATCAGATCCCTGTATTTATTTTAAGTTGAACACAGGAATTGCACATCTATTTTTATCAGAGCTGAGCTGGAAGTGAATAGCCTGGGAAGGAGCAAATCTGACCTCAGCTCTGCTGGTATTTTCTCCTATGATTGTTTTGGGACTTCGATACAGTTACACCACATTAATACTTGAAAAAACAGATTTGGCTGGGATTTGTTTTCCTCTTTTGGGGGGTGATAGGGAAGCAAGTGAGTGATTATTATAGTAATATTTGGAAGTTGCTAGAAATTAAAAATCAAATAACTTCCTTTGAAACAGAAGGTTTCAATTTTTCTGAGGTTTACTGGAAGTTCTCATTGACAACAGCAGGTCAGAGGCCGGTCCTGGAAAATGTGTTTCATGCCCCCAGTGAATAACTGTGCTATCTGGCTCATACTGGGATAAAACCCCAGCAACTGAAGTTGTCAGATGTATCTAATCGAAAAGCAGGAAAAACAGTAAACAGCATTCAGGACCTCTGGGAGCAATTCCTTCCCGTGAACAGTGGACAGGGGAAAAATCTTTACCTGAGCTACTTTTCAAGGCCAGTTTTCTATGGAAACCAGCAGGTCCAGTCAAATACCACGGCTGCATCTTACTGAATCTCTGAGTCCAGATTCATACAGCACCTGGAGCTGGGTGGTTCCACAGGGAAAGACTGGAGGAGTCTGTCACCGTGGTTGTGACAGGCATGTCACCTCAATGAAGCTGAGCACATACCCTGATGGTGTTCTATTGGTATCATTATCCAGACGCCCTATCACTATGCAATTCTCCCTTTGTTGCATTCTCTATGTGTCCTGGGTAAAAGGGGAGGAAGGGAATATTGGGTAAAATTGTACAACTTCTTGCAGCAGAGCTGCATGGCCCCCACCAACATAGGTGCTGCCAGCACCCTTCTGCTTAACACTTAATTGGTTTCAGGCTTACTTGACATCAAAGCAATGCTTAGTTTGAAAACCAGTATTTATCTAAACTATCAGCTCTGTACAACCCCTAATTGGACTTCAAGCTTATCTGATTAGATGTCTATTTTATTTCTGGGTCATATACTTAAATATTTCTGGGTCATATACTCGTGTTCATCGACAACACTAAATATCACCTCTGTTCTTGAATGCATTGGAACGTGCTAAAATCAATGTATCTGAAATCAATACTTTCATTCGAATCTGAGGTTCAGAAATGCAGCTCAAGGTTGTATTAGCCCAAGAATTTGTCTGCTCAAAGCACAGATGAACATCCCAGAGCCCACATCTCACCAGCATCCCTCCAGAGCTGTGTGCTCATGTAAAGGGTAACAAAATGAGTGGATTCCACTTTGTAAGGGGTTGTATGCAAAAAGTTAAAGGAAGCAAATGAATAAAGTTGTTTTTTTTTTCTTTCCCCATTCAGAATTACATACTGCAGAAACAGAAGTGATCCATTTATTATTTTGTGGATGAAATAGAGCTGCCAGCGTTATCGAGGCAATACTTAGATAACCCCCATGAGAGATAAGCAATAAAAAGTGCCCTGCAAGCAATATTACCTACTAAAGCACCATGGCCAGATGGATATACAGCTGAATTTCATAGAGCATCAGTGATAAATTACTTCCAATTTCATATGCGATTTATAAATATTCTTTGGAGACTAAAGAAATATCTTCTTATTTTAATTAACCAACATTTCTGTCTTCTCAAAATAAGGTGAAAATCTCAAGTGCATCTGATCCAAACCTTTTCACAAAAAATTTAGCTATTAGCTCAGAGAAAGTCACAGTTATGCCTCCTTATCTTTCTCAAACTGGATTTGTTCTGGGCAAATTTTTAACAGATGGTTCCCAGTATCTAATGAATACAGCAGACCATTGCAAATGGGACATGAGATACACTTAGATAAAGAGAAAGGAGTTTGAAAGAGTGTTTAAAAAATACCTCTGAAATTCAGGAAAATGTAGCTAAATTAGATTCAGGTACTTCATAATAAGCTAATGACTTGAATTAAAACAACCAGACATAAAATGTTTTCAATTTGAAATGAACCTCATTTAGCATACCTAATAAGCCTTCCTCTTATTTGAGAGCTTTGCTAGAACTCCTGGGGTAGCTGAACAGGAGCTCACCCCCTCCTTTCATTAAATACTTTGTGAAGAAACAGAAGAGTAATTTCTGTACTAATTAAAGAGTAAAATCTGTAGTAATTAAATAGAGAAGAAAAAAGGAAAATTAAGTAATAGCATAATATTCTTTAAGAAGTACAGAAATCTAAAAAAAATCAGGAAAATAAAGGTATCAGAGCTGAGGAGCCGTTCACAGCTGCTGAAAAAAGAGGTTTCTGGGTGGATGTTTGCAAGATGTCACTGGAGGTGCTGATGGTCAGTTGTAATGGGATAGAATGTTGTGAGAAACAGTGTTGCTGATCCAGGCACAGTGTGAAGGGTGGCTGCTGCTCTGGGAACCTGATGTTATTGTTGTGCAGGTAGGGTTTCTCTCTAACTTACCCCAAACTCTTTCAATCTCATCTTAAGTAGCAGTTGTGAGTAGAGCACAAAATGGGAAAAGGCAATTGCAGGTTAAAATTGCGTGTGAGGCAGCTTCTCTTTAGGTATCTTCAGAATATGTAGGATTTGCTATTGCAAGGCGACAACAGAATTGCTTGAAAACTCTTTTCTTCCCTGGCCTGTGTTAAAAAGACCATCAGAGACTTGATGCTCTCTTACTGTCTTGTGTAAATCAGCAAATGCGAAGGG
This sequence comes from Gallinula chloropus, assembly GCF_964237585.1. NCBI lineage: Eukaryota > Metazoa > Chordata > Aves > Gruiformes > Rallidae > Gallinula > Gallinula chloropus. Next base: position 2,847,945 of record NC_140097.1, read on the forward strand.
AACTGAGCTCTGTACCTGCCGTAACTAGCATCCAGCTGTGTCCCCTGCAGCTTCAGGGGACAAACCATTTCTGAGATAATAAAATGTAAACTCCTGAAGGACCTTCCAGCATTTGGAAAGACATAATTGAAGTACTGAAATGTCCAAATAGAAGTGGGTACAGCTCAGTCTCTGTTTGGGGGACACTAGAGCGATGCACAGAAGAAAACTTTAATGTTGTTGGTTGGTTGTTTTGGGGAGGGAGGGTCTGTAAAGCTCTCCTGGCCCAGCTTCTAAATGCTGTGGGTCATCAAAGACCAGGCAGCTCTGGGTTGGCTGGGTTTGGCTGCTTGCTGTGGGTGTCAGGCTGAAACTTCAGCAGTGACACCATCGTGGTGATACTGAGTCCTCATCTCAGTGCAACTGCAATCTAAGCAGGCAGGAAACGTGCTGCTAGGGGCTGAACAGGGGGTTGTGAATTAACGTTGCTCTGCTTAATCACGCTGACAATTAACACTGCAAACTTTGATTGACACATCCGATCTTGGGAAGCAGCCTTGTTTGGTGGGGGTGAGAAGTTGTTGGCAGCTGTTGAGGGATGCTAAGACTAAGTAGGAAGGTGGAGGCAGTGCCGAGTACCGTGTTCTCTTCCCTGCTGCCCATCATTAGGGCAGTTGTGCAATGTGGAGCTTGCTGGGATGCTCTCTGCTTTGCTGTTTCATGGCCTTAGGCAAACCACCCTGCTTCTGTGTGCCTTTGTTTCCCCTCCTTTCTCCCTCTGTAGTAACTCTTTTGATATAAGACTGTTGAGCAAGTTGAAATCAGAAGATCCAAGACCCTGCATGGAGCGTTTACCTTGTTGGAAAGGTGCCTCTGAGGGCTCCCAGGCAGCTGGTGGAAAACCCAAGTACGAGGCTCCAGGCAGAGCAGGAACCATCTGTACATGCCATTAAGTGTTAGTGGAATCTGCAAGAGATACTGTAAAAGTGATCATACCTGCTTGGAAAAATTAATATTGTGACAGCAGTTATTGTAGGGAGATGTATTGCATCTTTAATGACAACAGCTGTAGCTTTCTAAAGAGGTGGCTGCAGAACCTGAGAGGGGGAGGGGGAAAGCAAGCTGATGGTGCCCTATTTGTCATTACACAGCCTGAGATGTCTTCAGATGAGAAAAAAATCCCAGTGCGGAGCGTGGGATTAGAATCTCATATGAAAGTGTATTGACAGTGAAACTGGTTTAATCAGTTAAATTATCATTTTGTACAAAAAAAAGACAGATTTGCTTAATAACCTCGCGACTCCAGGGAAGTAAGAAGAAATTGTCAATAAAAGCAATTACAAGTTAAATGAGAGAGGCAAGCACGGTACAGGATGGGCCTTGCCTTTTTGAATTTTTTAGTTGTAATTGCAAATAATTGTCCTCATACAAAGCAACTTACCCTGTGTGTCATAGAACAGGTCGATACTGGTGGATCACCATTAAGAGAGATTTTTTCTCTTCTATCTACCTATGTTTAAGTGATGTTTTCAGAAGGGGACTCTTCCTGAATGCTGATAGTGAAGCCTTTGCTTGGTAGGGACTGCTTGGATTGGGATAAAAAGTGTTCTTTATGATCACAGATTTAAATTGAGGTTTACTCATCTCCCCCTTGGTATGCATATTCAAAAAAGGCTCTCAAAAATATTACAGGGTAGGTAGAAGTCTTGCAAGAATTTAGGTGCTACTATTAGTAGCAATCCTAAAAGAGCCCACTGATGTGGTTCATAACCGTGCTCTAACCTGTGAGATGGAGTTGCTTCTTCAGCAAGCTGCATCCATCCCTGCATCCCTCCCCCCACAGCCATGTGGGACTTCGCAGGGGGGGCTGGAGGTTCAGTTCAGTGTTGAATTTGGACTGATTTTAAATGGAAAAGGGGCAAGGCCACCTATTCATCTGAGGCACCACGTAGAGAGGGGGACTATAAGAAATAGTTCAATAAACTATTGTTGTTGTGGGACACTCTTTGGTGGGGAAGGAATACTTGAGCAGTCTGTATGGCAGGTGAAATCTGTATGGATGGAGGAAAAGTGGGCTTAGGGATCATGGGAGTCATTCCCTTTTTCCTGAACTCTTAGGTCAAAGCTCATTTTGACCTAAGGACTTTAAGGAATATTATTTTTCATTGGAATTTTGTATTTCATTGGTGTGTATGTTGGTTTTTTTTAAATAAAGAAAAGCTCTCCATGGGGAAGAGCATACCTAAACTGGGCAGCTTTCAGGTAGCTCCCAGCTAACTTGCAGCCACATTCCAGACCACGGCAGTGATTGAGTTCCTTAGGAGGAGCCTAAATCTTCCCCTTGTTAACAAGTGGCCTGGTTCAGTGTGAGAGGCCACTTCAGTTCTGAAAATCTTCAGTTTACAAGTGAGCAGATGACAGAAGCATCTCGAGTGCTGATGAGTTTATGTGCATAATGCACTGAAGTGCAAATAATTAAGAGTCAGGCTGATCACAGGGCTTTAATGTGGCTTCAAAATACAGGGTGAAGTCACACAACCGCTTCTCCCCCTTAAGCAAAGCTGCTCTAAGCCTTTCCCATCAGCTCCTTCCCTCCCTCCCCTTCTGCTGCAGCTTGCAGCCACCACCGTGCAGATCCCGCCTGTTTTGGGGGCTGTGCAGTAAGCAGGACAGATGTAATTATCCGGATTAAGAAACTCAAAGCACAACAAACCTTCAGGTTATAGGTTTTGGGGTTTGTTTTCTTTAACTTGGATTGTTTGCTGATCCAATTTAGAGAGCAGCCCTTGCGAGATGAGAGTGAGGAACCAAGTGAAGGGGGAGTAGGAGGAAGGGTCAAGACATCTGATGCTGGGAAAATGCTCTTCTACCTTTGCTTGTGCATTGCCTAACTAGATGCTACCTGAAACCTTTCTCCCTCTGTCATTAAGATATGTTTATTTGGGATAATAGTTTCTTTTGTGTCTGTGGGTTTAGATAATCCCCAAAAGAGTAAAATTTCTCAAAATCCACATGCTTTTAGACTGTCTTTTCAACTCAACGTGGGGGTTTTGTTTCTAGTTAAGCCCTTCACCACACCCATGTGCAACGAGTTGAACTTCTACCCCTGTGAAAGTAGCAGCCCCTGGCAGGATGGGGCAGCAAGTGGGAAGGGGGATATTCCCCACTGCTGCTGCAGCTGAAGGATGGGCGATGCAGAGCTGTGGCTGCTGTCACTGAGCACCACAGCCTGTATTTAAACAGAATTTGCCCTGTGAAATTAACTTTATTTTCAGAATAATCCCATCATGTGGCTTGCAGGAGATGAAAAGCAACTTTGGATGTCTCTGATTCTTCTATCTCCAGTTTATTCAAAACCACTGGAGGATTGTTTCAAATAGTTTAGAATGAATGCTACCATTCTGAGTGCCACTTGGTTTTTTGATTACAAATGAGGTTGCAGTCACCCTGCAACAGATCAGACATTACTGCCAGGATCTGTCAGTGGGGCTTAGGTGCTTCTGGAAATCCTACTGCTCTGGATATTATGAGAGCAAGGTAGCAGAACTGACCTGTGCTCTGCCAAACCTGATTCCCATTGTTGAGTAGAAAAGAGAAAAATAAATTATTTTTTTAATAAAATTGGAAATGAAAGCTGACAGAATGCTGCATGTCCCTAGAAGGGGGAAAAGCACAGAGAGAATACTCATTATGACAAAGCACTGAATGTCCAGAATATTTGTTCTCAAAAATAGAAATGATGAGCTGGCTCAAAGACCTGCTTGATCTGGACTGCCTGTTGATGGATCAGCCTCGCTGCTTTTAACATTTATTATCCCTTTAAATATTGAGGGTGAGGGGGTGAAAGAGGTTTTTTTAGAATTCTGTTTTTTAAATTGAAGCCTCAAAGTATGAAGAATGCTTGTACAGTTTAGACCTTAGAGCTGCAGAAGACCAAACAAGCTTTATTTTCTGCTATGAAACAAGATAAAGATGGAGGAATTGGTCAAAGAGTAGTTTTTAAGCGGTGCAATGTTCTCTTCCCAGCTTGCAGGGCTGCTGGGAGCCTTCCCAGTACTGGGACTGTGCATTGTGACACCAGTTTAACCAGTGAAGAGCCTGCCCTCGCCCCTCATTCTCCTGAGTGTCCATCACTGCTGCTTCAGCAGAAGTTTCTGCCCATCCAGATCTTCCACCCTGCAGCTGTAGTTGCTCCTCAACCCAATTCTGTCAAAATGATCCCGTTAATCTGAGCAGTTTTAATAGTAGAGAGTTTTGGTTTCCTATTTCAACCTGGATGATTTTGACAGACTGTGGAACCGAGTGGGCAGGAGAATGAATTACACTTGGACAGATGGTCCTTCAATCCTCGGTGCTATTACTGCTTCTGAGGTGGTGCTGTGATACTCTAACAAACCTAAGGGTGATCATAGCTCCATTGAGGTAGGTGCTATACAAACAGAGATGGAAAGAAACCCTGGCCTGGAAAAGCTTACCTCCCTATAAGACAAAATACCCAAGAGAGGGGAGAAGCTGGGGATATATAGGTGAAAGGTTGCATCCCCCTCAGCACCACAAGCAATAATCTAGTCCAGATTCTGTAGAGGAATCCCAATTAGAGAGGGAACTCGCATCTGATCAGATAGATCAGGTGATCTATGACCATGCTGGCTGCTCTCAAAGGTAATGATAAATTGGGGTCCCAGTGGTGCTTCCCTCTGTGGAGCAATCAGTGTGAACTCCCCCTTAGGTGATAAAGCCAGACCAGTTCCTACCATTGTTCCTCATCCTTTCACACTTTGCCAAAGCCACATCCCTCTCTGCTGGCTCGTGGCTCAGCTTCACAGCTCTAGCACAAGCAGAAGGAGTGTGAGCATTCGTGTCACCGTGTCACAAACTGACGGGTTTGTGGAGATGGGGTGGTGTTATCCTGCTGGTACAGGGTGCAGAACATCCTTGTGCTGCAGTGGAGGTGGTCCCTCCATGCTTGTCTCCATGGGAAGGGCTCACTGCTACTCCCTGCAGATTTCTGCAGGGTCCCACGGAGCCCCAGCCCTTGATGCATGGTACAAGCATGTGGGATGCTAAGTTAAATGCCATGAAGGGTGGCAACCCAAGCACACAAACAAGGGTTAGAAGGAATAACTGTTCTCTCACTTTTACAAAGAGGGAAAAATCGCTGGGAATTAACAAGTTAGATTCTCTGAGCTGAGGATGACAGGTTGCCAGTTTTGGTTATCTAATAATCAGACCATTCCTGTCCCATCATCCCTGAGAATATTTGACAGGATTAGAAATTGACAGAATAAATGCTTTCCAAAGCAGTGTGTATGACATTTCCCTCGAAACTCTAGTGGTCTGGTGGGTCTTTCTGGAGTATGGCAAGGTGCTTTCCCAGGTAATGCCAGGTGACAAGCTTTTCAAAGTCTTTCTAATGGGGTGGAGCCAAAAAAGCTTAGCAGAGATGTGTCTTTCAGCATGAGGGTACATGAGGGCTGGGTTGCCAAGTGATTTATCAGACTGCAGAAACTAGAAATCCTTGGGATATCTTCAGACTTAAGGATAAAATAGTACGTTTAATTGTAAGTTATTAGTAATAGAACATTTTCAAACAGGCACAAACCAGACACAGGATTCAGATATCTTGAAGGGAAAGCAACAATTAGATGTAACCCCTCTGCTCTCATCTGCTTTTTGTGGGAGGAACCTGGGGATTGGTGGCCAGAAGGCTCTTCTGGATGATTCCCAGTGCTTCTCCAGATGGTAGCAGGGAAGCAGGCACAGCTGATGGGATCTGGCCTGTTGAGGTTAGTCCAGGCTCACAGAGTCAACCTCTAAAAAGATCAAGGACTCAACTAATTTCCACATCCGTGAATCACAAAGCCACCAATTCCTGCAGCCAACAGAGCTCTTCCAAACCTGGCTAAATTAATTAAATCATATTCAAGGGATGCAAAAAAGTTAATATAATGGATAACAATCTAATTATCTTTGTACCATGGGTTTTGTTGGTTTTGGTTTTTGTTGGGTTTGGGTTTTGTTTTTCATTTTCCTCTAAGTTGTGTTACCGACTATATGGAATCACCAGAATGTACAATTCTGCCCTAATTACTGATTGATCATTTCTTCTTTACTCACAAGCTACCTGACCCTAAAAAATGTCTCAGTGTTATCAGGGAAGAGGTTAAAACTTTCTTAGAGAAGGTCAGGAATTTCTCTGACAAGTACCTGGAATACCAATCCAGACACAGAAATGACTGAAAGGGGAATAGGAACAATCACAACAAACATCATACAACAGCTTCCTCTGTGCAGTTTCAGCTATTATTTTTTTTTCTCCTTGCATTTATGTTTAATTAAACTAATACTACATGATGCTGTTAGCAGGGTTTCTTATTCTTCCTTTGATAGTCTCAAAGCCAGTAAAATAGGCTGTGCTGGTTGAACAATTATGCAATTAATGGCACAATGTGGTTGGTAAGTGTGTTGCTAGGGAGATAGTCAAAATGATTTTATTTTTTTTTTTATTAGTGCTGTAATTCAAGGTGGGTCCCAAAGAGTATTGTAGCTGCTGCCTTGTTTGCTGTCATCCCTGCTCTAGATGTCAAAGCGAGAGAACCTTGTTCGTGTTGTTTTGAGAGCATAAAGGAAGTGGAACAGAGGACATTTTAGTGTATTGATTTTTTCACTTGTTTTTTTTTTTCCATCTGGCCTTTTAAATTTTCTCTATCAATCATGTTCTTTTTCTTATTGTTGGAATAATAACAAGATGTTCTATATAAATGTCTTTCCCTTATTATATAATGCCCTTAGTTAGGCTGTTGTCTGTAATTCTTTTCAGTTCCTGCTTTTGTCTGTAAACACCAGCCTGAGATTTTTCTCTTAACTCCTTCACAGTAACACGGCTGGGATTCTGTTCCCAAGATCTATTGGATGTGCAGTTTGAAACACGCCTGCCTAGCAGGAGATAGCATATGTCTGTGGCTGCTGGAAAGCTCATCCTTTGGAGGTGCTCACCATAACTTTGCACAGCCTAGAGGAGGTTTAGGCACTTGTGGTGGTTCATACACCAGTGCCTGGTAAAACCAGCAATACCCTGGACAGCTTTGCTCACTGTTATCTCTGGGTTTGCAATATCTCTGTGCTAGAAAAACAGATGGACATGCTGATAGTTCTCTGCAGCACAGCCATGGCCAAACCCCTCTGCTTCAGGCAAAGGCTGTACTCTGTGTGTGGTTTGAGCTGAACAAGTTCAGGGTCTGAATAAGATAAGGTATGCAAAGAGGCCTGTAGATATGTATAGGGGAATATAGGTGATGCCATACTTAAAACACCTTCCTACAGTGCTGCCCAGTCACTTCTTGATCGAGATGTATGCTGAGGAAGCTGTATCATGATGCATCTCAGCCTTGCAGTCTGCGTGCCTTTGTCTTCTAACTGCTGGTGTAATAAAAATAGTTAATCCATATGGATGCAAGGAAAGGTAACAGCTGTCCTACAAACAGTGAGTAATGCCTCTTACACACCACCCCATCCCAATTAGCACACCATGCCTCACAGCAGGCAGCTGCACAAAAATAAACCCTCTGCATCATTAGTGGCAGGCCATTTTCATCTGCAGTGAGATGATGAAAGCAGCACTGTGGTCCCACAGAAAAGCATGGTTCTCTGTTTGGGTTTCCAGGAGAGCTCCGAAAACTTTGGAGGAATCATCTTCCAAGCAAGCTCCTTTCCCATTCACCAGTGCTACATTTGCGATGCCACTCTCTCAATTAGCCTCTGGGTGAATTGCATTTAGCTTACAGGCTTTGAGGAACTTGTTTGCTAGATGCTGAGGCTCCTGTGCAAGGCATGTTGTGAGTCTGTGTTTTAATGACATGTCAGAGAGATAGCCCAGGGCAACAGAAATCCATGGACACGGGGATTCTGGGCATTTGAGGTTTTCTGCAGGATTTAGGGTATTCACAATGATTTCCTGAAAAATGTGTCATGTTTTTCCAGCATATAAAGTTCTCGCTTTTAGGAAATGAAATTTCTGTTCTCCCTCTAGTCCTGGGAGACAGACTAGAAAGTGAAAATGGATGTGTTTGGACTCTACAACTTGGCAGAATTGGAAAAATAACAGGTTAAATCTTCAGGAATAACAAAAAACCCCCTGAAACCAGCACACCCGCAGTTTCCCCTTGCTATTGCACATAAAATCACCAAGATGTGAAGGACAACTGGGATAGTTTTGCCAAAGCACTTTGTGAAACTTGTGGCTGTGCTGCCACGCATCTCAACAAATGAATCTGTTCTCATCTCAGAGTTTGTACACACACCAGACCAGCCACCTCATCTTGCTCTTCCTCACTCCCTGATTTGTTAATATAACTTCAAACCTCATCTTTCAGCAGAAATCAGTGTGGATGCTGCTGGCTGAAGCACCTCGGATCCCTGATTCAGAGCACTGCCTGGGGGTCACAGGTTTCATGCTGGGCAGATCTTGTGTGATTAAATAAATACTCAGCTGATGAGCAAAAGCCTTGTGTAGATGAGCATCTCCATAGGAATCTGTTAATGATGAGTAAAGTCGAATCAGTTAGACTAACTTACCATGTTTGTGAAGCTAAACAGCTTGTTTCTGCTCCTGTTCTGTGTTTGTGTAGAAATGAGGGTACAGGAGCTAAAAGAACTACCTCAGTCTAAAGAAGAGTGGTGGGATAAGACCAAAGGGCCAGTCTGGAGGTGACTGAGATGGCTGCACTGTGGATATGGAACCAGCAAGCTTGTCTTTTTCTTGAAAGAGAAAAGTGTTCAGAAAGCCCCTCCTGGAAAGGAACAGCAAGGTTGGACCAGTCTGGATCTCGTGGCTGTCACTTTAAGACAAAGAAAGAGCTTGTCTGAGCAACTGAAAAGATCAGTGCATTATGGCACCTGCTTTTGCTGTATGACAGCCCAAGGAGACGTTTTTCTGATTGACACAGCTTAATTAGATCAAAACACACTGGATTGTAGTGTTGAGGATGCAGTTTAGTTAAACACCTGAATAGCTATTGTTGTTCATCCTCTGGCTCAGGGTTTTTATTTCCATTTCTTCCCTTTTTCTGTAGGTACCAGAGAGATCAGAAAGAGGAGGATGACTGAGGGACAATTTGGTATCTCGCTCACAGGGATCTGGACAATGTGAAGATGACTAATGCAGCTATTTCAGATGTAAGACGAGCAACCTTACCCTTGATTCCTTCTAACAGGGCTTAGTGGATGCATAGATCGTTGGGTTGTTTGATTTTAAACATATCTTTTCAAGAGCTGTGAGCAGAACAAGGCCACATCTTCAGATGATGAACAGAACCCTTGTGTGGATGAGTTTCTCTGCAGCGCTGTGTAAATGACAAATGAGTCACATCATTTTGACTAATTGATCTTGTCTTGTGTATTTGTTTATTAACATGAAACCACTTACTGCTGTTTCCATTTTGCATTTCTATAGAAATTAAGGTTGCAAGTAGTTAACAGTTAGGCTTCTGTAGAGCTATAGTGGTAGGGGATTTGCAGCAAAAAACAGCAAAGTTTTATTTATTTAAAATACTGAGCTAAACTGGGACCTGTTCCTAGCAGTCAGTGCCTAGGGTTACCAGAGAAAGTAAAGCTGGGGGCATGTTAGTGCACTGGGCTTAATGATGCTACTTTCAGGCATCTAATTATAGCACCACACCTAACTTGCAAGCTGGTTGCTATAACCTCCTTTTTCAATTCTCATTTTCCTAGCTTCTGATGTCTGGGAACACCTGTTTTTCCTGAATTACAGTTGGTGGATCTCCACTGGCCAAACAGATATCTAGCTGCATCTTCCCCATCTGCTCCCAGGCCATGTGTGCCTGCTGGTGTTACAGGCTGTTCAGGGGTGGTTGATGCTGTTGTTGTGCAACCCACTGTGGGAGCTAGAGGTGTAGAGGGACAGTTGGGAAGTCCTGGAGTCACTCAGTCTATCTGGCACTTGAGTTGCTTCCAGGGATGCCCAGCTCTCTTTCATACGGCCTCCTGCATCTGGCAAGTGGGTGCCCAGTGCTAGTGAGGGTGACTCTGGATTTTGTCTCTATCTGCAAACTGATCTGGACCTGAATAGTGCACAAGTTCATATTATCAAGAAAAGACATGCAACAGGCAGACATGGCAAGCTGGGAAAAATCTGTCACATTCTTCCCTTGCATGCTCTTTGGCAGGGCAATGTTCAGTTGGACAAACACCACAAGGTCTTGCCAAACAGGCCATTAGAAGAGTAAGGAGCATCAAATCACAGTTTTCTAGTTTTGAATCTTTCCTCCCCTCTTTAAGAGGAAAAATTAACCAAAGTAGCACAAAGAATTTGTTAAAATCAAGACACAAGCAAACAAAAGCCCATGGGATGAAAATAAAACATGACAGTGTCTCTCTGTATCTTCTTCCTCTTTTGGTTGTTCCTTTCAAATGACTGATGTACTTCAGAGCTTCCAGAACTGTGCTTTTGTTTTGTTTTCTGGGTATTTCCAGACTAGGAACTTAGGGGAACCAAGTCCTTCAAAAAATACAATTGTTTTTCATGATGGGACCAAAGTGGTTTTAAACCTTCACAACAACATGCAGTATCTTTTCCAGTGTGTGAAGTGGTTAAAAAATGTCCACAAGAGGAAAGTAAAATTAAAGCTGAGGTGTTCAGAGGTACCTGTAATGCTACACGGAGCTCAAGAAGCAGAATTAAGCAATTGTATTTAACTGCAGAAGGAGGATTAATCTCAGTACATTTAAACACACATTGACAACTGAATTGGCTATCACAAGCTGCTGGAAAAGAAGCTGAGATCAGTTTTCTTTCATGAATTTTTTGACTTTTCTCATCAATTAATAAGTCCAGAGACTTAAAAGTATTACCATAGATTTCAAAGCTAACTGAATTAAAGGGATGTGAACAGTTTGTGAAGGACAAGCTGTACATACTCATTTTCAAATTCATGTTTCTTCTGTAGGTTGTGAATGGACTCTGTGAAATGGACTCTGATGCCAGGTCTATAATAAGCCCAGAGAAGAATGCAATGGGAGGAAAGCACTAAGGATTGTGTCCTGTGCTGACGTGAAATGCTGTAGCCTGTGCTCAGTTAGGCTGGTTTGTAACTAGAAAAATCCCTAAGTTCTGGAAAGCATTCATAGTAGGTACATGTTGGCTGCTGAGGTGTTGCTGTAACCTTGGGATGGGATCATGCAGCATGAAACACTGCTCAACAGGAAAGGAGACTGCAGAAAAGTCTGAAAGAGAAGACAGAGAGAAACAGTTTGAGCAGTTAAATTTAAAGATGAGATAAAGTTGAAGAGAATGAACAGGAATGGAATGTGTCGTGTTGCTGATGTAGGATGTAAAGTTTTCCCACTTCTGGTTGGTACCTGAATGGAACTGTGCTCATTGCCAAGCCCCAAATCAGTTTAAGCACAGGCTCTTTGACACTAAACTTGATTCTTCCTTTGTGAAAATGTCCAAAGATATTATTTGACAGGAAAAGGCCAGAGGAATTATTTTCACCTCAGTACTTGGCATCAAAGGGATCTTTCAAGACTAAGTGTACTGACGCAGCCTGAGAGGGAGGAAGAGTGTGACAGGAGGCAACTGTAGCCTGTAGCTGACTGTGATCCCAGGGATCTGTTGCTCGCTAATACCTAGAAGATGTACAAAGGCTCGGGTGGGGAATATCAGTGTGAATAGCATCTTTGCAGGGGTACATTATCCATGCTGCCCTTGATGGCCTACAGTATAGCTGGATAGACAGCCTACATGATTTGGGGTTTTTTTTTTCCTTTGATGGACAATCCTGGCAGGTAGTTTCCATCTTGTTTCAATATTGGTTTTAGCAACAGGAAGAATTTTACTGTCTAAAATATTAAACAAGTCTTCAAATATTAAGCAGTTAACATTCTTCTTTTAGTTGTTCAAATTTGTATTGGAGCCACCGGGAAGCCACGACGCAGGCTGTACGTGCGGCACGGGCACCATCGGAGCTGGCTCTGCTCTGCAGTGCACCCTCAAAAGCTTCCTTCCCCACCCCTCGCCTCTTCCAGCCTCCTGCTCTGCACAAAGGGAAGAGCTTTCTCTTCAGAATATGTGACTTTGCTATTGATCTCGTAGGAAACAAATCCATGCCAATGAGCCTACAGGGCCAGGCTGATCAAAAGAATAATAGACAGGCTGATGGGGAGGGTTTCTTTCTCTCCTTTCTGCTGCAGCTTTAACTAATGTGATTCATTAAAATTGGAAGGTAGATAAATGACAAAGTCTAGTTTCAGCGATAACTTCTGGGGGCCAAATGCTATCCCTGTTCATCTCCTGCGCTGGAAACAAAGGAGCAGATAAAAGAGCATTGTGAAGAGAGAGCTAAAAAGAGCTAATGGTGTTTAGAGGTGAGGTGTCCTCACCTCCCTGTGTCCCCTTGGCATTGCCCGTGCTGGTTTGCATCTGCACTCATTATCACCAGTGAAGCACATGAGCAGCTTGTCACCCTCCTTCCAGGAAACGATGGGGAAAAGAGCATGGTGAGTGTTTGCAAAGCTGGCTGTAGAATTGATGTTGTTTGGCTGAGCCCAGCTGCAGACCCCAGTTTCTGTTGCTGGTACAGAAATGCCCCAGAGCTTTGCTGTCCGGCTGCCACCACGCCGCCGGGCTGCAGCAGTTCTGCTGTACTTCGTGTCAGACCCATCCTCTGACATGGGATAAGAAAGTAAACATTCAGCTCCCAGTGTCTATATTTCTAAGGGGGGAAAATGACATTTCATAAATACTCAACTGTGCTATTCTTAACAGCCAATTTTCTATATTGGATTCATTTCTCAAATCTACTTACTCAGTTCAGAAGACTGAAATGTTAATCTAACAAGTCCTGCAGTTTTATAAGCAGCATGTAGCTTTTCATTTAATCCAACAGTTGCATTTAAATGACCCTACAGCTGTAGGGCACTAAGGCCACCATTATTTCATTAGAACATTTCTATACAATAATAAATAATTCTATGCACGCTAACTCTTGAAGGGAAATAACTTGCATAGGGTATGGCTAGCATCAGCTATTGCAAGGATGTGTGCTGTTATGAAAATCTGTCTATGAGCACCAGAGGAAGCCTCTATTCCCAGAGGCCAGATATCAACTGTGCGGTAAAACTGAGCTGTTCCTCACCATAGTTCTGTATTTCCCTCATCAGCAGAGAAGCAGGCTTTCTGACCTCTGCATTGGGACTGCCAGGAATTAAAAAAGCCTCTCTATTTAATGGCAATTCTGGTAGGTTTAGCATTTGTAATTTTGGAGCCAGCTAAGGCTTTCTGTTTAGTGCACCACAGAGCAGTTGGCAGTTGTTAATCAGTTGATGACAATTTGTGCTCTTGCTATGGATTTGTTCAGTGTAAGACAGCACCTGATGGCTCTGTGGGACTGGAGAGCAGCTGAATATTGGGAAAGAAGAATTTCTAGAAATACCCTGGTTCTAAGCTTCAAATTCAGGATTCTCCTGCAAGTTCTCACCATGGTTTGTAAAGTTCTAACCAGTCCCAATCAGCCATTTTATTTGCCCTTCCAAAACTACTGGCCAAGCGCAGAGGGCTGTTGGTTTATCCTTAGAACGCTCACCTTTAGTTTTTCACTCAGTGGTTACCTGCTGGGTAAGACATCACCCAGTAGATGAATGTGGGATCACCCCAGATCTTGCAAAACACCTTTGCCTCAAGAGGCTTTTGGTCAGGTCATTGTTACTGGGCACAGACCAGTCCTGGGAATGAGCATTAAGGTTCTCCTACAGACAGATGATGGGCAATAAGGGCAAAAAATGCCTCCTTTCTGTGAGAACAAAAGGCTGTTCAGGGAAGTGTGGGTTGACTTCATCTGAACTCTTAGATGACCTTCTTTTGACCAAAGGTTGGAGCTTCTGAGGTTCTGTCCAGCCTCAGTTATCCTAAGGACAATTCATGACTTTCTGAAATTCTAAGAAAAAAACACTATTGAATCTTAAACAAAATGCAAGTTGCTGTGTTTCTTCATCTCAACTCTTCCAAATTAATTTAATTAATTTAATTCCTTCTTATTTTAAAGAAATGAGCATTCATGTTCCATAAGTTGGAATCTTGGTTTTAAAAGTTTTAATTTTGTTTTCAAGTTCATCTGACTCTTTCAGGAGACGTATTCCATGGAGCATTGAATATATGCATGTACATGGACAATGGCAATTCATTAACTGGATGAAGTGTGGGGACTTTCGTTTGTTTTGTTGACACTTCCTTTCATATGGAAAATCCAGTGCCAAGTTTTCATCTATTCATGTTGTGTCACCTCTTGTAAAAGTCAATATGTCACTATTTTCTGTATGTCAGCCGAGACTGATGGGAGTGCTGACTTTAAAGACAGGTCAGAAAGGCATTGGGGAAAAAAAGCAACAACCTTTGCTGAAGCAGAGCGATGCTAAATGTCACAGAACAAAGATTTAGATGCAATTTAGAGAGCTGACATGCAAAATGTGTACACTGTGGAGTTCAGTGTCTTGGTTAAAATGTAAGAAAGTCTGTGATATTATACCCAGATACCTTATTATTTCCTCATTCTCTGCCAAAGCTTCAATATATCTTTTAAGGCGCTGGGATCTCTCTTAGCAGTCTTCCAGGTCTGCAACATCTAGTGGAATGGTGTTCAGCCTTCCCCATGGGTTGGGAGCGACTCTACCCATATCCATTGCAGGGTATCATCTCCTTTTACATTAGTCCATTACTCTTGAGTGGATTCAGACTAAAAGTTTGGCTTAAAGCTGCTTTTGGCTACCCAGACGGTCATTAGAGCAGCCTAGGGAGAGAACCGAGGCACCGACTGGAAGTGCTTTAGAGCTGGGAATTCCCTGCTGGCACCAGTCCCATTTCCATTCCCTTTCTCTTGTTATTTTTTTTTAAATTCATACATTACCATCAGTGTGCAAAGCACCACCGAAATCTATACTGTGGCTTGCCTTTAACACGCCAAAAGTTTAGTCTGAGAGCTGAGCTGAAAGAGTCTTATTCACACAGGTAATTGTCATCACAAAGACCTATCCTCCCTGCAGTGAATGGGAAGAAGGAATTAGGATGCAGATATCTCTGCCTGTCACTCTCTAGAGGTCACTATTTTGGATTGATGAATTGTGAACCGGAGTATCTGCCTGTGTACAGTTTAAGACCTGATTTTTGTCTGTTCTTCCCTGTGACCTCTATTGTTATGCCCGTATTGTTACCTCAGTGCTGGAAATCAAAGGCAAGTACAGACTAAAAATACTGTGAGCCAAAAGAAAAAAAAAAAAAGAGCTTTAATAACTTGGTTTTACTTTTGCATTTCAAAGGATATGTCACATCATTCAGCGAGCCACACATTTTTAAAGATAATGCCACCAATACTCGAGATGCTCTTTTATTCATCCCCCAAATTATTGATTTTTTAACTGAATTTCAGTGAAAGTACAAGTGAACTAGACACTCTCCATTCCTGTTATGTGTTGTAGAAGCCCTCAGTTCTGGGTCACTGTATTTTATATGTATGTGAGTGTATATATATATAACTTGTACAGCCAAGCCCAGAAATGCCAGAGAAGCATTGTGCTGCCCGGGTGTTGAGTGCCCAGCATGAAATGAGTTGGCTGCTTTCCTCTGTGCTTGATAGAGACCTGTTCACATCACAGATCTGTCATCACAAGAGTCATGAACCGACAGCATCTCTGCAGGGAGAGGCTTGTGGCTTGAGGAGACGAGCCTCTTGCTTCTCTCAGATGTTCCTCTGGATTGAATGACTCACACAGAGGGTATGAAGCTGGGCTCGCTCTTGGAAACATGAGTGGAGATTCTCATCGCAGGCCCTGAGGCAGCTGGAGCAGCTTTTTGGTCAGGTATGTCTGGATTTCTCAGGCCAAGGTATCTGACAGATTTCCTTTGCTAACTGCTTTCCAGGGCATCTATTTCCCCCAGTACTCAGGACTTCTGTCAGATTTACTCACAGGTCTTTCTGCTCGTAGAGAAAGCATCAGTATTTCAGAAAGGCTTCCTGGATATTAATGTATGATTTTATGAGATCTTATTTATAGAAGGATGAAATGAAATGAAAGCAATATTCTGTCATTTCTAGTTCCGTGCTGCACCTTCTTTGGAAAGTATGAAAATAAAGTAAACCTGTCAAAACCATTTAAAACTGAAAGATTCTTCCTTTAGCTTATTTCCAATATCCCAAGCTGCTCCTGGGGAACTTTCAGGGTCTTACATCCAAGATTTTAGGAACTTAAGAGCAGCACAACACTTTGAGTAATTATGAGTGACAGCCATAATTATTTAAGCTATTGCACTGTGTAGCCCCCCCTCCCCCTTAATGGTTCAAGGAAGAATATATGTATCATATTAGCATAAATTTAATTTACTGTCTCATAGAAAATGCAAATCAATAAGGCTAAACCTGAAGTAGCGTTCAGTTAGTTTTTAATGCAGGGCAAGGATTCTTAGTTACCACAGGTGAGGTATAAACAAATCAACATAAATCTGTGAGTAATTGGAATTCCTCTATGAAGATGGAGCACAGCCCTTCTAAGTGTCCTTGTCAGGGGTCTGCCTGGTGCTGGTTGAGGAATTGTAAATTGCTTGTTCTCTTCCTGCTTGTTTTCTCCTACGTGATCTGATGCAGGTTGTTCCCCCCTCAAAAAATTATTTGCTAGAAAACTTTATTTAAGGGTTGAAATCCTTATTTCAGGGTACGAATTCCCAAAATATTTTCAATCCAAGACCAAGATCTAGCAACTGCTTTAAGGCTGACCTGTATCTTAACACCAGTGGATTATCCATCTACTTCCTGGGACAGTTACCCAACAGCACTTATCATGACTATGGTGTCGGCAGGCAGCACCATATCAACATCTCAGAGGCTTATACCCTTCAACGCTCAAATCACCCCAGTAAAATGCTACTCCCCTGTACACAAAAGCTCCCCTCAAAGCCTTGTTTTCTGGCAAGTCTGGGAAAATAAACAGGCTTTGAAGTATGCCCTGAAAGTCTTTCCAAACAGTAAGTCAAGTGTGACTTTCTACAAGATGACAAGATTTTAACATGGTTCCTATGTTTATATATATATTTTTTTAAGTCAGAGTTCTTTATTTATCATAGGATTTGAGAAACAAAAGTCTCTTGCCTTTGATTGCCTGGAAGAAAACATTTTACAGATGCCTCTATCGAGTTCTAAGAGTTGTTTAAAGTGATCTGCTTTTTTAAAGATGGAAGTTCAAGGGAAATAATTTCAAAGAACCTCAGAGGAGGGAAACTGAAGTTGGCATATCTTCTCCTTTGTATATTCTTTAGCTCGTATTTGAAAGCAGAAAATGTCTTGTTTTGTAGACAGAAGAACTGAGATGGAAATTGCCAAAATTTTAAATCAGCTCCAAAGAAATGAAGACTTGGGCCATCACCTGCTGAAATCAACAGGTGCTTCATTTCAGAACTGGACCTGGGTGTAGATAATGCAAATGGAGTCGTAAGCAGAGGTTAAAGGCAGAATACAATGCTTAAACCTCTTCAACTTCATCAACTCTCCATGAAAGATGCTATTGAAGGCAAGGCATTTGAATACAAGCTCTTCAGGAAACTTCAGCAAAACTAGAATGTTTACGAAAAATTGTGGAAAAGTGGGGGTTTTTTTGTAAATTTTATTACCAATTTTAACTGTAAATCAAAATCTGTGTTCAAAGTACCATTCTGTCATTATTAACCTCTTTTTGAAGGTGAAGCAAATGCTTCATGGCATCTAGGAGATTTTCTAGAATTGGAGG
The DNA here is from genome assembly GCF_964237585.1 of Gallinula chloropus. NCBI lineage: Eukaryota > Metazoa > Chordata > Aves > Gruiformes > Rallidae > Gallinula > Gallinula chloropus. The sequence goes on from NC_140097.1 coordinate 2,865,708, forward strand.
ATATTTTCTATTGAAATTTTCTTTCTTAATGTACAAATAATGTTTCTGAAGCAGAAGAAGTCAGAAAGAGCATTCTGCAGTCCCCTTTGCCAGGAATCACAGCCTTTGAAGCAAACACTTTGGGAATCTGCTGCTTCTCTTCAGAGCTCCATTTAGAAACAAATCCTGGAGAAAAGCTACACCTTTTATTCAAAAATGTTCATTTTATTCATCCACTGTAAAACATCACCTGCAACAACAGCGAGGTCTCCCTGGTCATTCCTGCTTAGAACAACATCTCAAATTGTTACATCTTATTGAAAAATAAGGAAAAGTGTTCATCAATTAAAATAAAAAGATTGGTTGCCTTTCATTTACCATCAGCAGGCTTACACTTCCCTGATCTGGGGCACCTCCAGAGCTGTTCACAGCAATATGACACAATAATTTCTAACAGGATGAAGTGATTATATTATCTAATTTCAAATAGAGTTGCATCATGGGAAAGCAGATTATCAGACAAAATGGTGTGTCAGCTTTATTCAGGAGAAAAGGGAATTGTATAGATTATTTTTCCTTCACATCTAATATCTGCTGTTCACAGTAAGTGACTGTATTTTCTGCTTGGTCATAGTTAATTTTCTTTCTGTTTTTGACACATTTTCCCGGTTTTGGTAAAAATACCTTTTGTTATTATGTTATCTATAAACTCAAGTTCTGTTTTAAAATAGTCTCTCAATTGCGTTTTTGTGTCTTCATCTAGCTCCTTTTTTTCCCCAACGTATTTAAGGTTCAATGACTTAAGTATCCTCTCCAGAACGCTTAAATGAAAGCATTTGACAGTTCATTTTGGTCCCTTCTAATCGAATCTCTTGCCTGCATGTAAGTTCTGTGCTCCTCTATACCTCTTGTCTAGCAGCCTGGATCAAGCTGGACGCTCTCTGGATTTAAGTCGTTGAAAGACAAGGGTGGTATGGAGCAGCTTTGACAAAGGTGCAGCAATTTATTGTCATGATCATAAGAGGAATTTAAAAATGATAAGTTCCCAAAGATCATCCTTAATTAGTTTATTGAATCATATCAACCAACCAATATCAAAGAGCATGTTTTAGCTGAGTGTCCTCAGTGCTTACTGCTTTGCTGACTCTCATACTTACCCTCTTGCCCTCTTGTGTTTGATGTTTGATCAATATTATCAGAAACCTGATCTGGTTGCCATTGAAATGACTGCAAAACTTTCTTTGTTTTGACTGGAAACATGACCAGGCTCAGATTTTTTGTCTTTTAATTAGCAAGAGGCTTTCAAGATGAGGCTCATTATATCTGGCTTCATTTGATCTGCGCAGTGACCTTTTCTGGTGCACTCGTGGCCGCGTTTCGGAGCCTCACCAGTGCAGAGAGCTCTTTCTGTGGGGGGTGAAGAGAGCAAAGCAGCAGAAGAATAAAACAGCCAAGTCCTGAATATGTCCCAAGAAGAACAAAGAAGACGTCTAATTAGATTACTTTATGGCAGTGCTTAATCTTTTCAAATGAATTGAGATCTGTTTTCCATCTTCCTTCCCCTGTGGTTTCTCTGAGCTATCCAACCTCAGTGTATTCTTTGTAGATGTTGTTCCCCTGGTCGAATAAAACCCTTGTGAAAATGTCTAACCATCAGACTTTGCTAATCCACTTTTTCAGATTAATGTCTAAACTGAACCATAGGATCTGTCCAGCAAGCATACCTAGCGATCTCTCTGCTGTTTTCAATACACCTTCATATAATCACTGCTCCCAAAGAAAGGATTAGTCTGTCATTTCTTAAGATTAATTCATCTTCTTCAAATCCCTTTTCAATAAATCTTTGAAATTAAGACAAATGTTATAAATAAGGGATTTAATCAACAATGTAGTTTTAGTGTTCATTTCCTTTTAGCATGGGTTTGGTCTCTATGCTTTATCTAAAGTCTGTGGAGATTATTCAGTTTCTCTTGCAATCTTTTCATCTCATCTATATGAAATATTTAAACTTTCAACATTTAATAATGATGAATAAGATCGAGATTGGAGCTTGCAGAAACTTAAGGAAAATTCTTTCATTTCAGCCTGTGATGGTCTAAGAGTATTATAGTTGCAAAATAAACATTGTCCTGCTTCCTTTAATGTGATGTTATTGCAGCCTCTTTATATTGTAATATATTCTTTTTTCCCTGTTCTTACCATATTTCAGACTTGCTGCCTAAGAGATCTGAATTTTATCTGGTCCATATGTCTAAAAAAATAGTCCTTTCAGTTATTTTTTTCTGTGATCTGGCTTTGGGAGTGATCTCAGGTCTTTTGGCTACTTAGCTGAGCAGAAGATAGAAGCTGTGTCCTGTCTGTGAGCCTCACGCAGGCTTCCCAGAGAAGAACAAGATGGTTCTCAAATCCTAATCTTTTAAACATATGTTACTGTGCCAAAATGTAAAAGCTTTGTAGTGTCATGGTTATTCCTTTTCAGCTTCACCCCTTTGTCTCTGAGAGAATTTTGAACTTCCATAAGACAGATGTACACTTAACTGTAAGTAGCAATTCTTTCCTTGTGAATCTTACCTCCAGATGTACCATAGTGGATGCTAATAATATATATTTTAGTTACAGGATGTTCATTCAAGGTGCCTATTCTTCCAAATGACATATGCAATTTCATATTTTTGCTTTCTCCATCCAGATGATAACACACCCAATCACCACCAGCTTTTGCTGCCTTGTAGGAAAAAGCATAACAGGTTTAATTTTTGCAGTTTCTTTGTACATATTTTTTGTGTGGATTTGTAAGTGAAAGCATCATTCCTCTCTATTAAAAATTTATCCAAGTTATTGATCAAATTCCATTTCTCTCTTTCTTCCATCCATGCTTTGAGTTAGTTTCTCATCTTAATTACCCTTTACACTTGTTTATTATTATAATTTTTTTCATTAATGAGCACATCATCATTAATACACCTACATGACCAAAGATTTGAGGAAGATGATCTCCTCTTTCCTCATCTCCCACATACTCTCATTCCCTATTCCCATGTTGCCCCAGTCTTCACTTGTCTTTGCAGGGTTGAAGATGTTCTGGAGAGGGAATCCCAACCCTTTCACTCAACTCTTCTCCTGTCCATTGGGGAGTGAAACCAGTGCAAGGGTTGGAAGAAAGTGGTAGAAGAAAGTGGCATCTCTGACAGTCCTGACAGTACCCTCAGCCTGTGGTGCTGATAGTGCCTGGGCACTAAGGTGGGTGGAGGAAGGCAACCTGCATTTCTGAAAACTCAGTTCTAAGTGGATTGTGAAATAACATTGCAAATTCTGTTGCAGATCTGAAAATGTAACTGAGGTCCTCCATATTCCAGTGGATCCCTCTTTTAAGCTGGTCTTGTCTCTCTCCCTTCTTACTCTCTCTTTTTGTCCTCTTGTGCTTGTTCTAGTCCTTCATGAAATGCCTGAAAATAGATCATTATGCCAAGATAAGGCTCCCCTGATTTTCCTTTTTATCACTTCAAAACTTTTTAAAGGTAAAACATATGTAGGTTGTTCCTTTAGAAGAAGCCTTCATTATTGCAGCTCTGAGGCAGAAACACATCGTAGAGTTTACATGTACTTTTAGTTTCTTGTTTGTTCTGCTTTACCTTCATTTGAAATTGGCAATGTAAAAATAGCAAATGTCTTCATTTTGTTTATGCTAATTTCACACTATGTAGGGCAAACTTCTCCCTGCTTTCATGGCTTCGTTTTATACCTTATTCAACATTTTACTGTTTGATCTTTTTTTTTTTTTTTTGGTCAATAAGAAAAGTAGCTTTGGTTGCAATCTATCAGTTCCTTACTGTATGAGATTTAATAATGGTTGTTACTTGGCTTTATACCAGTTGTCTCAGAAAATGTGCAATGGGCAGAGTGTACATCAAAATGCCACCACTGAAATGAGGTAAAGGGAACATCCTGGAAGGCATTCCCTATTCTGACATGGTCCTTGTCCTCCCTCTGCTCAAATAAAGACAGGGAAAAAAAAAAAGGAAAGAAAAATAAGGAAAAAAATGTCTAAAAGTTTCCTTTTTCCTTTTCCTTTTTTTTTTTTTGGTAAACTTTGTTTCTCCCTGCCTGGCAGGAGGGAGAAGCGGCTAATGTCTCCCTGCTGAAAGCATTAACTGATTGCATTGTTGCTTGAGCACAGCAGCTGTCCTTATACATTTAGACTCCCAGTGACAACAAAATTAAGGCAGCCTCCCCTTCTGTCAGGCAATAAAATGATTTTCTCAACTTCTTTATTTCTTCTGAGAACTTCGTAGTGCCTGCCTTTCTGTGACTGCAGTGAGATGCTACATTTGAACCGATCATAATGAAGGGGCCCTTTTACTCGGTGTTTTCTGGAAAGGCAAAAGGAAAAACAAAAAAATAACCCAGATTCCAGCATGCCCTGGGGAACTGATTTCCCTGACTTTCCCATTTGCTTTATGTTTGTTGGTGTGAGTGGGTGTTTAATCTCATTTGCACCACCAGTGCTATGCTCGGTAATTGCCCATTGCTTTCTGGTGCCTGATTAAATGGCTCTTGCTATGACACCCATGGCAAAGCACAATTCCATGGCAAAGCACAATTCCCTGGCAAGGAGGAAGGAGGGTGCTCCTGCATGGTCCTAACTATTTAATTTTTGAGTCTGGAAGGGTCCAAAAGCTTTCTTCTAGATGGAAAAACTCAATCAGTATCCACACATTTCTGGAAAGCTTTCTGTGTGCCTCCTTTGGCCTGCTAAGGGCTCCCAGTTGGGAGTTGGAGCCAAATGCCATCTGCTGTTGCAGACCTACAGGGCTGTGTAACACGAGGGGGAAACCAGGCCTTCAGATGTCCTGCAACAGCTCCACTGGTCTTCTCCTACTGCTCTAGGCCCTGTTGAAATCGATCTAACCGGGCACTTCAGGATTGTCCTTTCAGGTGTACAGGAGGCACATCCTGTAGGCCGCAGTGCAGGGCCAGGGGGCCGGACCAGGACAAAGCACGGGGGGAGCAGCATCAGGTGGGCTCATAAGGCAGCTCCACCAGCCCCGTGGTGCTTTTCAGTTATTTTATAGCTATGATTTTAAAGCCCAAGGGCTCACTCTCCTGACTCACCAAAAGATTTGGGCAATTTTTTTTTATCATTTTTGCCCTTTGTACGAGACAATAATGTCCCAGCGAGGCCGTCTTCAAAAGACATGACAGAGTCCTACACAGCTTCCCCTGCTAGGATCTTAGGCTGACATGGAAGCATAACTCACTAAGAAAACAATTTTAAACTCGGTCCTTTCCTCCTTCAATGACCTATTTTGGATACTGCTCTTTAAGCAGCCATCCTATGTGCAATAAAAGAGCCCTGGGGATTGAAGGTGCCTCACTGCTGCTGAGCAGCTGAGGTGTATTTCTGTTGTGAACACGAGTCTGTATTCTCAGCTGCTGATTTTATATATATTTAAATTTAAACATGGATTGGTTTTAATGGGAAAACAACCCTTCAATCTTTTAATAAGCTGTTTTGTCCAGTTCTAATTGTGTCTCTTTACGTGCAGTTGCTAGTTCCAGCTCGATGCTCTTAAGAGCACTGACTCTACTGTAACTTATAGATTACAGGGGAAAAAAAAAAACCACAGCACTGGGCTAAATCATCCAAATTTGCCACAGCAGGATCCTTCACCTATTTTCTGAAACATTTAGTTTCATTTTTTCCTCTCAATCTGACCCTTGCAGCTCAGTATTGGTAATTAGCCCCCTGCTTCTTCTGTAGCTACTAAAAACTGGGGAAAAATAAATGTTTCCATTTTAAACCATTATTGCAAAGGCACAGCCATGGAACACAGGAGACTCACTCATGATGTAAGGACAATTTTCATAAAATGAAACTCAGGCATTTGGGTTCTAGCCTTTAGAATTAAGAACAGTATATTTTCTTTTTTCTTTTTTTCCTTTTTCTTTTTTTTTTTTAAATTGAAACTCGAGGCAGTGCTGCTTCTGTGGTTTCAGAGTCTGAACTCAGCTGTTGAAATCTCAGCTTGAGATGCCGTTGCCCTAAAATCCCTTATGCAAACCCCTCCAACTAAAGATAATAAAAATCAGTATTAATGTAAGCAAAGTAAAAGTCTTTGGGAAGGTGATTTCTTCCTCAGTGGTATCCAAAGGGAATGATGTCTACATGGAAGGATGGTCAAGCTTTTACCAAAACTTGCTATTTCAGGAGATCTGCAAAATGATTTACCATCATACATAGGCCTAACAGTACTTGACAGCTTATCATAGCAGCTCCCTTAACAAAATATCCTCCCAATTACGGCATCTGTGCCCCTCAAATCAAAATTAATGTTTAAAGAATCCAGCAAAATGTTCTATCAGCTGCTGCGTGGCTGTTCAGTTCTGAACATCTTGCAGACAGATACAATTAAGCAGAAATTTCATTAAATCAGTAAATATCAAAATTGGGTAAGACTTTACTGACCCCTCTAAGGAAGTATTGCGCCTTGCTAGCTACGAACCTGCTACTCTGCTTCTTGTTCAATCTCTGGATTTAAATTTAAATCCCATTTTCCTCTGTCTACAAGGGACATATTAGAACAGATGTTATTGACTGAGAACCTGATCCTACAATGACACCGTGTCCAACTCACCCAATTTTCTTATGAAATTTGATGGTTTTCTTTCAGCTTCAGCTGCTTGTATCAACCAGTTTTATAAGGAGCTCAGCCTTTCATTCATTTCCAGAAGTGTATTTCTGACAGGCAGAATTGAGGGGTTGGGTACAGAGTGAGGACTCAAAAAGCTCTGCATATATAAATGTTAAAATTATTCCCCTTCTTTGGGTAGCAATTGTGTTGGGTATTTTTTTTTAATGCTTTCACCCAGAAACAATCAGGCTCACTCAGTGAAGGGGCAATGCTCACTGCCTGGAGCTGCAGAGGTAGGGGTAGTAGGGATGAGGATGGGCAGCACACTGCACCCCACCGAGAGCCAAAGGAATGGGGTGATTGTCAGCAGAGACTGAAACAACTAGTAGGGAAGCATGAAGGATCTTACAGTGTCCACTGGCTTCGTTTGAAGACTCTGCCTCTCCAATTCCTCCGCCTCTCCCTTCTGGGCTTCTTACGATGCTCAGAGATTAATCCAGAAATAACATTGCCTTTTTGTGTGTGTTTTTATTGAGTTCCCCTTTTCTTATGAAGGCTTTATCTACTCCACTGCTGACTCGATGCCATTCTGCTTCAGAAATTCTACACAACTTCAACTTTTCTTGTAGCACAAAAGGCAACCTGAGAGCCCTTAAAGACATCATTAAAATTTTTATTTCCATGCTTTTCAAAGCCTCTGGAAATACATATTGTATTACACGCCGTCGCTGTAAATAGCATTTCTCTTAATGCAATAATCTCAGTCTAATCTTCCAGTGGTGTGAACATGCTAAAAGGAAGGCTTAAAGAGATAGATGCTAAATAAATTAAAACGAGCTAAGGGAAGATGCTTTATAACCCTAGAAATATTGCAAGCATTATTTAAAGCAGTTAATATTTTTACAGCCTCGTGAATGCTAATCTCTGGGAAATCTCAGGTAGCAAATATAGTTTTAATTCTCAATTTTAGTTATCACAATCTGGAACTGTAAATTAATTTCAACACTATAAAAAGTAATAGAGACGTTTATTTTCTTAAGCAATCTGGCTTATTCAGCTGCAGACTAAATCTGAATTAATGGTCCTGGTATGCTGAATACAAAATTAGTAATAATGTGAAATGCACATAACGATAATATCTGCTGGAAGAGTTATAATGCTGAGGTCCAACTTTTTCTCATTAATATACTCCATTACTATTAAAAAGATGATACTGAGCTTTCTGTCTGGCACTTGAGTGCTTTTCTGGTGACTTCTTCATAAAAAATGACACCTTTTGGGGAGGCATTAAACGTAAATTTATGGTGCCCATTGTATTTGTAGGATCAAGAAACAGACTAAGGTGGAGGTTTAGAAAAGTCACTGGATGTGGCATCCAAACTTCCTTCTGGATAGATGGAAGAAGTTGCTATGGCCTTTTTTAGCCATAAAAACTGGAAACAACAGGGATCAATGGTGAAAACCCAGTGCTGGCCACTGAAAACACCCAAGCTGCAGGCACAGACCAGTTCAGAGACATGTCTCTGATTACAGATGGATGGCTTGTATGGCTCTGTGTCTGTGTTTGCAGAAGTGTCAAGAGGAGAGACAAGGAGGAGTGCATGAGGGGACTGAAAATACGACCAAGAAAGAAAGTGAAGAGGATCAGAGGCTCTGGGAGGTAGACATGGAGCTGCGAGAAAAAGTGACAGCCAGTGTTTGATGCAGTAGGGTGCCATGAGCCATCACTGATTTTGTATTGGGGTTTTTTTTCCTTAAGTGATAGGGCATTGACAAGGAGATTGGTTTCTCCCCCTGACAGGGACATCTGACAAGCCTTTCACTCTCCTTTGACTCACTCAGACCAAGACTATTAACGAAAGAATTTCCCCTCAATAGTCAGACTGAAACATTCTTCCTCTAAACATAGCTCTGACAATGGCATTCAACAGAGGTGTCCAAGCATTGTGGGGTGGTGTTGTCCCTATGTAAACCCAACAGAGGAGGTGGGGTCAGTAGCTGGGTTCCTCACACCAAGCCCCCACGGTGAGCACGGCTCATCTGTGCCTCCGCTGGGCCTTTCGTGCTCAAAGGTTATTTGGAAGCCCTTGCAAACCAGAGGTGAATCACTCTGTTCTTGTGGCATTAAACAAAAGTCAAAGCAAATAGCAAAGCATGAAAGAACTTATTCTACAGCATTAAAGAAGAACATCTTGGGTGTGCGAGCTTGCATAGAAATCTGCCCCATCCCTGTGGATGCTCGAGGCCTGTTCTCCTCCCTAAGCCCCTCTCCTACCAGAGGGCAATGTCAGAAGGCTGTTGGTCCTTGGTCTGTATTTTGTAAATGCGGTGAGCAGGGATGAACGTGGTGCTGGGCACCTGCTGATGCATTTGCTTATGGAGCAGCAGACACCCCACATGGGTGACCCAGAGCCAGAAAAGGCTGGGCTGGGCTGGAGGGGACTGCAGTGGTGCAGCTTCTTCTGCCCAGAACGTAGTGGCCTTCTAATATTTTTATACCTCTATGCCTGTATTTAAGTGGTGAAAGCAAAGGGAGCATACAAACAGGAGGGGAATCAACTTTTTAAAAGGGAAGACAATGGCAGGACAAGGGGGATGGATTAAAGCTGAAAGAGGGAAGGTTTAGATTAAATATTAGGGGGAGTTCTTTACAGAGAGAGTGGTGAGGTGCTGGAACAGGCTTCCTAGAGAGGTGGTGGATGCCCGGTTCCTGGGGGTGTTCAAGGCCAGGTTGGATGGGGCCATGGGCAACCTTGTGTATCTCCAGGCCTGGAGGTTGGTGGTCCTGCCTGTGGCAGGGGGTTGGAACTCTGTGATCCTTGGGGTCCCTTCCAATCCAGGCCATTCCAACCCAGACTATTCTATGATTCTATGATTCTATGAAAGGGTTTTGTGCTCAACAGCATTTATTTCATCTTCTTTACTTTGGGCTAAGAAGCCTGAGTCAGGAAACCACACGGAGAAAATCAGTATGCTTTCCGAATAGTGCAAGCATCAATTTAAATCTACAAAGTTGCAGTGGGCTATATAAAGATTTATTAATCAAAACATTTCCAAAATATTGACTGTGCATGTACCCAGTTAGGCCTGAGAGATCATCTGTGAAGTAAAGCTTGAATTAATCACTTCTCCTCGTACATTAATCTTTGCAGAATAAAAATTACGTAGGAGATATTTGTGGATATTTATCTGACTGTGTTTTGGTAATTTCTTTCCCTAATTTAAAATTATTTCCACTCAACAGTTGTCATGATGAGGGTAGAAACAAAAACTCGGGGGAAGCAGCCAAAGTGTGGCTCCCAGAACAAATGTTGTTTTGGAGAGGGGCTGGCTGGCATCTCCTGCCTTCCCCCCTGAAGGGATGAGCCCAACGCGTGAAGCTCCCGCAGGGACCAAGAACAACTGCAGAATAACACCGAGAGCGTTTTCCTGCCTCTTTTGGCTTCTGCTGCTCTAGTGAACACAGATCTCAGGAAATCTGGTCAGAAGGATTTGGCAGTGCCTGTTGCCTGCAAAAATAGAGTTATTTCACAAGAATAAAGCTGAAGAAAATGTGTTACTGATGGGGAAAAAAACCCCAAACCACCATGTTTCAGTGTCCAACCAAATGAATGTTCCCATTTTTCTTTTTTAAAATTCTGTTTTGCTTTAAAAGTCTGTCTCACATTATCTAAATTCTAAATATTATGCTAAAGTGCTAATTGAATGGTAAAACACAAAAACACTCTCTAGTAAATTAGAATTTTTGTAGATTTTTTTTTGTTTGTTTCCAACCAGAAACAGAACAAAAAACAAACCCTACAGAAAACCCCCACAGAAACCTGGAAAGCATTAAAAGTCCATTTCTTTGCAACCCCAGCAGAGACCTATATTTTTGACAGCTCTTTAAGAACATGTAGGCATCCACGTTTCTGTCTGAGAGTCTCTGCAAACTACTCGTAGGTCTTTGGTTACCAGCAAATAGCTTTAATGAAGACTGTGTGGAAAAATATGTGGGTGTTTATGTACATAGGCCTCAAAAGGAATGTCACAAAAATCAAGTATGTCTGATAAAGGCACATATGATCACAGAATCACAGAATTGTAGGGGTTGGAAGGGACCTCCAGAGGTCATCGAGTCCAACCCCCCTGCCAAAGCAGGGTCCCTAGGACAGGTCACACAGGTCGGTGTCCAGACAGGGCTGGAATCTCTCAAGAGAAGGAGACTCCACACCCCCTGGGCAGCCTGTCCCAGGGCTCCCTCACCGGGAAGAAGTACTTCCACATACTGGTGCGGAACTCCCTGTGCTCCAACTTGATGCATTTACCACTTGTTCTGTCTCCACAGACCATAGAAAAGAGACTGGCCATGTCCCCCATGTCCCACACTTAGAAAGATTAATAAGATCCCCTCTTAGGATGTGTTACCCAAAGCAGAATTTCCCATCCTCAGAGGGCAGATGTCTGTCTGCCAGTGCCTGCTTGTCTGGGAGAGGCTCACAGATAAACAGGCAGCGCCCTGGCCTCCATGAAGGATGCCGAAAGCCTCATTAAACACTGGATATTGTACTGATTAAAACCCGATGGCATCGCTTTGCCAGGGCTATTTAATTTTACTAAATGCCAAGGTATGCACCAGCATAGCCCTGAGTGCTTATGAATCCCTAAGTGCTGCAGGCTTATTTTACTTAGAGTGGTGAACTGCCACAAAGTGGCCATACTAGAGCTGATGTCTTTAATTTAAAAAAGAAAAAGAGAATCAATTTGTAGGGCTGGCACGATGGTGAGGAACAGCCATGACTTTATCTCACATGTGCCTTTTAGTGGTTTTATGAAGCTGCTTTATAAACAAAGTTTTAAAGAGCAAGGCGTGTTATCATTTTATCTCCTCAGAACAACTAACAAGCAAGAGAGCCAGTGATGTATTTATAGCTGGATGTATTTAGAGAAGAAATCTTCCAGTGGCTGGGGCGGGGTAATGGGGGGAAGCACACACATCCCCTAATGCAGAGAAACGATTGGGAGCTCATACTTATGATAGTAGTGCCATAGTTAAATTAGACAAATTATTGTCAGCCCTCGATCCCAGTGGCTGCTGCTAGACACTGCCTGCTATTGCAGAATCACTCTTTTGATTTTCCTGCTTGGGGAGAGAGGGGAAATTAAAAATGTATTACTCTTTTTCATTACACGGAGCTCTATTTTCTGCTCCTCATATATATATCTCTATGTGTGTGTAAATATTTTAATATATATATAGATATATATGAAAGATCATTAAGATACTACATTTTATTTTGAATTTTACATTTCCTAAGTGCCCTCAACTCCTCTGTGGGTGCCAAGGGTGGGCGTGTGTAACTGCAGGGGATGCTTGTGCCCCAAATGCTGCACCTACGGCTGCTCACAGCAATTTTGGAGCTGTCCATTCACTCTTTGGTGACAGAAATTCAACCTGAGGAAAAGAGTGAAACCAGTAAAGCCATAAACCCAAACCATTCCCTGCATTAAATCCATAACTTAATAAAAGAAACTTTACCTTTTGCCATTCAACACAGTAAGCACAGAATACAGAACCTCTCTTCTAACAGGTAATTGTGATAGATGTGGGAAGAGAGAGGTGTGTGTACCAAACAGGAGGAAAAGTTATTCTGTGTTTTAGACTTTAGGAGAAATTTTACAATCTTTCTGACTGGGAGAAATTAAAATCTATTAGGAATTAAACCTAGCCTGGGAGAGTTTGTGTGTTAGAGAGCATCTCTGAACTGGAACAGTGGAGGTGTTTAGACATTCTCTGCAAAAGCTATTTCTTGATTTGTAATGATTTCACTTTACATATTTCATTACATAAGGCCTATATATAAATATATTAAATACATACACATCTAAAAGTAAATATAGCAATACTCACTTGGAGACCTTATGCAGAACAGAGGACCTGAAATAAGAATTTAAAATAGTTTGATCCTCTGGACACCTCTGAAGTCTGTCACCTCTGTAAGTGAGAATGAGGATGGGAATGGTTCAAAAATTTATTCTGAGCTATTATTTTTGAAAGCATTAGAAAGTCCTCTTTACTTCCAGCAATGCTGGAGAAATGTTATTATTTTCTAGTGTAACATAAAATTGTGTGTGTCTGCACTTGTTCACATCTGTGAAACCTGGAGCGGGAGGGTTGTAGTAAACCAGATCCATCACTTATTGTAAAGCTAACAAAAATACCATGTAAAATATTTATATGCAGCAAAACAGTGCATGCATCATAAGGAAAAATAATAATCAGAGAATCAGAGACATTGAAAAAAAAATTATTCAGTTTAAATCTGAGTCACTGGGAAATATATTTCCTGAAAACACCAAAAATCAGCATGTTCCTGTTAATGTTTTGCTCTGCAAAAAACCAGTGTTCTCTGAAGGGAAACAGTTTGACCAAATGTTTTCCAACCAGCTTTAGCACAAGTGCTGCCAATTGTCATCATGCAGGAAAGTGAAGGATATATTTTATTTTAGCTTCAATTCCAGCAGTGTGCAGGAAAGTGGCCTCTTTAATAGCAGCTTTTGAGCTGGAGAAGTGGCAGTGAGGAGCATCGCCCTTAATGGGACAATAGCCCTGATATTCCTCTGCCCCTCTCCTGACCCTGAGTAAGCAAAAGCGCTGTTATGAAACCCCACTCAGGAAAATGCTGTTCCTTCCGACAAGCTCATAAAATCAAATAATGATTGAACCACCCAATTGCTGGATGCTCAGAGCTGATCATTGCTTTCCCATTCTATTTTATTTTATTTTATTTTATTTTTAAAAAAACCTCCAAACCAAGCAGGAAAAACTGTCAGCTAGAGCAGAACTTTTCTGCAGCTGCCCACCTTCTTCTTCTTCTTTTCCTAGGGCTTTAACAATTGATCTGTCCCACTGATGCTGCTGTATGTTTGCTGTAATTTAGCTATACTGGCATAGTGTTATTTGAAGTAGCTTTTGGCTTTGAGGGCTCATTTAAAATCAAAGAGGAGCCAGCTTTGACACTCCTTGGTGGCTGGTGTGGGCGGAGAGGGGCTGACAAATTTCGTGCTGTGTCTTCTGCTGCAGAGTTTGAGACTAAGTTTTCTCTGTTCTTATTTGTTTCCATACTACTTCGTCTGGCCTTTTGTTGGTCTCTCTTTCCCCTGCTCTACTATGGTTCCTGTGCAAGAATCTTCAGGAGCCTTAATGCTGTTTGAAATTTGTCATCATAGAAGAAGCACTGAATCCTCAGTGGGGTGGAAAAAAAAATGTAGTATTTGATGCATGGGTTTGCTTGCTTTTTTTGGTTGGTTTTAATTTTTTCAGAAATTCTGCAGGATATTTGAAGCTAGTTTGACAGGCAGCCTGAAAATAGAGAGAATTTACCCACAAGAATACCTGGTTTTGAAGTTATTTCAAATTTTCCAAGCTCCTAATTAAATAGAGAAGTTGAAGGAAGCCACAGTACTTTGCATGGGTGGTGGGGTGGATTTTGTGGCATGACCCAGGTATGTGGGCTTCCTGTAGCCAGGGTGGCCTGAGAGAACAGCTCTACCAGAAAAGCTAGAAGCCCATGTGGTGTAAACAGTCCAGTGCTTCAGGGGCACAGGACCCTGTTCTCCAGTTGGGAAAACTCTAGAACAAACATGATAAATGGCACTGTAAAGCACCCTCCATCCATTGTAAACCTTCTGAGGAGCAACTGAGGAATATGGGAGTGTTCAGCCTGGAGAAGAGGAGTCTGAAAGGAGACCTTATCACCACCCACAGTGACCTGACAGGAGGGTGCAGAGAGGTGGGCGATGGTCTCTTCAGCCAGGGGACAGGAGGTGGGACAAGGGGCAATGGGCTGAAGCTGCACCAGGGCAGGGTCAGCTCAGATGTGAGGGAAAATCCTTCACCAAAAGGGTTATCAGGCACTGGAACAGGCTGCCCAGGGAGGGGGCTGAGTCACGGACCCTGGATGTATTTAAATGACAGGTAGATAAGGCACTCAGGGATATGGGATAGCACAGGACAGGTATGGTTGGACTTGATCTCAAAAGACTCTGTGATTCTGTCTAGCAGAGGTGCCAGGACTAGCTCTGACTTGGTTGAGTGCAGATAGAGTGTTTCCTAATACAAAATGAGCAACTTTTCATCCTCTGGGGGACCTTGGGATGCCTCAAGCCCTTCCTCCTTGGAATCACACAATTGTTTTGGTTGGAAAACAGCTTTAAAGTCATCAAGACTAACTGTTAACTGAACACCACCAAGTTCAACCACTGACCTGTGATCCTGAGGAGCTCCCAGTCTCTTGCTGGATGAAGCAGCTGGAGACACCAGCACAGGAATCCCTGACAGGCTCTGAAGAACATGTTCACCAGTAAGTCAGCAGAGTGAGCAGCAGTTTAATCCTCTTCTTCAAAATTCAAATGCCTGCCTGTCTTTTTACCATTCAAGCCTTCCAGCTTGTTTCCTCATCACTAAGACTGGGGGCTGGATTTAGCCCAGTCAGGGCAATGTTGTGGGGGCTGAGCCTCTGAACTTCTCTCTTCTGCTCTGCACCAGCGTCTGTCTCCTACTTTTTCAGCTAGAAGCAGGAATACAAAAAAAAGTACTTCTAGCTCAGTCAGTGGATGATTTTTATCAGCTCATTTTAGTCAATAAAGAAAGAAGTCAATCACTCCTGGAAAATAGCACTTTCCAGTACTGAATATACCCGGCCAGTACAATCACAGAAGTAGTCAATAGCCACATTAATCAATACGATGTAAACTGCTGATCTCTGTGGATAAATTGTACCGGTGTAAGAAGGCTTTCAAATAAATTCTAAACCCACTCAAACTGCACAGGCTTTAAATCTACTGAGGGCAGTGGGACACGTGAAAGATTTGTGCTGTTTCTCTTTAAAATCTCTGGGATGGCAGGGCTGCAGAATAGTGTAATTAAATCACGCTAGCACTGCTCACACACTCTCACATGTGAGGTTTACTTCAATGAGAGCCCCAGAAAATAGCCCTTAACTCCAATCCACTGGCGACAGGGGATTTCTGGCATCCTCAGGAGGGAAGGGCAGGATGAACAGGAAGGGGTGCACAGCCCGGGCTGCGATGTGGTTATGTCACAGCCCCAACAGCTGTGGGTTTTACTCCCTCTGGGCACCTCCATTTTTTATAAATCCCTGAAGCTAAGCATCTCATGGTTTTATTTTACATATTGCCATGATAGCAGTCCCACTGAGATCACTGCCGGAGACCGCAGGCATATTGCTTGGAAGGGAAGAAAAGGGTTGTGCCTTCAGAAACTGGCCTTGCAGCAGCGGTGTGGCTGGCAGCAATCTGTCCCTCATTGCCCTCTGTGTGTGTGGCTGGCAAACAAATAGGACTGTAATTCGTGACAATTTGTGTTGGGCTCTTTGCTGTGGGTCTGAATGTGTTGTGGAAGAGGAAATAATTGTTTGGAGGTGATGGTAGCCAAGAAGCTGTACATAGCATTGGTGGGAGTGCAGATGGGATGTGCACCAGCACTGGGTGAGGGCTGAAGGGGCATTTCATGCTTACAGAATTATAGTACTTAATAAATAGAGCTACACTTAGCAGGGTCACACCAGCCGTGTCCAAGGCAGTGCCTCTAACTAACCAGGACCATCTCCCATACTGTCTGTAGAACCTGTATTTACTCAAGCACAAATATTCTGTAAACTTGAAAGTATCTTGTGAAAAACTTGGGTACTAACAGGGATCTTCTGGCATCCTTTTGTGTTTCAGAATTATTCCAATTCATTCTCAAAGGATGAGGGATATTTGTAGCCATTTTTCAGCACTGAAATATATGGGCATGTATAGAATAGGTTAAGTAAAGAAATTATACTTTAGCAGTATTATTAATATGACATTTTAATTGCTACATCAGGCATATTTTCAAGTACTAAGTGCTAGGAACTGATAAAAAGAAGTTCATATTAAAAAAAAACCCAAAAACCTGAGTGATTGAAGCCATTTAGAGGGCTTTTTTTTACCATACTGTCAAGATGTCCAACTGACCTTTTCTACATAGTAAATTTCTCCAAGAAAGATTTTATACAGGCTATTTTAATAGCATGGATTTCCACACACACACATACACCACCTCCCCCCACCCCCCCCCCAATAGCTTTTAGATTAGATAATGATCAGAGCAAGAGAAATGCCAAATCCTTGCATACACCCTGAAGATGACCAGGGGCGGTTTTTTATATGTATGTATATATATACACACACACACACACACACACCATGTCTCTGCAATCTTATGTAAATTTTTAGACAGACAGACAGACAGACACTTCTGGACACATCATTTGCCATTCTTTAACACCTAGGGTCTGTAACAGTCCTGCACATGGCAGCCCTCCATCAGTTCACACTCAGTAGCTGGGCTGACGTAAGCTCTACCACTCCTTGGCATAGATAATGCACAGACCATGAGGCAATGCACATTCCCATGCTGCCTGTGCTTTCAAGAGCCCATCATCCTTGCAGCAATAGCTCCATAGTCCATGGCTAGTGTTACCTCATCCCACGTTCACCCAAAGTGGTGGCTGCACCTGCACTTGAAACCCTGTGTAGGGTTCTGAGGTGCTTCCAGGGAGGTGATGGCAGATGGTGCCTTGGAAATAGCAGTGCCACAACGGATCAAAGGTATTGGTTCATTCAGAGCAGGGCAAGTTCTGCCCTAACTTTTGCTTGGGAAGGAGGCAGGTTCCCCAGACACTCACCCGTGACAGCCCAGTGCATCCCAAAACCTCTCTGAGCAGATTAATTCTCTCTCTCTTCCACACAGGCTCCTGCAAATCACTGGAGGGAATTCTCTGCGATTGCAGTACAGTCAGATATTAATAAAACCTTTTTTTTTCTGCTTTTACAACACATTTATACGTAAGTGTGATTTAGAGCTCTGTGTCAAGTTGTCACCAGGGCTGCATTCCAATGACCTGCAGAAAACACGGGGTGTTTCTGCACTTCAGGATAATGTTGATTTAGGGGCTGGTACAATAGCACACATGGGCTATTTTATTTAGTTTCTTGGCATTCATATTCAAAAATTGCCCTATAAAGAAGGAGGAAGGCATTAAAAAAAGTTTAAATACTCTTAAATCACAAAGAAACATTGTGTTTCGAGTGAATGGAAACATTTGGATAGACTCAAAATTGCTTTTTTCATGGAGAAATATTTTGTTGATGTGTTAAATTTAAAATGAAAATCTCTGACTGTGACTCTTTTTCATTTTTTGGTACTTTGCTTAGGTTATCAAAATAAAATAGATATTACTCTTCTAGATATTTTAAAACTTAGGCTGGTCTGGCATTTGATCTAGTGCCTCTAAACCTGGTAAGACTGAGACTAAGGTTTCTTGCATTGGGCACCTTTGAGTGGGGTTTTTAATTCAGGTTCCTAAAATCAGAAGCAATGGAGTTTTTTTTGTTCCACTGTTTTCATTTTGACTTCTGGTTTTTAGGGGATTTATACTATTCCTATTTCCACACTCTGTCCTGCAACCATGAGTGACAAAACTATTTTTTGACTTTTTTTTTTCTTTTAATGAAAGCTGCCAGTCATCTGAACTCCTTCTGCAGCAGCAGCAGCTGCTTTAATAACATTTTCACATGAAAAGGAGAGCTGGACTTTCACTGCTTTGGGCAGCTCAGACATCAGTTCGTCCCAGAGAAAACCAAAAAAAGAATTGGGGAGCCAAAGAGAAGAAAATGAACCTGCACAAGTTAGAGGACTACACTGATTTAAGGAGGACTTAAGATTTAAGCCTACCTAGAAGTACCTAAGTCCACATTTAGGGAGGATTGAAGACCCTAACACTGCCTATAAGTTCTTCTCCCAAGGCAGAATAGTCATTCATTAATCCAGTTCTGCTCCAAGGGAGTTCAGCAAGCAAATAGCTTTACTCATCTAAATGATCTTCCTAAGTTGTCCCTCACTTTAAAAGGGGCTACTCCCATGGGGATGACAAAACAGGGTGAATGTAGCAGTTATGAGGTTAAACGCTGGAGACATAAAGAGCCTGATTTTGCAAAGTATCTTCTACAGTGAGAAAAGCACCTGGCAAAGACTGTCAGCAATGTGTCCAGAAACGAAAACAAATCTGACCAAATGATTCATTGTTTAGTTTCACTGCAAAGAAAAAACATGCTTTTAACTTCATTAGGGTATTATCAAGACTTTTAATACCATATCCACTTCTTTTTCTGCTGTTCTCTGCTTTTGAACACTGTGTTAAACTGCTTCCTAATAACTCCTGCGATTAGCATCTTTGTAGAAATCCCAGGGGACAGCCTTCTAAAAGTGACATTATATTTCTAGAGCTTCCCTGTAATTAAGCATCTATCAGGCCTTCTATTCAGTTGTATAAATGCTCTGCAGAAAAGCTGTCTTTGCTTGAATAGAAAGAGCTGTTTTGTTTAAACTTAACAGAAGGATTGCATTTATGTTCTATAATACAAGAATTTCAGCTTAATTTAACTGGAAAAAATACATATGCATTACTTCATGGACACAAGAAGGTCTGCAAGTGTGTTTCCATGGCAGAGGGCAGCTCTTGCTGGAGACCTGCTGGGAAGGGATGACACAAAAAGCTCCATCAGAGCTCCAACAAATCGTGGTCAACTCCACGAGAGGCTTTGCTGGATTCAGTGTGGGGATTATTAAACGTCACCAGGTGTGGGTGACATTTCCTTACCCACAGTAAGCAGCCCGAGCTTCTGCAGTCACTTCATTCATAAGACTGCAACTCTGCAGCCACAAGAACGTGAAGCATGGTCTTTTGGCTTTGCTGGTGCCAACAAGAGATGCAAATGCTTCATGGTGACCCCAACAACAAGTGAAATGCCTTGTCCTAGGGACTTCATATCCCTTTCATCCTCTGGAGTCCTTGAATCAACACTGGACACCCTTCCACAACACACCCTTCTACAAAGGTTTTATCAGCTGTGATTTGATTTTGCATCAGTGTGTGTGGCTCTCCCTGGAGGTCCAGCACATGGGCTCTGTGAGTAACCCCAGGTACCACAGTTTGGGTAGCTTCCTATATGAAGTCAGATTTTAAAGTCTCTTGCTGCCAATTTGGCCTCCCATATCCATGGAGAGACAGGGTATTTAATCTGCTGTTTGAAGGAATAGTAGCACACACAGAACCTCCTTCCTTGTGCCCCTTGCACATCTCCACTCCCATGTGAAACTTTTTCTCTTAAAAATATCAGGGGGAGGATTTGATTCGTTTGTAGTTGTGAAAAGTTATAAAACCATGATGCATATTTGACAATGGTGAAAAGAAAATGTGTCCCAGAGTAAAGCAGGAAGGAAGAGAATGTCCCCCAGTAATGAGATGAGACAAAATGACACCAGTGTGGCTTCACTTTTGAGTGATATCTACTGACTTGAAAGCCGTGCTCACTCTGGTGTTTACCATGCCAATAACTCAATAGATTGCAGGACTTAGTTAGAAGCTTTTATTTATATTTCAAAATGATTCAAATCAATGTTCTTCTCATTTGCCTTCGTAGCCAGCCCAAAGATGAATCTACACTTTCAAGCTACAGCAAAGAATAACAATATCAGGTGAGAGAGCAACAGAAGCTGCTTGAAGACAGATGTATTTCAACCTCCCTTCAAAAAAAGCATTCAGCATCTCTGCTGGTTTTGTTGGTCAGAATAGTCTTTGCATGAAAAAGTCCTTTAAAATGCCTTTCAAGATATGTAAAGTATCTCATATTATAAAAGGTACTGCTCTGTCTCAATCAGACCTGGTTCAAGGCTCACTGATGCCACTGAAAGTCTTTCTTCTGAATTGAATGGGCTTTGGGTTGGTACACATGATTTCTTTTATTTAAGTCTCCCTTTTCTGAAGAAAATAGCGTGGCACATTTCATATAATATATAGTACAACTCTCCCTGTCATACAAACAAGTGCAAAAATTAAACAAATACCTTTTATTTAATTGAAAGTGCTGGGGTTTTTTTTACAGCTTATACTGAAGAACATGAGATAAATAATATCCACATCAGAAGCAAGTGCAAGCCTGCTCTTCTCTCAGCTTGGCATCAGCCTTTCATGCCTGACATACCATGACACTGCAGCTGCAGTAAGAACTACTGCTTGTAAAAAGTTTGAGGCCACTCTCCTCCCAACCTCAAGTTATGTTTGGCACCACTCCATTTAATTAATGCATGGATATTTATCCAATCATTTCAAAGCTTATTTTTTAAAAAATTAATTTAATATTGATACTTAAAGTTCTCATAATAATACACAGCTTCTATGCCCCTTCCCCATCCCTACTATCATCCTTTACCAGGAATGTTGGTCATGGTGAAGTATTAAGATAAAATCTACACATGGTTTATTTTTCAAAGTCCATGGCTGAGTGTTGCTTTAGTCATCAAGGAAGAGGGTGCATAAGAACAGAACCCAGTAGCAGGATCCCAGGTGCCAGTATATGGTTTGCCCTTAATTTTATTCCTCTGGAGCTTAAACCTGTAAAAATTACAAGAATATAAAAGTAAACTTGTGTCAAAAGAAGAAAATGTTCTATGTATTCCAGCATAACAGTCACCTGGGTTCTGTTTCCAAACTGAAACGTTATTCACCAGTGTTATTTCTATTTCCTTATTTCTTTTTTTTACGTAGCAGCAGCAGCTCCACAGAGTGTGGGCCTGAATCAGCTTCCCACCTTTCCTGTGAATATCTACCTTCAGGAAGGTTTTGGATAATTTGTTGCAAAAACTAAGCTCCAATTTGCAAGTATAATAAGGTATTTATAAGGGCAGAGACTGGAGCCTGGGCAACATCCCCCCCCAACCGTGGAGCAGGGCTGAGGATCTGTCTCAGCAGCAGCAGCTCCAGAGCAGGTTCAGAGCCACATTACATGAGAGTAGCAGCTCCAACTTTAATAACAAAGCTTAGTTCTCTATTTAGTGTCAGCCAGGGCAGATGGAGACCTGCACTAAAACTAAGGTCACACCTAAGTGTTGTGCAAAACACTTTCTCCACTAATGAATGCAAGTTACCAGAGACTAATCTAAGTATTCCCAGCATTCCAAAGCAACGGGAGGGAGACCACCTGTAGTAATGGAAAGTCTGCTAACCCATTGTAGTTTTTAGAGGCACGGAGATTTCTTGTTATGCAATAACACTCTGGGGGGGAAAAAATAAAATTAAAATCTCACATACTTGATATTTTTGGAATCCTAATTTCCTCACTGCTGCTGCCGTCCCCACCATCACTGACTGTTCTGATTTCTATGAGATAATCTTCTTCAAAAGGTACCAGAAGTTCAGCTGAAGTGTTGTTTGTCTCCAGAATGTGAGTTTTGCTATGTCTGTTTTGTCTATACAAAATCTAAGGGAAAAGGGATCAGCAAATAAGAGTTACTTAATTTTTACCAGTGAGCATTTATAGTCAGCTTGAAATATTCATGTTGACTTTCATAATTATCACTTGTTAAGGAGTCTAGTGGTGTGCTTTAAAGACTTCCAGGTAGGACAGGGATTTGGACAGTAACATCTGGGTTTCCAATTGGGAAGCATGTTTCTATAACAAACCATAACAGACCCGGTGCCTGCTCACACACAGGTCTTCTGCTAATGAATCATTGAGTCAAGGTGCAAAGCAGATCGGGGAGTCTAGGCAGGGATCCTAAGGAGTATCATCAGCAATTTCCCTCCAAGGAGTCTTTCTTCCTTGCCAGCACAACTCTGACTGTGTTTGACTCCTTTCTCATGACAATCTTTAGACAAAGTTAAGTTAGAAAGAGCAACTGAAGGGCAAAGCAGGAGACACAGGGACCGCACAGTAAGTTCCACAGTGAGAACTTGTGCTCTTCACCAACAGAATGTACTAAGCAAGCGTAGCCTGGAAGTGGTAGGTTAGACACAAAGGAAACAAACTTAATAGTCAAGTTTTAAGTTTTTCCTGAGCATGTGGAGCTGCTCAAACACACTCACTAGGCTGGAAAAGAAGATAAAAAATTCTGTATAGACATTGAAATGCCTGGCCACATGAGGATCTGGATCCTGAGAACCTTTTCTCGTGTAAGCCTTCTCCATCTCCATTTTTACAAACCTTCAAGAGTAGAAAAGTCTTTCCATAAGTCTTTTGGGGTCAGAGGTGTTGCAAAGCAACTTTAAACTAAAATTCCTTCCCTTAAAAAATAGATTTATGGGAGTGCTTTTTACTTCACTCACATTGATCTTTACGTGAGTAACTTCCTATCTATTTTCAAAGGTACATTTATGAATTGCCAGAGAGAACTTTTAAATGTGTTTTATACCTGTCTTTAATGCTGAGGAGACTGTTCTCTCCTCCTTATATACATGTAAAACTCCTTTCCAAGGAAGATGTGAATGCAAGAATCTTCTGTCATTACAAGGGAAATGGGACAGGAGTTACCCAGCAGTGGGATAAAGAGACCCTACTCTGAATGAACAGATCTTCTCCCATTTGTACAAAGATCAGCCAACCACCCCAAAAACTCCAGAAAATCTCTGTTTTCCAGTCGCGTTCCAACAAGTCAATGTTTATATCTCTGTTATAAACAACATCTCTGATTAATAAGATGAAGAAATTACTTACTTTGTAGCCTAGCACCTCTGATTCATTCTCCATCGTTTTCACGTGTTCCCAGTTCAAGCAGATTTTGGAATTTGTCAGCTTCCAGGCGATGTTTGCTGGGGGTTGACTTGGTGCTTTAAAAGAAACAGCTGATGGTAATCACAAGATACAACTGAATATTAATTTGCATTGTGCAATTGAGTGAGCTGCTGACATGGAGGCAGCAAATGCATGGGTTGAATCAAATTTTAAGTTTAAAAAAATATATTTTCCAGTCCATCATTGCTCTCGTTTTCCTCAGAACTAAAGATCTATTCATAGCACAAAACCACTTACTGGGAGAGTTCGTTTTCGAAATTAGGAAAAGCCTGACAGTGTCTGACAGTTCGAGTTATACGTGATAGATTTTGGTTAAGCACTGTATTGTTCCTCTATCTGTATTTTAATGTACCAGGGAATGTTTTGCTGGGTGGATTTCAGAGAAAGCTAAAACGAAGTGCAAAATACAAAAGAGGAGATTTTCATAAGCCATGAGGACAGGTTACAAAGAGCTACACATTAAAGTCTCCATGTGATCCATCATGAAACATTGTAGGATTTTATAAATTCTCAGTACAATAGGCTGAGAGTAGCTTTTCAAAGGCTTTCTATGCCTAAGTGCCAGGACTTTGAAAATTTGCCTACAAGTGACTGAAATCGAATCCTGTGTGAACATGTGAAGTCCAAACTGTGCCTTTGAACTGTATCTCAGATTTAGAACAACACATTAGCTCCTTCTCCGTGGTGTGATCTCCTGGACCCCACCTGGGAGGACAGCACTGGGGGTGTTAGAGGAAATAAGGACTGGAACAGAAATAAGAAAAAGGGAGTGTGGTTTGGAGACACATGTGAGGCACCCAGACCTGATTTTAAAATGCTTAACTTCTGGGATCCTTCTTTTCTCCTTACAGTTCCTATGTACTGATGATTAAGTGATGTAATTCAGAAGGTACTGTTGATCTGGTAAAAAGCCATGATTTCTTTCAAACTTAAGTTTAAGTTAATGATGTCACTGTCATGTTTTAGGCAACACTTGGCCTTGTTGCTGTAGAATTGAGGTTTATCCTTGGGAAGTATTTCTAGCACCCCTATCTGATGAGGTATATATTTATGAATCAAAACAAGGACATCTCTGAAATCCATGACATGTAAGTGAAGAAGCAGAAGAACTGAGCTTCATCATGGCTCCCGATGGAGTAGTATATTCATGGAAGGAAGGCATCATTTCTAGATATGAACTTAGACCTTAAATTGATCTTAGATAAATAGGTTTCAACCAGAGTTGCACCTATTTGGCAAAAAGACTATTTTAGCATTGCCTAGTCTCTCCAATAAGGGCATGCACAAGACATTTTAGGAAGCCTGGACGATGAGTAGGAAGACAGAGCTTTTACCTTGAAGCTAAAGCTCCTGCTGTAGATGTACATTGTTTATATTCTCTTGACATATTATCTCTACTCATATTAAAAGTGCTTGCATCTCTCAGGGACTAGAGCTTAAAAATTTAATATATGGTTTTAAATATTAAAAGGGTTATTTTGACTTTAATTTTTAAATGAGCCATTAGCACAACCCTGAATTTGACAGAAGATGAAGTCAATGTAAAATAAAAGCAAATTTATTCCTTATATGTCTTGTCACTTGACTGCCATGTCTTTAACTTGTCTTTCATACACATACAAATATAGAAAGTAATAGACATAAGGTGTTTTTTTGGATGAAGAAATTGAAGTGTCTTTAAAAAATACCTTCTCTGGCCTTATTTTTGTTTATGTTAATTACATTAAATGGTAACATTTATCATTAACTCATATGTTTGTTCCTGCCTTGCTCTTAAGTAACAGCATGAAGCAGCACATAAACAAGAGGAGAATTGGTGGGAGACAGGAGAACTATTTCCCTTTTTGTTTATTGGGAAAACAGAGTCCAAGAAAAATGAAAATAAAACCCAGAATACTAAACCAGGAATGACTTTGGGGCACTCGGGTCCATAGCAGATTCCTGATGCTTTATGACAATTTTGCTCTTAGCAAACATTTACTTCACAGGTTCAACCCTGCAGGATGGTGCTCAGTGCTTCCTTATTGCCTTGAAGGATGTGCCCATGAAAACATTGGCTTCCTGAAGCTGCTTCTCACAATCAGAAGAGCATATGGTTTTGCTTCTCCAATTAAAAATTCTAAAAAATTAATGGCTTAATAGTATTTCTATGAATGAATCCCATATGCCACCTTCAGGAGTGCACAGTTAAAAAGGTCTCAAAAAAAGCAATGTATTTGGAGCATTTAATATTTTTATTTAAAAAAAAATACCCATATTCCCCCATCCAAATCTATTGTTGGACCTGTGGAACATCTTTCCTGTACTGCCTCAGCATCTCTTTTGAAATCTCCCCGTGTTGCAACACACAAGGAAATCCTTCCTAACTGTTGCAACTCTGTAGGAACACGAACACCAGGGTTATCTAATTTTGTAGGTGTACAGAATTCTTGGCATATAAATGGAATTGGGTAAATGAAATAACCTCCCCAGGTCTGATTTAAGGTGAGAATTTTGGCGCCCATTGAGACAGAACTGAAGCCCAAGATAAACGTCACATTAATGTCTTAAATGACAGAGAGAGGATAAAGTTCATGGTGTCCACAGAAACATTGCCAGGGAAGAGACAGAGAAGTCTCTTAGTTCCAGGTTCTGTTGCTTAATTTTACAAAGAAATTTGGGATCCACTTGTCTTTGATATTGCAACATTTATCAACCAGGGGTCACAGGAAGCTGAAATGTCACTATCACACTTGGGACTTTGCAGCATTTGTTGTGCAAAACTGAATACTCACGCGATTTTTTAGTGGTGACATTTACTGGGGTGCTAGAGGGCCCCGTCCCTGCAGTGTTGTAAGCTCGAACCGTTGCAAAATACACCGTGTTGGCTTTTAGTCCTGTGATGTTTTTGGCTGTTACATTCCCATTGACTCTGACTTTACCAGCTGTGCTTTCCTTGGGATCATCAGTCCAATACAAAACCTGAGAAGTCAGAACAAAGGACAGCAATTCATTGTTTTCCATCAATTACAGATTTGGCTGGGAAGCAGACTTGCTGACAATGAAGAGTTCAAGGAATACAGGATTTCTTTTGGATTCGAAACTAGGAGGAAATAAAAACAAGCATGAATATTTATAGAGAAGAAATGAAATTTCAGAGACTGAATGCCAATTAAGGAGGTAAATTAAATCCATAACTTTATATATGTCCAAAAGGAAACCTTTGATAAGGTGAGAAATCTTAAAAGCTTATTTGATTTTATGGTTTGAAGAAAACTTTAAAAGATACAAAGAAAGAGACAATTATCTCAGTCATCTAAGAGGTTTTTTAATTATTTTGTACCCTGCCTCTAGTTTTGATTCAGTGACAGCTACTTACACCAGGGATGCTTTTCTTTTTTTAGTGAGTAATTGATTTAGGAAGGTTTCTGTATTGTACAAGGCTCCTATTACTTTCATTGATAGTTTTGTAATTGTAGGCCAGAATTTAAATAATTTCTGACTTGCTTTACTCTTGGTTTAGCTTCTCTATAACAAAAAAGAAAAAACCCAAAACAAACAAAAAATTAAAAAAAAAAATGGTTTGCTGTACAAGTAGAATGCCCAGGAATTATACCTACCCCAACACGTGGGTAAAAAAACCTGCCAGTCATTAGTAAATGAGCAGGTGCTCACTACAACTAGGAGCCAGAAGCCAAAACCATTTCACACACACCACAGCACAAGCTTTGGATAGCAATGAAGTGCACTTATCCTGCTGTGTAAGCAGCACTGTGGGTCACCAGCATGCCCTCAGACTCTGGAGTACCCATCCTGCTCAGGTGGTGTTACAGTGGTGTAAGAAGAGATCAGCTGTGCTTCGTAGAGTCAAGCATGAGACCTTTTATAGTGGTCATCACTAATGATTAATCTTGAGGTTTTAATTTACATTACAAAGAGTCTGGGACAGAGCTGCAGCCCTGGTCTGTAAAGGCTTGTGATTATCTCAGGTGAAATGTTGTTAATGAGAGCAGGGTGAAGAGCTCCATTGTCTGTTGACTCAGAAGCAAGGGAGGAGGAACCAGAATACAAATGTGCCTGGGGAAGGGACATCTGTAAGGTGTCAGACACCAGAACCAGCTTCCTCACCTCATAGCCCAGCACCCTGCCCGTGTGCCTGTTCCATGCAATAGGCTGCCAGGAGACCTCCACCTCCGCTGCCGAAACACTCAGCGCCGAAGCTCCTGCTGGTGCTATCTGCGGCTCTGGGTGATGGGAGAGAACACAGCTGGTGGATCATTTCTGTTACCAAAGAGTATCATGTCAAAGCTGAGGGAGATTCAAGAAAAGAGATTCTGGGTGGAAAGGAACAGACAGAGACTCCTGAAACCTGATGTGAATCCCTAAGTTTGCCCCCTCTTTATTCTGGAACATCAGCAAAACTATAATTCTTCAAAACTGATCATTGCCCATAAATTGGGACAGATTTTCAGAGGTCAGTGGCATTGAGCTGTTTGAAAAGCTAGACCCTCTAACAGCCACACTTTCAAACATCTCCTGATTTTCCCAGCCCACTCAGTGGGAGCTCTTTGGGAGCAAAGGAGTTGAAATGCGCTGTCTGCTTAAAGTGATTCTGAAAATCTGCCCCCTGCTTCTGTTTGCTTCATTTCCCCATCTTCTCCCTCATGTCTCCTGTCAATCTTCAATGAGCAGCTTTAAGCAAGCTCCTTAATAACCCTGTGGAGATCTGTCTGATCATGTCTGGGACCTACTGATGCTACACAATCATTACTAATAAGAATAACATGAGTTACCGTCTTCTCCTGAGTAGACAATGGATATGGAGCTTAGGGTCCCTTCCCCTTCGTTGTTGTAGACACCAACCTTCACTTCAAAAGGAGAGAGAGGTGTAATGCTTTCATTCCTATAAACATATTTGTTTGCTTCTACTGAAGCCACCACTGCTTTTGTCCAGGTTGTTGAGCCAAGAGGACGAAACATGATGATGTAGCCAAAACCTTCCCCATTTTGTAGTTCTTCAGGAACTGGCTGTAGTGACAAGGCAGTCAGTCAATAAGCATTTGCAAGTAGACACTGTTTTAATTGAATCTTCATTCTCTGAGTATATTTTAGTGGTATTGATTTAGTTGACTGTGCCTTAGAGAAGATAATAATGTTTGCTCTATCAGTCAATGTAATATTGAAATAAAAATCAAAATAATAAATCTATTGAGGCAATCAATTTAGAAACAAAAGATCTGATCAGCTCCATTAAAGTTATTCTCTTTCAGGCATGAAGTTTTCAAAATTAAAAGCATTTCACTCAGCACAGGTTGTAGCTGAGTTGGGTTTTTTTTTTCCCCAAGTGGTATAGGAATGCTAATTTTAAATAAATGAGTTTTGAACAAAAAAAAAAGAGTCAGGAAAGGAGCAAATGTATATAGAGAAGTGTGTGTCAGCTGTATAATTGCCTGCATATGAGGACACTACTTACATATTTTTTTAGCACAAGTGAAAGTCTCAAGTGCACGAACATATCCCTATTTAAGTTGGTTTAGAACAGAGATGTTATTGCAAGTCAACATGGCAAATGAATGTTTCTATTAATAAAACCTCATGTCAAGATATGTATTAATGACTCACACTGAACAGGCAATTACATCAACACTGTATCCAGCATCAATTTTTTTGTTGTTTTCTTGGGATAAAAATACTTGTACATTGGCTGCTCAAAACACAAGAACGCTTATGAAAGAGAGAAAGATCAGTAGTACATGGAGGAAGGATGCATTTCTCAGCAAAACTTCATTTATTTTAGATGGTGGAAAAAGAGAGACGAAATCATAGTGGCACAAACACAACCCCTGAGGTGGTTCCATGCTCCAAGGTCCTCTCCTGTGGAGAAACCACTGGGAGCACTAACGTATATCAGAAGGCTTCAGGACACTGATTTGATGATATTTTTCTTCCTAAATTCCTTCCATTTCTAATAATAATGCTACCATGGCATATATAACAAACATGTCTTTCCTCTGATATTCACAGAATTTTAGGGGCTGGAAAGGACCTCCAGGGATCATCGAGTCCAACCCCCATATGCCTACTTCTATCTCTTTTCCAGTCCTGAGAGAGTTAAGTGTGAGTGATGATGGTGCACTGAGGGTTTATAAGAGTTCAAGCTACTTTCTAGAGCATTTAATTTGTTTTTGAGGCTTCTGTGACCTCAGATTTAATCAAGATGTTTAGTGGGTTCATCACAGAAAGCCAGAGAGTCATGTTCAGTGTTGTTAGCTTGGCATAATTAGTATTTCTTCTGACTATTTTTCAGGACACACTATGAAGTCCAATGGGATAATTTGATTGAGATCTCTCAGGTTGTTTTCAATTTTCATGTTCTTCTGCTCCCAAAGAGTGTATCAGGAGAGGAGAAAATGGAACAAAGCAGTGAAAGATGTGTATGGAGGGAAATTCAGTTCAGTGGAAGTGCAGCTGCACGCTGTTTGGGGCACAGAAAGGGGAAAGCATTGGCAACACTTTTTCCTCTAGTGGATATTTCTCCCTGGCAGGGTTCAAGGTCAGGTTGGACGGGGTTTTGGGTACCATGGGCTAGGGGAGGTTATACTGAGGCAGGGGTGGCATTTGGGGTGGGCTTTTGGGTCCCCTCCAAACCAGTCTGGGATTATTTTTTTTCCCTCAATTTTCCTCTATCACTTCCCTTCCTCCCCTAAAGACACCGTTTTTTCAACATACAGAGTATTCACTCAGCTGATGAACACCATCACTTTTAGTTGAATTTAATTCTTTTTCCTTTCCTTCAAACTGTACACAGGAGCTTGGGCATTTCTTTGGAGAAAGCATGAAGTCTGGGGATGGAGCAGACACCTTTCCTTGCTGAAGCTGAACCAGCAGTCTCTTTTTTTCTTTTTTTTTTCTTCCCCCTGTCCCCCCAACTTATAAAGGCAGCACTGTGCTTTCAGCAGCCCCATCCCAAATCAGGAACTAAACAGAGGTCACCTTGTGCTGCCTCTGAGACAGCCACATCTGATCACAGGATACATGAGAGGGCTGTCTGACCCCCACCCTCCAGGCTAGGTGCTGCTGGTGGCAGGGATTAGCTCCCACTTCAGTCAGATGTCCTGAGCCAGATTTCATTAGGTGAGTCACATTCACTTCATACCTATTTTTCGGTGTCAATGAAGAACCCAGGGGGTGGGAGCCTTGTTTTGGGGAGTTTTTCCATCAGGTTGAAGCCCCAACCACATACCTGCCCTACCACTGTCCCGTACTTTCAAGATGCTGCCTGCCTTCATCACAGCACCCACGAGGATGCTGCTGGGTGGGTGGAGAAGTAGGGCTCCTTCCCACCCCGCTCACTTGCTGCTCTCTGACATGACCTGTGCTCACCCGTTGCAACTTGTAGTATGGTATTAACCATTCTGAAAATGTATATTCTCTCCTCTCACTGGAGTCCTGGAGAATTAAAGGGCTCATCTCCTTTAACGCATAATAGGATATGTCTTGTCAGCACAGTGTTCCAGAATGAAAAACATGTAAACAAAAGTATGAAAAATGTTAATGCAGAAAATGGCCAAGCAGATTAGTGTGCTAAGCACCTCCTGTACAATGGAGATAAGAGGGTTATAGAGACTTCTAAACATCTTTACAACATGCCTCTTAAACTGTTTATTTTTATAAATTGTTGGCTGTAACACAGAAAACTTGCTGTATATCTTACAGGCTGTTTTCTCTGCAGATGCAGGGTGAAATCCAGGCTGAGACAAAGCCAATGACCAAAAGCCTTTGGATTTCAGCAGGGTTGGGATTTCACCCATGGTCTCTTCCCCATTAGACAGCTTAGGTTAATTGAGCTAACAATTACCTCCCATGTGATGACCAGCTCAGAACGGCTCCCTCCACCTCCGCTGACATTTGTTGGTGTCACGACAGGAACTGGAGAAGAAAAGATGTTGGTGCTTGCGACTACCCACCTCTTCTGCTGAGGGTGGGTTTCATCAATGGCATGATTAGAGATTTTCCTAGCCCACATGCAGCTATGCTGCCTTTCCACACATAGAACAGGGACTATATAATATAACAGCACATTTTAAATGAACTGAAATTATATTTACACATTTCCACGTTTCTAAGGCTGAAGCCACAGATGTATTTGATACATGAGTACCCTGGTTCAAAAAATTAATTAAAGAAGCTAGTAGAATCAAGTATCTGACATTATTATACCTCATCAACTAATTGGCAAAATGATGTTCCATTCAGACTGTAGTCGCAACACTACTGATTTACTAATTATGCATTTGTTCAGTAAACATGTTGGAGCAATATATTAATTTTTTTAATTGGCTGCACACTTTTCTTAGAAAACTCAAGACTTGCAATTTGCTTTTCTGCTTCTCCCAAGACTATAAGTGTCCAAAAGTTCATTGATTAGAGTTTGAATTCCCCTGTGTTGCTCCAGGTGTATTGCACCACAGGGACAGGGTCAAGGTCAAGCACTGTGCTAGGGTTCCAGGCTGAAGGGCTTCTCGTCATTCCAATGGCTCACCACATCAACCTAAAATCCTTGCCAGTGTTTGGAAAGTGGGTTGTGATGTAATGGATGGGATTTAGACAAACCAGCCTTGTTCTTACTGTATATAGCTCTATAGAGCTGCTAGCAAGGATGATATCATGTTCCTTTTTGGCTGCTGGAGAAATACAAAGAAAGAGGACAACCATCGAACTGCCCAGGACAGAAATCTCTGATAAGAGGGTGTTTGGTTTGTTTGACATTTCCAAAACCTTGGTACTATTTTTAGAAACATCAAAATTGTTTGCCATTCCCTTCATTCAGCTCCCACTGCTTGAAAACTGGATGAGACAAGGCTGAAGACAGGGGCAGAAATAGGTGGGACAGTTCTATCTCAGACACTTTTTCAGAGATGTTGGCAAGTTTTGCCATGTCCACCTGCCCTTCCCTATGTCTTCAACCCAGTTTTAGCCCAGCTGCAGTAGGCAATAAAGGCAACGGCCCTTTATGTTCACAGAAACATAGGTGAACCCACCATCACTTCTAGATTCAAGTCCACACCTAAATTTTTATCTGATTTCATCCTCTCTAGAAATGTAAAACCTTTACAATAAGTTTGTTGTGCAGTCTTAAAAGTGAGTGCAGGTGAAAATGGACCAGGCTATTTTGGAGGGTTTAGCACAGGTATTCAGTTTTGTCACTCAAATCCTGTGTCTTCATGCACATCAGAGGCAGATCATCTAAGACTGAAAAGAACAGCATTAATGGGAAAAAAATGGCAAAACAGACTTTCAAACCTCATGTTTCACTGTTTCATGAACCAGTTGATGCTCAATTAGTTCATGTGTTAAATGTGTTCAGTGCTCACTACATTTGCATGGGGAAAGAATTCGTACTACTGCTCAGCAGAGCCTCAACTGGGTCAGAGTTGAGAAACAGATGAAAATTTACAGCTGAGTGCACCAACAGAGGCTCAATTAATTCTCAGCTCCATTTTAATGAAATGAACAGTGGCTCATTTGCATCCACAAATCTACTAATGTTCAGATTTCAGCTGGCAAAATAGCTATTATAGCAGTGAAGTTCAAATTCACCCTTTCATGGCCAGTCTTCTGCCCACACTGTGGTAGTGGTCTCAGTTTCCTATTCTGATTTTAAAAAAACCCAAACAAAACCAAACCAAATGGGTACTTCTCCCACTGCACACAGTGTTTTGAGACAGAATGCTTTGCAGCAGTGAAGGGGTTAAGCAAGTAAAACCTGAAGTGAGCCTTTCTACTCCTTTTGTTATTGTAAGGAAATAATGTTCCCTGTGTTATTGCCATGATAAATAATATTAATTTTATTGTTTCTCTTTCTATCCCTCTAATAAAATAAAATGAAAAAAAGCTTTAAAAGATGAAAGCTCTCACTGACTGCAAAGGTGGGTTTGAATTTCAGACTTTACAAAGCCCCATGGTAGCAACAGCGAGAAAGACCTTCTCAAGACTAATTTTGACTTCATGATCAATCATGTGATGGAGAACATATATCTGTGATGCTCTGCTGGGAAATTTAGAAAATCTGGCCTCTTCCTGTCTCTAGTTTTTCTTTAGCCTTCCATTTTCACATTGCCTCCACACTCCTTGCATGTGAAGGTTTCCTGTGCTTGTCCTGCTGGAGGAAGGGGCTCTGTACCAACTGGACATGGACACCTAAGTCCAGGCAGGATCATTTGTCCAGGATGGAGGATCTCAGGCTCTTTCCTTTGCTTGGGAGCAGCCTGCAGTCTGCTTTGCTGCCACAGTGGCCAGGCAGTTCTGACTGCTGATAGGACTCATTTGATGTCTCCCTGCACCTGAACAGATGACAAAATCTATCAAAATTGGTATTCCAAGAATCAAAGTTTTTTTCTGATGTGAGAACCCAGTATAAGTTTTTTTTTTTGCTTCGACAATAGGAAAAAGAACTTACTGAATTTAACTCATCTGATTTAATACAGTTTGAAGTCATTCTGCCTTGGGACAAACACTGTAGCATTCTGAGAAACAAACGGATCCCCCTTTCCAAGGCTATGTGTAGTTTCTGCTGTGTAATGTACAATACTGTATTTTGAGCTCTGCCTTGACGTGCAGCTTGCCAAACTTCTGAGCATGGCAAATGAGATAAACAGAAAAGAGAAAGTGGATTGTAAAAGCTGCTTCCATTTCACTGCTTTCTGTTCTACAAACCCTGACTTTATAGGTGGGAGAGAGCTGATAAGCAGGGAGGGGGCTGGAGGAGACAGACACATAAAACAAACCAAAGGTTTGGGCTTCAAATAAATTGTACCAAATTCAGTAGTTCAAAGGACTGACAGTGTCGGTCATCCAAGAATGACTCTTCTTCCTATGAGGTTCCAGGCTCCAGAAGATAAATGTGCAAAGGTTAGACAGACAGATAGCAAGGATCTCGCCCTGGAGTCTGTGGAAGCTATTAGTTTCACCGGGCTTTGGATACTGTAATTTATTCCCTCCAGTTAAAGCCAATATCCTGTCCTTACTGATGCTCAGATGTCAAACACCCTCTGCAGCAAAGGCATTTCATGCTTGTGCTAGGACATGCTTTATCATTTCCTATGCAAGTCCCTGAGCAGGGTTTAAACATGGTTATGATTGGAAGAAAACAAACGTTGCTCCTCAATTGCTTAACTGAAAATTTGTGTTCAGGCACAGGGATTAGGTATTTTGGTACATATTAAAAGGACAAAGCATGGGCCAGCTCCAGACTTAATTGCTGGCCCAAGTGAACCCCAAACCGGAGGGAAGAGTGTATGGTACCTCAGTCAGGTGCAAGCACCCCTTGCACCCCTAGTGCAGATGTGCTGTTGTGGAGCCATAGCAGCCAGACTAACACTCCAGACAGATACATTGGTAACCCTTAAGGAGCAGGTGGTACTGCCCTAGTGCAATTCTCCCACTCAGGAGCTGGCAAAGTGCCTGCGTGGAGAGGACTGACAGAAACTAGGGACTTACCTGCTGCTTTAGTTTTCAGTATTGCTGATGGTCTGCTCGGCTCCCCAATTCCAACACTGTTGCTGGCAACCACACGAAACTCATACTCAACCCAAGGGCTCAAGTCAACCACTGTTGCCTTGTGAGTCCTACCGTTAACAACTTCAGGAACTAAAGGTAAAATAAACATGTCAAGAGAATTTCTTTTTGGAGTAGTTAATGGGATATGTGAAAAAATACAAGGCAGCTCTCAAATCACTCACCTGTTGAAACTGCCTGCCATCCAACTGAGAAAGGAGTCCTTGTCTGAACACTGTAGATCTGGACTGGACTATTATTATCTATCCCAGACTTCCAGGATAACACAGCAGTTGTGCTAGAAATATGTTCAACTTTAAGATCTTCTGGTGGACCTGGGGGGCCTAATATGATTAGCATTTTAAGATGAAGTTATTAGGAAAAAAAAGATTCATTGTTGGGTCAGGTTGGGCAACTCTGAATTTCTCAAGTCAGTGGAATTATTAATGAAGCTGCAGTTTTATTAAAGCAATACAATCTTTAAATGATGGCTTCATGTCTGTATTACATTTCTTTCTAATTAATGAGGGGTCTTGAGTCAGGAAAATAAATGTCTTTATGTTACTAATTGGAAAATGACAAACAAGGGAAAGATGGGGTTTTTTTTTGTCTGACAAGGAGAGTTACCCAGTGTGTCTTTTGATGAGCCACCCAACATTTTTGGAATTCTTATTGACTTTAATAAAAACTGAGGTTTAGAAATAATGCAAGATGGGGAACTATATGGTTTTCTGATTGCTGATAGGGCTTAGAGGATCTGCTCCCATCACAGTACTGCTCTTGCTGCTGGCAGTAAAAAGATTAGGTAGTTGACCACAGAAAATAATTTTTCATATTGTCTCCAGACAGTGGAAAGGAACAAGGTCTCTTGGGGTTTTTTTCCAGCCTGCACAGTAACCCAGGGATGCCCAGCAAGGAGCAGATGACGGCAGTCCGCTGCAAGTAGACTTCCCCACAATTTGACCTGCGTGGCCAGAAAAGTTTACCTTCCAAAGAACCCATGGCAGAACTGCACAGACCTCCTGGGGTTCCCTGCACACTAGTATCAGGCTGGTCAGAATCTCAGTCGGATTTTGGGGCCAACGGTACATGAGTTACAACATCTCACTACTGAAATTTTGAATCGCTATCCTAGAATCCATTCAAACAACAGCTGCTGTTAAGAATTTCTAATTCCTCCAGAAGATTTATGTGTCTATGTTTAACAGACATACCTCTTACAATTATATCTACTGTTGCAGATTGACTGTCTAAAATCGTTTGTACCAAGCACACATATTTCCCGGAATGCTGCAGCTGAATATTTCTTATCATCAAATCCCCAGCAGATTCCTGTAGATACAAAGAAAGTAAACTAATCACTCACAACATGCTTTCCACACTGGACATTTTTATAAATTGCTCAATATTAATAACAAATTCAGCTTTTAAATTAAAATATTCATAGCTATCATCAGTTTCTTTCATGTGGACATTTTTATTATGGCTTCACAAATAACTCAAGCGCCTTTATGAAATTTAAGAAAGAAAAATAAATGGCTGCAGCCCTTGTAAAGAAGCAGTGATTTGCCTTGCATATAAATAGCCATGTAGGAATTATGATAAATATTTGTGTCGTCTGAAGACTGTGGCAAATAGTTTCATTAAGCGCTGAGGAGTTCGAAAAACTTACTCTCCCAATCCTTTCAAAATGATGTATTCCTCTATTAAAATCAATTGTGCTGCCGTTGAATGACCATGTGAATACCACATCAACGGAGGGGTCATGAGACACCTGGCACGGGAGGACTATGCTTTCTCCAACTGTTACATCCATGTTCGAAGGGGGAATAGTAATTATGGTCCTTTCTGTGGAGACAAAAAAAAATTTCCTTTTTTTATTAAGATGCTTATAAAAATAGTAGAACTTCAATGAGGTTTTGTACCATTTGTGAAATGATTTTAAATTGGCCCAAATGTCCCATAATAAAGAAAATTATCTCTAATACGGTGATGATTTCGGAGCACTCTTACCCATGTGTAGCCTATTACTTCTGCAGTACCAACACAATGAGCACAGCGTGTGCCTCTGAGAGCGAGCAGATGTCAGAGGCAACATGCTAAATTAGTCATATGTTACTTTGCGAAGCCCATAGTCAATAGATATGATTTCAGCTGAAAAAAGCCCAGGCTTCATTATTAAAACTGTTAAAAATAGACCCACGGTTCCTCAAACTTGGAAAAATCTCTCCTTGCAGGAAACTGCAGCAAAGGCGAAATTCCTCTCTGTCTCCGCTTACTGTACACACTGAGATCCTTAATCTACATTAATGTAAGTAGTAGTTTACTGCTCAGCATTGCTTATGTTACAGCTTCAAAGAAGGTATCTCTGCAGACAGAAAAACTATTTATGTAATCTTTTTTAACCCCTTGCACTGAGAAACAAACTCGCAGCTCTTATTGAGGGAAGTGGTAGCTCACTAGAGGGGAAAGAAATAGGTTTATATGGCTTCACTTTTGTTGATATGACTGGCAGATAGATTAGAGATAACAACCACTTTGGTGTAAGCAATTCCCTTGAATAAAGCTTTTGTGCATGAAAGTGTTATAAAATGTTGAGAATTTAGAGGCACATGAATAAAATGAGAGCAGAATCTATTCAACAATATTAATACATTCTGAAAATAATGTGAGGTGAGGAAAAGAAAATTTCCACAAGCTTTATTAGCTCAACATTCATTCTGGCTTAACACCGTGTGTTAGAAATGGTCTTGAGAATTCAGGATTTTGGATTTACCTTGGTTCCAAACAGTCGATGCATGGTAGGGCATCCAGCCCTTACCTTCAAACACATTTTTGTTCAGGCTGTCACCACCACTGGAGTCACTGATGGGTATGTAGGTACAGACAGACAATATGGGGTGAAACTTGAAGAGCGTCTTCCCAGCACCTAGATTGGGCTGGGGAAGTGAATGTTATGGCAGTGGTCAAATAGTAACAGAAGAGGATGTTGTGTTTTCTACTGACCTTTTAAAAAACAAACTGGATGTCATTAGTTCCAGTGACAGACCTGCTGTGGGTGCCAGGTAACGCTTTCCAAGGAAAACCAAGAAAGAACTTGTCTGATTTTTCTTGTTATAGACAACTTAGATGGTGTTTTTCCTGTCATCATTAAGACAGTGTCAGAGGTTCTCATTGTGAGTAAAAGCTCAGGTTTGGAACATGGTTTCTTAGATTTCTCTGTGTGCTCTGATTGCTCCTCACAGACGTGTAAAACTATCATTGTGGCAACTCCATCAGTTTGTCTGAAGTCAAGGACTGCAGAAATGTGAAGGCCTCATATGACTGTCATGAAGATACTCGATCATTAGGTTAGAGAAATCTCTTCCTCTCCCTTGAAGCAGTGTGTCAGATGCAATAAATTCCAGATGATTCAAGGGCCATGTTCTTTGTTGGCACAACTCCACTCATTTCAGCACACGCTGACAAAGAACTTAAGTCCATAAATCTCAAATGAAGTAATTCCATTGTGAAGTACAGGTAACTTTTGTAGAGTAATATTGAAAATATCTGGGAAGTACAGAGAACCTCCACAAAGGTTTTTTTTTTGCTTGCTTTTTTTCTCCTGTACTTCTTGTTCTAGCAGCTGAGAGAATTGCATGAATGACACTTTGAGGAGAAAATTCTATATACTTGCAATAATGCTGTGTATGTTAACAGAAGAAAAAAGAAATAATAGACTGGTATACATTAAAATTGGGAAGGTGCTTTCATGATAGCCAGAATTTCTCTTCATCACTAGCAGGTGGAGAGGCACAATCTGCTGGCCTGATTCGGTCCTCAAACTCATCATCTCTTCCCCCAAAGCCATCCTGTAAGACTCTCTCCCTCCTTAAGTTGACAAATCCTGTGCACCTCTACACTGAGCTGTTGAAGCCAGTGAAATATGGCATTGTAAAAACAAAGTCTTCCCCAGAACACCATGGCTGATCTCAAATTGGAAATTCTACATTGCTCTGAATGTTTATGGTACTCTTCCATTTTTTTCCTGAAGTCCCCTCATTGGTAAGCTCAACATCTGAATGTGAGCAGACAGTGGTTACAGCTCTCGGCTTCCCCGGCCTCTTGGATAGATGCCAAATCCTAAGATGAGGTCCTTGCTCCAGATGTAAATTACTGCTAGTATTTTATCTGTCTTGCTAAAAACTGACTTGGATGTATCTTTTTTGCACTGCTTTGCTGACATCCTGAAGATATCCTTTCATTTGTTCCTCTGCTAAAGCTCCAAATCAAGGATAAAATTCACTTTTTCTGCTTTGGTTTACTCAGCTTTAATAAAGCTTTGCACCACTATTGAATTTTCCACATGCCAGGTACTTCTTGTCCTTCAAATCTGTCTTTATCTACCCTTTCACAAGACCCACATCACCTATGCTGCCACAAGACTTCAATGCCATCTCATTTTGTACCTCCTGCTTCTCTGTATTGGATGGTTGGTCACCAGGATCAGTGCATTCTGACTCTTCTGCAATGCACTGTGTGCAATTACAGCATTCTATAAATAAGTAAAATACTATAAATAAAATCAATTTATTTCTATGGAGAGGTCGAAGTAAGACTAAGCAAGAATGATACAAATGGGATTGCACAGAATTTGTAATCAGATTCAATAGTTACATTCTGAAACCCATAGAATACAAATAGAAAATGATGTCCTGGTTTTTGTAAAATCTTTAAGTCTCCATCAGAGGAGCCAGTTGTCTACTGTATAGAAAGGGGCCAGTAGCTCCCCCTGGGTGCAATGAAACTGGCTGGGAATTTTTGGACACTTTTCTTCATCAGCAGGTTCCAATAATACTACAGTTGCCTCATTAGGTCTGTCATCTAATTGCTTTTGTCATTATTTGACCGCACATTCAAAGAGATCAGAAATAATATAGTAAATATTAGAAGGAATAAAAGTTCTAGGCATCATTTGTTAAAACCTGAGGAATGCCTTCTTAGGGAAAAAGATAAATATTTAGAGGAAAAAAAAGCATTTTATGGAATCCTCTAGAGAACCAGTATTTTGGAGTATCAGAACATAAAGGTTTCTCCTCGTAGCACAATGAATCTCGATAGTTATCTGCTGTTAGTTTTATAAAAAATCTACTTTCTTCTTGTCAGGAACCTATTTGCCTCCACCAAGTAAACGTTGAAAACTGTCTTTTCATGAATTATACCAGGGTTGAGTGTGAGGCATGCTTTTCAGTGCAGCTAGCAAAAAGAAAAAACCCATTTTGTTCTGGTATTAACATCCTCCCGTATCTCTTGTTCTAGCCTGCTCATCTCCAGCGATATCACTGATGTAGAGTGGTTCACTTGGGCGATATTTTCTGCTTCTTTTATGGGGTTGTCTTTAAGACTTCCACCTCAAATACTTTTAAAAGCTTCTTAAAAGCTCTTGGTTCTACGTTATCTATCTATCTTGCTTAGCAACTGCAGACATGCATTATATGGCAAATCCCATTCCAGAGGAGAAAATAGATAAGATGTTCTGAGTGCTGGAGGTATAATAAAGACTTCTCACACAAAGAATAAACAACTCAATGAGCAGCAATAAACTTAATTTGCACATTAGATATGCTTTTCCAAGTTCTGACATTTCAGTTGAAAATAATGCTGAAGCAATGAGGCCTATAATTGAACAGCCAAAACTTCTCCAGAGGGGAAACAAAAACAAATGTTCCCTGCAAACAAGATCATTTTTATACTGTGTTGTTACTCAGTGTTTTAATAAACTTCATAAATGCCAAACAAAATATTTTTTTCATGTTTTAATGTGATTTTCCCATATTGCTCCATTAGGATGTATGTATATGGTATGTGAAATGGTACATGATCTTAATAAAGTCAGAGCTGCCTAAACCCTAAACTTTGTGGTTTATTCATTGCTAGCTGGGCTGTAACATCATCTCAGATTACACATTGCCCTGCATCAATGCTAATTGCTCTTTCATAATAGGAGTATGAAAAAGATATTTTGCCAGATGCAGTAGGTTAGGGAGGAGGTCGTGCCTGCAGGCTACAGTAACTGTTCTGAATTCATTGAAAACAAGAATATTAAGAAAAAAAAGAGACTTACAAATTACAGTTAATAATGTACTCTTCTTGTAACTACAGACATTATTATCATCAGCTGCTTTGCAAAACTGATACATGTTTATTATCATCTGAGAAGTTTCAATGTTAACTTGTCCTCACTTAAATTCAACAAATACAAATGCTTGTGTTGAAAGGATCATCCAGGAGCAAAGAGGAAAAAAAAAAACATGCTGCATTTTTTGTGCCAGTGGTCAAAGTTGAGAGAATACAGAGCATAGTAATTTCATAGGCTGCTCATAGGAGTATCTATACAAACAATAACATTTCACATACTCCAGCTCTGGACTAGTTCACCTGGGTGATAAGTTTGTAAAGATGCTTTTTCCTAATGGAGATAGACCATCCTTCATCACAGCAAACATCTGAGGCAAAAGGCTGCTTCGGATATAATGTACTTTAATGTGTTCCATGGTGTATTTAACTGTGTTTCAAGGAAGGGTGAACAGTTCTGCAGGGAAGACATTCCCCTGCAGAGCATCCCTGGTTGGGATCAGAGCCAGGGTGTGCGGTTACACCAGAAGCTCAGCCCCAGTGCACACAAAGACGCAGCTTTGGAGGGAAGGAGAATTACAGCATTTGGAACCATTTGGTATGATGTGTCTCCTAACCAGAAATATCCTTTTCTGCATGTTTAAGATGATAATCAGAGGATGACTGAATCACAAGATCTATGAATAAAACTCCTGGCTTCACCAAGGTGGTCTGAAAAGCTGAATTAGGCAAAAAAAAACCCCTCAAATGCTTCCAGAGGATGGCGTGTCCTGTGAAATGAGGTGTCTTAGTATTCACAGCCAGGAAAACCAGATCGCCTGAAAGTGTAGAAGGGATCTGACAGGCTCCTTGTGTTGTTATTAACACAGACTCCGGGACACTTCATTATTCAGAATCAAACTTCATGTGAAGGGCCAAAGAAGAGATTTTTTCTTGGCTCAGTTTGTTTTGGCATTATTTACCAAGGTAGCACACAGCAGCTGGGATGCAAAGGAGGAGTGGGTGGCTTTGGGATC
Source organism: Gallinula chloropus (assembly GCF_964237585.1). NCBI lineage: Eukaryota > Metazoa > Chordata > Aves > Gruiformes > Rallidae > Gallinula > Gallinula chloropus. Next base: position 2,907,643 of record NC_140097.1, read on the forward strand.
TGCAGGGACACAACATATGCGAGGTCTCTGCGCCCCACACTCAAGAAAGTAAACCCACCTGATTTCAAGCTTACTTCATAACTTCCTATTTCTTTTAAGGCTCTTCTGCAGTCTCAGATGTGATAGAAACTGTAACTGAGCCCAATAAACTCATCCAAGCACACTGTGCAAGGTACACACAACCTCCACGCTGCCTCAGCGTCGCTTCAAACTCTGGCTGCCCGATGCCTGCGGCAGTGCGGCCTACATCTGCGACGCCTCAGCGGTACCACAGAGGAAATATCCTTATTAATGTTACTACCTGTTTCTGTGGGTATCTTTGGAGACCTCCCTGATAAACAAATTGATCACCGGTGTGATGTGGTCATGAGGCTTTCTTTGCTGCAGGCAGTGGAGAGCTAAGTTTCAGTTTTAAACTGTGAGTAAAAGCCTGTCGATACCAGCAGTGATTGGCACAGTTTGGGGCAACCCAATGAAAAAAAAAAAACAACCCAAAAAACCAACAAAAAACCCCCAACACTTACTCTCTAATATTCATCAAGCACAAAAGAAAATTCTGAAGTACCTTTCACAATCAGGTTCCCTGAATTTCTGGCAACTCCAAACTGATTTGTTGCTACACAAGTGTACACCCCAGCATCGGACTTGGTGATGTTGTAGAGCCTGAGACTGCCATCCTCTAGTAAGATGACCCTAGGGGAAAAAAACAAACAAAGAAAGAAGAAGGAAAAAATACTTCTGTTACAGGAACTGTAGTAGAAATGCAAAGCTACCTTTAATATTTAAATGCTTCATTTATACTTCTTTTTGTCTTCTACAGCAAGTTGAATACATATCAATAAATTTCACCTCTGCTTATTATTGATTTCTATATTAGGAATGCTATATTGACATACTGGAGTTGACCATTAACTTATCTAGCTGACTTTCTTGCTGTATAATCTGGATTCTCAAGAGAAAGAAGGAGAATCCAACTTGTTACTTAATTGTGCTATATTTTACCACGGGGGGCTTTTTTTTTCAGGTCCCAATGCTCCTATGCTGTACTAATGTTGCGTTTGAGCCCAGCTGTCTGTGTAATTTTGTCAGGATTATTAAAAGATATTAGCAGACTAGCTGAGATGCTGAAATGCCATCTCACAAGCCAAGGAGCCAAATCAAATACATTGCTGTCTCGCAGGGCCCTCAAATCACCTTATTAGTCACTATGTTGTTTACACCAGTTTGCAGAGTATTGGGTAAATTGCATTTAATAGCAATTTCAGGACCACTCCTGGGTTTTATGGACAAAATTAATTTCTAAGCTTGTTCACATGCTTCTTCATGTCAATGAGATGCTTTAGTGTGTAAGTCAGGACAGCATTTGACACGTGTTATCTTTAGGTAAGCTTTCACTGCATGACTGGCACCCTTTTGCCTTTCCTATTACATACAGGGACAGCATCTCTGGGTTTGGGGATTTTCTTCAGAAATATACAGAATACCTATCTAGCAAAGTTCAAAATGAAAGCTGAATTAGGCAAGCAACGAATTTTTGGACAGAAAATAATATCATCTTGTAATGGTTCTTAATTTTGTATCAGATCTTCCAACGGCCTGTTGCACCTGGTAGATGTTCAAGTTCTTGATCATTTTTTTCTGAGTTTAGAAGAACAGTGGGATGAAATACAGGAAATTTATGGGAGTTTCATGAAAATGGGGTTAGGGTCTCTATGCACACCTCTTGCTGCTGATATAACTACGTGGGCAAACTCCTAGTAGGCATCAGAGAATCTGCACCTGACTAGGGAAGAGCTGCCCTCAAATACCACACTTTCCTACATCTGGCAAATCCAGCTGTAAGTCACAAATCCTCAAGAAAAGAGGCCTCATTCATTCCAGCGCTCACTGAAGCACTGCAGTTTTATTTTTTTATATTCCTCTTTTAATTGACATTTAAATCTAATACAAGAATCCTTTTATAAAAAGAAAATATCTAATTCATGCATCACAGCTTGGGTATTTAATATTTATTACTAACAACATAAGATTGGATGATGTAATGAATTATTAAAGGAAACGAACAATAACGAGAGCAGAAGTTGAAGTTGGCAGTAATGCCATAGCCATTAAACACACAAAAAACATCATAGTGTCTTGCTGCATTCCACTCTGGTATTTATATGCTTGTAGCTATATGTGTAACACACATTAGACCTTGTTCTGCTTCCTGTTACATGCTCCCTACCTCTCAGTTGATGGAGGGAAGCACTCGGCTTGGATTTCTGGCAGTCTTCTCACTTACATCCCCCTGTTTCACATCTCCCCCTCTCGCCTGACCTTACCCTGCTGCCCCTGAGCAGGGGTGGATTTAGGAAGGAGAAAAGCTGAGATGTCCCTGCAGTGCTGGGCACTCTCTCACTGGGGTGCAGTACTGGGAGGGGAAGGGATTTAGGCTTGAATGAAAAATCTTTGTTACCTTGGCAATAATCACCAGGTGCTGCAGCAGTTCTCCGCATGCAATTTGTCGTGCGATGAGAAAATAAGTTTGGGTTTAATAATCCATCATATATCCATATTAAACTGAGAGAGCAGCAAAAAAATGAAGCAACAAAGCACGCCTTTCGATATAATGATGTATCAACTAAGTGACATTTTTCAGATAAGGGAGGATGAATAAGCAAGAGCAAACTGAGCCTTTCTGCTGGCATCACGATGCTGAGCATCAAAACGAGAGCCTACGGTTGCCTCACACACCTGATGTTAGCATTTCAAAGGTGGGTTTAAATACAAAGAAACATTTGCCAAGTATTTCCCTTCTGCCTCTGCAATTTTCTTCGCATTAATGATGCATTTCTTCACATCGGTTTGCACCAGCCAGAAGAAAATACTCTCATCAGAAACTGCTGGTGATAAAATAGTTGATTCAATCGACTGGTTGGCTAGCATATGGTGGCTTCATCAAACAATGTCAAAAGAGATTCAAGTGTGAATCAGCAAAGGCTCATAAATTGGATACCTGAAAGATAAGTCATCGCAAGTCACCGCGGTGTCTTTCTCACTGCCAAATATTGGAGCCCTCATGTTTTTACCACAGTTGTGACAAAAAGCTCAAGGTACAATTAGAATCCAGAAGTGGGCATGAGGTTAAAAAAAAAAAAAAAAAGGACAATCCCAGTCCCCAAAGGCTTATAGTGCAGGAGGTAAATACACAGGAAAAACAGCCTGTAAAAATACAGAATAATAAAGGGAAGAGGCTCGAATGCACAGGGTGTTTGTGGATTTCTGGACAGAGATTTTTACACTGAAGTTTAGTCATGTCTAGCTCACTTTTTTTTTTTTTCCCCCTGCATTGTCCATTAGGAATTGAGACCTGAATAATTCCCAGCTTCCCAGTTTGTCCACTGAGAGGGCTCTGTGCCCAAAGAGCTGATGAGGTAACATCTGATCTGAAGAAAAACTGCTCCGAAACAACATTTCAGCAACGGAGGAGGCTGAGGAGGGGATGGCTCTTTGGATCAAAACAGAGCTCAGCAAAGAGAAACCATCAGCTAATAAAAGCTCCAGAGTTGTTTGAAACAGAGGTCACGCTACCTAAAGACAATTAAGGAGCTAGCAGTAAATAAGGTACTCAGGCAGAATTTATGTAAAAGCACAAAGGACTCCAGAGTAATTAGTTAGCAGGGAAGGGAATTAAAGGAAAGGAAAGAAATAAAAGCGTGTGATTTCCAGTGGTACTGAGGTCTGTGTCAGGAGAGGGATGAGAAAGCAGAGCACAGCAGAAAATCAAGATGATGCATTTCAAGTGCAAGGGAAAAAAAATGTGTGAAACAGCAAGCCAGGCACTACGATCAACAAAGTTGCCATAAACTTTCTCGGAAGCCCTGGGTGGGTTCAGAGGGGCCGTATTTTATCCTCTTCCATTTGTCTTTCAAATAATGGAACTGTGATCCTAAAGGCAATGGAAATACCTCCTTTAATGGGCTTTGGATCAAGCTCTTATTTATTAGAAATGATCTAAAGAGCAGCTGTGAAACCTGTGTCTCACCTGCTGAAAGGCTTGCTGAAAGCAGTTGCTTTTCACAACCTTTGTGACTGCTTGAAGGCTACAGATAATAATTCTTTGTATTTGCATCAGCAGACAAGGTAATTCCAAGTACTGCAACAAGACAGAGAAGTTTAGATTGTCTGATATAATGCAAGTTTTCTCTACTGGGGAAAACTGGACTTCTCTCAGTAAGTAAACTTGTGCTTGTCCGGGGACAAGAAGCAAAAGATCTGAAGCAGATCTGCTAAATGCATCCCTGTGACAGCAGGAGGAGGAGAAATGAAATGGGTTATTGGGGACCCAGCTGTTCATAAAGCCCTGTTGCAGCAAGGGATTGCTTGAGCATAAGCCCAAGTCTAAACTTGCATCTCTGACTTACAAAATGCTTAAATTATCAGCCTAGTGCTGATGCCTGTGTTCCCACCTGCGTTACAGAGGTGCTACCCCTGGGTAAATAGCTCAATTAAGCAGAGCTGGTATAAGGAAGAGATGAAATTCCAGTTCTGTAAAGCCAGAGAATGGTGCCACACAAAAGGGCTAATTAGAAATACCCAGAAATACCATTCCCTATGTAACAGGCCTGAGAACTTACTCTGCCAAAAAAGGGGCACGCTGGAGGCAGTTCAGCTCATGGGGACCACAGGAAGATAAGACAGCTCTTAAAGCCTAGTTCAGAGACATGCCTGGCCAATTTTCCATCTGCAGGGTGCCTGAGGCAGAGGGAGAAGTTGGGGGAAGGATGCAGCAGCAGGTACCACAGTCCCTAGCACCCAATGCCCTGTAACCCAGGGTGTAGATCTGGAGACACTGCTTTTCTAAACAGGATGAAATTTGTCCTCAGGAATTAACCCAAAGGCCTTTGAGCCTCTCTGGACCACGAAGATGACCAAGGTGCTGGAGCTCCTATGAAGACAGGCTGCAAGAGCTGGGCTTGTTCCCAGGGAGACCTAATTGCAAAGCACCAATACTTAAAGGGGTCCTACAGGAACGTGGGAGAAAGGCTGATCACCGGGGAGTGCAGGGACAGGACAAGGGCAATGGCTTCAAGCTGAATGAGAGCAGGGTTAGGTTAGATGTTAGGAAGAAATTCTTTACCCTGAGGGTGCCCAGAGTGGCTGTGGAAGCCCCATCCCTGTGGGGGTTCAAGGCCAGGTTGGATGGAGCTTTGGGCACCCTGGGCTAGTGAGGGTGTCCCTGCCCATGGCAGGGAGTTGGAACTTCATTTAAAGTCCCTTCCAACCCAAAGCATTCTGTGATTCTATGATTCTATAACTTAGTCCCATGAGAACTTCTGAGAATTTTTTCCCCAGTTTACTTAAGCAGAGTGCAAGCAACGTCCTCTTGTTTGGTTTTAATCTACTTATTCCATCGGGTTGATCCATGTCCTTGTCCTGAGTGACTCCATCAGTATACAAGACAGGCATTACATGCAGAAAGGGAAAGCTAACAACCTACCCAAGACCTGCTGGAGTCAAAACTCTGCAGAATGTTCAAAAAGAAGAGTTTGCAATGTGCCTGCAGGAGACACGAGACTGGGAAGAAGTGAGAGCTCATTAAAATTGTCACACATACTTTTTAAGTAAAGAACTTGAGAAATCAAGCAGGGATGATAGGTACAGCTTTTAATTAACCAGGCCAAACAAAACCATCTCCGGAAGTGTTGTCTCATGTGAACAAAAGATTGTTGATGGCTATTTGCTTTGATCTTAAGAGCATGAAAGAATAATATGTATTTAACAAGGCTGATAGAAAAAGAAAATATGGGAAAAGAAAGAGGTGTCAACTCATTAGATTTTAAAGTGCAGCAGAGGTAATTTTTGTGCGCTGCTGTATTGTTCAGCCAGTGTGTTTCAGACAGAAGGGCAATTTTAATTCATGGATGTGGATTGCCTTAACTCAATACCACAAATGCCTTCGAAATCCCCATCAGAAACGGTTGAGCTGGATTGATGCAAAACTGGGTGTGAATCAAGCCTATTTCTGCAGATGTCAGCACTGCCGGTGGGGTAGCTATTTCTTCAAGGGCATAAAATAATCCTTTTCAAAATACAGTAACCCTGATGGAAAGATTCACTCTGCTCTTCTCCTGTCTGCCTCTAACATCAAGTGTCTGACACCTCATAATGTTATTGAAGTCATCATCATAGCACTGTGCAGATAAAAAGGGAGTATGCTGGATCTGATGAAATCAGAGGCAAAGTAATTTTTATTATCTGAGCAATCCTATTTGAAACCATGTCTTCTCAGTCTCACTTTACTGCTCAAGAGCAAAAACACTTCTGCTTTCACAGGCTGTGAGAAGAGATATTGTTTATAAATTTCTTCAGATATGCCAGCAGACATCGAGACAATAGCTGACTTTTCTAATTTTACAAAGATTGAGAAGCATGAGAGGGGCTGAATTAAAAAGTGCAAGTAAGTGAGGGGCAGAGACATGAGCACAGCTCTCAAGTGACTCAGAATTCCTAGTGATTTATGCAGATGTAAATGTGAGTAAAGTTTGACTGAGTGAATGAATTGTGCCTGCTGATGACAGCTCTGGTATTTTTGAAAAGGTCCCACTGAGTCCCATCTGAGATCTGACTGTCTGTATTATATGTTAATGATTTTTGTACCTGTTTATCCGATTCTGAGTGTAATTTGTATGCTAATAGTATTGTCATTTAATAAACTACGCTTAAAAGAAGATTTTTGCTATCTGCCTGCTGATATAAATGAGCTTCAGAGTTGATTGACAAATAACTGGAAATAAAATAAAGACCAGCAAACTCTGTACTATTTGGATCACAACAAAATTACACAACCTAGATGAACAATCTCTTTAATATATTGTAGAAAAGAATACTATTAGCAATGATAGAACTTGACACTTTAACAAATGCTATTTCCTAAAATTCTCCCGTTTTCCTCAAAAGAAACCTTGTTTTGGATAGAATCTCTGACATTTGTGGCCACAAATATCAGTTTTATGGATAGATATACGGGCTTTTGAACTGAGTTGAAAGCTTCCAGACAAAATACAGACCAAATTCCTTAACATCCTCAAGTATTAAATGTGAGACAGGTGTTCTTATGCAATGACCAAAGGAAAAAAAAGTGACAAAAACACTGTGTCTGTAGACATCTGTCTAAATCTATTGCAGTAATACATCTCAAAATTTACAGCCAGGCAATACTGGGCAACAGCACCTCTATGTGTACAGGAAAGAAAGACTTGCCAACCACATCAGTAGTTTAGGGATGAAACAAAACAAACAAGCAACCCCACCCCACCCCACCCCCCCCCACCCCAAATGTGGCTTGCCCTGTTTCAATCCTTTCAGGTTTCTAAAGCTTTGTGATAGGTTTAAGATGTCCTGGTTATTAGTCTACCTTGTGCACAGGGCACGATGGAACATCGTATTTGGTGGCTGTATGTTGATTAGTCTGAATATTCGTAGCAGAAGAAAATGTAGTGGTAAAGTAGTAGACTGGGAAGGAAAGGATCATGAACCAGACTTTGTGAGATTTTGTGGTGAGAATCCAGGGAGAAAACAATCTGAATTGCCAAAGAAAAAGGTTGTCTTTTTTTCCTATTTGTTTTTACGAAACCTTTACAACTCTGGTACATCAGAGAAAAGTTCTTTCAGCACAGGATGGCATGCACACACTGCTACTATTCAATCTAATCCCACCATTAATCATTATTTTTATGATTCACACATTATTAGGAGCTCAGACACAGCAGTTCATATGACCAAATTCACTGCAGATGTAAAACAAAACCTTTAATATGGGACTTAAGTAGAATTTAAACACTATGTAAGGCCCTGAATTACCCTCTGCGTGGGAGTTTAATTCACTTACAGGAATCTTCTTCCCTATCTGCTTGTCAGAACATATTTCAAAAAATAAAAGTACAATAAAACCTGCTGTTAACTTTAAAGTAGTGTGTATATACAATGAGTAACTGATACCAGGAACACAGCGTGGTGCTGGCTTGCTTCCAGAAAACCTGGACAGCATTTTCGTGTCCACAAAGATACACATAGTGGATATATGGTACTGGAGATGCTCTTGCAGTGGCTATGTTCTAATGTTGGACCAATTAATTTTCAGCAATCAAATTAGGAAAGGAGTTTTAGCATGAATACTTCGAAACTCCTAACTCAGGTAAATAATTTCTAGCACAGAAAAAGCTGAAGCACCAAAATCCCTATTTTCTTCCACTGAGGCGTTGGTTGGAATACCTCTTGGCTTGAAGGAAACCCTGAGGCAATCCTGACTGGGCCTTATACATAATTTGAGTGATAATGATAGGGACTGCATGTCATTCACTGAAGCCTTAAACCCACATCCTCACTCAAGCTAATACAGACCATAGAAATTTTACGTCCTTTTAATGTGGGAGTAACACTGTAATACTTCTGTGTGTGTCTCCAGCAGAATCCTCCTTTCACTGAAAATTTGGAAAGATTTGTAGTTCTCATAGAAAATAAGTGCTGAAATTGCAGTATTTCTTTGGAATAAAACCCCACACCTAAACCACAAGTGTTAGCAGCCTCCCACAAATCCTTCATGCTGGCCAAGCATTAGCCACACTCTCCAGGTACTGTTTCCATGCTTTTGCTCATATGATGCTTCATACTCAAAATGACCCCAGAAATTCCTCCCTGGAAGACTTCGTTCATCATGCCTGTCATGTCTTATTATCTAATATATTGGTATTATCTAAATATATTATCTAACATCTTATTGCTCCTTTTTACATCACCTCCCCAACACATCCTGATCTATCTCTTACCTCTATAGTAACCCTTATGTTGAAAACCTTTGGGATCTTTTATTTGATGCTTGTGCAGCATGTTTTTTATCCAGTATGAGTTCTTTTGTATGCTCTGGCACTACACACCAGAACAGCGCAACACTAAAGTTGGGCATGGCAGTACAACTTGGACTAGGAGAGCAGCACAGAAGGTTGCATCCTCTCGTCATTTTGTGCAAGTTCCTAATTAGGAACCTTGATTCAAAGTCAATGGAAAAACTCCAACGAGATTATCTGGCTTTGGATCAACTCCTGAACATCAATTAGAATACGTGCATGCAGCAGGGACAGCACATGAACTGAAAGGGAGAGGAGGCACAATGCTGGCTTTCACTGGGTTTCTTGCAACTCCATATGACATGGAAGAGTGACAGATTGCTTGGGACAGGGCAGCATGTAGGACAGCCCCTCAGAAAGGCTCACCTTAACAAGGTTCCCAGGAGTTGAGTGGGAACATTTTTAAATTGTATTAGAGAGGTGTCATACAGAAGGGAAATTGTAATAAGCCCACCAGCACACAGGTTGTCATTCTTTCTGGTACGTGAGAACATATGGTTCATTTGCTTACTCGATGCTCACTCTATCTGATGTGCTAAACGCTATCGCATTAAGTAGTCAGTAATACATGATGAAATCAGGTTTATTGGCTTGTTCCATTATGAAACTCTCTGAGGAGAGAGAAAAGAAAGGAAAAGCCCTTTTCTTATGTGTTCCACTGCACTAATATTCTCTTCTGCTGCCTGCCAGCGTTTCATTGGGTCAAATAGCAATGGGGGTCCCCTTCTGCCTTCTCATTACTCTGCAGTAGATTGACTTCAAATGGAAAGATGACAGAGAAAGAAGAAAGGGGGAAAACAAAGCAAAATAAGATTAAGAGGAAAAATAAAATATTGTCTTTTTCTTCCGCTCTTCTATGCTCAAATGTCCTTCGCCTTATATCTGTCTCCTCATCTTTCACTCACACTTTCCACTCCCCTGCCCTCACTCTCAGCTTGGGGGAGAAGACAGAAATATCCGGGGAAAGTGGAGAACACAAAGAAGGACAGTCTGCAGAAACTTCAGGTCAGCCTGAGGCATTTTCTAGCATCCCTTCAGTTGCGGAATTTTTCTTATGCCAATACCATTAGTTTTGCCGGATCACCAAACATTTCTGCTCATGGGTACCCACGTGTACTCACTCTTCAGTTCCTCCTCGATTCAGTCATATTTTCACAAGGAAACATGGGCAAAGAATTGCACACTTGTGCCTAAAACCAGCACTCAAATCAGAAAAATACCAGTGCTTTTAAAAAATAAATATTCAAGGAATATGCTATAGCTGCCTCCACTGGTCTTTTGCATTACCCTCTTTGCTACCCTTCATATAGAACCTGCCACTACTGTAATCTGAGCATAAGGCATTTTTAGCTAGAACACAGAATGCTCCTTGTGGCTCTCAGCATTCCCTTGGGAAAGGTGCAGTGATGGGTTTTTGTCTGGTTAGCACCGAATACGTAGCAGTAGTATGGCCTGAGAGATGAAAAAACCCAAAGCAATTCTATACAGCAATCTCAGGTCTTGTAGGAGTTTTCATATCTTAATACATAAGTTCAGACCAAGCTCTGAAAGCAGGCAGGTAAAGCCGTGCCTTTGATGTCTGTCAATCTATTTGTTAGCAAGGAATGGAACTGAAGTGATTAATCAAATTTAGCAGATGTGGAATCAATTCCATTGGTTCCCTAAGCAAAATTAGAATTTCATCAAGAGATAAGCTTAATTTGTATTCATGTTGACTTACAGCGATGGTGGCTCAGATATCTGGAATTGCTCTGATTGCTGATGCCCACACTTCGAGTGCTCTATTTAAAAACTAAAATAGGAAATGAACTTCTTTACAAGCACAGAGACGCTGATGAGATAGAAGGGTTAAGGAATATCATCAAAGCTGCACAAAGCTTCTTGTGCTTGGAAAAGCAAGGAGGGCAAAAATGGAGATACACTTAATCCAGGCTTCAAAAACCAGCCTTAAAAATTAAAATAAGAGTAATATTAATATCCCATTGCTATTCACCTCGCTGCATTGCAGTAGAAAACTGGGAATAGAACAGTAAGTGCTGGAATAGCCTAAAACAACACGTTCGGTAGGAAACTTGTTATCAGCATACAAATGTCTATAGTCCCTTTATCTGCAAACAGTGGGTGCATAAAGCAGGGTGGTTTGTGGCACTAAGCAGCATGACAAGTAAAGCTTCTCTTTGCCTGTGCTACTCATCGGGTCTGACTTCAATATAGGTGGGGGTTTTTTTCAGGCACTGTGGGTAGGTTTCATTCCCCCAGTTTTGCTCATCTAAGAGTTCGGCATCTCATTTGAGATGGAGGTGCCTGCCAAGAGAAAGTAAATAATTACCTTAGACTGCATGTTGACTTCAGCTAAACAAAAGTTAAGTGACATCAATCTCCTCCTTTGTTAGTAGACTAGTGCAAAATTTGGAATTTTCAATCCATTTTATTTTGATTTCTCCCCAAACTGGATTTTTTTTTCTTTTTTTTTTTAAAGATAATGGATATTCTGGAAGGTTTCAGTACAAGCTAAACAAACAGCGTTGACATTCTGGTAATTGAAATGTTTCACTGAAGTTTGTTGAACTGCCCTGACACATTTCTTCTCAAATTGGTTCAAGCTGAAATGCTATTTCACAGTACAATATGTTTTGTATGTTATATTTGATCAGTGGATGGAGGACTTTTCCTGTTTACCAATTAATTGCCTTTATTTTTTTAACTCCCCGTTTCTCTAAATCCAATAACAGTCACAAGAAGACAGAATTCTTTTCCCCAAGTAAGAAAAAAAGTTTAAAATGTGTTAAAATGTTCATGGGTTTGGAATCTGGCTCTGAACCGTGGAGCAGCAAAAGAAAGGCAGAAGCAGATGGTGGCCAAGAGATTCGGAAGGATGTAGAAGAATAGTCCTGCCCAGGAGACTGATAGAGCAATTCAAATGCAGCACACAACCAAGAGCAGATCCAGCCCTGTAGTTAAAAACCTGCTGGGTTTCACACACAAGCAGAAGCCCCTTGAGTTTAAGGCTCTAAGGGGCAGCTTAGCTGTAAGACCTCAGCAATCACCAGACGATTGCCCCAGCCATAGCGTTAGAAGTCTCCAGCCACAACATCTGCTCAGCTTTCCTTGCATAAGGATGCTCAAAGACAGCTTTTAATTTCGGTGCTCAATCATTCCCCCATGTTTCCTTCGAAAAACAGCAACAACTTGAGTGCAAAACACCAAACCAAGTGTGGCATGGGAGAGAGAATTTCCCACCTGGAGCAGCTTTATTGAGGGCAGAGAATCAATTACCACCCTTCACAGAGATGGGACTGAACTGTGTCCTACAAGCAAGTCTGGGAACCAACAATATTGAGCATATTTTATTGACTCCTAAACATACATCTTGTCCAGGCCCCAGAAAAAGGATTTAATTTATGAATATTTGCTTATTACTGATTATTAATGCATGGGAAGTACTGAATATGACTAATGCATTCTTTCAGCCTACCTCATTTCTTGGTTTTCCCTCAGCTATCCTCATTTAGATTCTGAGTGGAGTGAATCACATCTGTTTATACACGTTCACTACAGCACTTGGGGTTCCCCAGCTCACAGTGAGGGAATAGCACCTGTCCCTGGCAAAGCAAAAAAGGGGTTCCAATTCCCATCTATTAAAATGCTTCAATCAAAAAGAAATTTTATGTTAAAAAGAAGTTTTCCATTAGGGTCCTGACCCTGAATCCACTGAAGGTGATAACAAGACATACATTTGTGATGAGATCAGTGTCTAGACTTGCAAATTTGCTTTGTTTAACATGTGAATTGTTCCTTTCTACTCTTTCTTTGCCACTTCTCCTTGGTGGATGCATGAAATGATAAAAGTGAGAAGCAAGATGAAGAAAAATCCCATCACACTTACTGAGAATATATGACATGCATGAAAACAGATCGTATCTGTGTCAAACTCTGCAGGGTGGGAGTTCAGAGCATGAAGCTTGTTCTTTTTCTTTGTTGCATTTCATTTCTACATTAAACTAAAATTCACAGCACACACCAGGAAAAAGTCACATATTCAACAAAGGCCAAACAAAACCTTTTCAAACAGTTGCCCATTGGACACTGCTCCTGAAGGCCCATTTCTCAAGACACTGATGCAAAGCAGGAGGCTAACTGCCCAAAAGGAAACCTGAAGGTGTACAGCCAGATGATCCAGAGAGGCTGATCAGGGGATCAGGAGAAGAGAGAGCAGCTAAAACCAGCCAGGACCAGCCAACTGTGGAACTTTGATTCCTGCAGCTGATAACCCTGAATTCTCTCTCTTAAGGTGGCCAGCAGAATAAGCTGAGGATAAAATTCCACTACTCAGCAGATGAGCTGCATGCATGAGGGTGGAATTAATCTATTTCTGAAAATCTTGAAGTAGAACACTCAATGCAGCAGGGACACTGAGACTGGGACCAGTAAGCAGACCTGGTATGTTCAGGGTTTGTTTTACCATCTATTGCAAAAATGTATTGCTTTGGGAAATTTGAAGGACTTACTTACATGCTTCAAATGCAGTAAAGTATTCTATGTGAATCAGGGCATACAAGCTGCTGAAGATCTGGGCAACGATGTACTTTAGCATCTTTGATTGTGATGATCATTGATGATCAAGATGAGAGAAAGAAGTGAGGCTGAAGGAAAACTGTCCCCTGAAAAGGGGACTGAGGGTTGAGGACCTTCACTGCTTGACCACAGCAAGAGACTCAAAAGACAATGCTTCATACTCAGGAAACATTCGGATACTTTTCAAATAGCAGAGACCTAAACACTGCAGCTTGGGAAACTTTGAAAGGCTTGGTAAAAAAAAAACTCAGAGGAAACAAAATAAAAACTATTTCATGGTGGTTTTAATAGGGATAGTCTATTAATTAGCTTTTCCTATTTAGCACACTTCTCTCTACATACTTAAGAACTAATCTTAATATAAAGCAGAATTATCTTGTCATAAAGAGCTCAGATGGTCAGGGAGAGCAGTGACCATGCATGCGTGACTATCAGGAATAAGCTATTATCTATCATGACTGAAAAAGAAGGTGCAAAAGAAAGAATATCCTTTCCCCTTAGGGTGGAACAGGTCTAGCTGCATTATTTCTGTAACAAAAGATTGAATTTGTCTATATCATTCTGAAGAACACATGTGATCTGATTTATTTAGCAACGTGTCCATCACAGTTTTGCAGCCAGAATGGTAAGGGACTGCTGCTTTCTGGTTTTCAGCATTTATAAAGGCAACCAGACACTAAAGAAAAACCCAAACTACCAGTAAAGAAGTCCAGAAAGATTATAAATGCTACACAATAAAACACAGGAAGAAATAAGGAAAGCTTATTTCCTTATTAATAAAGTTAAAATAGTTAATCTCCATGTGACATGTCAGGGTTTAATCACACAGAAAGGCAGAAACAATTCCTTCTCTTTTTTTTAATGAGCAAAGATACATACAATTTTAGTACTTTAATTAGCTGTGTTCGGTAATTACAGCCATACAAATCCTTATTTCATTTTCTGCTTTCTGTCACAAAGATCTCTGGAAAAACACTGTGGAGATGAGTTATTTTTCTCTTCTTCAAAACCGCAGCATTAGCTATTTTGTCATTTAATAATCAAAAAGCCTCATAAATTCTGCTTTGCACCAGTGGACACACTGGTAATAATGCTTTGCACATGCAGAGTTTAAACACTGTCTCCCTGTGCCTCCCTGTAAATCCTGCTCCTTTTGTTTACTCCAGCTAAGCAGCAGAAGGCCTTCTGGGATGCTCAAAAATTACAGCGTGCTTATTATTGTTAGTAAATTAATACAGAAGCACAAGTAAATACTGTATATAGTATGTAAATTTTTTTTTATAAACAAATCAGATAGGGAATATCATGGTACTAGAACCTGAAGATCTAGGCTTAATTCAATGATTTATATTGTAAGTTTTAATTGGAGCTCTCCTTGCTCCTCACCAATGTCAGGAAATCCAGAGATTACCAGTGGTGGATTGTATACAGAGCACATTTCCTGCATGCTGTAGGATAGGCTGTGTCTGACAGGAACGGGCTGGCATCTTGGTTTAACAGACTGATCAAAATGCAAAAGAGATTTGACTGAACACTAGCTAGAAACAGATTTTTCATCAATAGCTGAGCAGTTAAATGAAAATAAATCTGCCTTTACTGAAAAGCTGGGGAAAAGTCATTGGAAAGTTCTCTGCATCCCATGGCACGGATTGCTTACCAAAAGTTCCTTGTACCTATGTGAAACACCTCTTCTCATGTTTGCACTTTCACATATGCTCTGATTTACTTTTACCTGCCTTGTACGTTACTGCAGTATGGGGTAGGGATATATTTCCTTGCATCAGTTTTGGATACTGCTGGTAATTATTTTAAGTCTCATGGGACCCACATGAACCTTGAGCAACTGGTCCTGTGTACAAAGTCTGGGGTTCAATTTCCAGAGCTTTATAAAATCATTGATGCTGTTTGCAGCTTTGAAAAGGATAATGTGATAAAACAGTGTGGCTGCTGTATTTGTGAACTGAAAGATGCTGAGAAAGACTACAGTTCTTAGGCACTGTCACGCATTTCATCCAGCTGTCTATGTTTGTAGGTGGAAATACATCACAATTGTACATTGTGTACGCTATTCACAACTTGCTCATGTCAGTAAGCTGCTTTTGATTTTAAAACTCTACCATTTAATTGACATAAGCATGTTGATGGCTTGTGGCAACTCACAAATAAACCATTAGCCATCACAGACAAAAGGTTGATAAAATCCTGCCAAGGACCATGAGACCCTACAACAGTTGGTTGGGTACCAGTAGCTGGCCAGGTGGCTAAAACCTGTCTAAACAGAAGGAGAATATGGAAGCTGATTTACCTATGGGTTATTGTACAACCTGTACAGCTGAGAAGCAATTATGCTGCAGCCTGGGGGTATATTCTGCTTCCCTGAAGCCTCCACTGATGTCTCCTACTTGAAGCAGATTCACTCATGCTTCATGTGTGGTAAACAGTCAGCTTTGATAGTGCTGCAGTGAATTAACTGCTGATGAACACAAGCGTATGTATCATACAATTACCCACGTGTATTGGGCTTGGCTTTGTTCTCAATCAGCTTTCTATCTGCAGAACTGTATGGCCACTGCTAGAGACAAATAGGCCTCTGGCATCAAAGTTTTCCATCAATGAGCTGTCAAAAGCAATATTAAGTCAGCTGTGTTTCAGTGATGCTTAAGTGATATTACTAAAGCAGAGAACACCCAACAATCCAGCAACTGGTTTATGATGGTACCTTTTGCTTGGGCGCAGAACTTCGGAGCCCTTTCTCCAGTTAATAAGTGCTCTGGGAGAAGCACTTGGTTTACAACCAATTGTAACTTCACCTCCAACTTGAACAACAGACATCTTTTTCACGGGATTTTTGGAAAAATCCGGGGCTGCAGCTAAGAATAGAGAAGCAAGAAAGAAGAGCAGAACAGAACAGTATGCAGCTGAAGTTACTGAAGGAACTTGCTTGAGTTACATAGTAGGTGAATCCAACAATTGCTTTACATTTGAAGTAGATATATCAAACATGAAAAACATATTTAAGTACCAATGAATGGAATTCTTTGCACTTTATTTATACTGTTTCTAAACTGTCCACCCTCACAACCTTTCTTTGGGGTTATCAGCAGAATGGGAGCACAGAGGTCTGTCTGTGATGAAGAGCAAGGTTCCCGAGCTGAGCTATGTCAGCAGGATGAACATCACACTCCTGTTCCCAACCACAGGAATTCATCTGCCAAGAGCATTCCATTACAAACGTGGGTTTGTAACAGCTTTCTGTTCATAAAGTGATACTGTTTTCTGAAAATGTGTTTATTTTTGCAGTAATTTATGTGAAATTTCACTCTTGGAGAAGGACAAAACACAAGATCTGTGCTATACTTATGTGCTTTTAAAGCCCATGTTTTACTGGTTTCACTAGAATTTGGCTGTTGAACAAACTTTGGTATCTGTAACAGAATACCTTTTATAATTGATGAGCAAATGCCATTTTATGTGCATTTTTGGTAGTCATTTGAGAGATTACTTGCTATTTGTTTTTATATATATATTTGGCATATGCTCTTTGTTTACAGTTAAAACTAGTTTTCCCGCTTTCTGAAATGACTTTTAAAAACTGCAGAATAACTATTAATAACTGGAAGTGCTAAGTGAGAAACAGCATTCATTAAACTTGTGTGTATGTGATAAAAACAAGACCACACGTGGGATCAGATTCTTCTCCAACACCAGTCACGAAATGCAACAAAACCGCACCCGCACGTGGGTGAGGAGCAAGCAGCAAAGACATAGCAACAGACTCCAACTGCCAAGTGGAATTTAATTTACTCACCCCTTCATTTCAGTTTTTCCCAATGAGCATCCCACTATACTCAGCCCCTGCTCACCTTAGTGGCATTTACTCACCTATCACCCGCAGCTCAGCGTTGGCATAAATGGTATCGTACTTGTTTTCTGCCACACACTGATAGAGGCCAGAGTCTGACATGTTCAGCACAGGTATTCTAAGAATTCCATTTTCTATCTGAATCCTTTCCTGATAAAAGAAAAACAAGCAGGAAACACTGACAGAGCCCATGAGTTTACAATCCCAATATTATTTTTTTTTTTGGTATCCTGCTGATGCCCCTGATCATGATTCAGAAGAAGAAACATTATTTTCTTGGTGACTGAACACCTCAGAGGTACAATGCATACCTCTGCTATATGATGGTGGTTACATTTTCAGACCTTGTAGCTCTTCAAACTTTTCCAGAACTCCAGACACACATTGCAGAGTCACTGCCTTGGGCAGGTTTGCCCAGATGTTCCAGCTGGGACATGCATTTCTCTGCCGTGCTGAACTGTGAATCTGTGGGTATGCCTCACCATAAAGCAGAAGCAGCTACTGCAGGGCAGGTACAGCTCCTCCTGACCATGAGCCCAGAGCATCTTCCATGCAGCTCCTGAGAAGCAGCACCTGCAGCTGCATCCAGAGGTGCAGAGAAGAATGGCCTTACCCCCTCATCTGATTAGATGAATCTGATGATGATAATCTAAGATGATCACAAAAGCTCCACGGCAGTCAGAGATGCTCCAATAACGTGAACATTTCAAACATCATCAGATCAGAAGTCACAGGAAAAGGATCCACTGCAAAAGCTCTACTGAAAGCCAGAACTTTTACATTCCTGCTGGAAACCCATGGGCAGCCTGTACAGGTCAGAGGGACAGCATGCTCCTCACGGCTTGAATTTCTCTATACACATTAAGTTTCTTCGGTGTATTTCTGCTGGAATGGAGGAAACTGCACATTGGGACCAGAGCTTGGGGTTTGGTGTATTACAAGGAGTTTTATTTCCTCTATCTTGGCAAATAAGAAAAAAAAAAAAGGCCTGTTTCCTGCTACACCACCACTTAAAGCTAAATATTTTGTGATTTTACTATTACTAGCCTCTGGGGACAATAACAGCTCCATTGCAAAGTGTTAGCCCTGAGGAGAAGAGAATATGTTCCCCAAAACAGATCAGTGTGGAAGAATCCCACAACTGGGCATAAAATTTCCATTGCCAAATGCAAGTCTGAGGTAATGGATATCACACTTATTATGGGGTTGCTCTTTTAGTCTGGCTCTGCTGCCTCCAAAGTAGTAACAGGACCATATGCTGTTGGAGCGTACGGCACAGCCTTTGCTCAACAGCTCCAAGGGTCAAACCCAGTTACAACCTCTGAAGGTACATAACCTGGCTTGGTGAGGTGCCGCAGCTGGAGCAGTTGTACAGCCCATTGTAGGAGGGTTTCTCTTAGGGTACCAGCCAAGGGGTGAGTGCCACCTATGGAGCTCTGTTTTCCAGTACTATGGCTTTCCCTTGTAGGTCTCCCAGCCAAGAACTGACCTCGTTAGCTAAGAAATCGGATGACAGCACAGCTTACAGTTGTATGGAAAACTAATTAGCAACATTACATTATTTACCCACTCTTAACTATTTTTGAGGCCCTCACTACTGATATCTTTTGCCTGTTTAGTTTTACCTCCAGGCTGTTTGCTATCCTCATTGCATCCTATTTTTACAAACAGCCTTTGACTATAAAACCCTGTCCTGAAGCAACACTCGGTGTTTCATACACCAGCTGAATCCCCCACCATTCACTGCTGAATCTTTTGAGTTATGCAGACAAAGAGAAGAATAAATCACACCATGTACACAAGCAGGACTAATGCAGGGACGCCCAACTAGGTGGTCAGGGAGAAAGGTTTGACAGAGTAGACAATATCCTCAGAATCAGCCCCAAGGTGGAAAGGTATTCTTCCTGTGATCTTTCCAACAAGCAGGGTGCTGTGAAAGGCTGAATATTTTATTATGCCTCCCTTGTACTTTCACCTCCAAACTATCCATTTTGTCCATTGAGCAATAACATTCAGCATTTTGTTACCTGAAGTATTGCATTTACAATGCGCTGTAAGTACTGGGAAAATGCTGGTTGAAAATATGTCTGTAGAGTGGGTTATTCTTTTTTATTGAAGCTATGCAATTGAAGAGTGACAGGTTCCAAATATCGCTGTCTTGAAAGAGAGAAGCTAGATCATCTTGCTTAGGAATAGGTGAATACGAGTGGAATGATCAGATTCAGGCAAACTGCTATCTGGGTAAATTCTGGCTAGCCCTTAGCTGGGTTCTGGTTAGGACTAATACAGCAGAAAATCATACAGAAGATTGCAGACCCACCCCCAATTGCTGCAAATAAGTACCAACAAGTCAAAAAAGTGCTTGTCCTGCAACCCAGCAGGTGCTAATTTGCCCTGTATGTTTTGGAAGTGATTCTAATTTCTGTCTAGCAGGAATAGACACAATCACAGTGTTGTTTTTTTCCCAACCAAATAAGGATGCATTGCAGATGAGGCATGCCATTTTATTATGCCTGAGAGATACTGAATTGATGCTTAATACAAAGGGCAACTTGGCCTCCACAGGATATAAATGCAGCAGTCTCTTGCCACAGAAATCATTCTTCATGGGGTGGCCAACAGCTGAAGATTGCAAGATGGGTGTGCCAAAGCTTGACCACCACAGAAGTATAATTATACTGCCTGGAAAGAAACAGAGCTGCGTTCTTAAAGACCTCTCTATGTGAGTATCTGATCAGGTTTCTTCGATGTCTGAGCTCCAATTGATTTCTGCTCTCCTACTGAACTACCACTTCACTGCTTTCCTTTTCACTTGGTCCTCCTCTTTTCATTTAAGTGAGATTTGTCACTTATTCACCTTTTTCTTATAACTTTGTGGTTTTCTTCTTTAGTCTATTATTCCTCTACATAGCTCCAGAAAAGTAATAACCTCAATATTAAGTCATTTTCATAGCTGACTGGTTAATTCAGTTAAAGGATTAACATAGCATAAGAATGGCCACACTGTATGAGACCAAAAGTCCATCCAGCCTACAGATTAAGAACAGGAACAAAGTGCAAGTTGCCAGGCTGGTCACTTTGCAACACCAGCTCAGAAATACTCTTCCACAAAGAGCCAGTGGCATCCTACCAGTTTCCCAAGTTACAGATCATGCCTGAAAACACATCTAAGTTTTCTGGTCAGACCGATCTTTAACTATATTATTTTTAAACTCTTTCATGCCTACTGCCATATCGTGCAGCAAATGGGTTCTCTAAGATCAATCACATGAGGAAACTGGTGTACCTATATATATACACACATGTAGAAACTGGCAACACCATGCTTCCTCAATAAAGAGCTCCTAGAACCAAGGCTCTCTGCTTGTGCTATTATGTTTGTTTTGCATCTGTTAACCTTTAATTCAATTTCTGAAAATCATAATGCACTGTAAAATTAATGCCATGACTAAATCAAGTAAAAACAAAAAGACAAGAAAGCAAACAAGACAACAGGAGCCTTACCTCTGATGCGAGCGGCCGGCCGTTTTTTAACCAACTGTAGGAAGGGCTGGGTTTTCCTTTTGCCTTACATTCCCAAACTAAACTGTCATAGAGAGACAGAAAGGCATTTTGGATTTTTTTATCCCATTCAGGGAGTGCTGAAAAGAATATGCAAACCATTTTAAGCAGGAGAAAAATGATTTTGCTGGAGGTATGCTGCCATTAATTAATGAACTGAGCAAGGCTAATTAGTATTTGTCCAACACTTTCTTATTATATTGTAAGCCAATTTTGCACAACAGTTCCCTAGGATTAAACTTCAGGACTAACAGGGAAAAATGTCACAGATCAAGTGGCTAGTGGGCAGGAAGATCAGTTTAGATATTATTCATTTTTATGGCCAAAATTTGCAGCAGCAGTGAATCTGGGTGCCTGAAATTCTGGATGTGCTCTCTGAAAGCACCAAGACCCATGCTATCTGAAAATGTCTTGGTCTCTCTGGTTCTAAAACCAGAAGTTATCTAAATCACTAGTCAGTAGCTGATAAAAATAATGGCTTGAAAATATCATGCCTCTGGTTTCCTCACACACCTGAGGCCCCGGGTTCAGACCACAGGTTCTCTCCACACAAATACTATGCAAAAGATTTCAGGCTGCTCAGATCAGAGTAACACCTGAGCACTTGTAGCACTCCAGCATAAGTTCATTACTGTGCAAAAACAGGGATCAAGTACTTGCAGGGATCACCCACAGGCTCTATGAAGGTCCAGTTAGGCACTCAAGGCCTAAGCTAAGCAGGAATTGAGTTGGGCTGTCATTCAGAACAGTTGTTAAAATACAGGTGGCTGTGAGACCCAGGGAGATCAACTAACACCCACTTAACTTCAGTGTAGACTAAAGCCCCATGCTGGTGGGTTACTAGATTGTATTGCTCTGCCTGTAGCATAGGTGGCTGGTTTCTTAACATCCTGGAAAGATATTTGGCTAGGTTGTTATAAATATATACAGAATCATAGAATCACAGAATGTGTTAGGTGGGAATGGACCTTTAGAGGTCATCTAGTTCAATCCCCCTGCAGTGAGCATCTAGGGACATCTTCACTAGAGCAGGTCACTCAGAACCCCATCAAGCCTGACCTTGGATGTCTCCAGGGACGGGGCCTCCCCAACCAATCTGGGCAACCCGGGCCAGATCCACCACCCTCATATAGAAGAACTTGTTCCTAACATCCAATTTAAATCTCCCCTATACACACACACATATACATGTAGTTCTTACATAAACAAGTTAACATTAGGAAGAGAGTTGTTACGCCTTGAGTCTAGGGAAACAAACTACTTCAGGACATGGATTAGCAAGTAATATAGGTGGTACCCTACAGGCAGATCATGACTTTGCCCCCAAAAAAGAGGCACTTAAAGCTTTTCCAACAGTAGAGTAATGGAATGCCAAATTTATTGGGAAAGCATCTGGGATACAGTTCACTGTGCGTAGAAGTGATACTAATTCCACGTCATTTTTACTGCCTTTGGAGCCACAGGTGTGGCACCCAGGCATCATACACAGAGCAGAAGGCAGCACTCAGGAAAGAAACCCTCACTTTTAGAGACACACTGCCAACAGTGTAAAAACACAAATATGAAGCAAGAGGAAGTCAATTAGGTAGATAATGTACCAGCCCACTCCTAATATGATAAAAAAGTCTTGCGCAAAAGCTTCAGGAGGGCTGTTTATACATTTCTCTATGAACAGCTATTAATTAATTTACTAAGCACATTTAATAAGAGCATTGTTTTAGATTGTATTAGCTGATCATAATTTTGTAATTGCCTATGCTGTTATCAATCATGTCCAGGTAATCTACTGAACTTAATTTTAATGGAACTGCTTGATTGATGTTCTGCAAAAATTAGTGAGCAACGAGAACAAAAATAACCCCCTAAAAGCAAAGAAATAATTAAATATTCAAACCAGCAGCAGACTGCTCTATTCCTGGCATATATCTTGATATTAGCCATGGCTGCGGGAGACTGGTAGCTTATCAGCAAAGCCTGCATCTCTTCATTAGAAGAGATTTACTTGAAAAAAATAAAAATACTCACCAAGGTCTTCTCAACAGATGTTAATTGTAGGCTCAGCCTAGCTTTCTGTAATTTTTTTCCCCCCTCACTGTTCTATTCTAATTTTTTTTCCTTCTCTAGTGAAAGATTTATGAGGTAAAGAAAACATCTCCCTTCTTATTCATGTCAAAATATGTTGCTTTCCCTGGGTTTTAACAATGGGACCGAAGAGCATATAATTCACCTTGGCTGTGAGGGACCATCATCTGTGACTCAGATCGCAGGAAATTAATGCGTGCAGGAAGGGAAAAGGAAAGGGAAAACAGTCTCACAGAAATATTGCCCTCCACTTCTAGGCAAGGAGGAAGGAGAGGGAGGTGGTGGAATGAGTTCCCCCTGCTTTGCACTCATCTGTTTATGGAGCAGTACAGTTCAGCTCAAACTGGAGGTGAAATAACCTTACACTCCCATGAACCAAAACCTCACAAATCCTTCCCTGGTCTGCATCTGGGGCAGCACAGCTTCATGCTGCTGGGAGCTATTGAGAGTAAATCTCTTTTTTTGCCTGCCCTCAATGCTTCATGTAAATGTACCAGGGATTTCTGCCTCGTATTAACCTTTACAACTTCATCACGGCACAGCCCACATTTTCAATCTGAGTTTTAATGCAAAATATCTTTATTTGCTGAGGATGTAATTCAGTGAAGGTCACTGCAGACCTCCAATCATTTTTTAATCAGCTTAACCTGAACTACATTTTGTATCTCCAGTAAGGGGCTAATAGACTTCATCTACAAAATACATCTGAACACCATCACGCTCTGTAAAAAAAAATAAATGAAGAAATTAATCACCCTGCTTACCATAGACAAATAATTGACCTCTTGCAATGTTTCTTCCTCGAATGTTTCCTGCAATGCACTCGTAAGAGCCTTCATCATCTTGCTGAACATCTGGGATTTCAAGAACTCCTTTGGTTTTGCTGCGTTCCATTTTCTTTGTCAATGAGTTTCCGTCAGACCTCCTCCAGCTAATACTAGGGACAGGACTAAATGTATTTCATTAGAGAAAGAGAGAGAGCATTTGTTATGGCAGGGAGAAGGTAACGTGAAATCCTTTCATAAGTAATAATATTTTAAACACCCCAACATTTCTAAGCATGACATACAGAGGTTGGTAAGGCTGAGATTTTATAACCCGTACAATTTATTTAGAGGCAAGAGTCCAAGAGTGGGATGAAGCCTGTCCTCAGTCCATTCTATGATTGCTTTTTTGGCCAATTTGGATTTTCCCTGCAGTAACTTGTACTTAGGGCTCAAACCTGCTTTTAAACACTGCCACACTGAAGGAATGGTTTTGGAAGTCCAAACAAACACCGTAGAAGCACTAAATTATTGACCGGTTTTCGGAGCAAACAAATTCCCTGTAGCATTAGAGGTATTTTCACACCTCAAAATAGGAAATATTGGACAAGAATTCAAAGGACCTAAAAATACCAATAAATCAAGGTATAAAAAATGGGAGCCAGGGTAGAGGAAGGCAGACAGACAGTTGAGCAGGGAAGTGGAAAGCATGAAGCATTGAGGCTGAAAGGAGATAGAGACAAAAGAGAATATTTCTTGTTTCATGTTTTCGTCGCTTTCCATCATTTTCATTTATATCTGGATCAATGTATTCTATACAATAAAAAAAATAGTCAAGTGTGAAGGCGGCTATAAATACTTCTTGGATTTCTGGTTTCACAAACCATACAAGCCTCACTTTCATGATCTATTATGTCACCAAAACACTCTGATATATTAATAGTCTTGGATTTCACAGTTGCTTTCTGTTTCTGCAAAGTAAAGCAAGCTGCTTTTTCTAAGCAGACGAGCAGTTATGTTTTGAACAGCTTTTTACAGAGGCATTGGCTAAACGCTGACTTCTTTCCCATTGGAAATCCCACCGGCAGCAAACATTCGGCTCTGAACCTGCAAACATAACTTCCATGGAAATTAGAAGTGCACATTGCCCTTCTCTGCCAGTCCCCAAGGTCTCTGGCCTACAGCACTGACTTACAAAACATTTATTCCTTTTTAGCAGAAGCTACAAACACTTGTACCTTAAATTACTTAGGTGTCTGGTTCAAATCCTTGTTTTGTGACCAAAGAAATCAAGTCACTAACACAAAATGGGTGAATTACTTAACATAGGTGAGTTTAGGCCTAATTTCTGCATTTTGAGTCTGTGTGGCTCTAATGTTTGCCAGTTGACCCAGCATCATGCAAGCCAGTGCCCAGGAGGAGTACGAGCACCCAGCACATTACGGGGGCTGAACAGCTGGGCAGGTGTTAACACAGAAACCACAGACACAGAATCAAGAGAAACAGGCTAAGAGGAGGACAATTTACAGTTAGACCACTAACATGCAATGATTAACAATCCCATAACTTGGCTTAGTTCTGCATTTAAGCTTCAAATAGAGAATGAGTACATTGGAAGTCCTCATGCTGGTGAGAGTTAAACTGAACAAGAGACTCTCCAAGCTGCCCTTCCTCCTGCTCTGTAAAATGTCACAGTCTCTAGACCACAAATCTGACCAAGGGATGCCTAAGAGCTATTCAAGCAGTGTACCAATTTCTCTTGCTACCTTACATCTCCCAGAATAACTGAATTACATGTGAAAAAGGTTTGGAACCACAAGCAATTTGCCCCGGATTTTGGTGCTAGCTCTGCACTGGTATTTGTATATACATGGGTAACTTCTACACACACACACACACAAGCCCTGGCTCTTACAGGACACCTCCAATACAGCCAATTTACAGCAAATGAGACTGGGATGTGCCAGCCATCATTAACCTGTGAAAGAGCTGGGAAGAACAACTGAGATTTCATTCTTCTATTTCCTGTTCCTGGCTCAAGACTTACATAGTTGTTCAAAATCTTTTCAGACAACAGCAATGTCATCATCACCTTTATTAATTGTTCTTCACTATGAGACCAAAACCTATTTCAGATGCAAGCTCATTTAATATTACTCCTTACTAGGATCTTTAAAAGGGCTTGTCTGTTCTCTTCAGATACACTGGTTGGTCTGTTAAAAAAAGTGCTGCATCCTCATATTGTTATCTGTACAGAATTTCTGAAAACCAAGATATTTGAGTTATTCAAAAGAAACACAGCTCTAGCACAGAGAAGGTTCGTCCCTCAATTGCCACGCTCCAGTCAAGAAAACAGCCAGAGGTATTTTGCAACCTCACAGTAGATTGATACAGACTGTTGACGACACGAAGGAGTGCTTTTAAAATGCTATTGCATATTAAACAGTGGGTGAATAGCTACTGTATAGCACAAACATGCAGCGCATTGAATGCCAGAAGCATTTAACTACTTACTTTAAAGGCACCTCTTCTGGATTATTTTTCTTTTTTTAAACAAAGAGATTAAAGTAAACTAACTGCCATATGGGAGAAGAAAAACAACAGTTAGACCTGCTCATTCATGCTCCACTAGCTGAAAGTATTTCTTATTCTATTATCTGTTTGCTCTTAGTACTGACTATTCATGAACAAGGGGAGCCCGTGCTGACACCAAGGCCAGAGGCAGGGCTCAGTGGAAAAAGTCCCCCTCTGTCAGCTTGTCAAGTCAAGTTTACCAAGGTTCAAGCTGAAGACGCTGTCCTGTT
Source organism: Gallinula chloropus (assembly GCF_964237585.1). Classification (NCBI taxonomy): domain Eukaryota; kingdom Metazoa; phylum Chordata; class Aves; order Gruiformes; family Rallidae; genus Gallinula; species Gallinula chloropus. The sequence continues at coordinate 2,934,179 of NC_140097.1, forward strand.
TTCCATATCCACACCACATACTTATAATGACATCCTTGGGGATGTTTCAAGGCAAACTCACCTCATTTTTTTTTTGGCCAAGCACAAGGGGGTTTGAAATGCACACCCTCCAATGTTAACCATAAAAAACCCTCAGAGTTCAGCAGCTTTGCTGCTCCTAAATGGGCAACTGCAATGAAGAGTTAACAGTGCTTTGTTCTCCTGCCAGGGAGCCTTGCACCCAGTGGCCTAGTTTTATCAGCAGAGGGAATTCATTTGTCAGGACAGCAGCTCCTCATCAGCCTGAGCTATAGGTTAAATGAACAGACTGCAGGAGGATCCGTAGCTCAGCTGTGTGCCATCATCCATAGGAAGGACCCGCCTTGTCACAGCAGCTTGGGAAGATCGGCATTTCTTCCTTGACTTTGCTGACACCTCATTATCATAGGCTTTCCAGTTCTGTCAGTCACTGGATTTTGCAGGAGGCAGGTTTTCTGGCTGGCTTCACCTTCTTTGAGGTTAGTTTACATTTTTAGAGCCAAATCTCCTAGCAGTTATTGCTACGTGAAGCCTTTCCAGGTAAAACACCCCCCTATATTTAAGGTTAGAATTTTCTTTAGTGAACTTGCTTTTTGCAACAGAACAACTATATGGCAAGTTGATGATTTCAGAAGCAAAACTTTAGGCATAGATAAGTGTCTACAGATCTATCTTAATAAATACAACCTCATGAATATTTGTAGGATTATGTGGCATAGTCTATATTCTACTGAAGGGCAGCATCTCACATCACCACACAGACCTGTATTTCCTGATTCGGGGTGGTCCTGCAACCGGTGGGTCTTTTTCATTTAGTCACTCCCAATAACCATCTTAAAATAGATTACTGCTGAGGCTAAAAAGTTTTGGAATATATAAAGAAACAATGAGTACGCTTCCCAAATTTATTGCACTTCATAGACAAAGTCTTGCTTTCACCTGAGTAAATAAGAAAACAGCACATAAATAAGAGAGTGTCTTTGTACATAAATCTGCGGTTTATTTGAAACCTTCAGAGCATCTAGGAATACTAATTTAATTTATATTCTACCATACAGGTGGCAGAATCACAAAGCCATAAGTTACTAACTCAGAAAGAAAAGGCGATGGAAAATATTTTTTGGTTGGTGACAAGTCTTGTCACACCAAACACGAAATTAATTTGTCTGCAGCATTACAGCCCACACTAAGATGAAGGTTCCACCTTTCTGCAGCAAAGACTCAGCAGCCAGATGATGCACAGCATCTGTGCCTCATCTTTCGTCCTATGCATCTGAGGGCACTTCACAATAAAATTAAATCTACAGCCTTGGTAATGAAAACCATGCCTAGTTAAACAAATGAGACAAAGCTGAGGTTTGAGAGCTGCTATCATGTCTGCATCAACTGCTGACACAAGGAAGAATGAGGATCCAAGGGGCATCATAATTAAAGCACTCAGGCTTCTAATCATCCTGATGCATCACTTGGGAAACAGCAAAGCAGCAAAGTTTTCTGAAACCCAGTATTGCCTCTCATTCCCCTGTGGTCACAAGCCCCTCACCTTAACTAATGTAGGAAAGGATGTTCTAGAGCTGCTTGCTCATCCCTCAAAGTACCAATCTGAAGGTATAAGCTCTTTCAGGAATGTGGGCTGAAAGCAGCAAACGTCACTTGTGATGGCAGAAGTCAATCATATATATATATATATAAAAACCCTTCCCTAAATATGTACACATGACCATGTGGGGGCCTTCCCATGAAAAATGAATATTCTAGCTTGAAAGAAATCCTGGTTTATATTATTCACATATGCTTTTTACAACCTCAGCTGGCAACGGCCCATCTGCAGGGATTCTGAACAGATTATTTCCCTATCTTTGAGAAGAGAATGAAGAAAGATGTAAAACACGACACAGTTTAATCGATATGTGCACCAGACATGGAAACTACTTTGGTGATTTTTTCATTCCAGAAATTAGTCTTGTTTGTGCAACAGAAAAAAGATTATTGTGGAAGAAGTGTAGAGAAAACAGCACAGTAACTGCTGAACATAACTCCTTCCCTGGTACTCGGTACCCTCAAAGACATAACGAGCAGTAATTTAGATGTATGGCATGACTAATATAGCTTGATCCAAAGCACAGCTTTTAATACTGGCTTAGTATTAAACACTGTCAACATAATGAACATTAGTGCAGGACACAAAGGCTCATCTCTTCAATTGCTAGAGGCTTCAGTATTTTGAACAGTCAGGCTACTATTTCATATTTCAGTTTTCCTTTTTTTAAAGAAATAAGTGTATTGTGGATTTTTTTGCCTGTTTAGATTCCCCATGCCAATCAGCAGGCAATTACAGGCTACTTACATCCCTTTTTGCCTAATTTTATTTCCACCAGAGCGAATACTAATTTATTTCTCAAAATCTTCTCTCCTATTCACAGTAGCTGTTCTACATAAAAAGGATTCAGAGCCAAGAGCAGGCCCAAGCACTTTCATCCATTCAGGATCCATCTCTCCAAACTCTCTTCTCAGAAATACCAACCCTTTGGCACCCTTCTATTTATTTTCCTCAAAATATACAAGAGTTTATGACCAGGCTAAAAGACCATTTGTGAGTCAGTCATGATATCTCCACGTACAACACCAACAGAGAGCTTTGCAACACAGCGATGTGGAATGTACCTACCTCTGGGTGTCCCACAGCCTGGCTGAAGGAGAATTTCTCCAGTGGCTTTGAGTTCCCCCAGATAAAAAGGCATCTTAAAACCCAGCCATAAACCTGCCCTCTCACACTCAGGTTTTAAACGTGGATGTGCTTTTTGAGCAAGGTCCAAGAGGTATGATTTGCTGTTCCATATAGAAAAGAGATGCTATTTCTCTAAATACCATGAAAGTACTTTCATTTGAGACTTTTTGGAGACCAAAACCGCAGCAGGTTGCCTATAATCTGCCTTAGATGTGAAAGATTTCTGTTATTCATAGCGCAGAGGTAGTAGCAGCTGACAGCATTGTCTGAACCAGTGGACTAACAGTATGAATATAGAAAATTATGGATAATGGGAAAGCAGTTCTGAAATCCAAGAGAGATAATAACCGTTAGTGCTTGTGGCAGATCAGAGGTATAGCTCAACAAATGTTGAGCTGAATTGATTTTAACATAAACAGACAATAGCAGAGGCTAGAGTTTTAGTGGAATTTAGGCATCTAAAGGTGCAGATGGCCACACTGCTGCATTTATTTGTGCCTAACTACAATTGTGAACAGCTGGAGGCAGGAAACTTCAAGCTTTTAACAATACCACTAGTCACCTATATACCTTTAGAAATCTGGCCTTATCTAATAAGTTAACAGTATTTCACCTGCAATCTGTTTCTCTTGCTTTATTCACCTATAAATGCCAGCCCTGAAATAAAGCTTTTTCACTGATTGACAAGTTAGTGAAAGTGTGGTTCAAGGCTCTGTTCAGAGAGAAAAAAAAAAAAGAGGCTGAAAACAGTATGGTTCTGTAGGAGACACCTAATGTATCAAAAAACAATCTAGATAGGAGAAACTCTCCAGCAACACCCCCTAAGAGCCTCTATTCACAAGCAGCACCTCTCAGACATACACTAGATACACACTAACAGTACGATAGAAAAAAAATTGTGAAGAATGAGTATCTGCCCATGGATCACTGGTGTTTACACAGTGTAACTCTAGGGTCATGTGGCAGCCCTGGTTTCAGCTGCAGTCCTGTATTTAAAGGTAACAGTTGTATATTAAAGCTTCATTAACCCTCTCGGCCATTCCCTTTCCTAAGCTCAGCCTAGCAGGTACTGAGAGAATACATATGTCCTTTCAGTCCACCTTTTTTTAATCCTCTTCAAGATGTTCTTACAATGGCCAAGCCTTCACACAACATTAACATAACCCATCTTTACCCTGCAGTAAGAAGGGATGGTTTTGTACATATCATTTACCCTGGTTTTGAAATGCTTCTCTGCAGTCAATGTATCATTGTTAAACGCTTTCCATGCAACAGATGGAAATATGAAATGACAACTTGAAATGTAAAGCCTGCACTGACTCACACACAATTAAGGAGGTATTTAAAGAGAAGTATCTTGACAGTATTTGGAAAGGAAAATCAGCTTTAAGCAGGAGTGTTCCAGTCTGGTACTTGTTTTGGGCCAAAAAAAAAAAGCATACGCCTTTGAATATGGCTCCATAGAAATATTCTTTAGCCTTAAATAAAAATTAGCCCTAAGATTAGTTTATATAAAAATCTCATCTGAAAGGGAAGGCCATTTCCCGTCTTAATAACTTTTTATTTGCTTTATTTTTCTACTTCCCAGTGTAGGTTCCAGAGGAACATTTGATTAATTTGTGCTGTCTGCAAGTCAGGCTTTTAACCTCTGGGAAAGCTCTAAACACTTTAAAAGCTTACAGCCTTAAAACAGATTGTCAAAGTGAACTTAAACTAAATAGAGGTCAACAATCTAAGGTTATTTTAGCTTTTCCAGGGAAAACGGATGCTCATTGGAAAGATTAGTTTTCGTAGGCTGGTTACACTTATTCAGTTAACCATCTGCTCTTTGAATACAGAGCACCGCTTGCTGTCTGAATGCACTACTACTTCTTTACATGAGCACAACAGCTAGCTAAGAAGCCTCCAAAAATATAGGCTGCTGCGAGACTAATCTATGGGTAGATTTTAGCAGGAAGGACTACTGCTAGGGCTTCCTGGGGTGCTCAGCATCGCTTTGGAGAAGGTGCTGAGAGCCACGTGAGTGTTAGATCCATTCTAGGCAGTCGACGTGCTCTTGAAACGCAGCCTGTTTCCCCCAAAGTTCCATTCTTAATGATGCCACGGAGAAAAACATGGCTGTTTGGATGTGGATGTGCAGTTACACTGAATGCTGCGACCTGAAGTCAGGTCCCAGAGTTAAAATTACTCTCGAGGAATATAAACTGTTCGGCTTTTCCCTCCCCACTCTACTCCCCTCACACACACTTCAAGCTGCAACCAAATGAGCGGCAGCTACCGGAGAGTTTTCTCTCTCGCTCCCTGGGGAACATATTGTGCAGAAACATTCTAACCAAGATAAGGTTTAAAAAAAAAAAAGGTATTTTACAGATTCACATTCTGACCAAAAAAAATTGTACTGTGAGAATTAAGAACCATTTCTTGTCACTATAGCACAGTGTTAGAACCCACATTTTAATAAGAGACAAAAACCTTACTTTCCAAGGGCAAAGCATTCCAGTTGAACAGATGAGCCCTTCGCTGCATATGTTGTTTCTGGAAAACGTACTTCAATCTTTGGTTCATACTCCCCCATCACACCTGTTGAACATCAAAACAGCTAGCACTCCAGTTGAGCCTCAGACCTGTCTAGTGCAACAGAATTTCAGTGTAAAAGAAAGGATGGCATTAATAACGTCAGAGCCGTATGTTCCACCTGTGGCAATCAACACATGATGTCTACGGAGCAGACTTAGCCTGTTGGGTGAAATTCAACCCTATGCTGAAAGCTTTTTGTGAGCTCTCTAAGCCCTGTGTGTCAGAGTTGAAGAGCATGACTTTATATAGCAGTTCTGTATGTACAAGTATCTTATGCATTCAGGCTTCAGAAGTGTTAGCAAACAATGCTAACATTGTTCACCTCTCAGGACACTGAGGTGCAAAAGGGAATTATGGAATTCTGTGTTCAAAACACATGCAAAAACACTTACAACTTCTTTAAAACATCCAAATGTGAGCTCCAGGCTTGTGAAAGGCTGGTGTAATTAGATGCGATTATCACATTTAAAAAATCTGGCTGAACATCTGATAAATCACAGATAATCCAACATGAGTTTAGGGCATTTAACTTTGCAGCAGCTTTGGGACTGCTTTAGCAAACTAAACTTTTAGCTGAACTTCTTAAATGTGCATGCGGCTTTCAGCATAACTCAGTGTAGTGGTAATGACAGATGAGCCAGGTATTTTCTTGCACATAGTGTCTTTACCCACACTGAAAACACACTGATTTTATTTTATGTTTAATGGGGATGTGGCTAATATTACACAATTTGTACCCTTGCCTTAGCGGCTGCCTGCTTACGACCCAATCCAGAGGCCACCAAAGTGAATGGGAGAAGATAAAAAGAGACTGATAGAATGACTCTGAGAAAAGGAATAAAGTAGTAGAGCAATGAAAAGGAAAAAAAAGCCCAAAACATCTTAAGCATTTACAATCACAGTTTGTCCCAAGTTAATTAACTTTTCAGCTGTGGAACCATAGCTTTGTTTTAGGCTATTTCAGAACGCTGTAAAGCAGCACAGCCTCATAGTGGAAGTATTATTCTATAATGCAGAGTCCAGTTTTATTTATCCTAGAAACCTAACTCTACACAGACTTTTGTTACTGATTGCCACCACTGGTTTGCAAACAGTACCAGTATATTGAAATTTAGGTGAGCAAACTTACCAAACAAACTTTGTGCAAAGATTTCCCAGGTATACATTTCTCACTGTGGACATCTGATTAGAAGTGCTGCCATGAAGGTATCTGTATATGTGCAGGTGAGTTTCCCACCTGAGTGACTCATCTTGAAACCGCTTTCTAGATCTGATATTTGAGCTATGCCTAGATTATAAATTTAAAAAGCTCTGCTGGATTCAAACCTCAACAGAGACATCTGCAAGATGAGAAATATTAATGCACCGTTTGACATCCTTTTGCTATTTTGCAATCATTCTGAGCATCACTTTTTTTTTTGCTTACATTTATCTCATCATCCCTGTCCTGACAGTTCAAATACATTCTCAATCCAGCAGAAACCATGGGACCGTGTCCCACTGCCCAACTTGTCCCAGCCAAGCACAGCCAGATAACTTACCATCACTGCGGAGAGTGAGAGGAGTGGGGGGCCCCCGCACGCTCCGCTCTGCTTTGGAGTTGGTCACCACGCAGGTGTAGCTGCCCACATCTGTTGGCTCTACTTTGGCAATGTACAGATTGCCCGTTGCTTGTGAAACAAAGCGGCGGCTGTCTTCCTGAACAGATAAGGTATTATTGTTGAAGATCCATGCATAGGACAAGCCTAGAAAACACCAGATACATGTCATGCATCCTTTCCAGTAGAATCTGCTCCCTGTTAGTGCTTAAGTGCAATATTGCCAGTTGGAAGAAGGCATCAGTTCAGGGCAAAGCACTGGGGATGCCCAAATTTGCAAAAGCAAAAAAAAAGCAGCTTTAGTTTTAAACTCAGTTCAAGCCACTTCAGAAGGTCACAAAAGTTTTTGTTCCCTGCTTCTTTTAGTTTTCCTGCTTAGCCTGTTGCTAAGTTGGAATGGCAGTGCTGCGATGCCATGAGAAATCTGGTTCAGTAAGTGATTGCAAAGACTTTGCCTCCAAACATCCAGAGAGCAAGCTGCGGGCAAGCACTACAGCTCCTTCCTTCGCTCTGAATATGGAAAAGTGAGACTGGTACCATGGAGCTTTATCACGACATTCTCACAAGGGGGGAGCTCAGCTGCACCCCAATACTCAGCATCTGCTCCTATTGCACAATTCACCTTTCTCCTTACCTTCCACACTTCTTATCCTACACTGACTTCCTAACCCTTCACTGCCATCTTTCTCCAAACGGTGTTTCACAGTGCAGACCTCAGCAATGCCTGCCTGTAGTCTAGGCAGCTTTATTTGCCTAGCTCACCCTGGGAGGACAGATCTCTACATGACCAATGCTCTTCGGCCACGACAGGTTACCCTGCCATCAGCACCACAGCATGCTGCTACACCCAAGGTGTCCTGCCAGCCCTACACCGTGGCTGCTCCACATTGCTGCTGGCATCCAACCATGAGAGCAGGACTGAAAGTCTGTCTTTAATAAGACACAGTAAATCAGAAGTTTCAAAATCTACCAGTTTAGCTTCCCTTAATTAAATGTATAATTCATAAGCTAACAGTGTTCTGCCAACAGCTTCATTTTTACACATTTCCCCCATCAACAATCCCATTTGAAAAAGATTATTTACGTTTCTTCCCCCCACTCCGTTACAACATGGGTGCAGTATGGTAATAAGTCTGCAAACTCCAGTAGTTTTGTGGAGTTTTATGTTACCATCTTCTAGCATTTTAGGACTCTCATTAGAAATGATGCATCTCCAGGGAGCAATCAATAACATTTTCTATACTTGGCTAGATCCTGCAATAGGCTCTGTTTTACTACAGCTTAATGCTAATTTCTTTTTCCTGAGGTACAGTAAACTTAGAAGATGCAACAGTTCCTAAAACAGCTTAATACCACACAATACATACAAAGAAGATAAAAGCACTGTATATTTTCACATTTGCATGTCCATGTATTTTTAGGTACCTGGTTGAAGCATGTATTTACAGAAGAAAATGGGGAGATAGGTGGGTTTTTCTGCAGGGAACCAGTCTATATAGCTAGAGATAAAAGATGCAGCCATAACTTGATGTGTCTTCCAGAGAGATAGCATATACAGAGCGTCCCTGTCTCAGGCAAAGTTTGATGACTATAGCCTGGCTGGAGGACAGTGTGAAATGACTGGGTTTTTTATGTATATTTATATATACAAAGTGCCTATTACCATATTGATAAACATTCTTTGGAACCACTCAGATGGCAGAGGTAAGAGCTAGAGTTTGAACCAAATTTTTGAAGTTCTCTACCCTGCAAACTAGGGACTGTGAAGAAAATGCTGAAGATTTACAAAGTACATACATGCCATAAACCTGGGATTTCTGTGGAAGAAATACCTTGGACCTGAGTTGCTCCAGGTTTCATAAGTACACCTTGTGTCCCTTTTGTGGGAGCTGGAAGCCGTGCTTTCCTCCTCACACAGTGCTACAGAGGTTTCATATGGGCTCATGTACAACAAGACTGCTCCGAGAGGTTGAACCACTGAGAGCTGGACACAGACTTTCATGAAAGTTTAGTGTATCTAATGATGCACTGAAGGTAGTTTAAAAAGCAATATAAATAGGAAAAAAGAGTTTGGAGGCTCCCACCCCATTATCTAGTTCTGGTGCTGCAATTACAAGGGTGAAGAAAGTGCTGAATCAAGCTGTGAATTAATCAGTAACAGAGAACTAGTCTTTGTCCTGATTTCAGGGTGTTCCAGCTGACTTCATCTTCCCAAGTCTCTTACTCTCTCCCTGTCTGCAGTCCTCCATTGCCTTAGGGCCTATTGATGAGCTTCCCCATTAACCAGGAACAAGTGCAGGTCCCTCCTTTTCATATTTAAATACTTCTTCTCCCCATCATGAGGGATATAAACAGTACTGCTCTTCTAACTGCAGGTTCATCATCACCAGCCCGCAGCCCACACTTGCCTAGAGCCTAATTCAGCTTCACTAAACTCTGTAGAAACACTGACTTTAATTGACTTCAGTGGGACTCGGATGAAACCTCAGGAGAAACGAGCCAAACTCTGGAGATGAACCTTCTTTCTCAGACATAAAACCAGCATCCTACTCCCTTAGCCAGTATCTCTCCTAAGAAAGTTAAGTGACAACATCAACAGATGTAATAGGCTAAAAAACCTGAGGGTATGTGAGAAAAAAAGCTACTATCACTTAAACATTTCTGGTTTGGGTCACTTTGAATAAATCAGATATGGAACAGACCCGTTGAATGAGCAAATGAAAGTAATAAAAGGCCCATGCCATTAGTTTTAGGGTTACATTCATTTGCATGAACAAATCAGCAGTTGGGAAGAGTCTGATGAAAGTAATGCTGAACAGAAGGTAGCAGAGGCATAGATGGGAAATTATAAAGAGAGAGTAACCTGCTAATGAAGTCTAGCTAAAATGAACACAGAAATTGCTGCTGCCAGCTATTTTACGGAAGAACAAATAGACACAATTATTTTTTAGATTATATTTTTGGTTTCCACTTAACCACAGGATTTCTGAAGCAGATAGCAGTTAGGAAAAACACTCCGACAGACCCATGGCAGCCTCAGAATTACTGAATTTCAGAGAACACTATGAAAGGACTTCAGTGTAAAGGTCTTACACAAGTCTTAGCCGTTATCAGCACCAAAGATTTTATGGGCTTTTTTTCTATTTATTTTTTTCCTTTGTGCATAGACCTGTTTGGCTGTAACTTCCCCTCTAAATTAACCACTTCTCACAAAATGTTGAAGATGAATCAACATGTCTGAAGTAGGGGAAAAGAGGGTTTTCTATACCAAATCAGCCTGGTTTCCCTATTACTTTTTTCACTAAAGTTAATGTGTAATGTTTTAGAAAAATAAACATGAAGTGAAGCCATGTAAGGGGGCAGAAGGGAAAGAGGAGGTTGAGGAAGGGAGCCTTTCCAGAGAAGTCTTCACTGATTACAGGGGGCTACTGTGGTAAGAAGCAAGTTGAAGTAATTTCAGGTGAGTCCTTACTCAGTGGTGTTTTAGAAATGGGCCAAAAAAGCTGAGTTTAGGTTTTTCCCCAGCATAAACTTTTGAAAGAAATTGCTTACAGTAAGAGTTGAGCTTGCTCCAAAGACAGAGAGAAGCTATGATTTACCCCTAGGTCACAAAAATACTCTGCTAACCATATGGAGGTTTAAACCCAGAAAGAATCCCTCTGATATCTGGGCCTACAAATAATGACAATACAAAATTCTGAGCACTACAGAAGTTTCAGAATTTAATTCACAAACACAAGTAATCAAATATTATTCATATAATTTCTAGCCTCAATTTTTAAATTTAACACCTACATGTCAAAGTGTTTCCCAAGACAAACTTCAAAACCAACCACCTTCAGGTAATTAGTATTTTTAAACTCTGTCTAGTTATGGCATAACAAGTATGACAGTGCAGCTCCTTTTCACATGTACAGGTAATTTGTCTCAGCCCAAATTAACATATTTGAGCACAAAACACTGGAAAATTATCTTTGCTCTCAAAAGTCAGCGATCCCAGTGCTGCTATTGACTGTGAGAAGATGTCTTGGAGAGCACAGAACTGCCTTTACTGCGAAGGGGGTACATGTCAGTGGAAAGATAATTACATCAACATAGACTTCATTAAGCATATGCCAGAGCAAGAGCTATTTCATTAGTGCTGCAATCCTAGGGTGTGTTCATTGGGTGTGTTGTTTGTGTTTTTAATCCAAGGCAGAGAACTACGTGGTGTCAGTCTACCCCTTCACTCTGCAGGCCTCACCTGATGGTCAGGCCCTGAGCTAGGCCTGGCAGGAGAGCACTGCCTGTGCCTGTCAGCTATGAGCACTTTCTTTCAGAGCACAGCTGGGAATGAAGAAGGGCAGCTGATAATCACTCCTGATATACTAGTCTGGGGAATATAACATTCCAGTGGTTCCCTGAGCCCGAGCACATTCAAATCAATATCACTCCTTCGGCCGGAGAACAGCTACAGGCTGGTCTCTGGGAAGAGGCTCTTCCCTCCGGCTGGAGCTGGCAGGAAAGGATTAAAGATTCATAGGAACAGTGAGAAAGGGACTCTAAACCCATCGCTAAGGCACTCATCTTTATAAAGGGAGTTTATTTAAAAATGCTTCAAACTGTCACTTTAAGACTACAGACATTATCAAGTGACTGCTTAATACAGAACCCAGAGGCAACCTGAGGGAGTAGTCGAAGACCCTTTCACATGGGGCAGGACTGCTCATCCCATCCTATCATAGAATCATTGTGTTGGAGAAGACTTTTAAGGTCATCATCAACCCAGCACTGCCAGGAACACCACTAACTCACATCCCTAAGTACCACAGTTCCACATCTTGTACGTACCTCAGTCGCTTTCCAGGCAGACTGGCTTTCAGTGAAGAAACCTTTCCTAATACCCAATATAAACCTAGAGGCCATTTCCACTCATCCTATCACTTGCCACTTGGAAGAAGAGATAATGCCCTACCTTGCTACACCCTTCAGACAGCTATAGGGAACCATCAGGTCTCCCCTCAGCTGCCTTTGCTCCAGTATTTCAAGCAGTCCTTCGCTAGCTTCACTGCTTCTCCAGACACGCTCCAGAACCTCAACGTCTTTCTTGTTGCAGGGCCCCAGAACTTGAGGTGCAGCCTCACCAGTGCCGAGCACAAATCTCCACACACCTAGTTACCCACCTCCTGCTATCACATGCACCTCCTTCCTCACCCTTCTGCTAGCTGAAGATTTGGCACATTCTCCCCATTAAGCAGGTCCACAGAGCTCCAACTTCCTTAAAAGTGGCTTTTGATTTGTTTTAGGAGCTTTTTTTTAATGCTGCCATGGTATAGTAATAGCAGTATGGAGAAAAGCCTCCAGACTCAGCAGCATCCCAGCTTCAAACCCTGGCAGCTCTTAGGAGCAAGTAAATACAAATGCATGAGTGATCCTGCTGCTCCTAACAAGATTAGCAACTTCCTTAAAGCCCTGCAGGGAGCTAGCTTGAAGGAAACAGGCCTTACATCAGACTTCACTTCTGAGAAAATAAATGAAAAACAGTCTACACCACAGTCTCCTGTCAAGTATTACTATTTAGGCAGCAGCTTCTTAATCACAGTCAGGTCAAGCTTGTATATAGCTACAAAAGTGAAAGCTATTTCAAGCTTACTTCCTCCTCATATACATTCCTCTACTTCCTCACTCCAGATAAAGCATTATTTTTAAATAATGCCACATGCTGATTACATAGGGTAAAAACAGCTGACCTAAAGAACTTCTCTAGCTACAGAGACACTTCCTAGAGAAAGAAATACAGCTCACATCCCCACCTCTACACTCCAGACTCTCACTAACAAGCAGAAGAAAGTCACATGCTGAACTTTATACGGTGTGTTAATGAGCCTCCTAAATAATGACAGCTGAGGCTGGAGAGTGGCCGGTGCATAAATAGGCAAGGAGGGGCTGGAGAAGAGATGGTCTGGGTCAGGCGTTATGGGGTAGTTTTCCCCCCCTCCTCTTTATTTAGCTAATTATAAGTTGTGGGTTTTTTGTTTGTTAGCCAGCAACTTCTTAGTGTCTTCCTTTGTTGAGAGGATAAGTTGTGCTTTTAAAGGGTGGGGGTTTGTTTGGTTTTTTTCCTAAGTGCTGATGTTTGCTCATAGCAACCTAGAGTAGCTTCTATTTTGCTGTTGAAGGTTTTAATGTAACTTTAACAGCACCTCTTCAAGGCTTTTGTTTTCTGAGAGCTAGTTTAAGGTCTTATGCTGATGTTGAAATGATCCTTCTAAACTTTTTTCTTATCGTTGAGCTGCTTGATGTATTTGTCTCTTGTTAGGGTGAAATAGCTTATCGTTCTTGTATGACCCAAAATAGGCTTGCAGCACACTCAGGTAAGAAGTGTGTACATAAAGCAAGAAGTAGTGTAGCTGTTCTTGTCAGAAAGTGAAGTTCGGCTTAACTTCAGCTTCAAATGTTTTAAATACTTGGAATGTAGAGAAGCCTTTGCAGCCTGTGACAAGCAGCTGGGTAATCAAAGGGTAGCTTAGAGCTTGCCTTCCTGTGAAACCAGTAGAGAACTTGACTTCGGGCTGTTTATGGTATAGGGTGAGGTCAGCTGTGCAGAGTGTTGGTGCCTGTGGTGAGAGGGAGGAAGAGGTGTGTTTCTTTAGGTAATATAGGTGGGAGAAATACTTCTTGTGCTTCCATTGTGGCTACCTATTCCTGTGTCTCAATGGTTTATGGAAGCAATTTCAAATAATAAACCTTGTTGCTTTCTTATGTTCATGTCTTACTGTCTCACCTATTGCTGGAAGCAGAAGAGCTTCTAGGTTAGCAAGAGGTTTTAGCTAATCTATCATGTTTCAAAACATCTCTATTAATGATAGCTGTCTCACATCACTGCTGTACAGAGGTTTTCAGTTCTTCAAGTTAAAGGAAAACAAGCCAGTAACCATGAGGTCACAGCTGACCCCAGTGACAAAGGGATATTCCAACCCATTTGATATCATGCTTCCTTCTAAAAGAACATAGTCTGTGCTCTGTACCCAAACAGTTACCCTGAGTTTTCCTGTAACTGCTTGTACTAACAGGAGGTCTGCAGTGGTGCTAGCCTGGATCTCCTAAGCTGCCTAAGAGATCCAAAGAGCAGTTTTGTTTCCTAGTATAACTTGCATTGTCTTATGCTAATGTTGTAGGGAAGTCAGCTCTCTTTCCTGCTGGCATTGTGTATCTTGCAAATTCCTTGATACTTCACTAATTCCTGCCACATTTGAAGTATTGTAAATACACTTGCAATGGAAGCTGTATGCCAGGCCAGTAATCCCTTCTCCTGCAGGTGTTGTGAGTTGGAGACAAGGGTTACAATTAAAAATGCCTAAATATACATTTGTTTTCAAAGAAAATGCCTTCCTAAACCTTCTGAGATAGTGTATGACTTACCATAGTTCATATCATGTACTTCATCCCTGTGGCATGTAATTTTGGATCACAAATACAGTGTTTATGGATGTCTAAAGAACTCTCTGTTCTCTAGAGACTTGTTATTTCAGATAATGTATTTTTCAGGCCTATTGGTCAACAGCTCATATCTCCAGCTTAAGAAACACCGTGGCAAAGGCTTTCTTCATGGATACCATTTTGTCAGCTCAATTAATCTGGGGTGAGCTCACTTGTTAACTATTTATTTGTTTTGAATGTTTTCTTCTAGTCCTTCCTATTTGTCAAATCATAATTTCACCCTACAGCGAAAGGAAAATATATAGCTTACTGACTCAAGGATGGATGTGTTGTCTTTCTGTCTGTCCCATTGATACATTTCAGGAACTCTTTCAAGCCTTTTTTGCCCTTAAGGACCAGGTTTCACTTCATTTCCTTGATTATATACTTCTTTCATATAGCTGTAAACACAAAGTGAACTGACATTTCCTCTCTGCTCAAGGCTTGCGGGCTTTAAATTGATTGATGGGTTTCTCTACATCTCTGATATACTGCATCCTCTTTATAGATCACTATTTACCTTCTCATGGGAGTTTGTCTTATAACTCTGTTTCTTTAAGGAGAATTGAAGAAGCACTGCTGTGGATGTGTGGTTATTCCTGCTGAAAGCAGAGCATCCTCTAAAAACGGCAGATTCCTTCAGTCCAGAACTAGACAACTTGTTAATTATGCTATTGCTATTTCCCCTTTTAAATACACATTTACTTTTCCAGGGTAAAATTTCCATTCATCAACACCCAGTTATGTTAGGAAGCTGTAGTTCTTACTCCAGACTTCAAAAGATGTGAAGCGGTTTTGATCTGGATTCTAATGCCCCCAGAGGAGATGTGTGTATGTATATGGCTCAACTTGCAAGAATCAAGGTTGGAGAGGAAAAAATAAAGATCAAAATATCATTCAAGCTTCTCACTCATGGTGGGGGGGAAAAAATTACCACAGCAGTGTACCTACATGTTCAAGCCTTTGTATTGCTCTGCAAATGCTGATGTTAGAGGTGGTAATACACCTATAAAAAGGAGGAAAAGGCAGACTGTGCCCCATGCTTAGGGCTGGCATTGATGAAAGATCTGAAACATTATGCTAAATGCATTCCTGACTCATTGGTTGTCACCTGGTCTTTACCTTGTCCTGGAAGACTTCAAAAACAGCATTGTGGCTAAGAAGCAGTAGTTGGCAATGGCAATAGATGCAAGGTATCTCCAGATCAATTTCCCAGAAAAATCCTTTCTGTTTTTTACCTGAAGCATTGAAAATTATCAAGCAACCTGATCTAAATAGACCTCCTTTGATCAAAGGGTTTACCTCTTCAGAATTCCCTTCCAATGTAAGTCTTTTTAGTGATTTTTTTTTTTAAATGATTATCAGGAAGGAATCAGATATTCAAGAACAGAAGACACATCTTTGAGTCAAATCTAATGTGTAAGGCATAGGATTCAAGTTATAGCACTGACAGTCATTCCACCCAGACCTCAAGTGGTTTTAATGTAGAAAGATTTGCTGTTTGCTGCCTTTCTGCTGTTCCATATGGGTGAAGGAGCTGACATAACCATTCATGTCAGGAGACAGTCTTTAGACCTTCAGGCTCTCTTTGCATGTGTCACAACCAAAATGCGATGATGTGGTCTAGTCCCTCAAGTAACCCCAAATAACACAGGTCCCCTTTGGAAGTGCAAACCCCAAAGTCCTTTAAAGAAATGAAATGCAAGTTTACAACAAACTTACTTCATGTAGAAATAAATTCCAGTGCTAGTAAGGTAGAGAACTGCATAGACTACTTTGCCTGAGCTATAGCAATTGATATTCAGGCTTCATGTGATGTGGGGCTGTTCATCATACCTCCATAATGTGGTGGAGGACCGCAGAGCAGGACCACTCCTTGTCCTTCTCTGACTGACACTGTGCTTCTTGGCTTCGCTTCAAAATTTTCAAGATCTTGAGAGAGGAGGAGAAAACAAGACCCAATAATTATTGGTTAGATACCTAATGGTGCCCCAAGCTATACAATGTTTATCTAACTTGAGAATATATTTAATATAATATACCAGTATGCAAATTGCCACACTGTATAGGAAAATACTTTGTCCAGATTAGCATCTAGTCCTTTGGCAATTCTTAAATACCAGTTCATACAGCAGGTAGAGTACAACCCTGTGAATTTCTATTTACAGTTCCTAATTGCAAAGCTAGTGTATTATTCTATGAGTTGTTCTAGCAGCATTTTTTGGAACTTAATAGATTCTTAATCTACAAGAGTAGGGGAAAAAAGCACTTTGCATTGTTTAATTTTTCTAAAGAAATCAAAAGCAGGTGTGCTCTTCTGTATACACAAATGATAATTAAACATCATCAGGACTCCCATGGAGTGTGTGTTTAAATGATGATAAAAGCATGTTGTATTCTTAATGAGTCTGTTCTGTCCTAAAGCTGGCTGCAGCAAGTAGATATGTTTTAATTCACTCCAACAAATGTTAGCACTGGTTTTAAAGGGGAGAAAGATGATACATTCAGTAGGAAATCAAATGATGGGTAGGGGAAATCTCCTGTATAAACATGACTGTCCCTGTCTCCCATAGGCAATTTTTATAACTATTAATTTTTTTAAATGAATCTAACATCACAATCTCTTCTGCTTTCTTGCATTTCACTAAGAAGTGAAAGTATTTTTATCAGTCTTGTTCCCCTTAATAATTATGTTACAGAACCTGAGACAGTAGATGTACTTTTAAAACTGAGTTACTCTTTTGTTCAGCTCATCCTAATGAGAAGACTCACTACCTTTGTCAAACTACTTTGGGAAATGATTGCTTGAAATACATTCAGAATATTTTTTTTATATAATAAAATACCAGCTTCCTCTTGAAAATCTTTATTCCATAGTGTTGAATACCACTTGCCTTAAGCTTATTTTATTTACCTTGCTGCAGATTCTTGTTTCAAACAATTGTTCCATTTTTCATCAGCTGAACAGCTACCCGATCCAGAGTTCAATAGAGAGAAACAGTTCTCGTTGGTCAAAGCAATAATGATTACTACCTGCACAGGCTCAGCTATTTATGTCAATATATCAATTTTCTCCCCCTTAGTTGAACTTTACACAGTTAATTTTTCTTTTCCTCCTCTTCATCTCCTGTATATTGGTCTCCTATGAAGACATTGTCTACTCAGAGGTGACTGAATTGAATTAGACAGCTGTAGCACCTCCTTGTGCTGTCATAGCTACAATAGATGGTACCTGTCAATACACTGGGAAAGTGTTTTAAACTCTGATGTTCTTTTAATTGCCTGCTGGCTAGATCTGTCTTGCAGTCTGGGTAGTCCAGAGGGACAAAAAAAAAAAGACAAGAAAAGCCAAAAAAAGAGAAAAAGAAAAATATTTACTTAGTTTTAGTCTTTTCTTTAAGACTAATTGGGAAACTGGATGGATATAGTAGACCAGCCAGAGTTTGGATTCGTACTTAGAAGTTACTGGTTCAATCTCTGAACAAGTGCATTTACTTATTTACCAGTTCTGAAAATTGTGAAAATTTATCAGCTTTGTCCTTTTTCTTTTCCTCCCAGTGGGTTCAGTGTTTTCTGAGCAGGCCAGCACAAAATATTTGTGTGGAAAAGTGGCTGCTGGGTCAACTGGCCAGACAGGAGATGGGGATTTGCTTGCGTTGGGTGCCCTGAGGCTTGTGTGCTCTGGGAGAAGGGGCAAGCTTTGTATGGAAGGGGTAAAAACATCCTTGAATTTCACAACTTCCTATGTTAAATAGAAAAAAGGCAAAAGATTGAGACCTTTCCTGACTTGGGCACTGTCAACAAAACTGGCCACGCTTCCCTTTCCTTCCACTTTACTTGACCAGTTAGTATAAGGCAGATTGTGAAATTTCTACATTAAAAACCCAACCAACCATAACTCTTGGCCTGCATGGGAAATAAGAAGCATAACTAGTGGTTTCCAATGCTTTCTGCTATGGTAAATCAGGTCTCCTTTTTTGCTGAGAACAAAATTTTACTTGTTATGAGACACCTGAGAAAGGAGGGGAAAGGGAAAAAAAAGAAAGCACAGTGCAGCAGTAGCAAAAGGTTTTCAGCACAGTTCAGGTTTAACTATGTAATACTTTGCTCTGAAATTGGAATAGATTTTGGAAAGTAATAAGTTGCTAGTAGCAATTCTTAGTTTAATGACATGGTATGCCATGGTATTATTTCTACTCTAATTTTAGAAACTGTATCACCTCTCTGTTTCTCCATTTAAATCCCTGATTTAAATATCAAAAAAGGAGTGGTATGAGATTTCTTATGGGATCCACTGTGTTATAATTATCAGGGCTACTTTTGATTACATGTGGGGGGACAAGTTGACTTTGCCTTTTTAATCTACCCATTTCAACCTTAAATTGAGTATCCAAATCTGTATGCAAGAGTCCGAGCTCTTCCATAGCAGGTTTATAGTTTGGTTATACAAAGCTTTTCCTAGCACTGGAGAGAAGATTTTCAGCCCATTAAGCTTACTAGTGAATCATAGGTATAAAAAAGTAGGTATGGAGGCATATAAATGGTCATTTAATGTATTCTACTGGCCCATAACAGGTACCCATAACAGTATGCTATGTCCTTCCTAATAGATACTTATTCAACCCATTTTTAAAGACCTCTAGGGATAGACATTTTCTTTAGACATTCCCTTCCAGTGCTTGACTCTGATCATCATTGTGCTGCTTTTTTTAGAAACCTAAACAGGAATTATCTTTTTTTCTCTATCTGAGGTTGATTTTGATAGATAATCAGGCACAGTATATTTATTCAGTGTCTCAGTCTGTAATAAAGAATCATTGTATAAACAAAAAAAAACCCCAAAACAGCTCTGAAAAAGCAAAACAAAGCAAAATGAGTAAAAATAACTCATTAGGGGAGTTGATCTTACTTCTGTTGTCATCTTTATTGGGCCCTTTCTCCAGGCAGGCAGCATCTCCTATGAAATATTATGACACCTCATTCAGATGGGATTCAATGATGAGTTGTAAAATTGTTTATCTTTGTTATGTAGCCCAGGGTGAGAAACAGAGGAATGAGCTGGACCATTGGAAATAATGCTGGAAGCAGTCTTTTTGCCCCAAAGATTTTTGCATTCCTTCCCCTCTCCTGCCTCCCCCACCCCACCCGTGAGGATGTTTGTATTTTCAATGATTAATTGCAATCCACAATGTGATAAATATATATTAAAAAATAACATGAGATGCAGATATGTCACTTTACTCATGTTTTTCTGAAAATCTGGCCACTTCTCTAAACCACTTCTCTTTGCCCTGAGTGGGCATTTACACCAACAGAGCACAACCACTCCGTTCTCCCAGTTACTGTTACCTAGCATAGCTTTATAACAGAAAGTGACATAATCTAATAAAGCATAATGTTGCTTGTCATAAAGAATATCAAAATAAGACTGCAAAGATCAGGTGTTTGGCACACATTTAGATTGCTAATATGCACTTAGGAATAGTATGACTATTTAACAGATGGTATATTTGCTAACTTCAGTGTTTCTGCAGAGATCTATAAATAAATTATCACCTAGTTCCTACATAATTCCTTCCATCCTTTGTCTGTATTTATCTCACTTTATGAACAACGAGCTCCCTCACACTGCATTGCTCTCAGCTGTGTGTTTCAACAAAAAAAACAACTATTTTCCAGCATGCCAGCAGATTACTACTGGTGTAGCACTATTAATCAGGTGGATGTGATAATGAGGGCATGTAGGCTAAGCAAAATAATGCTCAGGTGAACAAGTGATTCTTCACTGCGAAGAGTGGAAGTCTATGGACTCAGCTGTGTGTGGCAAGAAGTCATCATCTTTGGCTGGGAATGTTTGCAGACCTAAGCAGGAAAGGTATGAGCTCAGAACAAGCAAAATGTATAGCATCTTGTGGGAGGCAAATTAGAGAATGACAGGGTGCTTGAGGTGAAGGAGGCTTTCAGCTTACCAACTATGAAGGGACAAATAAGGAGAAGGGATGGTCAAGGGAATTATGCCAATATATAGCTTGCAAGTCTGCAGTGTAGATACTTGATTACAATAAGAAGAGAAGGTGGGAAGAAGAGTTGTTTTGGATAAGGATGACCATTGTGTGGCTCTGAGCACAGAGCTGAGAGAAGACAAGTAAACCCACAGCGGTGGGCGAGGTGTTTACTGCAAGTGATGCTCTGTGGAGGGAGAAACAAATATTACTGACACACACAAATATTTCCTGCTGAAGTACTCGTGTTAATTAATAGGTTCAGCCCCACAGGATTTTTTTTTAGTCTTTTAAAGCTCTGCACTGCAACAACTGCTGATTGTGTCATGAATACATGTACTCTAATATCCCCACCCCTACACCTGGTTTGGGGTGGGGTGGGGGTGTTTTTTGTTTGAGTGTTTGTTTTGGGTTTTTTGTGTGGTTTTGCTGGTTTATTTGCTATTTGTTGCTGGGGGGGAGGTTATAAAACTGCCTTGAAAGTGTTAGAGTACTAGGATCAATTTACAGAACAGGGGAAGACATGGTCAGTCTTCCTGGGATTAGGGAACTACTCCTCAAATGCATGTGATATGAGTAAAAACTTAATTACAAGTAGCAAGTTGTTCATTTCAACCTCCCAGTCATGTGTTTGAAATTCCTTAAACTGCTCAGGGATAGGTGTAACCCTTCCAAACGTTTCATTTTCAGAACAGGAATAGGACATCTCTGTGTTACCAAATAGCAAACAAGAAAACTGGGGCATTTTAATATATGAAATTGTTACAGACAATTAGAGAAAGTCCAATTTATCACCTTGTGTAATTATTAACAGTTAATCTGAATTAATGTAATTTCATGCTTTCTTGAACTTTTGATTTTTTCATAAATGTTTTGTCATTATGTAATCCCAAATATTGTAGCTGTAATTGCTTCTTATCGAAACGTGCAGTGAATGTTAAGGCATTGGTAGTAAGAGCACCTTACAAATTAGCTATGCTCCTGAGGACTAATCAATAAAATTGTTCACGTTTCCATGTGGCCGTGTCAAATTGTGATATATCACAGCTGCTCCAGCTGCTTGTGTTTCTCTTATCAGCTGTGATATATTGCAATATGAGTGGCGTTACTGGGTGTGATGTATCACAATAGAAATTCTCTTGCAGGGAGATGGGATAAGAATTTCAGCCTCAGCAGCTGTGGAAAGAAGCTGGTGGTTATGATTTGCTATCAGCATTTCCAATGTCTGGGTTAAGAGCAGACAATTAGTTAATATGAAGATGATGAAGGACCTGGAGCATCTCCGCTGTGAGGAAAGGCTGAGTGAGCTGGGACTGTTCAGCCTGGAGAAAAGAAGACTAAGAGGGGACCTTATTAATGTTTATAAATATCTGAAGTGTGGGATGCAGGGGGAATGGGCAGCCCCTTTTCAGTGTCTGTGGGGACAGGACAAGGGGCAATGGCTGCAAGTTGGAGCACAGGGAGTTCCACACCAACACGGGGAAGAACTTTTCCCCAGTGAGGGTGAGGGAGCCCTGGGACAGGCTGCCCAGGGGGTGTGGAGTCTCCTTCTCTGGAGAGATTCCAGATTCGTCTGGATGCCGACCTGTGCAGTATGAGCTGGGGAGCTGCTTTGGCAGGGGGATTGGACCTGATGATCTCTGGAGGTCCCTTCCAACCCCTGTGATTCTGTGCTGTCACTTGCCTGTGATGTGGTGGATTAGGGCTGCCCATTGGTAAGCGTGAGCCTGAATTCCACACCTGATTCCAAGGAATCAGCTCTATTATTGCCACCAAATGGAAAAGCTGACATTTATTCAACCTTTTAAAATTATTTCAAATTCTGGGGTGTCCTATACTTGGCCAGAAGTCCCAAACTTTTGTTGGGCTAAAACTCTTTTAGATACAGACTGTGCCTGTAGCCAAAAGATTGGGATCATCTCTTTGGACCTCTCCAGGAGACATCCTGTGCATCTAACCATATCTCCTATTTCTCCTCAGCATGGGTGTACTGAATCTCTTTGAAGGAGACTAGTACTGACCTCTTGCAGCTTGGTTACCAAGAGGGTGTCTAAATAGAAACATCTTTCATTCTCCAGCTATCTCCTAGAGGAATGGCTAATCTCATTTCCTAGGACTTTCACTGGAAAGTAAACTTTTTTCCAAGCTTTCAGAACTGTAGTAAACTTGCTAAACAAACTCTCTGACAGTTCTTTTGCCTTGATAATAGTGTCGATACATTAATCTTTTCTCTTTACCATCTAATCTCAATTTTTAAATGTTCTAATTGATTTTCTATGAATTCAATTTTGAGATTAAGAGCGGTGTTATCTCTAATTAAGGTGTCTGAGAGCTGCTTAGCGTTTCCCATTTCCTGATTTTTAAATACTCGTGGTTTTTACTAAACACCAACTGAGTCGTTCTGCTCCTTCCCCATTGGAAGCACATGTGAGTCTCTGCTTTGTCAATGTTGTAGCATCCTGGGGTCTGTAGGATTTGGAGCTACTTCAGCCAGGGTGAACCTGGGAAACGCCCAATTATCTCCTTTCACCAGGACAGGTTAAAAAACAACTTTAAATCCTACATTTGTTCTAGTTTTCCACCTAAGCATCTCACCCTGGGTAACAGAGAGTTGCCCTCTCCTTCCCCCCTGAAGAAGACCACCCTGCCACCCCGCTGCTCATCTCTGCCCTGATGGAGCAGTCTGCCAGACCAAGGGGGAAAAGCACAGTTTCTGGGTCTTGTCCTTCTCCAAAGCTGCATAATCAACCAAGGACCTTCATCAGTGCTCCTTTATTTAGTTAAATTGCTTTGGAGCTTCTAAGGAGAGGGGACCTGTAATTTACACATTAGGATGCACATGGGTCCCGGGTCTTCAATTCAGCTTAAATGGTATGAATAGCCAATCCTGGCACTAATTTTCAAGGTGGGGAACAATAATTTCTGCCACAGCCTGATTGTCTTTTTCAATTAAAGAGTGAAAATGCCCTTTACAAAGTAATATCAAGCTTCTCTAGAGGAAAAAATGGAAGGTCACAATTAAATTAAACAGGGAGAGAGTGGGGGTGGAGAGGGGGAAGCTTTAGCTGACTTGATTTTTTTATTCATCCACTGAGAAACCCAGTACAAAGAAACATATGCTGTGAAGCTGTAGTCCTGGTCTGCATCTGGGTTTTGTTATTTTTTTTCCCCTCTTTTACAGAGTTAGCAGCATGAAATATTAAGGCTCTCTTCTGAACCGAACATGGGACTTGCACCGAGCAGTAAGTGTTGATGCAGCCTTAGGGCTCTTACTCCAAAGCCCATCTGCAGGCCAGAGGCGTATCTGAAGAGCTGACCTCTCAAAGGGAGGGGGGCCCTAAGAAATATATTTTTAATATTTTATATTCCTGAACAGTTTTCTCACTTGTCACAGCAGAGTTCATTTGTCACCTGTCATCACAGAGTCACTT
Organism: Gallinula chloropus; assembly: GCF_964237585.1. Lineage (NCBI taxonomy): Eukaryota > Metazoa > Chordata > Aves > Gruiformes > Rallidae > Gallinula > Gallinula chloropus. The sequence goes on from NC_140097.1 coordinate 2,957,991, forward strand.
CGCCGTCTGCATGAGTTTTCTCCAGATTGGAGTGCTCTTAAAAACAGATTTCTCTCCCCAGTCTAAATCTCACCGGCCAGACTTAGCCCTGCCAGAGCTCTTACTGATTTGGCTGGCTCTACACTGGAGATAGCCCTCGTCCCCTGTGGCAAATGCCCTCTTGGCACAGGTGTTAACTCTTATCCAAAGCTTTCTTCTTTCGTTCATATTTCCCTTTGCTCCCACAGAGATTTGGTTTCCCAGGGTGTGTGGAGGTGGTTCATGATTTGAACCTTGACCTTCTTGTTGGCAGCGAGCAGCCATGGTCCTGGTCCTGTGGAGACCCCATCTGCCTCTCTGTCCAGTGTCTGCTGGGTACCTCCTGTCAAACACCCCATCATCCCACTTCAGGCTATCAATTTATTTTTCTATCACTTCTACCAACAAGTTAATAATCTACTGTCCTAAAACATACAATTAAAACACCCAGCAAGGTAGAGGGGGCTCTCATGCTCTGCTGAAAGTGTGTAATGAGCGTGTCCATGAGTATTTCAGCCCTTCCCAAATTCCTGCCCAGCCCTTTGGAGACCTCCATCCAGCACAGAATTATTTCTTGCATCACCTTGGGTTATCCCCAGGCACCATGGCTTTATCTTACTCATTCCAGCTGCAAAGCCATCAAAGACTTCCTTCTGGTGGGAATTTCAGGATTTACCTGACTGATGGGACTGATGTAAAAGATTCTTGAATGTGAATCTTGTAAGTGGGATTGTAGGTGTGGTACATGTTATTAGTTGGTCCTTTGATAGCATTTAGAAGTGAATGTTTGCAGCTCAGCCCATTGTCCCTGCCAGACATGGTTTTATTCCTTCACACTGTGGAGGGTACCAATGGCACATGCTGCTCCTCCTTCTTCAACATAAGCTATGGAATAAAGAAGTTTACCTTGTACCTCAAAATGTTTGTATTAACATCAGCCTTCACTGCTAAAATAACTATTCCATTTCAGGCTTTTTATTCAAAAAAGCCAGTCATTTATTCCAAATAATTTAATTCAGGGCTTTTTTTTTCCCTTGCAGGCATCCAACTCTAACTTTTGTGTGTGTGTGTGTCACACCAAAGAATGAAGAAGCTCATGTGCATGTTACAGATATTTCATTCAATAATTTATTGGAATCTAAGTCATATTGTCTGCAATGAAAGTAGAGCAGATAAAAAGAAAATCACCCAGACTGCAAATATAGACTGGTTTTATCCTTCAAAAATATTAAATTTTATCAATCAGAATCTAGCAGCTCTGGGACCTGTAGGTGCTTTGTTACCTACCATATCTCAATCACGTATATTGCTTTTCCAATACAACTTGCAATGCGTTGATTTAGGATAAACACTTTTATAGGAACTACAGAATAGTAAGTAATATATAACTAAGAGATAATCTTCAAATACTTATATGTTCCCTATTACTACTTTATCTGACTAGCTTTCTGGCTGTAACATTCCTTACAACATCTCTGTAGGGTACGTCTCCATTTCATAGATAAAGAATTCCCATACAAGGGGGATTGAGAGGCTCCTTTTATAATAATAGTTTAAGCAACTAACCTAATGGAATTCAACAGCTTTAGCAAAGTGTCTCGATACAGAATAGCCCTGAATGTGGTGGGGAGGTACTTTGAGATGTTTAAATCTCTTTGAGAGGGAGAAAAATGCAGCTTGGGGTTCTGGCACTGCTTGTTCTGCTGTGATGTTAAATTGAAGGGGAGTGTTGCTACCATAAGCTCCAGTTTGTGTGTTGAAGAAGAGAGAGAGGATGGAAGATCCCAGATGGGCTCTGGGAACTCAGAGTGGACTCACACCTTTAGGGAATGATAGAGAGAGCAAAACCCCTTGATTATATAGACATACATGTATCTTCTGGTTTTATGATTCCAGGATGTTCTTTCTGTCTTCAGAGTGTCTGGATATTTGCATAATCCTATTCTTGTAGTATCTAAGCTGTAAAATATAAATGCTGTTATCACCCTGCCTTGTCCTGTCAGCAAGTGAAAACCTTACAGGCTTCCAGCTTCATCCCTGCTGAATGCTGGTTGATGGCTCCAGCTTTTCCTTAAGCCTGTGAGAGCCTGTGTGCACACAGACTTCTGCAAAGAAATAAATACCAGAAAGCTTGACAGTGATACAGAAAGGTGAGCTGAATGCAGTGAGGTCTTGCAGCGATTTTGGTCTTTGGGTGAATAAGGTGCATCATTTATAGTCAGTTCTCTGCAAATACTCTGCTCAAAGTAGCCTTGAAGGAAACAGAGTGCCCTGCTTCTGACTGGCTAGAGCCGGACCCCGTGTAGCAACGCATATCAGGTTCTCACCATGGGTTTCCTAATTTTGTGGGGAAGAAGAGGAAAAAAAATACATGCCTGAGGCTGCTGGGTCTGCTCCATGGAGAGCATCCATTAAGCAAAGACCTGGATGTGGAGTCCCACCATGGGGAACTGCTGCAGAGAGTGCTGGAGCATTGGCACAAAGTGTCCATAGCAATCAGAATTGATAAATGAAAGTTCTGTTTCTTTTTCCTCCAGGCAGAATTCTGACAAAGTATGGACTTGATTCCCAAGTAATAAAGTGAGGTCTCAGTATATTTACCGTAACCCATCCTCTTCAGAAGCTTGCACGCCACCTCCCCGTGCACAGGGAGAGGTAGGTGCTGCTGCTGTAGTTATATTGGATTCTGTAACTCCACTTCAATGTCCAAAGGGCAGTTTTGAGCTGTAAAGCTATTTAGTGACATGAGGAGAGATGACGGCAGTATTTCCAGCCTCCAGTGAGGAGCGTTGCTACTGCAGGTTGCATTACTTTCTCACCTGCTCAGGGGAAGATGCTGGTTGTGAGGTGTTGCCTGGACCATCAGGAGGACTGGAGAAGGCACTGGCTTAGGTCTGATTCTGTACCTGTCTGCAAGCTGAGATGTGTTTCTGTGTTATACACAAGGAAGCCCTTTCAAAGCAGGGAGGTAGGCTGAAGGCAGTACTTGGTTAGAGAGCGATGCGAATAGAGGCCAGCCTGCAACTTTACCTGGAGTGTCCCTGTAGAGGATAGGGAATGTAGTAAATGAAGTGAAACTTTGAGGGATGTATCTTTGATGGTGACCTGCTTCTGCCGCTGGACAGCGCTGTCTCCTGCTTGCTCTGCAGTTACCAGCCAGCCATCCCTGAGCACCCACTGAGCGATGCGTTGAGAAGCCTGCATCTCCTTTGGAAAAAGGAGGAGATCACAGCTTTCCTTCTTTTGGTGTGTGCTGCCAGACAGGCTGATCAGCATGCCAGCCCTCACACGCAGGGATGAATTAACAATCAGTTTAAAGACCCAGAGAGCTTTACTCCAGCTGGTAGTTACACCACCTAGCACACCTTTTTAATCAAATACAATTGTTACAGAGGAATTTCTGGACACATGCAGTACCACAACACAACCAACCCAGAAGGGAATGTGCCGTTTAGACTGAAATTCATGCATGTCCAGACTTTGCAAATTCAGACTATCTGATCTAAGTGCATTGATTTTTCCATTTTCTGTTTCAAAGCGTATGCTACGAGTAAAAAGGGTTATGACATTTTGAGGCATGCTGTATTGCTTTGTGATGTTTCTGTAATTTGTGTGCAGTCAAAGGTAAATAACATGATGAAGTAATCAGATGAAAAGTGGGCTTTCATGCTAGCTGAGCATCTCACAGGCAGTCACTCCAATCGGGCTTCGCTAATGCTCAGGCTGTCATGATTTAGCAAAGACTAAGCGGACGTGATTGCTTTTGATCTCTTCCCCCTGAAATGGTTAAATGCTAATGAAAGACTATTATTTTATGGTTTGGAATGGAAAAACTCTGCCCGGGAAGCCTTGTTGTCTCTTTAATTTGTTATTTCAGCCAAACTGTGCTGTCTTCTGTCTGTCTGACAAAAAGCACGTGAGAGCACTCGGGAGCTGTGGATTTCATTCCAGCACTGCTGCTGCCATCCACGCTGTTACGAGCACATCCTCACTGGCCAAGAGGAGGGAGGACATATGTATTTAGAAAAATGCTATTGACAACAAGCACTAAGCAAAACCCTTGAGCAGCACTTTGGAGGATGTATTTACAGCACACCCCCCCCCCCCAAAAAAAAAAAAAAAGCCAAGAAAAATTTCTTTGGTCTGTAGCACCAGGGGGAAACTTTTACACACATGGTCTAATGTCTCCACTGTGTGCCCTCCTGGGTGGCTCAGGACAAAATGACTAATCCTATTCATGAATTTAAATTGTTGTCATTGTTTCTCAGAATTCATGATTAATAATGGGGGCCTGAGGTCTGAGAATGCCGCAATCATCACAACTGTCTATCAGCAATGGTAGAACAATTTGACTGAGAATCTAATTTAAGATCCCTAGGCAACTAGATGTTTTCAATTAGTATGGAATTTTCTGGGTTTATTCCCTGAATAGTTATGAATTGGGTTCACATGAGATTCTGTTTCATGGTGGAATACTTGTTTTTTTCTGCTTTGTTTAATTGCACTTCTTGTTTCTCTTGCATATCTCTTAATGTCTCTGTTACAGACATGTATGAGAACGAAAAGAATCAGTAACAGGCCTGGACAGTGTTTTACTGCTGCTAGTTATGGGATTTCCCCCAAGACCAGTTGTTTGCACACAGTTACTTTTACTTAAAACTCATGAAATAATTAAAACAAATCCCCTGTGTGCCTTGGGATAGAGTTCTGGTTGAAGCCATATTTAACCATTTCTCTAGAACAGCTTTTTTATTTGTCTTTTCCAAGGCATGAAATGCAATTTAGATGCTCTTCATTAATAAAAATAGATTTTTGCAGAACACCTCATTAATATGCATGTAAGTGCATCTTGGCACCACAGAATAGGAGAGACTCTGGTTTCAGCGATCAAAACACTTCGTTAAACCTGGGTGCTTTTTTCCTTCTGTGAGTTTGGAATGTGACTGTGATCCCATATCTCTGGCTCTGATGCAGCGTTGCTGGGCTTGTGCCTGCTCTGGCTCTGCGCTGGCTTGGGGAGGTAGAGAGGCTCAGGGCAGCCCCCTCCTCAGAGCTGTCTGCTCCGTGGTGCACGCAGTGCAAGCAAAGCCTGTGACGTGGGACGTCACAGATGTGCACGAGCATCTTCATGTTGGTTTGGAAACCCCTCCGTGTCCCCATCTCTTTCTCCAGGCTGACCCTCTCGCATAGTTCAGGAAGATGAACTCCCCGCAGAGCTCTGGGTGACCTTCCCTTCACATAGAGCTGACCTTGTGTCGGATGTCGGTGCTGAACTCGGAGGAGGGGAAGTGCTGTGTGGGTGGCAGGTTGTGGCTCGGGAGCGAAGCTCATAACTCCAGCCAGTGCGAGGAGCCCGGCACTGTGCCAGCAGGGATCTGACACCAATGATTCCATCCAGACTGCGGATCCAGCTCTTGCAAAACGCACCTTAGCTCCTCAAAATGTGCTGCTTGCTGGGTAGCCAGAGGCACACAGGATTTACAGGGAGCTTTGGGCTTTATGGCAAAACAAACCGGTGCCAGGAAGCAGGAATAACATGGGGCTGGATCCTACGTACCCCACTAATGCATTCACAGGCTCTTGCTCTGCTCCCTCACACCGATGCTGCCTCTCATTTTCATCTTGTAGCTTTAAAAATCTGTGCCACTTCCTCCTGTACAATATTCCTCCTGCAGCTTTCATTTGACAGCTCTGTTTTTAATAGAGGATAAGCATGAAACTCCAGCTGAATCCAAAGACATATTTCTAATCTCAGACCCCATTTATTTTGCTACTCAGAGAGCTCACTACCTTGAACAGGGGAAAAAGTGTTTTTCACATGTTAAGTTGAGATGTACAATAGGTTTCCAGAGGTATCCTTAATTCAAACTCGGAGTTAGTTACCTTGTAGTAAATGCACAAATATGCACAAACCCTGTTACTTGGATAATAGGTTTGATTCAATTATTTATCACAGTGATTGCAACAATACACCAAGCAGCCTGATTCAGGGAAGAGTCACATTTTGTTGGGTATTGAATGAAAGTGTCATAATATCAGCATGCCTGCCTGGATTTTAAGATATAGCCTGAAGTATTGGTTGAAACAGAGAAGTGAATTGGATGGCAGCATGAAAATAAGAAGCAAGAAAATATTAACACTGAAATAACTGTTTCAAGGTAATTTGTTCCACTATTCTCATCAGGTCATTATAACATTTTCTATGGACTGTGTTTTTTTCTATTGTGAGACAAGTTAAAACTCCTAGTTTCCCAGTGATGCTGCTAAATTGAACATTTTCCTGTGTGTTTATATTTGCCAATGTAAATGACAACCTTCAATTTGTTTGTCCTCTCTCTCTTATATGGGAAAGGGTACAAATGTCTGTCACTGCTAATGACAAAGTAGTGTGCTTTTAGAATGCAGGATGCATTTACTGTACTATGGCTGCTGTAAGAAAGATTAAGGCAGGGTGGTAGCTGTGGGTGTTTCTGCTGCTGTGGGCAAAGGAGACCCAACTTGGTTGAGACTTGCTCCCCACAATAACTTTGGGAAGTGTCTTGGTGGGGGTGTGAAGCTTAAGTAAAGGAGCTGCTTGATACGCAGCCCGTTTTGACTGTCATGTATTGACATAAGACTTCAAGTTATTAGTGAGTTAAGTGTTTCACCAGCAGGGACCATTACAGAACTGGTGTTTAACATAGAAAACCATTGGAAGGAAGTGCAATTAAATATTATGCAAAGGAGCACTTGCCAGAAGAGCTGTTTATATAGGCCAAGAGCTTCCAGGAGTTTGAGTTGAGGATAGAGTTTTCCAGAAAAAAGTGAAATCACGGAGAGATATGATAAGCTGAACAATCACCAGAGCTGCCTTTCTTTCACAGATGCTCCTAACTTTCCTTTCTCTTTCCTTTTTTTATTTTTTCCACCTCTTTTGTGCCTTCAGTTAAAGGCATTCTTTATTTTCTTTACGTCTTTTCCCAGTTCCATTCCTGGCCTATCTTGGTTCCTTGGGGATTACAGACTCCAGAGACAATTTCAAGGTGGCCATCTATTCTGGCTTCTTTCTAAAATGGGATTTGTGCTGCCACTAAACAATTTTCATTCTCCAGACCTCGAAATGATTTCCCAGACAGGAAAGCTGGCTTGCAAAGATGTTTCAGAAAAAGTGGGAAAATAATAAATCAAAATTTTTGTTTCTGTTTGACCAGCTCTTGGGAATCAAAAGCTCTTTGACAAGTTTGGAGTAAAACATTATTAAATGAGATACTAGCGATCTACTGTTTGATCATCTCTCCTAAAAGAGAGCCTGTGAACCATCATGACCTCTAATGTCTCCTTTGTGTAACCCCTGCGACATGAGATTTGCTATGAGAAATGGAACAAGATTAATAATTAATACGTTTGCTGGTGTCTGAAATAGCGACACAAGGTTGGCTTTAGACACATGTTTTATTAATGAGGTTTGAAAACAATTGCTTTCTCCCAGCAACAGACAGCTCAGACCTTTATACTGCGGAGAGGAATGGAGGGAATATCTGGGGAGGGGGTTGTTGTTGCTGTTCACTCCCCCGCCCCGGGGTGGTCACAGAACTCAGTCACCACATATACATTTTATGGAAAAGGTTGTGAAGTTGTGAGGAAGTAAAATAGGGAGCAAGGCTAAAATAAATCTCAAATCATCTCAAGGCAGCCAACGTGCTCCAGCCAACGGAGCTGAAATAGGCAGCATTTCTGAGCATCACCCAGCCTTTTGCTCACTCTGCAGACGTATCCAAATGTCAGTGTGGCAATTAGGGGTACGATGTTTTTACGACCTCGTTACTCTATAGAGAACAGAAATCCTAACTTTTTTTGCAACATTCTTCCCTCCCACCCCCAGTTGTAACTACCTGAAACACAGCAAAGAAAGCATCTGGCCTTAAAAAGCGAGAACACCTTTATTAAGTGAAAATAATTGCGCTCATCTTCCTTGACCTTTCAATTTTCTGAAAGTTATTCTTGTTCCTGAGGGCTAGCAGCCATCAGATGTCTGCTTTTGTTAGTAATATTTACTAGGAATTTATTTTTTTAGAACGAATAAGCACTGCTGAAGTAAGCCAAACCTTTTGAACAGAATCATCGATGATACTTTAATTGGCCAATAAATTACAGTTCACGTCCAGAATTAATCGGAAAATAATGCTCTAATAAATATGATCTTCCCAACTTACATGCAAATTGAAGCTTTGCCTTCCTGCTCAGAATTGTTCCAAATGAATTTGTGGCCAAACACTGGTATGTTCCAATATCCTGTTTTTTATGTGGGTTATTGATTGCCAAGCTGCCTCCAACCAACCTGTAGTGATAACTCATGGTAAGATCAATATCTGTGCCATTTTGCTTCCACCTTTGAGGGGAAAAAAATCAAATTATGCTTATAATTTACAGAGCCTATTCATATTTATCTTAAATAGTGTGCTGTAGCATACCTGTAATGATAAAAATGTAGTTAAATATCACAAAATTGTATCATTTTTCACACAAGGCTGCTTCTTCTATCAATCTCAATGATATCAATAATTCTGTTCCTAGAAAAAATCTTTACTGCTTTTATGCTAGTCACCAGTGTTCATCCAAAATGTCTACAAAAAGTAATTATAACTTACTCATACGAACAACATTATCCATCCAATTGGGAGTGTGGTATACACCTCCACTGCAGCTACCTGTGTTATTATTTTTTATAATATAAATGCTACCAGAATGTGCTTTACAGTCCTTCCAAATTATGTCATAAATTTGGTTTAAAAAAAAAAAAAGGATTTGGAAACATAAGTCAGGAAGGATTACATTTGAGAGGACAGAAGAAAGTAGAGAGAGAAGTTTTAATACAGCAAGTTTGAGACTGATTATTTAATGATGAGAATGCTGCTATTTTAAAGCATGATTTGTCCCTCTTAGCCCACTAAGTAGAAAATGGATTGTGTCTGCAACGTTACACAGCTATTTACAAATGTCAAAACAATATATTCTATTTCAAAGAAAATAAATGTTATCTTTTTTAAGGAGGGAAATTTTAATGGTAACCATTAGTTACATAAGGGTTGAATTTTCATTGTCCACACGAGGCTCAAAGGAAGAACAAAGGAGCTCAGTCACTGATGTCTGCAAGCTTTGGGCTTGTTTATGCCACACTTTAGGCTGTCAGCAATCCTAAAACTACATAACCACCTATTTTCTTCTCCTAATTTTATGCCATAACCAACTCTTTAGCTTGTATCTTTTTTTCTGACTCATATGGGTGTGATGCCCACCCCTCCATAGGATGCAAACACTTCACAGGAGTCACTACTGGCTCGCTTTAGGCTTGCAGAAGGCTTTATGTCAGTCTTTGATACAAAGATACTAGTCTCCTTGTTAATTATCTGAACATTTAAATTTCTATTGCTTGTTTTTTGCAGAGATGAACTTGCTGACAGCGATGGCAGTTTCCACACTTAACAAATTGAAGCAAACTTGCACCATAACTAGACTCCTGGAAGATCTGACCTGGATATCCAGCCCAATGCTTTACTTTGAACACCCACAGAGCTTCCTCTACACGACTGGACTGCATAGGTAGCAGTTCTTTTGGAGGAAGGTTTTCAAGCTGTGCTGTGAAATGCAATTCTGTGTTCCAAGAGAAATCTGGACAAATATCTGCAGAGGAAATAAGGATCCTGACCTTTTAAGTTGTTTTTAACGATGAGTAATGACTGATTAAAACATTAAATCAGTTGAATACTGTGAATTTGGCAATTCTTCCTTCCAATTGCAGGTGATTTTTGAGGCCTCTGCCCTATTCCTTTCTTATGTTTTGCTTTAGTTGGTCTTTTTATGTTGTTGCTGCTGGTGGGGGGAGGTTAGCATTTTTTCCCCCTCAAGCTGAGCAAAATCCATCCTTGAGCCTTTCCTATGAAGCAATATTGTGTAGCACAGTTAAGATTTTGCCATGTTTCAGGATTTGCATATGGTACGTGCTGCCTAAACCTTTTGAGTTTCTAATATAGGATATTCTGGTATTTAGTTTGCCAGTTCTCTTTAATTTCTGAATCAATCACTGGAATAACTGCTGTCATCATTACATGGCTTCCAATTAAGCTCTATAACTGTTTTTTCAGAACAAATGCAAAGTTGTTGTCTTAGTTGCTGCAAATGAATTCTTCACAGTATCCCCATAATCATTCTAATCACCGTGGTACAATGATTATTAAACTTTGCATATAGATCAGGGATTCATCTCCTGGTGTGGGCTTTTTCCTAATTAATATGTTTACATCACTGAAGGAAGCGAATTAATGAATTCATGTGATAAACAATGATTTAATGACTTTGTGTGTTCTGTAGTATGTCATCTAATACACAGAATTCTTTGAAGAATTATTTTAAGAAAATTTTAACATAAGCTGGTTAAGACAGGGATCACATACATGTTTTCATGAACTTCTTCATGCAACCATTGGAAAACACTTTCCATCAATTAGAGGAATCATATCCTGGACCAATTATTTCAGTATCTAAACATAAAAAAAATGTTTAAAAATGCTATATTCTGATGCTCAATTTCATCGTTCCCCAGGAATGTCAGACTTCTCAAATCACATTGATATCTCTTAACTTTAAAAAAAAAAAAAAAGCCCTGAGTGTTTTAAAAATTCATAGACTAAGTGATCATATTCCATTTGATTCAAAATCTTTTTATAGAACAAGTTATAAAATGGTCCAAAAAAATCTTTAGTAAGTTAAAGACTTTGGGAACATATATTAGTGGGACCTCCCCTGACTCCCATCTTGATTTAAAAATCTCAAGTGAAAGGCATTCTATTCCCTCTTGTTCTCCCTTCTTGCACCATTACCAATTTATTGTAACATTTGAATACCCCAATATATCAGAATTCTTCCAAGCCAGCAAGTTATTTTAAATCTTTGATGTTGGACTTGCTGGGAACCTCCTTCTAAAGTACACTGCAGCCAAATCATTTTAGCTTCATTTGTACAAGGATAAACTCATAATATATGACAATTTACTCATATTTATACTACTTAATCAATACTTGTGATTTGCTATTCAAATAGTCTCCGTTTCCAAGCAAATAAAAATGAGGAGGAGTAGAATTTATTAATGAACATGAATATGTGAGTAATGTGTATTTACAATGAAACTGCAAATTATGTGATCTGTCTTTAGGGTAATAACTTAGAATTGTGGAAAAAAAAAAGTATAATGCATTTCACACTGAAGAAATATTGATCTAACTAAAAATGTACAAAGAAGACAGCAGCACATAAAACTTATAAAAATGGTGAGATATCAGAGACCTTTGCAGAATACAAATATCCTTAGGACTTGGTTGAGAAATGTCAATGTGTTTCATTACACAGGAGTGGACTGTTAGGCTGCATACCCACAGGTTTATCTGCTGTTTGGACTTTCCTTATCCTCTCTGAGCAGAGTTTCTTCTGGGTCTACTGACACCACCATCCCAACACCACAATCCCTATCCCAAAGATGCTCCACAGTGCTATGTGATGTCTAATTAGCTACAATTAAATGAGCCCCATTTTTATGATTAATGAACCTGTAAAAAGAGTATTGTTCCAAAAAGGAAGCATGTATTTTCAGAAAATCTGACTACTTTTTGGAAATGAAGGGTGAAGCTGTATCAATTTCGGTGAAATTATTAGTGTGAAAGTGTTGAAGCAATTAAGGAATTAGTAAAAGATTCCATTTTGGCAATGTGCAATTGCAGTGTGCAACTTTGGATATGCAACATTCAAATGCAGTATTTGATTACTTCTTTTTACTTGCCTTTAAAAAATAGAGACACATTTAGGAATTTAGAATTTCCTGCTGAAAGAGCTTTCTCCAGCTCTACAAGTAAAATCCAGGAAGCACACATGGCTGCATGATGATTTTCTACCAAAGTTATCATAGCTAGAAGCTCTTCCTTGCATATATCTTTCCCTAATTTGAACTGCTTTCTATGTGGATATATGCATACATGATTTAATTATCTTTTCAGCATGCTGTTATAATAAATATATATATACTTAAGTCTTTATTGTGTGCTATGTTTTTTAGATTATTTACATTCAACTGGAAACGTCCTGCCCAGTCACCCATGTCTTTGTTTTAATTGGGGGAAAAAAAACCCAAACCCTCACTAAGCCCTCTAGTATTCTGTAATTTCCATAGAGGAGGAAAATAGTCTAAAAGCTACCAACTGTGAACAAGACAACAGAGTTTGAAGGCATTTCCAATTCTACTCCATTTTTGAAGCAGAATCTTCAATGAGTCAAGGGACATCATTTTAGTGAGCAAGTATGCTATAGCAGCGTTGCCATTTGCTTTTTAAGGATATGAATAAGATACTTGTATTCTGGAGGTTACTACCAATGATGATAAACATAATTTAAGTCATTTACAATCATCATAGACTTTGTGCTTCTGCTTCCCTCACTTTCAGCTGTCTGTAACAGTTATCTTCTGTGGTATTTTGGATTTGGATTGAATTTGAATCTCTTTATCTTATTTTATTGCATCATTCCAAGTTATGTTGAGATATTTAAAATATTGTTATAATGAATAAAGCCTATGCTGTCCTTGGATTCCCTATTTATTTGTTCAATTGACTGTTGTCTGTGAAAATTATTGAAGAAAAGAATCCTTGATTTCAATCCTGCGTGAAAAACACAAGACTATGGGAGTATTCTGGATACTGAATGTAAGTTCAGAAAACAAGTCAGAGCCAAGCATCTGAGACTAAACAGGAAATGTCAAAGTGCTGCAGAAAACCCTTTGCTTGGCAGGCTCTGGGTGACTCTGGGTTTGGTTTTTTTTCCAGTGTGGAGGAAGGTGAATGACTTAATGGTAGGAACTTGTGGAACTGTGATATGTTCATGGGTAGGCTGTAAGCAGAAAAAGGAGTAAAGTTTGTTCTTGAAGTTATTTGATGATAATCCCTGAATCTGCTATAACAGAAGAGCTTATGTGCAAAAAATTATAAATCTAATTTGAAAGGTTATCTTTATTTACTGCCAATATTCCACAGGGAAACAGTTGAATTAATGTACCTGATCTTATAAACAGTTTTGACTGTATAGAAAAAGGTATAACAGATAAAATGGTATTTATGGGGATGCTTATATAGATTTTCTAACACCTGTGCTGATTTCAGAGGTGTTTCTGTGCATAGTTTTGTTTCCAGTGTAATCAGATTTCTGTTACTTCCAAGTCTCCAGCAGGAAATCAGGTTCTCTTGGTTTTTATTACTCAGCACTTACTACCACTTCAACTCTATGCAATCCTTGCACTGCGGTTGTTAAGTCACACAGAACTTTGAAATGAAGTTGCAAAAAGTTCCTACTGTATTCAAAGGATCCATGACTGAGACAATATGTGATAAAACAAGACTTTTAGGGAATGCTAAGCACTTTTCCTTTAAAGAAAATGCATTAATCAGCATATTTATTTATGCAAAAGGTGGTAAATAGCAGATTAGTTGTAATGGTTCTGTATTTCTGAATCAAAGAAAAACCTTCCAATAGTCTTTCCAGTTCTTCCCCATCACTCAACAAAGGATATGATTAAATTTTCATACTGAGCTTGATTTATCTGAAAATGTTGGAACTTTAAATACGTGGGCTCAATCCGTATCAGATAAAACTGGCACTAGCACTAGTAAAATCAAAGCAAAATGCTGAAGACTTCCCATTCCTTTCAAGTCCTGGTGAAAAGCTCCCAGGTTGCAATAGCAGCAGTGATAGCCTGATAACTTCTAATTGACCTAGATGGTTCAGGATCCATCCCCAGACCTTGATCTGGTCTTATTAGAGTAACTGAGGCTTTGCAAAACATCCTTATAGTGCAAAGAAAATAAGGAAGCTGATTAATGGATGGATAAGGAAAAAGTGAAAGAGAAAATATGAAAATCAGACATATGATGGGGGGAGACTTCATAGTTTTCCTGTGTAATGAAACCTGCTGGCTCTATTTGCAGACGTGAAGAGTCCATGGTTGGCAAACAAGAGACAAGAATTTTTATAGGTCTCTGAGGAAGCTGCCTGTATAAATGGATATGAAGATGGGTGGATGGATGAGCTGGAAAGACTTGAAATTCGTGGCACTGAACCAGTAGATGTTCAGGTTGGAAACAGGAAGGAAGAACAAATGGGGTATGAAATGGGTGAGGATTTCTGCTCACAGGAGGAGAAGTTACACTGTGAAAAGGAGGTAAAGTGTTCCTTTAGTAGCACTATATTTGGAAACAAATTAGTACCTGAAGTACAAAAACCAAGTGGATAACTAGTAATGGCACTTTATAGAGGAAACTCTTGTGTGAACAGTTGAAAGCTATCAAAGTGACACTAAGTATTTGGTAGGATGCATTCATGTCCTACATGAATAATTTCTCTCTCTCTCTCTCTCTCTCTTTTTTAATTTCCTTTTCCCATACCATTATTTTCCCCATTCTTTTCTGAAGAAAGCACACTGTCATTTTTATATTTTTTTCAAGATTCCCAGCTTTTCCTCTTACTTGACTCAGTTTCCCAGATCCTTGGTGCAACAGACTGTTTTGAAAGATGAGTCCATAGTCACTGAATAAACAAACAACCCCATGCACCAAAGTTTTATTAAGTGTGTCTACAGAGTATTGTAAGCTAGATATCAGAGCTGTGCCTTGCTGTTTCTCTAAATAAACACTATAAATATATACATGAAATGTTAGAATTAGAAATGGGCAATGATGTTGCTCTTTTGCTTTCCAAGCATTTATTGATGTATGGAAAGTTTTATCAAAACAGCTATTCTGTGGATTCAGAAGTAATTTTCTATGTTTTAAAATACTTTGGGGACAATTTTCAATGATGTGCTTTCTTTTTCTGTGTTAATTTTCCTTACAGTAGGCCAGCAAAAATATTTTCCCTTCAGTTTACTGTGTGTATGTGCCTTTTAACTCTCCATTCCTTTGATCCTCTTCCCCTCAGATTTATGACAAGCAGTCTTCTAATGATGTGATATCATAACTACATAAATTAATGTTTTTTTTCTTTAAATAGCATCAGTGATCATGAAATGTTTCTTTTTTACCTATAAATGCCCAGTCCTAGATGCAGCCCTAGCAGCCCAGTACCTTTTTTATACTCTTTCAGCAGAAAATCTGTCAACAAAAGCCCCTCTCTCTCCTGGAAGTAAACCAAGTTGGGCTGTTTCTATGGCCTGTGTTCCCAAATGCAGAAAGGCAGGAATCCCACCCCCAAAGCCCACTGTGGGGCCACAGCTACTGGCTACAGCCACTCTTGCTGTGAGTTCTTACCACATATTGAGGTATGTATGACTGCACCATTGACCAAAATACAGTTAAAAGATGTACAGTGAGAAAATACTTTCCCAAAGTTGACTTCACCTGTAGTATGGCAGTGGGTATCCTTTAGCTGTGCAGTTCAGGAGGATTTCTGGATTTGCTGAGTCCATGGAATAAGTAATATCATATGGCTCTTGGATAAAAATAGGACCATGAAGGGTTTCTTCTCCTGTGAAAGAAAAACAATAATTTAAGATTAGACATATTTAGCATGTCCTTACCCATAAAAGTGTCCTTTGGTGTCCTTTGCTTTCGGTCAAAAGTTAAGGTCTGCGATTATATTCAGCAGAGAATCCAGCTCCAGACATTCAGCTATTAAGGAGGAAATATTTCAAGCCTGATTGATAATAAAACCACATATCCCAGGTGTTGGTGATTTATTTTGCAAGTGACAGGGAGCTCTACCTTCTTTGCATATTTCCCATGGAAGTTATGTGGCCAACTATTAAATCTCCCCCATCTCATAGCCGTGCTTGAGGTCACGTCTGGAAGCAGGAAGGGAGGACGTTGTGGCTTTATGTGTTTGATGCTTCCACCTCCCTGCTTGCCTGGTGAGATGGATGTGTCAGCCTTACATCACCCTTTAAAAGACAAGCAGCTCATTGACTGTGGCCAGACCTAAATGTTTCCATACAGCCCGTGAGTGTTCATACCATGGCAGAGGGAGACCAAGTCCCTGTAGCAAGCCCAGAAATAGCTTCTAGAATCGGAGGTATTTCATGGTTGGGCTTTTCTCATCTGCTGCAAATAGGTCTTGCTCCACTGATATCAGCAGGGTCTCCACCTGCATCCCCAAAGACGCAGTTCCAGCCACCAGCACCATTGACTCAAAGGCCTTCTGCAGAGCCATAGGCAACTGCACAGAGTGCACATCAAAAATCAAATCATCTGTGTCTGCTATCAGCCATATACATATTCATCTCCCTTCATACTTTTCAGCCACTTCAATCCATTTCCTTTAAATTTAGAAAATAAAAAAAAAGAAGCCAGCTCAGCATTGTTGTCAGCTTTCATCTTTTTGTGACACTTGCTGATTTTCTGAGTTGTAATCCTGGAATTGTATGAATAATTTGTCTTATCTGAAGTAATAAGAATGTAATATTTAATTTTTTAAACTATCATTTATTTTTAATCTTTCTTTAATATCTGAAATATTTTAAACTAAACCAGGAAAGTTAACAGCCCCATCTTTGTATGAGCAAAATTGTTTTCTACTGATGAATGTAGTCAGATTTTTCTTCTTCAGTGGATATAAAGCAAATAATATCTGCAAAACTCTAGAGAACATGAACAAATTAAAATCTTTTATACTTAAGATATTTTTAAGCATGGCATCTGATAATCACAATGTTTTCCCCATATCTTAATCAAGATACCCATTCTTATGTATCTTTTAGCCTGATTTGTGCTGTATATCCTTAGAAACTCAGAAAGTCAGCCCAGCTGTGAGTGTGTTTTCATCAGCAGCACCCGTGAGAATAGGCCTTCAAAAGAATTGGAGTAAAATTCAAAGCAGCAGTCAGAAAAGATTGATTTGTTTTATACTACAATAGCTGTTTGGGTAGACACATCTTATTTTAAGAATATCTCGTGGTATAAAGGAGATTGTGTGGGTATACTAGAAAGAAAAAATACATCCTTTCAGTTTAGGATATAAAGCAAGTCAGGGTAGTAAACAGCTGAGATGTGCTAGTGGTTTGAAGATAAAATATTAAACTTGGCTGAACAGTATATGTGATGTTGTAAGGGACATAACAGACCATAAAACCCAGTAAATCACATAAAAAGTATCAATTTCCATAACTTTTTCATTCTGCTAAACTTTGCAGGCTATATGTGAACTTTAGGCTCCAAATATTTCATGACTTATCTGTAACTAGTGGACACAGGTGGAAATCTCAAGATGTATGAAGCAAACTCAATGGAAGAAGCTGTCACTCAACTGCACTCAAGACATGATATGGCCTTGCTGTTTGCTTTTGGAGGGGTTACTCAAATGCCTACAGGTAAGGGTGTTTTTCAGCCCTTACTTCTGTCTAGAGCTTAAATTCATAATTCTTGTGATTCTTTATATTGTGGGTTTTCCAGCAGCCTTTAGTCATGGAGCAAGATGCTGTAAATAAAGAACTCACATCTCACAGGGCCAGCTTTCTGATCAGAAAGGTTACACATCTGCCCATGTTCATCTGAGACCCCACATTATTTTTCCTTTATTTCCTACTCCCAGAATCAAATGATTATAAAATAAACCAGAACCATTTCTGTGTCTCACGGTATCTTGTGGGAAGTTGGAGAGAAGACAATTTGTTCTACAAACCATGCAGGGCAAGGCAGTGTGGCTCTCCGAGGTGGTGCTTGGATACACTTAAATTGTCTTTGTTTCTTTTTCTGTTACTCTTCTGTTTTTAATCCCTTGATGAATTTTAAGAATTCTTTTTATGCCATTTCTACAACTGATCCTTTGACTTGTATTTTCTTTGGTAGGAATTTTCTTCCCTTCTGGGTCAATTTACTTAGCCTGTTAGTCATTCTCCTTACCTACCCAGGACAGCCAGTGAAAATCTTTTCTAAAGCATCAAAATGACCTAGTGATTGTTATTCCATTTTGAAAATCAGTGTAGGTGGGTGAGCCTGAAATTAACAGTGGTGACCTACCTGATGTACATAAAAAATCCCTGTTTTAGCTGATAAACATGTAAACATTTTGGTACATCTGGAATTAAATTCCCTATCAGTGTCCTTAACACAACAATGTCAAATAAGGACACAACAGTTTATATGTACACTAACAGCTCCTTAACAGTAGACATATCCCAGGCCCTGTCACAAAAGTATTGTCCATGAATTTTAGTAAGGGTGGCTTCATGCTATTGTTTTGTTTTCTCTTTAATATCCTTTTCCCACTGCCTGATAGGCAACAGAGAATAACACCACATTTGTGAGAAATGATGTGCACTTTCAGAGCCAATGGTGTACGATGAGTCCATCTCCTATTTATAGGAAAGGTCAGGCTGGTCATTTCTAATTTCCTGATGCATCCTTCTGCTTTTCATATAGAGAATGGCCATATATTTCTCCCCTATTCTCCAGATTCGATACCAGTCGATTTCTCCAGAGATACCTGTGATAAATGAACCTTTGTATGATCATTTACTTTTCTTCAGATTTAAATAATTCATATTTTTTAACCTATTGGAATATGAATATTTGATTAAATGCATCATTTTTATACATAAAGCTTGCCTGTGAATCCTTGGCATGGTGCTTGAGAGCAAATATAAACTCTTCGTATGAAATGCTTTATAAGAAGTTAAAATGTATTTCTTTATGACACCCAATCAGTTTGATCTCCATAAAGACCATAATTACACTAGCCTGAATTCAAATCTGAAGTATGAAAATGAATCAACATTCCTCTATTCATTATGTGATATTGTCTTCAGCCAATACAGACACTAACACAGTGCCAATGGAAGAGGAGGAGACCTATTTTTTTCATAATTATGTCTCAGTAAGGACATCCTAGTGCTTTCCTCTCATCGTTTTATGGGCAACTGTTAGTTACACTGGGCTGTGATCTTCATGTCGAATGCAGTCAAAGAGGTTTGGGTTAGTCACAACAAATATTGAAATGTTTATGCACTGTCTCATCCAGACAAGGAGAATGAAATACAAATCTGGAGCCCACACTTAATCAAACTAATTTCCAGCCAAATCCCACTCCCTGTTCTTTCCTGTTGTCTGACTCTGGCTGGCTTCATATTTAACTCCTTCTGAGGTATCTGCTCAACTAGAAATGCTCAGCAATACTGCTGGAGAGCAATTTGTGCTGGCCAAGCAATACAGCCTGGGAGCAATCCAGGCTGGCCAAGCCCCAGTCTATAACATATGGATGGATGACTGAATAAACCAATATTGCAAAACAACTGACTTCTCTCTTATCACTTTCCTGCCACAGATTTCTTTTTCTTCTTCTATTTAGATTTCTTTGCAAAGTGGAGTTATAATTACTACGACCCAAACAGATCAGGAGTATCAGATAAATTCTGTTTGGTGCAACTGTTAAGTGTCCTTGAAAACACCACACGCTGTTTGCAGAGAAAGGCCAAGTAAGGCTTTTGATTTACCTCTGAGAACCTGCTCCCAGTAAACAAACTCAAGGGGATTCCTTGCACAAGGACATGAAATGTACAGGGTTATTTTGGTTACCATGATGTTTTGTGGAGCAGCTCAGAGATTAGGACTCCTTTGGGGTGTGTGCTGTAGTTCGGTGGACTCGTGATGGACAAGTGATGGACGAGGGCTGTGCTTTCCTCGCTCAGACTCAGGCAGGAGGCTTGGAGAGGTCATGCTCCTGCCTAGGCAGGGATATGTGTGGAGATATCAGTGTATCCTTACTGAATAGAGTAAGAATAAAGAGGCCAGAATAATGGTAAAACCTGTACTCTAAAAAGCTTCTAAATGCAAAACTACTATAATTCACATAAGCAAACCAGATAAGGAGGAATTTATCCAGGCTATTAAGTTCCAGGAAGGCTGTAAATTCCAGAGGTAGTGAGTTTCTAATGAATCTTTCTTAATGTGCCTTAGATAGAGGCTCATATCTGATCCAAAACATTAATATGACTTTATGGGCCAAAGCTGACACCTGATTAAGAGGCCTCTTTTAAATCAGCTTGATAGTAAAATACCTGTCAGTTCTAGCAAAAAGGATGGGACAGGTGAGTTAGAGACTTCCTCTTTGTAAAGACAGCATGGGTAGAAAAAATATGAAAAATCCAAATGACGACAAAATCTGTTTAACTTTCCTTACAACTGAAGGCATTAGTGAGTTTTAATTGGAAGAGGGGGAATTTATAGGACCCACAGATTTTTAAATGGGATTGAGCATTCCCCTGCAAATAACACTGGGGCTTCTGATCAAATCTTGTCAGAAGCAGAACGGAATGATTATTTTCCTCATCAAAGCCCAGACCAGGTAGCTCAAGGACTTTAAAAGGAGCATGACAGATGCAAAACGAGAGGTAATGGATGAGACACTGTTTGCTAGCAGGAGAGCAAATAGTAACACACATCAGTTCAAGGAATCAGATATTAACGCTGAAAGAGAAGACAGGAAAAGAAGCAAGAAGCAGAAAAGGGCCATAAAAGCAGTCTGGAAAAAGAAAAACATCTTGTCAGTGCTATGGGTAATGGGAGGCAGGCTTCCCTCCTCTCCCTCTCCATGACATTCGGTTCTCAATCAGAGACCAAAGCAGGAGACAGAGAGAGAGAAAAGGAGATTAGAAGAGATGTTATAGGTTTGAGCAGGCAGAAGCAACCTAAAACCGGTAGGATTTTCCCAAAGGGCCTTCAACTTTCATGTGTTTTCTCCCTTCAGACATTGATGTTTGGCGCTCCAGAGACACAGGGCTCCTTTCAAGTTTCAGCTTCTATTGAAAAAGTCAAATTGGGAGTAGTGGTGAAATTCCACATTGTCTCTCCTATCAGACACCAAAACCAGAAAGACACTTAGCTAACTCTGATGTTGGGAGAGAGGTAGGCATTGAGGAGGCACGCAGGGTGAAGTCCTGGCCCTACTGAAGTCAGAGAAACTCTCTGTAAGGGATGGAAGCTCAAGTCCAGATTTTATATAGGAAGCTGTCTCTAAAATGAGAGTCAACAGTGCCAGGCATCCCTTTCATCTGTGACAGTAGGCTGGTGATACCCCTTCCTCACAGATTTGAAGAATAGCAAGGGCAGGGAGATGAAAGGAGGCATAGCTGTGAACCTGCCACTTCCTAGCAGCAGGGCTGGAGCCATCGCCCCAAACATCTGCCTTGCTTTGTCCCCCCTTCCCATGCATGGTGCAACAAGCTAGGAGACAAAGCTTGCAAGACCAGAATAGGGGTTCTCCATCCCTGGCAAATGGCACAGAAATGTTAAATATCTTCAGTGAGAGCAGCTCTGTATCCCTCAAATTTCATTCTTTGAAAAAAAATATTCAAATATTCCAATATTTTTACTAATATTTAAACATAACCTGTGTGATGTTGTTGGTCGGGTGACCAGAGGTTAATGTGGCAAGCAATGAGCTCAGGTTACATACTAACTGCACATTTTCCTGAAGTGCTTGGGTGTGAAAACAAACAATAAAAGTATAAAATATTACTTTAATTACTAATATAACCAGCTGTCAGAGTTGCCAGAACCTATCATATAAAATTAGGGTGTAATATATCACAGGTAATAATTAAAGAAGTATTATGCAAACCCGACAATATTCCTGAATTATGAGGTTTTTTCAATTAAATGTACATATTGACAAAAGATTTTGTCAAAATCTGATGCTACAAACATTTTTTAACAGTTTTATTATGATAACCAGTCTTACCTCAGCAGTTTGGGCTAACTTTCTGTGAATATAATTGGGTATCAGTGAATTTATTATCCATCTGCATTTTGGTCTAACAGGTACACACATTCTAATCCTGAAATGATTAATGATAGATCTCTAAATGCCAAAATGTGATGTTTCTCATAATATCTTACCGAGTATAGCAATCAAAGACTTACTTCAGATTTACATGAGACTAACTGCATTCAATACAACTCAAATATTCCCTAAAGATTCCCAGTCCAGAAGTTCAAGTTACAGTGAAAGAAAATTGTTCATAATTGATGAATTCTGGATAGCATTTGGTAGAGCTTCTCTAATTCACACTTTTGCCTACAGATGAACACAGATTTATGAACAATTCAATGTGGAGGTACACGTAAAGGTACCGTAGCCTGAAAAGGTATAGGGGCTATAAATACACCACCGTGTGATCTGTATTGATAATGTAGTATTTTATTAAAAAAATAGAGCAAAGCATGAGTCACAGTGCTAGAGTTGCTAATTGTGCATGACTTCACTGGCTTTTGAAGACTTTGATAACACTTTCTGTGCTGTCATGCAAGATGTAGACAAGCTAAAAGAAGCCTTTTCATTTGTGCAGGTGATTTGGACATTGGTCATGTCCTTCAGGTACAGAACTATTGTGGAACAGACATCTAATTATGGAGACAAATATCCCAAATGAAGTTGGAGGGATGTGTCTTTATGATGTATAGTAATCCTGACGTGCACTCTTCTCAATGAAATTTCATTAGGTTTTCTGTTACTAGGCAAGATGAATAAATAATAATGAACCTTTTCCAATCTACTGCACAAGCATTTTGTTCACTGTAATTTCAGTTATAAGTGAGACCTAGATTTGATGACAGATACTGTTTGCTGCATTGTACTGTTGTAATATTCATTTGGCACTGTTGCCAAACTGACTGAAGGCTTAATTTAATAATTTACAATACAGGAAAATATAACAGCTATATCATTAATATCCTGCTGGTTAAATTAATCCAGCACTTTGTTTTTTCTGTAACTTTTTATCAAAATGTAAGTGTCCTTTATTATTTTAGGAGGATGATGATTAATTAAACTCAGATAATTTTTGCCACAGATAGTGTTGATCAGCTCTGGAGTTTTATATGATAACTCCAAAACTCAGCTGCAACTGTTGATAGATGCTCTGTGGAAAGGGGGCAAGATTAGGATACTAACTTGACTTGAAAAATCTTGTACTAGGATGGCATACTGCAGTTCTGCTTATACTCTAAACAGAAAAGAAAAAAGAGATTTTTGAATATTTCTTCCAACTTTTAAGCTCCATTTCAGACCCATTTCAGTCTTTTCATTAAGGACCTCACTTTGCAGCCCTATGTTCCCATCCAGTGATTCTGGAGACGAGATGGAAGTGTTTTCTCCATAGCCTGCTTCCTCCTGTTCCTGAGCAAGCCAAGGTGGAGGAATAGCTCTGTCTCTCTTTACTCTCTTTCTCTTTGTGAGGGCAAACCATCTCAGTGGTTCAAGGAGTTCCACTGAAATGTCTTATTTCCCCATCTCCCTGTTCTTGACTAGCCTGAGGTATCTGGGACAAACAAGTCTTTTAATCTCCAAGTTCATTTACACAAAGCTTTACCATCTTTCATGGCACTCCTCTTCCTGCCCCATGGCAGAAAGACTTGGAGAATCTGTTGGAAAATACTTATCAAATACAACTGAATTTACTAGGACAGGGAGGATTACCTCTTTTTTAATAGCTGGGAGTAGATAGAGTTTCATACTTTGTTGTGTTGGTTTTTTTCCTTCTTTTTTTGTTCAGTGACTGTGACCCAAAGTGCTTTGAAGTCAGTGAAAGCCTTTCTTAAACTCCAATGGATGCTCCATTTTTCCTTTGTTTTCTCTGTGTGTGAAGCACTGTACTATCTGACATATATTTGTCCTATACTTGTGTGTGTATATAAATGCTAAAACATCCTTACAAGCAATTACACACTCATATGCACATAACGTAGGGGAGGAGAGATCTGCTCAGAATGCCTCATGTCTATTTATAGTGACTGGAAGCTATTTAATAATTGATAATTGGTTTACAAAACACTTTGGTGTTTGAAATCTCTACCAATTCAACCTACAACAGCTAATGTATATTGGTGATCGCTGCACTATTTTCTAGCAGATACTGAGTAGGAAAGGTTCAGCCACATTGGAATGAAGCAGCAATGATGAAAAGGGCTCGTTTGCAAGTAGCTTGAATATACAAAAGCAAACAACTGTTCCTCTTTTGTTTCCAGAGGACACAGTTTGTAATTCCCATTTATGTTCAATAGGAAACTTGTTGCAAGTCGAAGTAGTATTTTGGTTTTTGCAGTATTATGAGTCCCAGACCTTGTAGAAAGCTAGATATAATCACCATTACAGGGGACTTAAATTGCAGGTGAATGTTTAAGCTCTGTGCTTAAACACACTCTGTGTACATCTTATTTAAATTTTGCTGATTTACTTTGAATAACTGGAACGAAATATCTGCTTTATTGGTCCTTGCTTTTCCCACCAGGGTTTAAATAACAGGCAGGGAAAAAAGCTAGTCAGGAACTAGCTGTAAGAACTTGACATCAGGAAATATTTTGTTTGTACATAGAAAGGTTTATATCCTGGAATAATGCTTAGGAATAATAGAGATCATGAAGCCAGTAAGAGAAAGCCACATGGAGGGAATTTATTTTTCTCTCCCAAATTACTACCATGGCAAAAATCCTTAGAAAATGGGAAGATTTGATAAAGAAATCTCAGGCTGCCACCTACTTCTTGCTTTCAGATGATTGATAACTTGGGAATAAAATCTTAGAAAATAAATCATCTTAAGCAATTAAGGTAATGTCAAACCAGGCAAGATTAAAAGGATCTTTATTTTCTTACATATAATTGAAGAGGAACACAAGAGATATTTATAACATTTTAAACCTGAGGCAGATTCTGATTTAAATTAGATTAATCAAGCAGGAGATTATCGAAATATTTATCGTATTGACTGACTGATTTACATATGCTTGTCAGCACAGTACTGACACTCATTTAGTAGATTGAAACTAAATTTGGAACTTAAAATTAAACAAACAAAAAGGTCTTAACTGACCAAATGATCAGGTACTGTGTATTGCAAAATTGACTGTTGGCCAGTGAGGAAATCCAAGGGTCAAACAGAAATGTCTCTTTGCTTTCCCCTCTTACTTTTCTTATCACCATAGAAAAATGCTGCCTGGTGTGCAGTGTCAGGCTCTCTTCTCTGTTCCAGGGGATTTTGGTGTATTTGGTCCACTATCCTTACCAGAGAAACCATGGCAGTTCTGTTCTCCTTTGGATACTGCATGTAGTGTGAATATAGAGGAATGTGCAATATAGCACTCAAGCCATACGCTGTCTCTGCTTTTATGGTCTTCTTTAGGTGCCTGCTTTTGGCTGTCATGTAATCAGTTGGATGCACCTTTGTTTTAAGCCAGTATGGCTGTTTTGATGAGTTGTGCTTCCTTGTGTAGCATCACCTGCAGACCTGCCTCACCTTGAGAATATTTATGTTTAGGTATTCTTTTGGCATCTTAGTGGAAAAAAAACCCCCCTAAAATAATTAATATATAAGTAGCAGAAGGGAAATAGTGATTTAAATATTCTGTATCAGAAAAATCTGGTTAGGAATTCATGGGATGTATCTTTACCATCAGACACCTACTGCATTTCAGAATCGTGCTGAAACCAGTGAGGTGCAATAGCTCCCCATGAAAGGGTGTCATAATCCTCCACTGTAGAAAAAATTAGGCAACCTAAATATAATTAGCATTGTATATTTTGTTGTTGTGTCAAGCACTGAAAGCTCCCAGGCACTTTTAAAATAAATAGAATAAACGGAGATAAATGAATCTGAACTCCGTTAAATATCATCAACTAAGATCTGCTTTATTACTGGCAATTAAACAGTGAAAGTCAAAACACAAGCTATCATTATCACTCATTGATTAAAAACCAGTTAGAACATTGCATTTCGAGCTAACCCACCGTTTTGCTCGTTACGCATTTCAGCATGAGCAACAGCACAATATTTCAGAAATAATTAGGAACCCAGCACAAGCGATCAGTACTAATGTGCTGGAATAAAATTGCCAAAGCAAATGATTATAGATCAGCCCAAAGACACTATTTGAAGCCATCATCTTTTGCGACTGCTTAATATCTTCATGATGATCATCTTCTGAGAAAACACAAATGAAGTTAAAGCCTTTTCAGTAATGGCATCCTAAAGTTTAGCTGAAACCACAAAGACAACTTTGTAAATGCTCAGGGTTTGGGGTGGTTTTTTTTGGAAAATGACTGCTAGCAATTGAGTTGTTGGGGTAATCTTTGTCTTTAGTCTCTGTTGTAAAGGAGAGAATATCCACATTTCTGCTGTATGGCAAGCTGGGAATGTCTCACTGTCAAATTACTGTTCTTTTCCATTCAAGTAAAGAATGACCTTTATCCCATCTATTCTCAAAAAAATGACAGCATAAATAGCAAAACAAAACCCAACTGAAAGGAGAGGGGTAAAAAAAGCAGGCTGAGAGGGCTGTGTGGAGATTCTGCTTTGGAGCAGAGACAGAAAGGGAAGGGTTCAGCTGGCAGGGCTATCCTGGGCACGGCAGCGCTCAGCACTGGGTGTGTGGGAAATGGAAACACTGGCCATGTCCACAGGCTGAACACCCTCAGGAAAATTGGACCTACCATTATACCCTTAAGTCAGCCTCTTTCCCCTTCTGATGTCAGTGTTTGACATCATTCCAACACTAAGCTTTTGTTTTTACAGTTTTCCTTGGGTGTCCTTGCTATTTCTTCCTGAGGCACTGACTCCAGAGAAGAGCCAGTAACGTGTGGGGATGATATTCCAACTGGGGAGGTTTTATATGATTTCTCTTCTTGTGTCTCTTGTGCATGTGTTTCCAGAGGGCAACCAGGACCAGAAATGTTTTTCAGAAGCAGTTATAAAAATTCTCCCACCTCTGGTACCTGCTTGGTCACTAGTGCCAGTTTAGCTGGCTGGCTTCTTGTTACCCTCTCAGCTCCTTCCTTTTACCTCTGTTTTCATTGTTTGCTGTACTCTTGCAATTCTAAGAAATAGGAATTCTTTATTAATATTTATTAAAAAAGAAAAAAATCCAATTTCATCCAGATCTTAAAAGCTGTAATTTCAAATCAAGCCTTTGCCTCTGTTATCATAAAAATTCTTTTGCAAAACCATTTTTTCCAGCTGGGATTTACACTGATCCCTCTATGCTACTGTGTTTATTGCTCAGGGCATACTTTGATTTCTACCCTTTCCCATTATTTCACTTCAATTCCCTGTTTTCCCCTCTTCTTTTTAGAAGCTCATAAAAACTAATCTAAGCCTTATACCTTGTCCCCACCTGGAAACCCTACGGAAAGGACAGTGCAACTGCAGCAAGAGCTGAGTCCAGGCTTAGGACCTCCTTGTGCTTATCTCAGTCCATTGAGTTCTTTGCAATTTTGTACAATTTCCCTGCTTGGGCTGGAAAGAGAAATAAGCAATCAGGCAATCTGCATTCTGAACAGCCTGATGGGAGCTTTAGTGCATGGACAATGATGAAATGCAGGGAAAACATTCCTTTATGTATTACTTCTCTGTGAATTTTTTTCCTAATCCAAAAATCACAAAAATGCTGTAATTCTGCAGAAATCTGGCAGACTTGGATTGCATATTTTTCCCAGCTACAGTAGGAACTGATAACACTCTGCTAAATTACTGCTTAATAAACCACTAAATGAGTGCCATCTAAGATAACAGGGCATTAAATGATGACTATTCAGGGAAAAAAGTAGAAGTGCAGGAAGAACTGCAAAAGGACTCTCAGCATAGAGAGAAATTGGATTAGTCATCTCAGCTATGCCAGTGCTGAAATTCAAACTAAAGCAGATTTGGGAAAAAAAAGAGAGTGGTTTGATGCTGTAATGTGCCAAAGGAAGAAGTACACTCAGTGCAAGAGCTACATCTCATCACAGAGAACTTGAGCTGGGCCAGAGAGTGTTTTCATTACAGGGACAACGTGAGTAGCAAGATGCAATAAATGCAAAGAAAAATAAAATAAAATAAAATAAAATAAAATAAAATAAAATAAAATAAAATAAAATAAAATAAAATAAAATAAAATAAAATAAAATAAAATAAAATAAAATAAAATAAAATAATAAAATAAAATAAAATAATAAAAAAATGCAAAGGAAAAAATAATGTAAGGATGTTATAATTAAAAAAAAAAGAAAGAAACAAAAGGGGTGGAGGAGAATTTCAGGCTGTAAAGGCAAAAGGCTGGGTGTTACTTGAATCCAGTCCCTTGATCCTTTGATTTCAGTGGGATTTAGGTGTTTAAGCACTTGTCCTTCCTAAAAGGGCCCTGATCAAAACCAGGGGAAAGGCACGACAAAGCTCTATGAGGAACTGCTTTGTTTCAGTCCGTACATCATGGTCTGGTGTCATCCATCTACAGGAAAGGTTGTCCCAGAAGGCTGAGAACATATTTACTTGACTTGTAGTAGTTGGGAAATTGTATCATCTTGACTGATACTTAATGTGTCTGCTGTGTAGTATCACCAGTAGAGTTATGACAATCCGTCTGAAGGCCATATTTCTGGGGAATGACATAATCAATGATAGATACTGCTCTAATTTAGGTAGGTTTTGAGTGCAGAGTTTTAAAGGAAAGAAAGTAGGGTATTAGATGTTTCCTCTCCTCGATAATTGCATCAGGCTGAATTTATAACACGTCTTGCTTTAATGCATTTATTTTCTTCATGCTGGTATTTTCATTTCATTTTTCTCTATTATCATGAAAACTATATAAACATTTTAGTAAAGTGTCAATGCACTGGAACATATTGTGGATTTATTATTTTGACTTGAAGTGAACATCCAACTTTAGGTTGACAAAATTGTCCTTTTTGCTTCGACTTCTCCCCATAAATTAGTTAAGTGTATGTGCAATGCAGGATTTTACACAGAACAGAATGTCATATCAAATCTTGAATATAGGGTTTTTTTAATATATATATGAATTTCAGTTGATTTTTCAAATAAGGTGGCTTAGATTTTTAGCAAGAAGCTGTAAACCCAAGTTATTTTAAAGCATAAAACACAAACCAGGCTGGATGCTGTTCACAGGATTTCCTTTTCTTCAAAACTTTGTCCCTGGATGTGCTCAAAAACTGTAGACATACAGGTTGTCTATGTGAAAGGTTATCCACCTCCTTAAGTTATACTTCTGCATGTCTCCAGTCATGATCCATTTAAACTTTATGTCACGCACAGAAAGACTTGAAAATAGATATGGAAACAAAAATGAACCTGGAATCCAGCTAAAATTCATGTGGCTTCAGATTTTATAAGGGGTGCTTATTTATGATTTGTTATAAAAGGAAACTTCCAAGAGCAATAATAAAACCAGGTTTGTTGTTTGCTTTCTGTACTTTGAAATGTGTTTTAATAACATGGAGTTATTCCTGGTCCCCAGATCTCCCTGCGTGCTTTTAGTGCTACATGATTATTCTTGGACTCCCTAAAGAGAATATGTTGCTGCTACTGGTCAGTAAAGAAGAGAAGACATCGCTGGTACTGGTCAGTAAGCCTTGAGAGGCAGTGATATCACTGGGAATAAAAACCTCTTCAGTTTCTAATGGGATTGATGGGCTATTGAGGAGATGTACCTTTCTCTAAGGCAAATATTGTGGCTCATATATGCACCTCTGTTTTAATTGCAACACCATGCACAGTTTGATATAGTGTCAATTTATCTGCAGGAGAGGCCAGGGGTTAATTTAGTGAAGAAAAAAAGGGAAAAAAAAAAGTAGACTAATTAGAAGATGACAAGTTATAGCTGATAAGGTCACTTGTCAGACAAATATGAATTCAATATCCACTGCATAAATGACTACATTTTCCTCTGGCCTAGAGCAAACTATTTGTGTTTTACAAAACCACAAATATTTGCAAAGGCGCAGAGAAAACTGTTCTATTTCTACTACATTCAATGTAAAGCAGAATAAATTTAATTAGAAGCAGTAGTTGCATTATATCATCAGTGATTTCAGTAGCTTTCCACTAATATGACTGAAATATGAATCTGATTAATGCTCAACAAGCCTTTACTAGGGATTAACCCCTGCAGTTTTTGTCACATTGCCTGTGCCAGTACACAGGTTTTTAGAAGCTATAGGAAAAGTGATCAATCATCAGAAACTATTTGGCATAAGTGTCTGAAGTGAGACAGTATTACAGGACAGAGAAATTGCATTCCATAAATCACTTTCATGTTGGTGGGGTAACCACCTAAGCATGGGAGTCACAGTTTGGGGAGGTTTTACTCTAACCTGCAAAGGCATTTTCCAGGGTGAGCTCAGGGCACAGCCTGTGAGCTGGAGACTCTGCTGGGCTTTGGGTCTGTGAGGTAAAACCTGTCCTAGAGCACACAGCCAAGGGGGAGGTGTTTCGAAAGGACAGTGTTTCTTCTCTGGTTTTATGATATGCTTCTAGTTTCTGAGACTATCCCCCAAAATGAACCAGTTTCTTCTTTGGTTTTATGATATTCTTCTAGTTTCTGAGGCTGTCTCCCCAAATGAAAATGAGCTTTTCAACTGCTTGTAAGGAAAACCAGTGGCAAACACTGTACCCATACACCAGATCCTTTTTACATTTTTTGACACTCCTGTAAAACAACTGCAGAATGAATTGCATAGAAATAAACTATTCCTGATTTTTCTGGACCTGCATAAAATGCTTGCACTGTCCAGAAGATGTCAGATGCCTTACTGCTAACAGAGAACCATACTCCACCCATACATCAGTAAGCGCCAGAGGCATTTACAGGACTTCTCACCGGTGACTCACCAGTGACCTTTTTTTGTCTTCCATTTGTTTGGGAGTGAAAGTGGACAATGTTCCTGTGCAAATAATGAAGAGATGTTGCTTATTCAGAGAAATATCATCCCAAGAAATAGTATGATTGACCCGACCTTATAGGCAGTAAAGAGAAGACATTTTAGAGCTATGGTGACTTTCCTTGCTGATATCTGTAACAGTTTGAGTACTTCAGTAATCTTTCTCTTTTCTCTCAAAACCCTACTCCTTCTTTTGTGCCCGCTTTGGAACCATCAAGTACAATTATTCTATTTCTAAGGACCTCCTGGGCTGCAATGAAAGGTGCATTTGTCATTACAAAAATATCTTTGTCCATGAGAACTTTTCATTCCTACCAACAGCAGCTCACACCGTGGCAAAGCTCACAGGAGTCTTGATTAAAAGACCTGACTTACATAAGTAGGAATGAATGACTTACAGGTAATTATTGCAGGCTGAAAAGCAGGAGCATGATGTTTGGAGCTAAACAATGTCACAGATAGTGCCTTAATTAGCACCAAAAGTGATTTAGCAGAGTAATATTCTAATACCAATTCAATTGCTACAAATTATTAATAACAATAAGCACAGAATAACCAAGATCTGCTAACAATGAGATGCAATATCTGTCAGAGGAAAACATAGTGCCACTTTAATAATGAGATTGTAATTAGAATAGAACAATAAAGCATATATTAATATTGAACAAAGGACAAAACACCATGGCATTATGCTATGCAGGAGGGGAAAAAAATCCTATTGCCAAAATTCTAAAAGGGTCTAAAAATCAAATATTTAAAAGTAAAGGCATAGAGATTATGATTAAAGTCTATAAATTTACCTCTTGCTGCAAAGCCAGTAGGACTTTAGACAGTTTGCTCCTTAGGCTGCCCTAGTAGGACAAGGATGGACACCTCCAACTGGACCTTCCACAGATGGAAGAAAGGAGGGACACCCTGAGAAGTGAGGGCTGAAGGTGTCTTGGTGTGTGAAGTCCACCTCCCAGCCCAACCCTGCACAGCATTCAAGTTGCCCTCTAACTAACTTCCCTCTTTACTCCTGCAGAAGAAGCCATAAAGAGCCTTATCTCTGTTTGGATGCTAATTGTGGTAACTTTGCCATCAACTAGAGCAATTACAAACATAAATCCTGAATGGTAGGCACGGATTTTTTCCTCAGTTCCTGAAACCATGTAATTCCATGAGAATTAAACAAAGCTTTACTATTTGTATTTTTTTCAGAGTTTCACCCTAAAGATTAATGAAAGAATATTGAAAAGGGGAGCTCTGGAGGATGAATAAACAAATGCAAGGTGAACAAAAAGAATCTATTTGCATTATTATTATTTGCTCATTTAGGATTACAATTTAGTTTTATGGAAAATGTGTACTTGGCCTGTGATTTTGATTGTGTTTGGAGCTGGCAGAGCCAAAGTAGAATGACTATAGAATCTGAATGCAGTAAGACTGAGGAGAGGATTGTTTTACAGATGGCACAGATGGAATAGTCAAAGACTCTCAGATATCTCCATTCACTCAGCCCCTACACTAATCCATCCATAATTTTCTCAAATTACACATCAACATGTGTCCCAGGGCTGGTTTCCCATCCCCAGACCAGCATGCAATTTTAGTGGTACTTGCAAGAGTTTCTCTTCCCAATAGTCACAAAAAAAAATGCCTCACACCCCAAAGAGGTTTACTTTTGTAACATGGGAACAGTAACCACAGCCTCATACTGTGTGGTTTGAGTCAGTGAGCTCAAACTCTGTGACAGCCGTGTTCTCCATCCCGGGCAAGTGCCAACAATAATAATAATTAAAGAAAAGAAAAAGGATTTTGCCTACAAATCTTTTTTTTTTTGGCTTTTTTTTGAAGGAGAAAACGAAAGAGATTTTTGAAATCAGTGATCCTGGTAGCAAGCTTCCCCCTGGAATGTCAAGTAGGTATGAATGCAGTGAATTCCAAGAAGTTTTCAATGTTAATTTCTGCTCAACAATAAACACACACACACATAAACAACGATCAATAGTTGCTAAATGAAAAAGAAGTAGCGAATCGATAAGTAGAGACATTTTATTTTCAAGCTTCTGCAAACAATGGATCAGTCTGTGATTACGTGGAAGCAGCAGGTATTGGTTCAGCTCCTAAAAGTTAGTGGGCAAGGTTCTCACCTGTGTCACTGTGCGGAACTGCTAGATGGGAATATTAAACCACGTGGAAATTTGATGGGGGTTTTCATTTCTAAGTACAGAAAAAATTTAATAAGGGTTGTTTGTTGGGTTTTTTTGTATTTCCAGGGTCTGTTTTCTGAAAACAAATCCTTCTCATCCTTACTAACCACTTACATCACCTTTCTGCTAGAGGAAAGTTGCAGACTACAGCTGGATTTCGCTCCAGGTAGGACACGTCTATCATTGTCTCCATAACAGGACCTCAGGTTTCAGGTGCAAATGCTTTAACTGAGGCATTGGTTGTGAATATAAGAAGAGATTTAACTACTAAACCCCAAGGGAATCCATGTCAGTAACTCTGATTACTGTAAAAGTACGTTGGGTCATTGTGGTGTAGCCTCAGCTCTGAAATGGGGGGATCTCAAAATCCAGCCCTGTGGTTTTAGTTCAACATGCACAGTGCTCTGCACTGATAGTACCCTCTGCAAAGCAATGGCTTAAAAGTTACCATAAAGGTTAGCTTGTTGTGGAAGTGAGAGGTGTAGCACAGGCTGTGGGCTTCTTTCTGAAGGTCTCTAGGTGTGAGTGAAATCAATGAAGGATGCTTGGGTCAGGAAAAGTCCTGTACAGTGTGGGAGGCTACAACAGACTTGTTTTGTGCTCATATGTATCTGATCTGGAGTTTTGGAAGCAGGCTCCCACCAAAGGTTTACATTAGCTGGAAGAATCATCTTCAATTGCATTTTACTTGAGAACAGCAGTGTGCTTCTGGAAATGATTTCAGTGATAGATTACTGTGCCATCTTAACTTTAATTTTTTTAAGCTTAAATTTTCTGTTGCTGGCAAGAGAAAATCCTCAAACTATTTTAAGTGCTTAATCACCTGCTAATTTCAGTTTCTTGGCAGTGACAATAAAGTGCAATTGAATTTTCTTTGAAGCTGTTGCAAACAAATAAAAAGAAAAAATCTGAATGACTTCTGAAGTACAGGGATGTTATTTTATGAAGTTAATAAGCCTTTCATACAGAGAGATGAAATGACTTGATAGGAAACAGAAAGAAACCATGTAAAATTTACAGTATAGGCTTTTTTTTAAGTAAAGTAATTAATTGAAGAGATTCAGAAGTAGTAAATATTTAAACCAATATAGAAATGGATTGGCCTTGCAGGCTATAGAAAAGACCTATACACTAGAGCCATATAGAAAACAGAAAAATCTAGTAATGACTTCCATGAATTCCATGCTCTGCTTAACTTCAGGAACTGTAAATAGCATCTTTCTGACAGCTAAATCAATGCAACCTAAAATTTGAAGGTGCACCCTCAAAGAAGTATCTGAGCTCTGAGTCTCTGAGTGTCTGAGTGTCTCTGCACTCGAGGCAATTACAAAGAAAAGACTTTTTTTTCCTTAGAAATGGAGTATTATAAGGAAAACTTTTCTGTAATGTGTGTCTGGCCCAGGTTATAGAATATTAAATGATTGTCATTCACAGTACCCAAAAATTCAGTTGGATGTAGTCAGGTATGCTCAGGATACCTCGCATGATACACCCAGTTGTCCACTCAGAATGAAGACAGCTTGTCAGGTGGGCTTCTGTCTGTCTGTCTGTCTGGTAAAACCCTTACATTCAATAAAAATAGTAAGTGAAGCTTTCAGAGATGCTGAGCTTTGCCTTCATCTAATTCTTCCCTTTTCAAAGCAAGTGGTAAGACTGCCATTGCAATCTGTGGAGGCATAAAAATACCAGTGCTGAGTCCTTCTCACCGTCACACCAGCTAATTGCTCCTAACATAGGCTGTCACTTCGTTATTGAAGTTATTATCATCGCTGCATTGTCACTTCTTTCTTCTTGTGCTTCATTATCACAGCAGCTGAAACCACAGACTGGTGTGAATATATCCCTCCTTGGATTGAGTAGCGAAGGAAATAGTTACCCTAAACTCCATGGTGCTCTGTAACATCCACCTGCTCAAGCAAGTGGTAGAGCCAGGAGTTGCTCACGGGCTTTGGGACCACGGGTCCTCTTTGTCTCTAGAGGATTTGTCCTTGATGTTGCCTTGCACTGAGCACAGAGATTCACATTTCTCACGTGCTGGCTTACTTTGTTTGGGTTTTGCCCTTGAGTAAGAAACAGTTTGTGGTTCTGATAAGAGGCAGGAAATGGAAGCAGTGAAATTGCTCATTCTTGTTCTTAAAATTAAATATAAGGTACAAGATCTGTGTAAGCCCTTCCAGAAAGGAACAGGGGCAGAGCAGCTTGCTCTCTGCAACTCACCCACTCCCCCATTTAAGGCAATATTTAGGATAATATTTTCCAAATGTGATGCCTGAATACTGGATGACAGATTAGAAAAATACCTGATTTTCCCTTCCTATTTGTGATGGTTTTTCCTTTATCTCGCACATGTTTTCATGGCTTTTTTGATAATAACATTTTTCCTGCTAATGCAAAATATATTAGGTCCTGGTTTTGTATCTGAGCACGTGTGTGGCATTTCCTGGAGTATTAGCTTGTAGCTGGGATGTCGCTGGCCCATGTCAGAGATATGGGAGAGCATATGACATATGCATTACCAGTTCCCCTCTCCTGGTAGATGCTTGGACATCATTTACAGAAACACAGCTTTCAGGGTCACTGTTTTCCAAAATCATGAAAACATCCATGTTGTCCAAGAGAGACCTAATTATTATCACTCTCTGACTCATCAGTGGGTCTCTGAACGCCTCTGGTTGTTCAGAGAAGCCCTAACATTCCCAGGCTGGACTAGTTCACCTCCACAGTTCGCTGTTAGAAATAGCAAAGATGTCACTTGTCTTAAAATATATGGTCTGCTGTTCCATTCCTAAAGGTGCTGTTATGCTAACAATAAATCTGCAAGAGACTGCAGGCAGAGTGTGGGATGTGATGTATTCAATATTCATCATGCTGTGACCCAAAGGAGTATCAGGACACCTTACATCATAAAATTTCTCTCTCTAATTTAGCAGTTTCAGAATGATGGGCCAAAATACAGCCTGGGAGGTTGCTGTTCCATCTTCAATTGAATTTAAGCCAATAAGCCAAAGGACTGAGTAAAAATACTGTTACTGTCTCATTTCCAAACTGAAGCATCGGACTGGCTGGTTTGACTTTTAATATTTATATCGTCAGGAGTTAATTTTAAGAGCCTGACAGCTTTTACTGACATTTTCCTTTTTCCTTATCTTTAACCCTGGAGAACCCACTTCCTTCCATGAGACAGTCAGGACCATCAGCAGAGCAAAGAGCAGTTGCAAAGGCTGTCTCTGTGTGGAGCTGCGGGTATTTATTTGAAGGGCAGAAGCCACTAGATAAAAGCAGGGGCATGACAGCCTTTGGGAGTGGGAGGGACACAGAAAATTTGGATAAGCTGTCCAGGAGGAAGGCAGAAACTGTAGGAATAATGAGAAGATAACTCAGTAAAGAGCCTCGGAGGATTGAAAGAAGGAGGCAGGGAAGTTCAGATGCTCACAGGGAAACTGGTATTCTGTATTCCTAAACTGGGTAATGGAAAAGGGTGGGAGTGTGGTGACTTTTGCTGTTATGACCAAATTATCCTCTGCATTACAGCACTGGACAGAGTCCATAAATCCTTATTGACAGAGAGGGAAATGGAGAGGCCAGAGACGGATAGATGAGGCGCCTGTTGTTGCATGGGCAACCTGCTGCAGAACCAGACCTGGCACCCGTTTCTGAATCACTGTCTAAGGTGCATCTGATGGATGCTTAAGATAGCTTCCCCATGGCATTGCTGGCAACCAGCCTTGCACAACAGCTTCAGAGGAAGGAGCAAGAGCTAGGAGCAGCCAGAGAAGGAAAACTTGAGACAGTTTTAATGTGAAGAAACAATATTTCTTGAGCACTTTGGACACTTTACCGTTCATATCAGCTTCTCCAAGTTCTGGCTGATCCTTAATCCAGAAAGTGAGTGCTCATTCTTAAAATGTTATTATCAAGCAACTTTTCAATTTCAACAATAGTGTAAGGAGGTGGTTGTCATGTGTCCTTAAAACAAGTACATCGAATTTAAAGTACTGATCTCTGAGTTTATCCTCATCACCCGTCTTGCCTCCGGTGCTCTGCTAGATCAGATTATCTCATTTAAATAGCAATGGGTTATGAAAAAAAAAAGTCTAATCTCTTCCCTCACTGTGCCACTGTGCATGCATACATTATGCTATTTTACTTTATCCCCTAAGGCAGTTGCAAGAAAACCCCAAAGACCCTTGTTGAGTCACATATATAAAAAAACCCCAAAACTCTGCTGGAAAATAAGAGTTGGAGGGAATATTACCCTTTGCATGGTCTTTCATACAAAGAGAATATAGAAGGCAGTTTGATTTTTGAGTAATTGAATTACCATTGGGGGTGTGTGTAATAATATCTAGCTCTGCTGTACAGCACATTTAATCCTTAGGTATAAAATTCATGTATAGGTCAATATAATTTTCTTTTATACGTGTGTAGTAGAACTGAGGGAGAAACAAGGAGGAAAGCATGGACCAATGTCAGCTAACAACCTGCATTACCTTTCAAGCCCCAGCCCACAAGACTGCTCTGCTCAGCATCATGACTAGTTCCTAATTTTCCCACTCAGTTCTATTGCTCCTAAATCGATGTGAGCCATCCATATAATAAATCAAAGAAGTTTTGCCCACAACTACAGTTTTGACTAGTACCATCAAGCATATTTGAGGATGCCATGTAGTGAAATTCATTGTATCTCCACTGAAATCAATGGAGTTAATTTATACCCAGGTATAAATTAAGTTATCTCAGTGAAGTCAGTGGGAGATTTGGCTGTTCCTTTGATTGACAGCAGGACCAGGACAAAGGTGCTGTTGTGATCTACTCTTGGTGCCTGGGAATATGGAACAGTTAAATTTTTATCTATTGTTAAATCTTAAAAAACCTGAACATATTAACATGAAAGTGAGCTCCTAGTATCTTTTAACTCAGTTGGCCCAGGATACTGGTCTCATTAAAAGATGATCCTCCAGCAAGAAAGATGACGATGACAAAAAGTTTGGCAAATGAAAGCTTTGTGGAGAAAAAGTGAAGGAAAAGGTTATATTTGGAAATACAAAACATAGGGGTAAAAATAACTTGTCCATCAGCAAGCTGTACAGTTCCTCCAGTGATTCATATTCCAGGATCACCATCTATTTCACAACTGTGAAGAGCAATAAAGAAATTAGAGGGGTATCCTGTACTCTGAAAGTTTGATACAAGTCATTTACTTAGGCTAGTGAGGATGGAAATGATCTGTGAGAAGTACCCAAGAGAACTGGTAGATGCAGCGACAGTGGGCAATTAAAGGGAAGATCTGGGTCCTGAACAGGTTGTTGTCGTGTTTAGCTCAGCAAACCTGGGCCTCAAGAAGTGATTGTTTGCTTGAAAGCTCTACAAACATTTCCATATGAAGTCCTTCACGTGTTGGCTGTTGGTTACTGAAACACAGGCACTTAGTATTAATTTAATGGAAAGTCTGATCCTGAGATTTATGTGTTTGGTTTTTTTCCTGGAATCTATTAGATAAAATATTATCTACTTTAATTTAAATCATATTTTAAAATACTGAAGCCTGTGCTCTGCTCCTGTTTCTTCATTTGAAACAGCTGCTGACTCATGCACTATATAATTAATTTAAGTATCATCTGAAGTTACTTTAATACAATTTCCTCGTAAGTACATGAGTAACAGCCCAGCTATTTAGAGTTCAATGCATTAATTGTAGACAAAAGTCAGTTGTCATGGTTTCTATCACAGGCAAGTGTGAAGGGTCAGTTCATCCCCAAATTCAGACTTCAGTTACCATTTTGTGCCTGGTTTTAGATGAGGCTGTAATAAGTCACATGAGTTAATCCCATTTATGCAGTTTTATGAAGCAGACTTGTCAAGTTATATGCTTTGATTTAGGTTAAGAAAAGGTTCACAAATGGAATGAACTCAGAACACTGATCCCCCACTGTGTACAGTGTCCAGCCAGGCAGAAAAGAACACTTTACCTTACAATATGTTACCAACCTGTTGATATTTTAATGAAGCATGAGGAGAATGGGAAAAACAGGCCTGCTTCCTCCAACCAGTCTTTTTCCTATGAACACAATCTGAGGACAGACTGGGTGCTCAGCACCTGATTCCATGATCAAGTGGATGTATTGTCATGCCAATGGCAGGCAAGGAAGGAACATTAGCACTTGCTTTGGTCATTAATCAAGATTTCCTTTAATTTTTGGTATTTATGTATTGATAAATCTGATGAGTCTTACTTATTTGGGATTTCATAAAAGAATGCTTTTATTAGCCAACAAGTTAAATGTGTTTTAAAGACACTTTACTGGTATGGAGACATTTGAATCATAGAATCATAGACTGGTCTGGGTTGGAAGGGATCCCAAGGACCATAGAGTTCCAACCCCCTGCCACAGGCAGGGACACCAACCTCCAGGCCTGGAGCTACACAAGGTTGCCCAGGGGCCCCATCCAACCCGGCCTTGAACACCTCCAGGGACGGGGCACCCACCACCTCTCTGGGAAGCCAGAGAGAGTATCATACTAAGTGTAGCATCTAAAGCATCCAGGTGATACTCCCATACACCTCACTGAACTGGTGTGGTTTTTAATCCAGCCCCGTTTGCTGGCCTGGGAGGTAGTTACACTGTGGTGAGAAACGTCTTTCACGTGCATGTTGTTAGCCAAGTAGCAATTGTACTTTTTTCTTGGTGTTACAGTTTAGGCTATTTTTAAAAGCTATTACCTGGAGTACAGCTCTCTTATGATCTTGAAAAGTGTTTGCCTGGTTCAAAGGCAGCACCTTGTGTTGCTTAAAATTAAAGCACGTCCTAATGAAAAGCTCCTTAGTCACTTGCTCATGCGAGTAAGTACTGTTAGTTTTTGTAATAGCTTCTCCTTTCTAGAAGAATTATGATACTGATATAGATTTATCAATCACAAACACTAATAGTGGAACATTTTACCTGTGCTGCAGCTCATGAATGGCAGCAGACTTATTAGTTTCCATAGCAACACCATCTCCACTTTCCAAGGTCAAAAATTCCTCCCATCCAATCAGTGGAAAGTAACGTGTGTCTTCCTGTGACTACCTTGATACTCTGTAAAAACAGGAAGAGATATTGGGTAATTAAAGAACAGATTTGAAATAAATTCCCCCATTTTCCCCGTGTAAAATCATGTTCTACTACATCATTGGAAGACTCAGACACTAAAAATGCAATAAATAGTTTAGATAGGATCATCCCAGCATGAAAATAATTCCCAGGTGACACAAAACTGGCAACAACATCAACAAAAAGCATATGTCACACTGAGACCCATCCATCCACTCCATGGGACACAGAGATCACCTGCAATCTGGCTTCCTATAGCAGGATGGATCCCTTGGTGAACGTATGGTAACATGAGCAGTAACTGATACAAAATGGTAGATGTCATATGAGAGGAGAGAGCAATATGTTGTCATGTGTACACTGTATAAAAAAACCCAGTCAAGAACAACCTTTTATTCTTTAAAAATGAAACATTCACCTGAAAGGATCTGTGTAACAATTTGCTTTCGAGTTCTTTGACATTTCAGTCAACATATGAATTAAACCAGGAAAAAAAAAGTATCTGGCCTGTACTCCCAAAGGGCAAACAAGTAATTTACTGTTGGGAATCAGTTCATAAAACAGCTGAAACCAGAAATTGCTTAATAAAATGGGTTTACAGAATTAAAAAATCATTCGAAGCCTTTTAAGTGCTGAAAATTTTCCACTGAGGAATTACATTTATGAGCCACGTTTAAGGATCCATATTCTCTTCTCACTTGTTGCATTTTTCATACCTGTGTGAAAAGACATCATAGAGGGTTGCCCTGAAACTCACTGCTGATAGGAGGGAGAGAGATGTTTTTTAGAAAATTAAGAAATTAAATTCTTTTGGAAGTCATTCCCTTTCTAGAAGAGATTTAATTCTGTTCAAGGGATTTTAAAAACTTCACCTACAAATTTGTAGGTGGTCCCAGGTTAGCTGCCATTTCATGCAGGGAGCGATCAAACAAAGTGACAAGCTGCTAAGTTTTTTGGGAAAAAAAAGGATGGAAAAAGCAGGATTTCTTTTTTTGTGATTCTGTGACATTTCTCTCTACACCTTTTGCTTGTTTTACATTAGAGAATTCCTATTGTGTTTTTCTTAAGTCATTATTCTATTGTTGTCTTCTCATTTTTGTCTCTTCTGGATTATTTCAGCCAGCAGAGCTGACCTTTTTCTACAAGGACACTGCCTAGAGGTGGGCACAGTCCCCAGCTGAGGCAGAGCGATGACAAAGACCCATTTGCTATTTACACATTCCCAAATGAAGGTGACTATTTCCTTTTGTCTTTTCATTTCAGGTCCCCCACTTCATAAACCCCACCAGCCCATACTGAAGGTATGCATTGATTCTTTCTGCCTAAGTGTGAAACCTTGTACTTTGCCTTATTGAATCACATCATATTTATTTCACACCCTTTCTCTTCGTTGTCAATATTTTTCTTGAAGCTGGTGCATGCTTCTCTGATACTTAAGGCAAAAAAACCTCCAACAAACCCTTACCTTTTTTCCCTTGTCCTTCCTAAACAGAATGCATCCTTTTGGACCGAAAAGGAAGTTAGAATTTTCATTGTTTCCTAAGGTTTCATGTTAATTCCTCCTATACTAATTCTGTGACTTTGACTCCCTGCCTTCCCCTGTATCCCAGATGTACCATTATTCCTCACTCCGGGTTGGCAGGAGGGATCTGTGGCCTGCAGGAAGATTCCCTGAAGAACCACCCACACATTCAGCAACACCTCTGGGTGTGGAGGCTCAGACTGCTCTCTGGATGATAAGGAGCTGCAGGGTGCCAGTGTTCTCTGTCAGTATCCATAGACAACAAACAGTACTTGTTCAGGTTTTATCCCCTTTTGCTGAAGTTATTGCAAGGAATTTTGCACATTCCCATGAGCTGCATTTCCTTGGTGGTTCCAACATTCCCCTCCTGTGCTGGGCCCTTTTCTGTGGTTGTTGATCCAGACAGACATAATTTCCTAGTGCTACCCACTCCTGTCCCACCCAACTTCCTTTCCCTGAGACCTGTCAAGCACATCCTGTTTCCAGTCATTAGACATTTGGTGTGTGAGTTATTTTGTGCAGATCACCTGCAATCTCTGTTAAAGGTGCAAGAGTTGC
This sequence comes from Gallinula chloropus, assembly GCF_964237585.1. Classification (NCBI taxonomy): domain Eukaryota; kingdom Metazoa; phylum Chordata; class Aves; order Gruiformes; family Rallidae; genus Gallinula; species Gallinula chloropus. Next base: position 3,000,074 of record NC_140097.1, read on the forward strand.
CAAAGGCTAAATTACGACTCAAAAAGACTTAAAGCATCCGATGTTACTCACATGCTTCCCAGAGGGAATACTGAACAACAACAAAAAAATCACCAATAAAAACCAATTAACTGACCAAATCCCTCCTTTTCCAAGATACTTGCCCTTTCTTGCAAGGACACTTCCTCCTGAGAAACTCCCTGCTTTCTATTCTCCTCTCGTTGGGTTAAACATTTGTCCTCTGAAACCAAGAAGCAAATACCCGCTGCTGCCAATATCCAGAATATATACCCAGAACTCTCTGGAGTCATAGAAGGTATCGGTCAATCCTCAGAACTGTAATTCTCCTGCTTCTAAGATTGCAAATTATGGGGCATTATTGTAAAGAAAAAAAAAATCTATATACATGCACACACATACATTTCCTTTAAGTAACCCAACTGTTTTAGTTATTTCGCTCTGACAAACACAAGGACCTAACTGGCATGCAGGCACTTAATAATTTTTACAACATCTTTCCAACAGCAGCTTCCATGGGATTATTTACTGTCAAACTAAATCAAGAATAAATGAAAAAACTGAAATATTTATAGCATAAGAAAAATCTGGTTCAGACTAGAAATCCCAGACTGGCATTAAATCAAGAAATGTAACAAGATAAATTGTGCCATCATACTCTTTGTTTTCTGGATGTAATGCTATCACTTATTCTAATTGTTATGCCACAGTTTGAACAGTCGGTGTAGATAGATAGATGGAAAACAAAGTGTGTTAAATATGATCACGGGGGAAACATTACATTTTCCCCTAAAAATACTGATTGCATGTCCATTTGTCAACAGTATGTAATTTATACAAATATGTTTGTTACAGAAGTAGTCAACATCATTTTTTGCTGTTTTCCCATTAGAGGAAACAAGTCTGTAGGAAGGGACTCAATCCTCAGAGATTTTTTTTTAGCTGTCACTTTTTCATCTTATCTGTGGGGGGAAGGAGAGATATCTCTTCCTGAGACATCCAAACGTGACGTGTGGGGTGTACTGGAGTAGAGATGAAATGAAAAGATAGAAATACTGTGACAGAAAAAAAGGTGGTTGAAATAAGTCTGGGAGAAATCTACTGGTCAGCCCAGCGCCGAGCTGCTGCCTTGAGGGGTTGAGCATTTGCTTCTCATTGCAGATACTCTGTGTAATATCATTGGAAAGAAAGTGCCCCAAAATATTGCTTTCATCAAACATTTCTGTTTCTGGATGTCTGTAATATTGAAAACCCCAGTCCAAGCATGGGATGGGAGTAGGTGAGTTGACTTGGTGGCATTGCACTTAGCACACAGAGGGAAAGGGGGTTTTGTTGTGCATCTGAAGGTTGCAGTATTGCTGTTTTCCCTCAGCACTGGGATTTAGAAGGAGATATGCTATAGAGTCATGTATTAATTAAAATGGTCTGACATATTAGTGCATTAACATAAGTGCCAATATTATTTTCTTTATTGAGCTGAGGCTCAACCTGGTGCCCAGGCTTTAGGTTTCAAGACCTACACTTTCTTCAACTGACTTTTTTTTTTGAGTAACAAAACACTTACAGGATCAAGTCTGTGACAAAGGAGAAAATGCACTTCTGGTGTCACCTGAGTTTTCATGAAAATATGCAACATTTCACATTTCTGCCACAATTGTCTGTTAGTTTTGTCAAAGCAAGAAAGAGTCGGTTCAGGTAGCGACCTGACATCTTTCAGAGGTAAAAGTTGTCAGGCAGTGGGAATGATGAGATTTTGCTCTTAGCTAAATTCAAGCAAGATGACATTTTTACCCATGGCAAAATGTAGCTCTGTTTGCAGAAATAGCAACTTTTTGACCCGGTGGAAGAAACGGTGTTTAGCAACCGGGATTTGGGGCTAAATTCCACAGCGGTGCCGGCGGAGGAGCTTCACTCCAGGGCCGGTACATTGGTGTAACTACCTATAGAAAGAGATCTGTTGAATGCACATAGGAGGAAAGGAATAAAAATGTGAAGATAAGAGTCTATAATCCAGATAGCGCATACATAGCCTTTTTATTCTGCAGCCTCAGCTTTCCCTCCCACCAGCTTCCACACATCTATATTATCTTTTGAATTTGGCCTTACATACTTTTGTACTCTTCATCTGCCAGGAAATAAGCTGAGCCTGTCCCAGCTAGGCTTGCATTCTTGGCACACCATTGCTCCTGATCTCTATATTGTCTCCTGAGCACCTGATTTGAAGGCATCTAATGTGAATTTTCTCATGAATGCCAATGATATACAGCTACATTTTTCTTTTCAAACTTTTTATCCCTGAGGCGCTTTCTGCACTCAAACTATTTTCCAGATATCCATAACAGACTGAATAGCAAATACTTGTAACTACCAGAGCAGAAGCAGAAGCGACCAGTTCTACAGTTTGCAGCAAGATTTACCTATGCTGTTGTGGTACTTACTGCTTATTTAAAATTATTGAACCATAGTTTGGAGGAAAGTACCCCATGTTATTTAGCTAAGGTTTCCAATACTGATCACTCCTATTTTGTTTTTTCACAAAAGGACTTGGATTTTCATTTGGATTTCACTCCTGACTGCTGTTGCTTACTTTTCCTAGGAAAAGAAAAAAAAATATTGCAGCTTATTTGCAATTCAAATGCAGTATGTAAAGCCTTCGGGGGTTGTGTGTGTGTGTGTGTGTTAAATCTTGTGTTTTCAAAACATTTTCCTAAATCCCCAAACTCCCACAGTATGGCACTATAAATGCTTTTGTTTCTTGAACTCCCCGCATTGTCACCTTAATGACATACCAGTAGCAATCGGCTGGACTCTCCTCTGGTGTCTATGACCTCACTCAACTCCCCAGATGGATTTACCATATCAAAATAAACAGACATGAAGGCCATAGCTGGCTTACAGAGTGTCACAGGTGGTCCTGTGACATCTGGGGACAGGGCAAAAGGCTTGGGTTGAGCAAGCTGCCAAGCAAACAGGATCCACCATCCAGGCATCACATGAACTTACTTATCTTCCCATGATGAAGGACCCTCCTGAGAATTCACACCTTATTCTAACAGCCGAGTACAAGACATGAGAGGATTTCCATTTCTTAAACATAATTATTCTGGCTTTTCACATGGTTTTATTGTCACAGGCAGGGACAATTGGAGAGCTTAAACTAGAAAGCTGAAACAGAAACAGTTCTCTCATTAAAGCGCTGCAAGACACATCCATGCCCTTTGGTGCAGTTAACATCCCTGGGAATGCCCTGGGAAGGTATCTGTGAGCAACACCCTTTCCCCAGAGCATTATGAATATACAGACTTTATATGTGTGTGTATATATATATGGTTTAATGCGACAGCACAAACATTTGTGTGGGCACTCAACAACTGTAAGCAACCATGTCTCAGTGGGAAAGCAGCAGTGAGAGAGTTTGCTGTGTTTAACCCAAACATCTTTATCAAAGACTGAAAGATCTAAACCCCATTGCGCTGTGCTGTTGAAAAATCAGCATTAAAATGTCTTTCAACAGTAAACTGCTTAAGTCCTAATGAAAATCACCGTTGTAATACAATCACAGCCCTTGTGCTTAACCAAGCCTTAGGAAAGCACTGTAAAGGTGCAGTTATCTCACATGAACAATGTCATTTGGAGTTTATTTACTAGTACCTTGATATTCTTTTTTTTTCAGTTTATACATGTTTTTTGGTGCCAGTGATCATTCTGAAAGAGCTGTCTCATAGGCAGTATGAGATTTTGCTCCACATTGCTCACATACCAACATTGCTGCTAGTGTTTCCTTGTAGCTTAGGAGATACAGATATATTAGCTTTTTATATATGTACGTGTACATATATATATGTGAGTCTGTGTATATAGATGTAGTACAAACAAAGGTATAATTTGATTCAATCATCTCAACTTCTGGCTTCTTGGGTTTTTTTGGTGACATCTAAAGTTATGGTGCTATTTCTGCTCTTGGCAGTGATATGTGTGATAAATGAAGACAGAAATATCTCATGGTGGTTTATTGGGATAAAACCGGCACAGAATTTGGTTTAGTTTGAGTCTTTTCTGTTCAGTATAAACTCTGACTGGTCTACTGATTCCAGTCCTATAGTCTCTATCACAAGGAGAATCATCCTTCTGAGTATCATTTATATGTGAGGCTGTCCAAATTTGGGCTAGTATAAAATACTTGCCACTTAATTGAGGCACATTATTGCACGTGACTTAAAATATTCAGAGAATTATTGGGTTTTTGTTAATTTGCCACTCCAATTTACCTCACATACTGTAAAAAGCAGTTGTATCGGCTTAAGTAGTTTAGAAATATGTCATGAACATTAGTATTCATTACTGATATTCCTGGAGGCAGCAGCGAGGATCAGCATCCACTTACAGTGAGTAAGCTCCTCATTTTTAAGATCCTGGGATGTGATATCAAGAAACACAAGGTTTCATACCCTACTGTAGTTGTGCTTCCATTTTAGCTATACATGTCTCAGTGCAGTGTTCTCTGTTCTAGCAGAAATTACAGCTTCTGATTTCAGGGCAACGTCTTTTCCACATTAAATTTGTAGCTGGGATAAGAGTAGGTGCCTTTGACAGTGGATTTCTAGCCTGCAACTCTTTTCATAAACCAAACAGAAGTGAAGCAGAACTCGAGTGAGGCAAAGTAGAGTAATTATTTATCTTATGTTGTTTGATAGAAAGAAAAATGTCAGCCACAAAAGCTTCCTGGGGCAAAATGGATAACCTTAAAGAAAGATTTGCAGCGGTGATAGTAGCATTTAGCAATGACTGTCATGTTTCCAGCGACTGGGGGAAGGCAAAACTAATTCAGGCTCCCGTGTTTCTGTAGGCGATATGTACAGTGGTTCGCCAAAAGATTATGTGCTATTGACCTGCCATCTCTTTGCATTTGCAGATACATGGAACCTGGAGGCATGTAGAAGAATTAACCTCATATACAATTTTCCATTCCACTTCCCTTTTTGTTTGCAGTTTAAGTCTCCCTTTGTGTAATGGGCGGGATGTCTGATGGCAGAGAAGGCAAAATTCATTACGCGTTACTAGACCTGGGAATATGTTGAGCCCTTGGCCCAGACGTGTAAGTCTTGTCATTCCTTGGCCCAGATGTGATGCTCTTTTAGTTTCCTCCTTTTCCAAGCCTCTGTGCCAGCACTAGGTGCATCACCTGCCATTAGATTATTCATAGAGGAAAACTAGAAGCAATCATAGTAATTAATCATCTAAATAATGTTGCCTGTGGTGAAGAAGTATTGCTTATCAGAACTGTCTAAAGCAGAAATTGTGATCTCAAGTCTACTCATCAGAATACTTATTTAAAGATGTGGCAGAAAGGTGTTAACATTTGCTACAACACAACAGCAGCTTCACCCCTATACTAGCTTCGTACTAGCCTGGGTTATGACTTTGATATTCCCAAGTCTTTCCTGTTAGTCATCCTGCTGTGGGGTTTTCCAGCTCTTCAAGTAACTGACAGGACTGCAAGAACCATGCAAAAGAGCTCTGAACCTTCCTCACCTGAAATGGCTCTGGTCTTGTTTAATCCCTACATATGTGGGAATGGAGATTCAAACAACTGCATCAAACCTGTCCTGTACATTTTTATGAGATGGAAACTTCAGCCTAGATTTCTGTGAACTGCAGAAAAGGACTTTTTCCATGTGAATTGGAGCTTAGAACTTTTCATCATATAATATCCAACAAACAGAAGATGCTCTACTAATCACTCAATATGGTCCACAACATTTAGTGAGCAAACATTGCGATAGAAAAGGTCTGATAAAAAGGCTTGAAAGGTTTGGCTGAAGTGTGAGTGTAGATCAATTTTCAATTCAGTGCGTTATGAAATACATTTTCTGAAGAGATCTGAAAGCGTTAAATTTGCCAAACCTGAAAATATCACCTTTAAACTAATTAGCATATTTATTTTAATGTGTTCACAAACACTAAAGCTAAATGTCTAGATGGTATCCAAACACTGAGGAGCATATGTTATTCTTTACAGATTAAAAGTTTAATATCTACTTCATATCTATGAGTAGAAGTTTAAGAACTCTAGAAAACAGCTTTCCAAATAGTATCAGTGTAATAATGGTAAAAAAAAAAAATCATATTCTGTTCCAACTGAAGTTTGTAGCAAAATTCCCATTTCTTCAGTAAAATTGGATCGAAATTAGAATGTCATCAAAAGATACTGTGCAGGTTTCTTCAAGGACAGGGATGTTAATAAAGGAACTGCTGATAAACCTTTACAATTGTATCTTGAATTCTTCACCTCTTTCAAGATCTCACACAGTGGTTGTTTCAGTATGAGCCTTACATCAGAGGAGTGCTTTAATTTGTGCCACCACAAAGTCTGCTATTCACTGTTCTCATTTTAATCTTTTGCTTGCTTCATATTTAATATCCCAGATCTTTTTATTAAAATCAATATTAAAGGTATTGTGATATCTTTATGGTGCTTTCCTTTCAAACAAAATAATATCCTTAGTAAGGAGGCTCCTACTTCTGAATTTCTTATACATCTATACCTCCAGCTGGTGGCCACGGAGGGAATCACGGTGCACGGAGGGAGTGATGCACGCTCAGGTCACCTCACTTGCTACCTTCCACTCTGCCCAGCACCAAACCTCTGTGTTTCTCAGGATAACAATCTACCTGTGCCCTTCTCAGCAAGAGACACCCAACTGACTGATGCATTTACTCAGCACCCATCGTGGCAGAGGGGATTTCCCTGCAGTGGCTCACAAATCTCATTGGATGCGGCAGGAATTTACAGTTTACTGAGACAGACCCTCTTTTTATTGTTCTTGGCTTGTTGATGTATCATATATTTACTGGCACAGAATCTCATTTGTGGTTTATTGCTCTAACATCTGAAATGATCTCTCTCTTTCTTGTTTCACTGTTGCTCATTGTTTGTTATTCCTCCCAATTACAGCCAGCCTGTTTCGAATGCTGGGCTCCCAAACCCAGCACGGCTGCCAGTCACTTGTCATCACAACACCTGGCTAACAGCTTTTCCTACTTAAAAAAAAAAAGACTACAGTTATGGCCAGTTTATTGAGAAACCATTTGTTTTCATATCCTCTCTTCTGGAGGAGAAGGGGGAGGAATGATGTTACTGTGCACACAAAGCATACCGGGCACAAGGTATGAAAGGTAGTAGGACTTAACATTCTGTGAGGTGTATTTAGAGGGTATTAAACACAACACTTGAATTATGCAGTGCATTACAAGTCCCCTGGCTGCTTCTTGGGGTCCCTTACAGGGCAACAAGTCATCTTAGGACTGGCTTTGAGGGAAAAAAAAGCCAATTTTCTCAGCTGAACAACAAGGTACTGCAGTGAAGCTGTAGGGAAAGGAAAGACTTCCTAGACTTTGGGGAAATGCATTTAAGTCCTTTTTTCTCTTTCACCAAAGCTGTGTTAATGAATTGCTTCTAATCTTCTCTTGACTTGGGCAAGTGATACACTCTCCTCCTCCCAGGAAGATTAAGCTTAAAGGTACTCCAGCAGTATGAGGGCAGGGAGTTTAGAAGAGCTTTCAACAGGCTTTCCAGAAGAACTGCAATGGGACAAGATGTCCTTTCTGACTCTCAACCATTCAGGTTGCAAATGACATCCTTACTAACTTGGAATAGTTTTCAGCTAGAAGCAGAGGCAGCAAGACATTGTTCTGAGCAGGATATAACATGGTGGTTATCCTGTAAAAATCAAGACCCAAAACTGAGGATCTCCATTCTCCCATCAGAATGCAACTTAATCTTGGCAGGATATAACCCCCAAAGAGCTGTGGCAGTTGTGTGGCATGAGAAAAGCAGGCATGAAGCAGAGACTGATGCAGACTGAGTTTTCTTGATCCCAGTCTTGGACCAAACATTCATGGGCATTCCCAGCAGCCAACACAATGTGACCTCACATTGGCCACAGGGATGTCCACCAAACTTTCTTTCCAAAGTGAACGTGCAGTTGAGCAAATCATCAGTGGAGCTGGGTTTAGAAGAGCTGGAGAAGTGCTGTTTTGAACCAAGAACTTGGAGAAATACCTTGGGAAGAGGACTGTGGAGTCCACCTGCTGTTGGATCAGAGTTAATACTTGTAAACAAAACACAAAGTGAAACCAAAGCTAATTTTAGTCCAGAACCTGGAAATTCACCAAGTTAAGAACTCATCTTCAACCTGGCAGATAGTTTAAACAGTACCACAAATGTAAATCATTAACTTTAGATTCCCCTGGAGAGCTGTCAGGAAATACTTTGGGTTTGTAATACCCATATATTGCTGTCCAGCAATAAACAAAGAGGCTAGGAGCTGTTCTGTGCCAGCCTAGGTAGACACACATGCTTATAGGTTAGATGAATTTAAACCAGCTGCCAACGAGGCTAAAGTTGAATGTGAAATAATATAAATAGGAACAAGGCCGGATTGTAATTCCGGGGTGACTTTAAGATTAGCTGGACCATACAGGGCCATTATTCTTGCCTAAGATGAAGTCTCTAATCATTTTATTTGCATGCATATGTGCACGCATGTGTGTCAGGAGGGAAAGTTAATTTCAGGGCTTATTGTTTAACAAGTAAATGATTCAGCGTGAAATGATGATCCTTACCATTCCCTTCCTCCTTGGTGATGCTATTTCTGTTTATTACTATCATTTAGAATCTCTCTGATAATGAGGAAAAGATGAAAATAATCAGTTGGTTTCTAGATGAAATTGGACTTAATTCAGCATAATCTGTGTATTTTAAGATAGGGGATATATCCAAGTAGAATAATCGGTGCGGCAAACAGATTGTATTAATGTCTAGACAGGGTTCAAGATGGTTTGGAGATGGGAACAGACAAACAACTTATTTGCCTATGCTGCTTGAATGGTATATCTGGATACTGATGGAATCAGCACCAAAAAAAGGAGAAAGAAGTGATTTTAATAAAAAACATGAGAAAAATGCTGGAGTTTCTAATGGTCTCACCATATCTATTCTATGGAAAGCTTTTGGGTGCCACAAGAAGACACTAAACAGTAACAAAATTAATAAGCAAAGATATATATGAAGATCTGCCATTAAAGCATCATTTTCTCCCTACCAGCCCACTGATATTAGCTGTCTCCCTGTGCTATTCCCTTCTTTTTATACATCCCTAACACTTTGGTTTTTCTTTCCAAGACAGGAGCCTGCAGCTCTGTCCTTGTCTGCAGCACCCACTTTCTCTTCACACCTGTGAGACAAAGATGAGCACATCAAGGGTGATGCCTGCCTGGAGGTTGCAGTCAGTGCATCAGGTGAGCCAGAGAGGAGGAAGAAGAGGCTGGAATTTGGGTGATGCTTCCCTGCCCAGAGGAGTCTGAACATGGTGTACAGCAGGTCTGCTATTGTCAATTAAGGTTCTGAAGATAGATGGCTTATTAGTGTTAAATGAATATAAATAGCCATGTCTTTCTTTGACAACTTGCCACACATCAGACATGAAGCACTGTTTTGATTTTTAGGAGATGATTATGTTTCAAATCACAGTATAACTTGTAGGCTCCTCTTCTTTTTCTATTTAAACTGATAATATGAAAAGAAAACTTGATTATGAGCTATGCATTTGAATGTATATGGAGAAATACATGTTATCATGATCTAAATATAAGAACAAGTTCAGAGACTAACTTTATTACAGAGGATAATTTGGCACATTTAAAACAAAACTGATCTATTTTCCTTTTCCCTACAATTAAATGTGACTTTCTTCTTGCCAAGAATTCCGCAGACACCTCTAAGTTCATTCAAAGTCACATCAAGGTCAGTTCACATAATATATAACAATAATATCAAGTTGATTTAAAATTATGACATCTCTTAGGCCTAAGATTAATTTATTTTTGCTTTTTTATTAATTAATTTCTGCAGCAATTTGCACTGTTTCCTAGGACTCAGTTATGAGCTGTTTGCTCATTCAGAAGGCAGACCTTATCGAGTGTCACCAAGCAGGTAAAACGAAGAGATAAAGAGGATCATTCATAGATTTTATTACATTAATTACTACTGGACTCCTGCTTTGCACATGGCAGATGATCTGTTAGAAATTGATTCTATTTCTTGATAATTATACTGCACTCCAAACGAGTCATGCATGCAAGTATCAATACATTTGCATCTGCTGGATATGTAGCAGACAATTTATATAGATCCAGAATATGTTAGAAAAGCAAAATGTTAACTTGAATAGTAATAAGTATTTATGAATTTCTTCTCTTCCTGGGTACACTAAAGAGATTTGAACCTGAACTTACTATTCCAAAGACGTTCTTGGTTTTTGACAGGTAAAGAGGTTTGTGTGTTCCAGCAGTGTAGAAAAAGCTTTGAGCTTTAAGGAGAAATGCTTATTTACACCAACTAGGAACAGGACCAAAGATATTTGGAAGAATAAGCCTTTAAATTTATCTATTGTAAGATAAGAATAATGATTTTACTTAGGGTTTCCTAATACGGAAAGAGATAATATTTATGATGCATTTATTTATGTATGCACTTATTTAAAATATACCAATTCTAAAAGTCTAAAATGTGAAGGTCCATGAAAACTGTTTGCATCAATCTTGGCCATGCCTGGGTATAAATATTTAAGGAGAGATTTTTATAGGTATTGCTTTTTTTTTTCCTTGAGGCAGAACTTTCTTTTCATTTCTGCTTTGTTTTCTCCTCTATTAGACTGTACACTGAAAGCTAATAGGACTATAACCTGTTTTCTTGTAACATCAATGCTCTGAGAAGCCTCTTTTATATCCTTCTATTCAGCACTTTAATTTAGACTCTCTTTATGCACCAAAAGATGTTGTTGGAATCACGGAGAATAATCGAGAGGAAATTGCACAATGCCAAATGATCTGTTATAATACAAAAAAGCAATAGTAGTGAATTAAACCCACTGCTATCTTACTCAAGGCCATTTTGAGGAGCACTTATTTTGTGAAGCAGTTGTCCAAATGATTCTGATGATAAAGTACCCCAAAATATAGCTAGGTGCTGGGGAACTATGCACATCCCTCACTCTACCACCCTCCTGAGTATCAAGATAAGCTGCTCTGCACTCACAAATTAGCAAGAGAAATGGTCATAATGAAATGTCCTGAAGTTTTTAATATTACTAAAGCAAGATGGTGAAAATTCACCTGCACGACTCGTTGCAATTCGTCCCCTTTTCATTCTCCTGTTCTTTATTTCCTATTCCAAGCATTTCTGTGCTCTTCTTGAACAGTTGCTGCGTTCTTAGTCCATACATGGGTTGGTAGTGGTAGAAAATTTGAAATCTTTATACCTCCTCTTCATTTGGTGAGTGTTTCCATGGGATGAGGATCCAAAACAGACAAATAATGAAGTTTCCATTTGAAGCCTTTCTGTATCTTTTTCCTAAGGCTCAGGAGGCCCCACTTTTAAGAAAGGTTCTGAGCAGTTCAGCTTGTGTACAAACATGGATACCAGTAACAGCCAACCTTTGGAGCTATGGACAAATGTACAAGAACTGTGTACATAAATAAGCCAGAAGAACTCCAATCTGCTGCTTTTTTTTTTCCAGGAGCATCAAACCCATCCCATTGACTGCAGAATTATTTGCTGAGTATAATTTTCCGTTTTGCATACCTGCAAAGCTGCCCCATCAATAAATTTCTCTGCATTTCCTTGGAATTGCATTTGTAAAGCCTCAAAATAGAGTTCAATCTCTAATGGGCTTAAATGTGCTTCCTGTTTTGAAGAAGAGGCATTGAGGAGGATCTCGAAGTGAAGTGTCTGCAGTTTTGTATGCTAATCATACTTTCACTGGAGTTATGTTCTTAATAATGCAGATTGTTTCCTGGGATACTGCAGCTCTTCCCCAACTTCTTGTCATCCGCATGTTTGATTGCACTCATAAATTGCATGTGGGCACTAATAACTCCTGCTGATGTTACACTGCGTGTCGTTCTGATCGTTGACTCAGCCTCTCTCACCGTCCAGGGTTTTCTCTAGCAGCCTGTGTGATGGGTTTAGCAAGAGTTTAGGAGATTGAATAGAGATGATAAGAAGGAGATGATGGAACTGCATTTCATTCTTGAAAACATCCATTTACTGGTGATGATCTAAATAATGGACTATTTGTATTTTTTCTTGACATACAAAACAATGTTGTTACTCCATAGTCACACAAATCAAATTTTTCCCAAGTTCTAGGCTAAAAGCAACAGCTAGATTGATTATATTCTTCTCTTGGTCTGCTCCTCTTAGAAAAATCTATCACCCGTTAGGGGAAATAGCAAGTACTAGGTCTGAAGGGACCCACTATCTTTAGCCTTTATTTCCTTAATAAGCAAATCAGTCCTCATCAGTGTGCAAGATCATCAACACGTATTTCAATTTCTGTACACATCAGAATATATCAACCACAATTACATTATGTGGAGGGTAAATCACACAGTAATTAATGTAGCTAATAAGCAGCATACAAGGTCTGATCCAGTCTTATGAAAGTCAGGGGAACGTGCTGCACTGACTTCAGGAAGATTTGGATCAGTTTTCAGCAGATTTGGATCTTCACTTGGCTTCTGATACGATCACACGTTGGAGTAAATAGGCTTATACTCTGCGTGTATCTGTAGGTCAGTGCACTCATACTTCAGGCAGGACTTACTGAATAAAAGCTTCTTTTCTGCTTGTGCATTTGGCTCAAAAGAAAAAGTAAAAAAAAAGTTGTGTTTACTCCAAAGTATTGCTCCTTTTCTTAGAAACTATAGTGGCAAGAAAAATGTAGTGCACAGGTGGATGTATATTGCAAAGAGAAATGTTGTGTTAGGAAAAGAACATCTTAGTAGTAAGCACAATATATTACAGTGTATTTCACAAGTATGGTAGGTATCATTCTTCCTGAAAGGTTTCCCAACCCTCTTGATCCAAATCACAAAAGCCGTGGTGATCTCTATTTGAGTACCCCTCAGGCTGCTGTTCAGATGTGCTGGGGAAATGAAAGCTTCCTTCCCTTCCTTGTATTAGTTGTATCCAGCAGAAAGTTACTACCAGAAAATAAACATAAAGTATGCAACTATCCTGTAACATCTCTTCTGTGCTCACATCCCGTGATATGTGATTCAAGGGTGAAAAAAGTCTCTTTCACCAGCTTTACAGCCTCATAAGTTTTCTTCAGTTATTGCTCAGAGCATCTGATGTTATCCACTGTAAAATCCATGCAGCCAACCTGGGAAGCTACAAGGAAAAGGCTGTGCTGATATAAATAATAGTTGTCCCTTCAAGAAAATTTCAGGCAGTTTGTTTCTCTTTATTTTGGTCTCATTAGGCTGCCAGTGCATGATAAATTATTTAGGTTAAGGGTAATTTGGTTTATGGCATGATAGGTATGAAAGGTTATTCCTTCTTACGCCCTTCTCACATGAAATCTACCTTAAAAAAAATGAAGTCATTATGTCTCAATAAACAGAGGCCACACAGATATTGTGTAACAAATTACCTATTGGATAACAATCTATAAAATGTTATCAGCTTATGAGGTTTGCATTGATTTGAATTTTACCCAAAAGCAAAGCATTACTGTTTCTCCAAAACACTGAAATAAAAGGGAAAGAGAAATCTTCATTGCAGGGTGGGTTTTTAAAAAAAAAAACATCCAGAAACAATCCCAAACAATTCAATCGAATTCCTAGAAACAGCCTGAAGTTCCCCTTGTCTCTTCCCTGTGTGTGACTGGGAGACCCTTGCAAATCAGGTCTGCTGAGGAGCTCAGCACTGAGGTTCACCACAAAGCCAAGAACCAGCTTCTGGCACCGGGCTGTGTTTGCCAAGACCACGCTGTAAAGCTCTTCTGTTTCCCCTGCGAGATGTTGGCAGCCTCCTGCTTGCAGGAGTGACGGTGCTGCCTGGAACCATGTGTGAGCAGTCACAGCTTTGTGCTGCCCGCTCTGCACAACCATTGGCTTTCTGAAATGCAGTTTGGTGGGAGGGAGAAGAGTGTGAAGCACAGTCGGGCTGCAGAGCTGTCTTCACCTTTGGATGACCATGACCAGCAATGTGCCCTCATGGCTAAGGCTGATGGCATCCTGGAAGTGTATTAGAAGGGGGTGGTTAGTAGGTCAAGAGAGGTCCCTCTACTCCTCTACTCTGCCCTGGTGAGACCACACATGGAATATTGTGTCCAGTTCTGGGCCCCTCAGCTCAAGAAGGACATAGAACTCCTTGAAAGAGTCCAGCACAGGGCCACAAAGAGAACGGAGTGGAAGACTTTCCTTATGAGGACAAGTTGAGGAGGTTGGGCCTCTTTAGCCTGGAGAAGAGGAGACTGAGGGGTGACCTTATTAATGTTTATAAGTATGAAAAGGATGAGAGCCAGGAGGTTTTTTAATCAGGAGAACATGGGGGAAAGAGTACATGGCAGGAAGGCTTCACCCACAGAAAGGCCACTGACTGGGTTCATGGTAATGTTTTGTCTTTGGCTGAACTTGGAGATACCCACAGAAATCTGTTTGCACACATTTATGTATATAATAGGACTATATAATCATACCTAAAGTAGGAGTGCAGATGTACAAATTCTTTACAGAGACATGCAATAAAAGCTACTAATAAAGCAGGGAGGAGAGGTACAAAGTCTATTATTACAAGTATTAATTAGCATTACTCCATCCAGAAGAGGGCAATCGTGGCTGTATGTTTGGTCCATCATTATTTTATATACCTGTTGGCAGATGAGCCCAAGGCACTGATATTTTACAAACCATATTCCAGTGATTCACGTTGTGTGACAGAATGCAACCTATCAACAGCAAACACCTTTGCTGCAATCACATTCATTGTATCTGATCCTGTCTGTTGGACCATGCCTTGCCCAGAGTTGATCACCAGGCCACAGCCCGTGCAATTACCCACTTCAATAATCAGTGTCTGATTCTGATGAATTAGAGCCTGGGCTGCTGTATTGTTCAGAATAAATGAGATGATATAAATGGTATGGCAGGTAACAATGCCTTTGTAATAATGTATACAGCCATTAAGCTTAATGCAAAAGAAGGGGTCACTAAAATAATAAAGAGAAAGAAATAATCAGAAATAAAATTTAGAATGTATTTAAGGCTGTGGCTGTTGACCAGGCATGGCAGACTGAAAAGTACCCTCATTCTCTATAAAAGCATGAAGATTTCTGGCAGGGTACACAATGTGGCCTTGTTCACTTCAGCTCTCAAATCTCTTGAGGTTTCCAGGCCATTTGAAGTGGGTGACATGGCTGGTTTGCCCATGATGGTGTAAGTTTTGGCTGCTCCCTCAACTGCTATCCCCAACTCTGCTGACTCTGCCTATGCTGGCAATGGGCAGCCATCAAAGTATTGCAAGAGAAAACCCCAGGATGGTCTCACACGCTGCTACTACCCTAATCAGCATGCAGAGATTTGGGATAAACTCCTGGTGTCCTCTGAACCTTTGTTCCTGGTGTCCTTTGGTAACTCTGTCCTTAGCACCCCACCCCACATTCAGCTGAAATACTGGCTTCAACCAGAAGAAATCCCATACCCTACTGGTGTGGGGAGAGTTCTAAGAAGGAAATTGGGCACTTAGTACAATAAAATCAAGCTGTATATTAAGAGGCCATGCAGAGGAGCTGTCACCCCCACAGAAGACGTATGTGGCAAAGGCACAGCCTCAAGGAGCCCCTTCCTCCCACCCCCATCTCTGCAATGTGGGCCATTTTCAGAGAGGGGAAAAAAATCTTCAATTAAGATTATTCACATTAGAATAGTGCTTGTCCTGATGTATTTTACTATTAAATGTTCTTTATTCGACCTCCTGATTTGGCCAATATGGTTTTGAAACGTGAGCTCCCATAAGGACAGTTAATTATAAGGATCTCACCTGGTTTTATTCCAGTGGCACTTGTACTTACATTTCCTTACTACTTCTAACTTGCTCAAAGGTCACAGATATCTCCCAGGCATTCTCAGTTTCTCTTGTCATGTGTGATTTTTCCTTGTTTACAAATAAAAAAGTTTGCACTATTTTATGATATAACCTTCTGCAGGACAGGCTAGAAAATCACCACTGACTGGTACCTTTGTGACTGAGCTTTAGAGCATCTCACAATCCATTTCTAATGTTTGGGGCTTTTTTCTCCTCTTAAAATACTTCTTTTGCATCTGTGGTTATGAGTGAGACTTACTCATACCTCACTGCCCTTAACAGGTCCCCTGGTTAGTCAGGGATGGGGCTTTATTTTGGGGAATTGCTGCCAGTTGCTCTGGCTGCTTGAACAACCTCCTCAGCATTGTCAAACAAAGTGGTTTCCTGCTAATTCCTTTCAGGGCTTAGATGGATTTGGAATCAATCTTGCTGAGAAAGTCAGCCAGACAAAGAGGTAAAATCGTGACATGGTTAGTCATTTATATTTTACCTGAATGGGAGAGTAAGGGACTTTCTGCCAGTTCTTACACTTCATACAAAAGTTCTTTTCTACCATTTCTCAACAGAAGTTTGATTTTGGGTATCCCTTGCCTATGTCTTCCAAATCAATCCTCTGAATCCCTAACCCAGAGTTTAATATCATCCATTATTCAACACCTGCAGTAAGACTAACTTTAAAACTAGTAATCTCTCAGCAAAGCTGTGCAATTAATGCTGAAATACCTCAAGTACAGAATAATACCAAATAGCACTCCCCATGGCCTTCCTCCCAGCATCCCAAGATGCTGATAGCCTTTCCTGAAGTCTCTAGTTATCAAATATTCTCTAAGATTTAGTGGTAGATCCTGCCTCACCTAAGTGAGCATTTTGCATTAAAATGAAATATATTTTCCCTTCAAATTTCTGCATGGACTCTCCACCAGCTCACAGTGCACCCATTTCATGCCAGACTTGAACGATCAAAATGTACCCACTAATGAACTTTCCCCACTTAAATGTTCTCTATCACTTTTAGCACTCTTTAATTTGCTGTATAAATTATTTGGTGCTTTCTCTAGCTGCTGCTGCCCCAGAGCATCCAGCCTGACCAGGTAAGAGGGGTGATGTGGAGCACCCACCATGGTTGCCTCAGCAACAACCACTGCCCCCACTCACTCCCACTATGGAAGGGGGCTTTAACATGCTGGTATTTTCCTTTTTCCATGAAGTATTAGGCTATGGCCTGCCTTTGGACAAAGCTTTTGCTCTGGATGCCTTCACAGCCTTCACAACTGCTGTGGTATATATTTTACTTGAAAACATTGCATTTAGTGCAATATAAAGAGGTCATCATTGTTTAGCTGTGCTCACCATTGGTCTTCTTTCCTTCTATTCTCTTTCCAACTGCTTTCCCAATGTCTTCCTAGTGTTATCCAGTCTATACTAGGCTCACTTTTTCTTGCTCGCACTACATACAGCGCAGTTATGTTTCTTCCCCCAAGCTCAGTGTCCTCAGAGGAGTATTTAGGTTAAGAGCAGTTTATTCCTGGCTGGAACTGCAGCAATTGTGTGCGGGTTCATAAGCCAGGATTCTCCTTTGCTTCAGGCGGCCACTAAAAGCCAAGGTGATGAAGATTAAAGTGGAGAGGTGCAGCAGTGGGGCATGAAGCATCCCTACCGCTGTGGTGAGGATGAGCCCACGGCACACTGGTGTTTGGGGCATGGCAGCTGCACGGGGGGCGAACGATCCTATTAGCAGGCAGAAACACATGTGGAAAAAGTGGCCAAATGGTGCAATAAACTCATAGTCCTCTGCTCAGCTGCTCCCCAGCAAACAGAAAGAAAGGCTTATGTGCCAGCTGAGGCTGACGGATCCAGGAGCCTTTACTGGACAAGACCAAGCAAGGGTATGCTGAAGATACACTGTGAACCCTACCACAGCTCTGTTATCTGCTCTTTGTTTCTCACCATGCCTTCATTTTTCACTTCTCCTATGAAGACAGGCTGAGAGAGATGGGGTGGTTCAGCCTGGAGAAGGAAAGGCATTCCTCTGTGTGGTCTCACCGGACAGATGCCTATGGAGCTGACCAGGCATTACACAGCTATATTGTTAGTAAATATTTCTATTTAGTATGGATCTTTGGGTGGGAAAAGTGAGCCAGGACTGAATATATGGATCTGACTCATGGATACGGTGGAATAGAGGTGCCGGAGCAGGTTTAGGGTAGTGAAATTAAACCTGCATCTCCAGCAACTTCAGAAGGAGTAACACTGGAAAGGAGAGGGTTAAAAATATATATGGGTTTTAGCTTTGTGTGCTAGCTCCAGAAAGGACTGGGTCATCTCTGTGGAGAGGCTTCAGCAATATGTCATAGCTAATGATGTCAGTGCTGAGGAAAAGGTGGCAGTTTAAGTGAGTATAATAGGGGTAAAACCTCTAACCTGCTGTGCAGCCGCAGTGCTCCTGCTCAGCCAGCAGACAAAACAATTTCTGGGAGAGAAATTTCCTCAGCGCCCACATCTGCTGGAGACTGCAGAGCTTCCCTGCTATTATCAGCCTGAGAAAAAACGAAACCATTTTGGGCTAAGTGCCTGAATTAAGGAAATTAGCAGAATGTCATCGGTTAGAGGAGAGCTTAAACGCTGCAGTACCAGGGACCAGCTACAACATGACATGTAAAATAGCGCAGTGCACAGCCGTCACCACCCAGGGCTCCTCCAGCTCCTCTAACATGAGCATCAGAAAGAGTTGTAGCAGCAGCTGCTACCTGACACGCCAGAGAAATGCAACCAAGGCACAAAGGATGATCAGGAGCTGCACTGGAGATCAGCCTGGATGCTCAGCGTGGCTCTCCAGCATCTGCATGGGCTTTCTCTGCAGAGAACAGTCCCACAGTGCAAATAAGATGCTTGGGTTTCTGTGCTTAGCTCAAGGAGGGACTCTTTGGAAGCTGTGAGACACTGGGAAAGGCAGGGAGGGAGCATGGGGCACTGCAGACAAGCTGAAATTCTGTCTACCAAGATGACTGAGAGATTTCAGTTCAAGGATGGGAAACTGAGTCCGTGTAGGATGCTGGATAGTCCATGTGGCACAACTGTCTAATTTAGGTGATAAAAATCTACATGTTATCTGGGTTCCTTTACAAAGGGAGGAAGCACAATTTATAGTGAGGTTTGCTCTGGTCCCGCTGGTTTTGTAATTTCATGGTAGGATTATCAGGAGCTGCTGGAAGAGATGAAGTTGCAGAACCTCAGTGCTTTTAATCCCCATTTCTCTTACCAGAGGTACCACATGGATGCTGTATATGTCGAATTCAGTGTATGCACTTCTTGACAGGGAATGTCTGAGAGGTGATTTGACTCGGTGATGTACACAGCACACCAGGGTTTCAGAAATTATTGTGTGGTCCAGCCAGACCTGGTATTGGTGGAGTGACCTCCCAACAGACAAGAGCATGGGACAGGATGAAGCCTAAAATGCACAACAGTGTTTGAAGGGGAAATAAGCTCTGAGTATCTGAAAATTTATTCCTTTGACTGTAAGAAACTCGGTGCAGAGCTTCAGCCTGAACAGCTGCTTTAATTATTCCCAATGTTAATCACAGGGATGTGAATAAAAAAAAGGTGCTGGTGAAAGGCAGTTGTCTTCTCACGCTTGCTGACAACCCAGCCTAGCATGTCCTTTGCCCAGAATAGAGAGTGTTTTCCTCATTAGCTGAATTCTCTACCATCTCCCTCTCCCCAGGTCTATTAGCAGGGGAGTTTGAGCACTGTGAAGATGAACGCACACAGTCCACAGTGCAGTGTGACAGCAACAGCTCTCACAGCACTCAGCAAGATGAACTTTCATCAAAGCCTGACCTCCCCAGAAGTACACTGGCTCTGACAAACTTTTCTGTGGGCAGGTTTCTCATCTACATGGGAAAACTACTGGAGCAAGGTTCTAGAGTAGGCAGGAGTCGAGGCACGATGTTACGAGCAGCGATGAAATTTCTGCTCTCCCTGCATGGTGACCTCCTGTACGCCCAGTGCCAGACTGCTGGCTGCTGTGGGCAGACATATGCCAAGGTTTTGATCATTTTGGCCATGGGAAAACCCTCAGAAGAAAGGTTCAGCAAGAACAGCAGTGGGTAATTAACTGATCCAGAGCAGCAAATTACCTCTGATTATTTATTTAATTGTTATATATATAAAATAATATATAACATTATATAATATATAAATTTTATAGATATATAAGACAAAAGATTGCAGGCATGAGATGATCACCCTGACTCACACCAGCTCCTCTGAGATGGGCTTCTTCAGCTCCTGCCACACCAAAATGGGAACAAAGAAACTTACACCCCTTTGATACCCTTGTTTTCCAGCCAGCCTTCTCCCGTGGCACAAGCTTAATAACAGACTCCTTAAAAGCATCACCACAGATAGGGACTTGGGATCTTCATGCTTTGGTTGCAGCATAATGGAAAGTATAATTCATTACCAAATATGAAACACTTCCAGTCTTTTTTTTCTGAGATATATATATATATGTAAAAAATGGATCCTGTTGGTAATCATGTCAGGATGTCCTGAAGAAAAGTGAGTACTTACTCTGGAAAAATTAGGGAGCATCTTTTTTCTTTATTTGTTTGAGGTGCCTCTGGTGGGAGCTGTGATTAGAGCCTGGAGCAGGTTATTGCATACCTGCGTGGCTGGGTCACTTGTGTTTGTATATGGCTAATAAAAACAGTTATCAGGAAGCCAATTATATTAGTTCCTGTATTATTATGGTGTGTAAGGAGCAAGGACATAACACTGTTTCTCTCATCTTTCTGCTGTTTTCCATCTCTTTTAACAAGAGCATTACAGCAGATGCTGTCAAGAATTTTAATAAAACAAACTTGTCTTTATAGGCTAGAAACATATTAGAGGGTCTAAGTGAGGGAAATTACTCTTCTCTCCCACTCCCTCCTCCCCATCCCTCCCTTGCAGTTGCTCCCCTGAGCACTCTATGCTGTGGAGTTCTTCCTCTTCCAGGAAACCCAAAGTACAAAGAACCCCCTGAAAAAGCCCTGCATGAAGATTTTATGATTATTTGATGCTTCTCTGGCTACCTGGATACATACTCACACTGTCAGTCAGTCCCCATCGCCCCTTCCCCTGCACGGAGCTCCAACCAGTCCTGAGGTGGTGGCAGAGCCCATCCCCAGACCCCTTGGGTGTTGACAAGAAGGCAAATGTGAGCAGTGGGAACTGTACCATGGGGGTCCTGCCTGCAGAGCCTGGCTGTGCTAAGCAAGGTGGTATGGCTAGAGAACATCCTTTGTGTGGACAGTGCCTTGCTGGAAACAGCCTGACCAAACCACAGCATCACCCCAAGGGATGACAATACAGGAGGTTTGTTACACTGAGCTACTGAGGACTGAAAAAGAAAAAAAACAGAAAAAAGAAAGGGGGAAGGAAAAAAACTAAAAGGGAACCCAGGAAATACGCCAATAAAATGTAACCTGATTAAATGTTGCACAGCTGCTGCTAGCAATACAGAAGAGACATCGTCTGTCTCCTGTCCTCAAACAGAGCATGGAGACTGCTGTACTCACAAAAATCCAATCATGTACGTGTAGGAGAGCAATTCCTTTCTGTGTCTGCCCCTGATCTGCTCCTTTGTCTTTTTTCCTCTCCAGGTGAGTCAAGGCAGGTCCTACCCTGTTATCTTTTGGACCTGACACACAGACAAACCTCTGCTTGGTGGTAGAGGTGCTGTGAGTGAAGCCCTCTGCATCTAGCTGAGGAAGGAGGGAAGCTGGAGCTCCGTGGGGAGAGCCCAGACGGGACCATTTTAAGGTGGGTGTTTCTCCTGCTGTGCCCTTCCCACACTTTCTGAAGCTGATCATACTGCCTGGGAACGAATCCTACAAGATTTCAGTATCCAACTATGACAAAAATCTCTCCTGGGCAAGTGTCAGTACTCAGAGACAACAGTAACTACAGCCAAGAGTCTGGTACAGGGACACCCTCACTTTAGGCTTGGGGAGAGGGAAGTTATCTGACCTAACTCAGCAGTGAAGCTACAGAGATGGTGAGACCTTAGTGAAATATTTCCTACTGAAAAATAAAAAACAAACCACCAAAAAGCAGTTTTGTAAGGCAAGTTGCTAAAAAATTGAGTGAGCTGTTGAGAGTGTTTAATTATCTCTTTTCCTAAAATGGGATGATTAACTTTACAGTCCCTGGACAAATGGGTGAAAACACCTTTAGTCCTTGAGAATAAAAGCAGGAGGAAGTGCTGGTGAGCAGCCCCTGACCTGCCAAGCAGAGCCACGGCTGGAGGTGCAGCCTGGGGAGAGGAGATGGACCTGGGAGCAGAAATATGCAGGGAAATTCAGGCTTTAGCTCTCTACCTGGGTCTGGAGATCCTAAAACCTTCAAAATGGATGTGTGCAAATCCCTCTGTTTTTTTTTTTGTGCAAAAACATCTTCCTAGCTCTTTATGCTGACCTGGAATGGTCAGCAGCCTCCTAGCACTGAGGTAGGGTATCCCAGTAGTTGTTTTCTTACCAAGTGCAATGTCCTGATGTATTTTGCTGGGGATTATTTTTATATTTTGTGATTAAGCTACTCAGTTGTCTTTTTAATGGTGGGATGTTGGGTTTTTTTTGGCATATTCTGTGCTTGTAGAAAGACTTTGTGTAAAGAAGTCTGCCAGTTCACGAATGGAAATAAAGACACCTAACCCTCTAAGGCTGGTGTGTTCCTACAGAGGAGGAGGTCTGTTGGTGTCCCAGAGATGGTAACTGCAAAACTGTGCCTGAAGTTCTCTGTGTCTGCACTTTTCAAAAAAGTGAGTCCCCCCTACCTAGAAGATTAGGCTGTACCTTTGCCCACGTACCTAGTTACAACCAGCTTTGAGTGCAGCCTTTGGGAAGAAGGAATAAAGGACTTTTTAAGTCAGACTTTCTGGTGCTGATCCTCTGTCAGAGTGTTTTGTCTAAGTCTGCTTCTCCACGGCGGGTCAGAAGGGCTTGGCTGCACCCAGGGGCAGGGTGGGATGCTGTGGGGAAGCAGGGCAGAATTAGGATGGGGTTTGTGTCTTGGTCTCCCTAAGCAAGCCCTGTGCAAGGAAACTGAGCAGCATCTTGCTGGCCTCTGGGCAGGGGTTAGTAGAAGGCAATCTGTGGCAATCCTCAGAATAAACTCGGTCATGAGTTTAAACAAAAGGAACAGTGTCCTAACGTGGAGCTAATACAGTTTCTGGGGGAAAAGCAAAAAAATCAAATGCCATTTTGAAGAGCTTGATATATTTTCATATACTTACAAGACAGAGACAAACATCCTTCTAATGAAAATTGTCTGTTCAGATACAAATAGTGCTTCATGCCCACATAATGCAAACACACAACTTTGTGTTTCAAGTCCCCTTGGGGATGCTGGCACCTTGCTCTGCGATGGAAATATTTGCTTCAACTGCAAGAAATTAATTTTAGGGTAGCTTATTATGCACCACAAACCTTTTTAATACTGATCATAAAGCTGGAAGAAAAGGAAAAGAGACGCGTCTCCTACTTGATTTAAAGCACTTAAGTTGCTATATATTATTTATAATTTTATCCTCAGCATGGAAGGCAACACTTCTAATACCTGGCCATCAGTACCACACTGGCATTTGAAAACTATAGCTGCAAAGTTGGTCTGTTTTATTTATCTTTTTTAGACAATAAAACGTGATGTATGGTAGTTGCTAACTTCATATAGGTACTGATTTGGGACTTTTTAGTGTCATAAAACCTCTGAAGCAGAGACTCATGGAATGTGAAACACTGACATAGTGCCTCTGGAGCACAGAGGCAAAAGCTGCCTGATGAAGATGGGTTATTTGTGGTGGTGTGGTGCCTGGAATTGCAAACACTGGGGGGGTTAGTTGCACACACACACACTCACACACACACACACACACACACAACTTGCCCAACTTTCCAAATGCTGGGTGTGGATGGAGTAGTCTGACAATTGCCCTTTTTGGTGGGGGGGTGGAAATAAGAGGAGGGGAGAAGGAAATGCTGCTTCAGAGAAGTAAATGGTCAGACTCATAACTTGTGTGTAGTCGAAAGGGCAACTGGTACTTAAACAGGCTGCAGAGTGCATCTTGTTTAACCATTCGGAGACATAAACACTGCAGCAAATTCACCCTGGTTGTGCAAAAGCTGGTGGAGGAAACCCTTTACACATGCAGCAACTGCCCGGATCAAAGTGTTCACCCAAAAAGCACTATGGGAATATATAATTAACATAAAGTGCTAGTCAAGCTGCTGCTTGCTTCTGGAACCACAGGCTTCCAAAACTTTTTATGAAGTATTTCATTTCCTTCAAAGCTGTTCCATACCATGTAAATAAATGACACCATCAAAATCATAACTCTTGCAAACCTTTGGATGCAAACCCCAAAGTTCAATATATGTTGCAAACTTGGGGTTTAGTTTGCTTTTTTTTTTTTTTTGGCTTTTTTTTTTTTTTCTTCAATTGTTAAAATGAGCAACAGGGAAAACTTTCTTTTCAGGACTTAGTTAAAATTTTCCAAAGACTTATGTTTATTGCTTTTACACCTTCAGCTGGTAGAAATTAGATTAGGCTCTGATTATCCACTTCTTCTTTTAATACGCTGTACAAAGTCATCTGAAAGTACCAAAATTAGCACTGTCATCGTCTGTGTTGTCCGTTTTACTGCAGCACAGAGCCGTGATATACTCAAATAATATACCTGTGGTGTCTGTTACTAGCACAGTCTCCTGTTTGTCTCAGCCCTCACATGCATACAAATTCATTACATACATTTTCCTCTTTCAAGAACGCATACAGTTGGAGCATCAGCCATTTACACACACAGAGCAGAAATAAAGCAGTGCATTTTCTTCATTCCTCTCCCCCTCATGCTAATGAAAATTACTGAGGAAGGAGAGAAAAAAAAAAAGAAGCCCACAGAAAATGCAGTTCCCCCAGCATCACCCACATCGCAGCAGACAGCACAATTCTGTACTTACAGATCTTAACAGTGAAATGTCTCAGGATCTTTACAATTTTCTGCAGAACTGTTTCAAGCTCTCAGCAAGCCACAGTGTTCATCGAGGCAGAACAGAGCCGTATGGAAGGTCTATGCAGCTGGGAGATAATGGAACTATTTTCCCAGCTGGGACTACAAGCCTTTTATCCACTGAGCATTGCGTGTCTCTCCACTGGTATTAACTGTGAAATACACTGCTTTCCCGTTGTACTCCTGCTAGGACCCACACAATTAGTGCCTGAATCGGATAAACAGCTACTACCACGCTCTATGCATATTCCTATCTGGAAATCTTGAATGTATGAAAATTAGCTGTGTGCTGCTCATCCTTCAAGCGAGCTGAGAGAGCGAAAGCGCAGCTGTCATGCTAGGAGCATGAAAGATTAAATGTGCTCTTGCTATTCTTTTCCTACAAATACGAGCTCCTGTCAGGTAATCGGAAAGCCTCTCTCCTTGAAAACTGGGTCAGTACTTGGTATTAGGTTTAGAACAGGGATAGAAATAATTTTGTTTAGTCTTGGGTCCCACAATCGCTGCCTGTGCTCTGTAAGATTAAAGTGAGCTGGCACTGGGATTACATCCCAGAGCTGACTGTCCTCTTGAACTATTTAACTACCCCTCCATATTTTAGACATTATAAAAATGAAATAAATAAAAAAACCTTGCATGTCGTAGCACAGACCTAAGTCCTGATTACACATAAACTTCAAACCTGCTTAGATTTTCCCTTTTTCCTCCTGGGACCGCTTCAGCAGAGATCAAATGCAAAGCTCAGACAGGGGGAATGCCTTTCCATTAGTAAGCAAAAGTTATTTGTATTCACAGGGGATAGAAGTGGAAACAGCAGTTTGCAGAATGTTTCTGCCAAGGAAAGTGCAGTTGTGTCACAGGCATTGCTTCACAACGTTTTAATGTAATCTCAGTGTAAATCCATTAGGATGTAATGGGATTAATTGCATGCCTGTCTGAGCAATGGCAAGTGGAGAGGATGTGGAAGTCAAGTGGCAGAAGCACACAGGAGCACGTGGGTGCCTTGAGTAGACCGAAACAACAATTTGATCAACAAAAGGGGAGGAGTGTGCATCCTTTTTTGTTTAATTTCTCACCACCTATAGACCAGAAGTGCACCTGTGCCTCCCCTTTGCTGCCAGCACAACTGCTGACTGTAAACTTGCACCAGGAGCCTGGTGGCACCACCTCAGTGGCTTTGCCAACGTACCAAACACTTTGGGACACTTCCCCCTCCCTGCAATACAGTTAGGATGTGTCGAGGTCTCCTTGCTCATCATCATGTGATTGAGCCTCCATGGTCACTGTCAACCCATTGCTGAGTGGCAATGATGTCGCTGATGTTACTTGAGGTGGGTGTTGAGTTAAGACACTGTTGAAGAAGGATGGAGTAACAATACAGGAGAGAAGGTAAAGATGATCTCCTTCCTAATGGTAGAGGAAAGGAGGTTTCTGTCACTCCTCTGCAGAGGAGGATGGCTCACTGGACACAATTTAAGAGATTTGAGTTCAACCCAACCTCCATGGGGGACTTCTCTTATGACGTTGGCAGTGCCTCAGTTTCCCTGGTCTGCTCTTCATGTATAAAATACAGACAGCAGGACTACAGGAACTCACAGGATGTGCACAGAAGTGCCAGACTTGCCATGCCAGCCCCATGGGACCGGTATGGCGAGCCCTCCCCTCCCACTTCAGAGCTCACAGCCATCCTCCTGATTAACATAAACAATTTTACACTTCCACCATGTGAGCATCTAAAATGAGCTTTACCGACAATTAATTAAGCCTCGCAGCACCTTCTAAAGTAGACAGGCATTATAATTAGCAGTTCTATTTTTAATTAGGAATAAAATTTGAAATGGAATTTTAGGTATTTCCTCATTAAAATTTTCTTTTAAATAATGTCAGGGCTTTTTTCAAGACTAAATAGACAAAGAGTTTGTTACAACAGCTTAACCCAAGCTTCTCATTGCCAATTTTAAAAGTTTATTACAAGTCTAATATTTTCCATGTCAAAACAAATTATTTTGCTCCTGCATTGGTTGTCTAACAAGCAGGTCTGGGAATTTCTCAGGAAATTAATGCTGCTAAAACTTTTGCAGTTCCAAACATTTTAGAAATGTCCCTTCTACAGGTGGATTATTCATTTCAAGGTCTAATTCAGGAAAGACTGCAACACTTACTTAGATGTCTGAATTTTGAACTTCTGAACCTTTGAATTGTCTTTTTATTAAAACCTGTGAAGTTCTGACTTAGAACTACATTATACTCTAGTAAATATTATGCCTAGATTTTGCTTAGATATTTAAGAAATGACACAGAAAACGATGATAAAGTTGAGTATCAAAACAGCCCGTTCGTAAAGGTCAAGATAAAACATCTAAATGTTACCAAAATGTTGTGGGTTTGCCCACTTTTCTTTCAAAATAAAATTTCATTGACAATTCTTTGTTCAATATTTTGCTTTTGAAACATTGTGTTACTCTGGCTGAAAAAGCTGTCTCTAAAAAAGTCTATCTAATATGTGACCTTATTGTGTATCCCACTGTCAGAAGCCCCTTAAACAAACCTTTTCCAGCATTAAGCCTTTTTGCTGCTCCTGTTTTGGTTTTGGCAGAGTCAGAGCACAGGCAATTGCTGCTGTGTTGTAAAGCTGTCTGGGGGGAGACTTGAGAACCTCAGCAGTCTACAATGGGCCTCTGGTCACCCCAAAAGTTGGCCCTGGGTTATAGAGTGACAAAAGTTTCTGTAGCTCAAAATGAACAGCACAAAGTCCTTGGGTACCTTTCAGGACACTTTTGTAGGCTAAAAATAACTCAGAGATAGGATCTGGTCTATAAACTAGACAGGAGATAGAATCTGGAGTGTAAGCTGGAAGACAGAAGTGAATTAGCAGGAGTTGGGCCAAGGTGTCTCTTGCAAAAACTCCGCTGAGGAAAGATCTGGAAGACACTTTCTCCTCTGTTTCCTGGGTAAAAACTGGAGATGATTTCAAATGATACATGCAGTTTTTTGTGAGAGCTGTCACCATGCCTTCAGGAGGAGATACAGCCTTCCAGCTCTCTGCAGACTTCTTGTGGCTGCGTCAGTTTTTCCATTCCTCCTTTAGACAGAGTAGATAAATCCAAGATGTCTTTAGCAACATTTTAAAGTGAATTAGATCAAGGACTAATATGATCTAGACTCTTTCTGCCGCGCGCAAACTGCACCTTGTCCTTGAGTTAGTCCCTACAATCACAAAGGGAAAAATTTAAGGCCTGAGATGAAACTCCTGTGAACAAAGGAATGCAATCGCATCCTATGAGGTGCTTCATTCAGGCAGTGCCACCTACTGCTTCGAAACTCATCTATTAAGCAACCTAAACTGCTCTTTATGCTCTGCATAGGGTTCTGGCTACACTAAAACCTTCGAACCTCCGAATCCATAGGCACTGCTCAAGTAAGATTGAAAGGGAAGTTTGCAGAGCTTATCCAGTGATCACCCCAGAGGTAAAAATCCTGGGTCTGAGTCACCAACCAAATGGTTCCGGGCACAAGAAGTGGCTCTACTACAGGCATCCTGTGTGATACTGAAGAAAGTCCCTACCTAAAGCTACTGCTCACTGCTTTTGTAAAGCTTCACAGCGTTTCTGCGTAGTGCCAGCAGGTAATTACTTCTCAAATTATTGGCTTAGTTTCCCCTCAGTCCTCTTAGACATATTCTAAAACAAATTGCAACGCGCAGTAATTGCAAACTAAATGCTAGATGAATGCACCTTTGCAATTTTTTCTAGTACAGAAGCCATGCAATTACAGATTCATGCAGTTATATTAAAAGTCTTGTCAGAGACAGACATTGGAATACATGGATAATGGAGACTGGAGAGCAAAGGTTCACTTGCATTATAGCAAAAATCAAAATGTGCTATGAATTAATTGAGCTACTGGACAAGCTGGACAGTTGAACAGTGCAAGCATTGGTGAGTGATCTGATCTTGCATAAAGGAGGCCTTGAAGGCTTTGAAGGCCTCGAAGGCCTTGAAGGCCTCAAAGGCCTCGAAGGCCTCTTTTATGACACAAATAATGGATTACGGTTCCCTAAGCTCCCCAAAAGTCTGCTGCTGGAGCTGTGCTGCTTCCCTCCAGTAGAATACAGCAGTTGGCAGAAGAGATAAAAAAACCTAAACAAATCAAAGCCACCAACCTTTTTGATGACTTACGGGCAAGACATTATCATTAGGAAGGGAAGAGATACAATCACTCCAGCAATAAAGTGTGAAAGTTACTGGAGAGCAATAATTAAAGTCAATGCCTCATGACTGCTTCCATACATCATGACTTGATTTAGCTACTCAATGAGATTAGTAATTTTCACAGTGTGTTGCTATTTATTCAATGGGAAACTTCCTTAGATGGCTGATCAGCTCATAGACCTGGGCTGAAGAGAAACCCCATATCTCAAACTAATACTAGTATATGTGTGGCCATATGGAGTTGTCTCTGTAGCCTTCTGGAAAGAGGAAAGGAATTTGCTCTGGAATCAATGCTTAATTTTAAAATTTTTTTCATTTTTGTGCAAAGAGGGTTTTTTAAAAATTATTTTTAAATCTTTCTCAAGCTCTTACCACGCAACTGGAGAGAACCCAAAGTCTCCATATCATGTCTACTCAGTATGTTCTAGCACTGTGAGTCATATGGAAGAATGCTAATACAGACATTGTGTAATTATAGGAAATACAAGTTAATATAGAGAAGCTGTTTATTCTGTAGTCTTTGTAGACTTTACCTTACTTTGGGCAGGGGAGGAAACTAAAAGAAAAGAGACCTCCAAGTTTCACTTACCTTCATCAAGGTGTATGTACATTTAGCTGTCTCTCTATTAAGTGTAAGAAGACACAATTAAAAACATGGAGCTCATCGGTCTTCTTCACACTAGATCCACAGAAGAATCACATTAACTACTTCAGCCCTTGTCTGTATTCCACAAAATTCTTTTTCTCTTCCTGAACTTCAATCTGTGTCTCCCACATCTGGTTTGTTTAGGTCTCTGGTTTATAGTGACTGAGCAGAGTTATGGCAACCCCATTCCAGGCTCCACTTGGTGATGTGTTGATAAGACTGGGAGTAATTAGTTTCCAGCCACTCATGCACACAAGCACTCCTGCACGCACACAGACACAAATATAAGAGCAAACAAGCCCTCTGAACTCTTGAGGCTCTAACTCACCACGAAGAGGATAAGAGAGGGAAAGAAGCCGTTCAGCGATGCCGTTAGACCTTGCATTAAAGCACCACATTGATCTCTGTCTCTAGAATAAATGTAAAGGTTTAGTGGGTGTTAATCCTCACAAAATGCACTGCTTATTAATGATCGCTCCAGCAAAGGTGACCTCTGGAGCCATGAATAATGCTCTGAGTAGAGCCTAAACGGTTCCTGTGCTTCCATTTGATCTGTGTTATTCTCTGATGCCATTTCATTTTTGCTACATGGCAATGGATTTGAAAACTTTCCATCCTCTACGGACACCTGGTTCTGACTGGGGGCGGGAAACACTCAAATCAATACCTGTGAGCTTATCTATAATGGAACTGGAAGCTCTTTAACCCCAGGACTGAAATGTCAGGCCTGACTGGAGATAACTGGACAAGGAAATTTTATAAGTATAAGCAAAACTAAGTACAAAGGCTTTTATTAAAGTTATTTTTGATATGGCTGGTGGTGTTATTAGATGTGGTTTCTGTTTTGAAAGCATAGCCAAGTTCAACCACTGTTGAACAGCCTTAGCTATCAAGACAATTACAGTGTTCTCAGTGATACTTTCTCATGCCCTCAGAATGGCTTTGTGGATGACTCTAGGATGATTTTCTATTTGTAGCAATTTGGTGGGTTTATCTATTTTTCTGTTTTCTTTGGGGTTTTGTGTGGGGTGTGGGTTTGTATTTTTTTTACTTGTTTGGGTTTTGGTTTAGCTTTGGCTTTTTTGTTTGTTTGTTTTGGGGTTTTTTTTCCTGTTTTTTTTTTTTTTTAATAAGCAGCCATCTGAGAAAACACCAGTTACTTGTGTGTTTCTGGATTTTTAAGGTTGTATTAGTGGCTGTATCTTCCTGGATGTGAGGTACCAAATAAGTGTGTCACTTTTGACGTTCCTTAAGGGAGAGAAAACTCTAAGAATGGAGTCTGGAAATGACAATGAACTTCCATTACTGCACTGCACAATTCTGCTAAATGGTCAGTGAATCGATGTCCATCATCTGTGCTAGGTGAAGGAGAAGTCTACAAAGACATCACTGGCTGTAAGTATAGGGTACTAGATGTCACATAAAGGGTATCAGCTGGAAGTAGTCATTCAGCTGTGAGACAGAGATTGGACAACTAGACTGAAATAGAATAATTCACAAAACCTCTCCATTTACAGGCCTTAGTGTAGCTGCACACCAAGCTGCTCCATTCAAGCAGAGTTTTCTCTTATCTAAAACTTGTCAGGTTGTTCAGAGGTCACATTTTGCAGAAGTGCTTGCAGATCTTACCTATTCCCTCTGCAGATGTATCTCTGTGGACCAACATTCTGGGACAAGCAGAAGGTCATCTCCTGGTGACGCTGCCACTCTTTGGGACACACATTTCCCATTCTTTTCATGAAGTTTCTGCAGATTTTGTAATACCAGCTAATACCAAAGGTTTTCAATGTATCTGTTTTCCCTTGTGTATTCATTCTACAAGTCCTCAGTGACTCTAGCATCATTACTTTATTTCTACAGTTAATATATAGTTTTTCCCAGATGTCTCAGAAAATAAAATGTCAGTAGGTAACACTGCAGGCTGTTCATCACTTCCAGGCTGTTCATCACTGTTCATCACTTCCAGAACTTCTAGTAGAACTTCTTACCTTTTCTTCACTGTACACTTTGCATTTCTTATATTACATGTCATTATCACAATGCTTCTAAGAAATTTCTGTTCTAATATTGAGCACTACTCCTTGAATTAATAAAGAAGAATGCAAAATTCCTGCCAACCTGCATTGGGACACCCTTCTCCTTTTCCTTCTCAGCAGTTGTTGTACAATTCTACTCCACTTCTGCCTTGGATTGCATGGGCATTTCTTACATCAGCCTACAACATTTATTATACTCCTTTGCCAGCTATTCTTCCTCAGTCTTCTCTTTCGTACCAATTTTGTACTTGAAAACAAACATCCCTTTCAGGGGATGGGGGAACAAGGGCAGCTGGGAGAAGGAAGCTGTTTCTGACACTATTCAGCCCTCAATTTTTCTGCTTTTTGATAAAATTGCCAATCTAGTGCACAATGCTGCTATAATTTAGCTCATGTGCAATGCTGTCAGCCCTGTCTACCTAACCTGAGACACTTAGCTGTGCATTCCGTGTCAAAACACTAATGCCCCCCCTCACTACATCAAAATTAACAAATGGGGGGGGGGGAAAAGTGTTAAAAAATGTGTCTGCAGAAGCTGAGAAGTCTTGGCTGTGGGGTTTTTCTGCTGACTTCATATGAACTCAGATGAAGTTTATCGTTCTTAAACTTTCCACGTCCTCTAAGAAAATGAATCGTTGCTATATAAGGTGAGAATTACCTTTGAAGAACTTGAAAATCCATTATTTTATCTTAGTTTTTAATTCTACTTGTTCATTGGGGGGTGGCTAGTTCTTAGAATGAATGAAACAAACTCAAAAGTGCAAATATTACAGCTAGTTAAAATACTAAATATTTTTAAACCTTGGCACCTATATTTATATTTGAATATTTAAATAATCATGGCTTAATACTCATACAAAAAAACTCATGGCTGTGATGGGGAAGGTCTGAACCACAATCTCAGCTCCTCTCTAAGGCCCAGTCAGCCTTTTTCTCTCAAACCACAGGGGTCTGACCAGACCATTTAGCACAAATAAGCATGAAACAGAGAGAAAAGGTCTCAAAAACTCGCTGTGGTGGCTGTAGCTGTCTTTTCTGTGCAAGGGGCACCGATGGGCTTCAGGGGTTTTAAACAGAGGATGATGCTGGGACAACAGTGAAGCCTGCATGCACAGATGAGAGAGCACAAAATTAGAAGGGGATTTTGTTGGTAAGTATGATGGGTTTGTTATTCAAGTTCTGCAGAAAAGATTTGTGCCTATAATATCCATTTATGGGTGTCTTTGCATCTCATTTTTATTTTTATAGGCAGCAGCATCATGGGGTCGTGACTTTTGTAGTTCTCAAACTTGCTCAAATATCTTGAGTGTAACGAGGTGGAACATAGGTGATAGGACAGTATGTTGTCTTGGGTGCAAATCATAGCAGCCCTGCCTGGGCTCTGGTTTCAGAGAAAGCTTTCAACAGTCACCAGTCTTGAAGCCTAAGTAAACCTGTCTTTTTACCACTCGATGAATGCAACCCATACACTGCCTGTCCTTCCCAAATTCTGGCAATTGAGCCCTTATCCTAGAGATAGGAAACAAAATTGCATAGCAGACTTCTATGTTGGTATTAAAGTTGGCATGTCCTGCCTGTTGATGAACCCAGTTCAGCTGGCTAAACTCACCAGCGTGTGGCTTCCCAAGTGCTTCTCTATTTGCTTTAATATAGGTTAAAACCTAAACAAAACCTCAAAATGACCCAAAAGAAAGCAAAGAACTTCACCAACAATAATACTAGTCATTAGCATTAGGACTCTGAAGGATGGTAATGCTGTTGTTTTGATTTCCAGGATTTCCAGGCTAAAGATTGCTGAAGAAGTTGAAATGGTCTGTAAGGATACGCATGAATTGCAGCAAGGAAGGATCTATCACCAATAAGATGTTCATCCAAGCATCTGTTTACCTGCTCTCCATCTGGAGCCCAAGTGCAAGGAAGCAGATAATTGTTGATTATGGAGACACAGGTTAGAGAATGTTAAAAGTGAAACAAACAGGGACAACAATATAGATTCACTTGAGCAGGTAAATGACTTGGTATTATGGTTAATACAAAGGTATTAGGAATTAAAATCTATATATACTGCATCACAGTCACAGTACCCACAGAAACAGAGGTAGATAAAGAGTGGATTAAAACCAGAAAATGCATTCACTTTTTCTCCATCATTTTTGGATCCTTTACAGGCTTTAGTCTCTCGGCACATTTCAGCACTGGAAGAAAATGCTGGATATAAGCTCTAAAATGTATCCATCTTCATCTAAAAGAAGAAAACAAACTTCTTTTTGAAAAGATGAATATTGTGACAGTTCACATAAACTGCAGGCAGATTAGACTGCACTGTGTTTACTGTTAGAAAATATTCCAACAAGCCTTCAAGTACTACTGCTCCTTGCTCTACCTCCTGATTATTCAGGCTCCTTCATTTTAAGCTTGGCACTGATGGCAGTGGTGTTAGATCAGTGTAAAGGAATAATTTAGCCCGCTCTATATGCTTATCCAGATCTATGTGTTTATCCAGTCAGCCAGCTTCCCCAGGGCTCACCAATGTTTGAGCATCTCTGGCTTTAACACCATTCTATCTAATTGGAAATATAAACAGTAGAGAGTCCATGGTATAGCACTAGCTGTTGTATTAGGTCTTCCTTTAGGTAACTAGTATATAAAATCCACTTATTAAAAACATACACGTGTGAAGAGTGGGTGGAATTTTATACATGTGGCTTTACTGCAGAAAGTGGGGTTATTTAGGGATCTCAAAAGCTGTAAACTCTACCTAGCTTTTTACAGTACCAAGTAAACTGAGATGAATTAAAGCACAGCATTTGTCTGCACCCATCTTCAGATTATGTTGCAAGACATTCTTCATTTGGATTATTATTTTTTTTTAATTTCAAATTGCAAACACAAAATATTACTCTTTCTAGTGGTAGATAAAATTAATGAGAGGAATATAATATTCAGACAGGATCGTCTGTGGAAAGTCACTTGCTAGATGCTCTGTATAGAAATATCCTCGTGTTTTGACACACTGATTTCTTGTTTTCTGACAGTGGTATAATTTGCTTTAAGAATTGTTTCAGTCATCTCCCAAATATTTCTTATGCAGTGTTGGATAGAAATAATTGAATTTTGTAAAGTTATACCAACCTTCATTATGAGGAGAAAGAGATCTGTTTGTGTAATCCCATCAACTTCACCTTCAAAGATGGGCTTAATTAAAACTACACACTCTTAAAACAGACCACCGTTTATGATTATAATGAAGTTGTGCAGGTTAGACTTTGTATCACAGATGATCATTTCTTATTGCTTGTAGAAGTGTAGCAAGAGGTGCTGCAATCAAGGATCAGTCTGGCTTTCCCTTTTAAACCTGTAATATATTTCAGGGGTGCGTCTAAGCCAGCAAGGATAAATCTTGCAAAGGCGACAGCTTAGTGAAAGGCAAATCTCAGCTCAGGAAGGGTTTTATTCACTCAGAGCCTTCCCAAAATGGTAGGGGAAGCCTATAGGAAGCTTGCTATGGATGTCAACCAGTGCCTTGTTTGTTCTCCTCTTTAGGGATGTTTACAGACTCAGCAGGGCTGATATAAATAGACAACAAATGATTACAAAGAGCAGTAAGCAGTGAAACAGTTTTTCCTTTACTGGAGTCAGATACTATCATATTTTTAGAAAGATATTGAACCATCCGATGTTCATGGACTCCTTAAAATGACAGTATTTAGCCCATTCTCTAAATATGCTCTTATTCAAATGGTTCCCAGCAGTTTAACACCCCATCACTCTTCCCATAACATAGTCATTTGTGTAAATCTTTGCATGGATAGTCCTTTCCACTATCCAAATCTTTATGCATCTTTCAACTGTGCAATGGATTTTATCAGACTATTAAAAATAAATTATGCAGGCTTCGTGCCACACAATCAGGTCTCTGCTTGTTAAGCATTTAGCACCAGCGATCAAACCCCCTAAATGTCAGAAAGGTTATAGCCTAGCTGTGTTACCTGCATGAAATAAAAGCCTGGCTTGCGGGCAGCTCTGAGTTTTCATGTACAGAGCTGCTCTGAATGAAAGAGTTAGGTGAAACATTCACTCCCAAATCATGGTGCTTCTTCCATAACACTGCTGTTGCAACTGCTGGGCAAGATGTGTGTGAGGGAATGAGGGGCATTCGGTCCTCTTATGGGATGTTTTCCTTTCTCAGGCTTGATTCTAGACCCTTCCTTTTGGTTTCAACATTGAGCACTGAAATCCAAAGACACTCATGTCCTGGAATAGTTCGCCTTCAGCCTGTGTCAATGCTATTTTAAAGTGTTGCTCCCTGAATTTCTACATGATTTCATGGAATTTTACATTTCAAGTGAGTCAATCCTGCACCTAGTCTACTAAAAAAGTGCTGTAACTTCAACATGAAATGACACAAAGAGGTATCAGCCACTCTTAGACACAACAACACTGATTTAACTTATATCAATGCAACTAATCCGTGACAAAATCTCACAGCTCCTCAGTTTACTTCTACAAGAAAAGACAAGAATGATTTACCAAGATCATTCTCCACATGAAGATCTATGTTTTGCACCCTTAAGGGCACTTGTCTCAACTTGCTTATGGCAATCACTGCACCATTTTGTCTTGTCTTGGTACACAAACTGTATTGAAAAATCAAACCTCTCAAATTAACTTCCCAGTAGCTCATTTTAATTTTGCCTTGTGCTGTGAGAGGGCTGATAACCTAAATCAGCCTGATTGTTATTTCAGCTAGTAAACAGCATATATTATCCTCCACGTATAGTTGGTAATCGCTCGTGCACAATCCTTGAGGCTATGTGTATTCTTCTAATAATTAATTTATTAATACTGCCCTTGTTGAAGCAATAGGAGATGTCTGAAGGTACCAGGAGGAGGTAGAACAAGAGGGCAGTGGGCATACAGCCCATGTCTCAAAATCATCAAAATCCTTCATTAAGAACACATCAGACTCCTATAACTGAACTCGGGGGAAAATGATCACTGGGTAAATTTCCTTACTTAAACTCTTGATCTTTATTTGCACTTTTTGATGTCTTGTGAAGAATGAAATTAAGAAGTGGAAGAGCAAAATTATCTCAGGAAAGAGAGGGTGGGTATTGTGACCTTTCACTAGCAAATCAGTCTTTAAACAGAGAGCAGTAGCATGATTTCAGGCACGGTATGGGAAGGGCAAAGAAACACTAGTAGTAGTAGCAGTAGCTGCACACACAGAAGGAGAGAGAAAGATTTCCAAGGATTCAGATAAGAAAAGCCCTTGGAGGTCACAACTCAAGCGCTGTTGGGGCTGCAATAGAGAACTCCTGCAATCCCTGCCAGCAGCCTCCTCATCCAGCTTCTCATGTTCCGCCTTGCTCCAGCAATACTTCTGTAAGTCACTGGCAAAGGATATGCCGGATCCTCTTACAGAAGCTTGTGTGCATAAAAGATAAACTATCTATTATTACCACCAGTAATGGATTTACTCCTTTATCTCTAGTAATAAATGTCTGTAATTTGGATCCGTGGTTGAAACCTTGTTCTGGAAAAGGTCAGTATTATGGAGGTCATTACTGTCACAACAAAGGGAGTCCTTGTGCAGAGCCTTTAGCTAATATTGATGAGAATGTCCTGTATTGCCTTGATGAAAACAAGGGAAGTGCCATAGATCTGCCCTAAAGCTGTGTGCCCTTCCCTCTGCTGGAAGTGGTGTTTCTCTCAGCTACCCAAACTTCCTCTGGCACTAATAGAAAATGAGAACAAAATATCCAAAAGTGGAATTAAATCTATTATTCTCAACATTGCTGAGAACAGAAATGGCATTGCTGCTGTTTAGTGTTGGGAAGAAAAAAGACAAATTTAAAAGCCCAGTTTGACTGACAGTAATGATGGGCTAGGGAACAATTAGCTGGTTGCAAGAACTGGTAATACTGGTGTAAATGATGTTGGGCTATTCACTACAACCTGGAATAGGAATTGACAGAAGGAGAGCTGAAATGTGTGTCTGTGTTATTTCTGTGTCCATGGAATTAGATTGATTATCTTCTGCTGTTTCTGAGGATCAAGTAGATTTAGACATCAAACCTGTGTCCAGGTCAGTGATTAGCACCAGGCAGGGCCAAAGACTGTCAAGCATCCCTTTAAGGATGTTCCATTGAGTCTTTTGTGAGTACAGTGTGCCACAGATCTGCAGCTGCAGTCAAACAAAGAGGACGTTTACATAGGGAGTCACATTGTTCATGAAGAGCTTGTCGTTGAATAGGTTTTATCATCCTCGATCCCACAGGAAAAAAAAGAACCAACCCAACCCAAATGTGTCTATTGACTCTGGTGTGAAAAGCGTGTTGATGAAATCAAATTCATCTGGCTTGATTTCCAACCCAGCTGAGTTACGTCTGCTGCAGGACTGGTGCCATTTGCATGCAGGTGACTTCTTGTGGAAATGAAACAAGACTGCCAGAGGGTCCCCAGATGCCCAGGACCTGACCTTACTTATGTCACTGACAAGTCTGATGAATCAAGAGGTTTCAAGGTCAAAATACTGAATAAAAATCCCAACTGTATGACGCTCATCAACTGCCTAGTTTTTTTGAAGCTCAGATCAGTGCCTTTCAGCATCATTGATAATGCTGTGGTCTTAGAGAGGTCAAGACTGCTTGTCAAATGTTGATTAATAAGTTGATTAGTTGGCTGATTAGATGTGAGGTTTAGATGTGGACTATTTTTAAGTACGAGCAGTAGTTAAGAGAAATTTATTGCACATACTAAGTATCTCAGTCACAGTATCTAATGATATTTCAGTAATAAAACCTTCCTTTCAGGTGATAGTCCTCACTGTTATAACACAAGTTTAATCAAAGGATTAAAGACTCTTTCTTTTTGGTTTACAATCTTCCATTCTTTTTTCCCTCTGGAAACCTTAAAAAGAACTGCAAGAAATATAAATCTTAGGAAAGGAAATTAAGCTCCAGTTTTAATTCCAATAAAATTACTGAGAGCATTCCACAGACTTTATGCATGAGCATATCAAAACACCTTGTAAGTATATTTATCTTCATCACATGTCTATGAAATAGGGATCTGCTGCAGTCTCAACTTTATAGCAGAAACCTGGCCCTGGCTGGTTTCCCCCTCAGATCCTGACTTGCCTCTTCTCTGCCCCAAATTGTCTCACATCCCACCACCACCAGATCCTGAGATCACCCAAGCTCCATAGGTAGCCCTGAGTTTAGTCTTAAATTTTTC
Organism: Gallinula chloropus; assembly: GCF_964237585.1. Classification (NCBI taxonomy): domain Eukaryota; kingdom Metazoa; phylum Chordata; class Aves; order Gruiformes; family Rallidae; genus Gallinula; species Gallinula chloropus. The sequence continues at coordinate 3,039,186 of NC_140097.1, forward strand.
CTCTGCCTACAAGTCTCCTTATACCTTTCTGCAACTGAGATTTAATCGGGGTGCAGGGCCCACACAGGCAAATAAACTGCACAAACCAAAAGGGAACAATTTAGAGCAATTAAAGCTCTTCTTTAATAATGTTCAGAGAAACTAAGCCATGTTCCTTTCCATATGGACCGTATGGCAGCCACTTGGAACCAGCACACCTAGCAGCAGGTGGGCATCTGGAGATCCTGGGAAAAGTAGAACAGCTCAAGCTCTGCCCAGAAAAACAGGCTGTGTCCCTAGAGCTGGACACCCAATAGCTGTACTGTAGCACTGCCTAAGCTTACAAAAGAGATCTGTGGGAGAAGGATTAGTCCCTGAGCTGTCCTTCCTTTCCAATCCATCCTGAAGTGCACTTTAAACCCAAGTACCCCCAGTCAGAGCCACTGCCCTGAAGAAGAAGACTGCTTACAAAGCCAAGTGCCTGGGGAAGGACTTTAGGAACCTTTTTGGGTTGGGTTTTTTTTTTCACAATGACAAGGGCAGAGTGTGACCAGGCAAGGAACCACCACCTTTCACCCACACATTTTCCCATAGTGGTTTGGGAGAGCTACAGTCACAATACGTAATTCATGTGTCTGCTGTGAGCCCAGTGGTTATTTCCTCCTACATAAAGACTAGGAGCTGCTTAAAATACTTGATGAATATAGAACAAAATACAGAGTGAAAGTTATAAGAGGTTACCAGTAAACAAATTCCTATAGGTGTTTGAGAGTTGATTTAGGTACAATCTTGTTTTCACTCTGGCTAAGCATCATTTCCCTCTCAATAATGTTAAATAATGTATATGGACATCAAAATGTCTATTGCAATGTGAAATAACCATCTTGTTAGTGTAAATGGTGCACAGTGCTGATTTTTGAGGACCCTGTTAGATGAAAATCCATTTCAATTCTCTTACTGCAGATCAAAATTTCCCTTTTTATTGTTGCAGTATCATATAACTTTGTCACTTACAACTAAGTGCTATGGTACACAATAGGAGACGCTGTATCTGAAATTATAAATGCCACCTATTGGGTGGGTTTTTGAATTTTATTTCTGCTACAGGTCTTTTTCTACATACATAATTCAAGGCTTCAAATACTGAACAGTTTTGCAATAGCATTTAATCCCCTCTATATCTTAAAGGAGATGTTTGATCTTTAGAAGTATTTGTTTCTTCAGACAACTGCAGCAGTATTTAATTATTTCTGTTTAAAATCAAGCAAACTTCATAGACAACATTTTTCGTTAACCCCAATGGATTTACTTTTAATAACATAAAAGAACCGTGGCTCATGATCAGACTCTAAAATTCTATTTTAATCCTTTCGTGACCTGCTTGGCTTTGGTATTCTTTGGTAAACTGTTCAAAAAAGTATTTCCTCAGTTTCTTCTTCTGTAATATAAAAAAAGAAAAATGCTTTCTACCCAGATTACAGTGGTTTTGATCCATGTCCTGCCAGGTATCTGTGTTTCTGATTGCCATTCATGTCAGCAGAGATAGTTAAATATTTGAAGATCCAAGCTGTTTCAGGATAGATTACATACAATGTATTCTGCAGACCCCAGTTTATCCATCACTTCCTATGTGCAATTATAATTCTAACATATCCAAATTCATCAAACAATTTATGCATGAAATAGGAATGAAAATATGCTGATTTCTGCTGTCATAACTGAATGCCCACCTTGGAAAATGAGGAGTTCATTGACTCCTTTCAGTGAAATTCCAGCTCTGTTGACACTGGCTCAGCAAAGTTTCTCCCCATGCATATTTAGGTTGAAACTGTCTCTTTGCAGCGGTAAAAAAACCCAACTCCTCACTTATTGATGGTTGTAGAGTCACAGTGACACCAATCATTTTAAAAAATCTTGCCCCCTGCCTTCTAAAATAACTAATAAATACCAACGTAGCCATCACAGATGCCATTACCAGCTTAAATGCATGTGAGAAAAAAGCCAGAATGGTGTGCCTTGGGGTTGATTCATTATAATCTTTTCCTTGTACAAATGTTTGATTCATTTTTTTATTATTCCTGGTAATTAGAATATAAACAGGTTCTTTCCAAAAAATCCAAGACCTCAAAAGCAACTCTTTTCTCCCTGCTTGCTCGTTTCTTTTCAATAAACCTTCCTATAAAAGTATTCAAAGAGACCGAACAATCACTAGCATTTTATTTCAAACAAAGGAAGAAAACAAAACCAGGCTGAAAGCCAGGATTTCCTTCTGCTTCCATTCTTCCTTTTGTTTTCCTTTAGCTCTTTAAATACACCCCTTTCCAGGGCAGGAGGGGGAAAGGATCTATATTGCCCAATTGTCTTTCCACTAAAATCTGCAACAAACTCCTCCAGCTTTATAGAGGAGTGAGATCAAGGTGGGAATATTTGTTCCTGTATTGATCACTCCAGCAGGATATCATGCCTTTTCTCGGGGCTGATAATCCACCATCGCTTTCTGATCTGGCGATTTCTACTCCCTGAACGTTACCTGGCAGGAGGAGATTGCTGCTTTTTGTCTATGTAATTGCTTGGAAGATTTAGGTCTAGATTTTAATCTCAGGAGGGCAATATATCTCAGGGAATCTCAGAGGAAGAAGGAAGAAGTGTTGCTAATGGGTATGCAGGCGGCACTGCAGCGGAGATTTCCGTGTAACCAACAGGGCACAACATGTACCTGAGATTAGGATCTGGCTTGAAATTCAGAGGGAAAAACCTTGCAGAGCCCTCCGCCATGCGTCATAATCTCTCACATAATAATCTCAATAACTCTTTACATATATCTCCTCAGGCATCTGTAAGCCCGTTCACATCTAAATCCAGGCTTTACACTGGAGGGGTCACAGTGTACCTTTTCTCCTCCCCAAAAAACTGCAGCTTGTTATTCTTTCCTTAAACAGCAACACGTGAATCACAAAGCCCAGGCATGATGCTTTATTCCACCATTAATTTTATTCCCTTTTACTTGGATTTAGCCGTGGTTGGAAGTCAACATTGCTTAAAAACACAATTATGACTCCTTAGAAACAGGGTATCTGGCTTACACACACACACACACACATGGGGTTTGGATAGTGTAATAACTTTGAAGTCACCTGAAAGATCTGAATTTACAATTTCAGGTCAGATTTTTTAGTCTGTTTGTTTGTTCTTACAGTAATTCAGTAATTACACAGAAAACTACTTTTCCTGGAGTGCTTATTGCCATGATCTGTCAGCTAAATACACCCCCTTGCCTTTTCTATGGATTACTGATCTAATCCATTTCATGTGTTCTGGGTAATACGCTCCCAATGCCCTGCCTGGGCTGGGGTGAAATCCCTTGGGCACGTCCAGCATTGTCGTTCTTGACTGCAACATAGCACACTTTTTGATTTGATTTTTTTCCCCCCTCAAAACATTTATATTGCTGATAGATAAGTGTCATTTCAGCAAACATTTCAGCTCCAGCTTTGGCATGCTGAGGACAGCTAGATATTGCATAGGTAATGAATAACACGGCTTTCCTGTCACGCTTTGGTTTCTTCTGTATCGTATTATTTGGCTGGAACAGTCTGCCTCTGCATCCATACATAATTATCACCCACATGGTAAAAGCAGGTAGAATGGGTAGAGTCAAGGGGTTTTTCTTTTGACAGCTTTTACACATCCCAGGATGCCAAGCCTCCCGTAAGAGCACCCAATATGCCACCTCTGTGGACATGCTCCAACACCACCACCAATGCCTTCAAGATGAGCACACCCTTCCTTTAGTTACCTTTGGCCCTGTGACCAAATTCTCCCATGCAATCACACTGCATGTAAAACTGGGAACTTAATGGGAAACTAGATTTCAGGCAGCCCATAATGTTAACAAGCCTGGAGAAATTTGATAAAAATTTTGGATGCTTTGTATGAATACTAAAGCGTTTGGCTTTATTTCCCCCCCAATTGTTGCTACTGAAGACAGAGAGTGTTTGAAGATCTGAAACTTTTCATTTGAGGGAAAAGTTGCCTTCTTGTTCTTTTTCTCATGCTGTGTTGACATGTTTTCATCAGCTACATCGTGTTACCTCTTCTACATTAAAGGCTAATCACAGACTTGGAGTCTGCAGTTACCAGCTACAAATAGAACGATTTCTCCCTGTGAGACCACAGCGTTCCTCAAGCAATTTTCCACCTTTATGCAGGGTTTTTTTTTGTTTTGTTTCATCAGGGTTTGGGTGGGTTTTTTTTGTTTCTTACCATCTGCCTTGCAATTAAGTTATTTAAAAGCACCCACATCAAAGGAGCGTTCTGGTTCTCTACAAATAGACCTCACTACTGCACTGCAGAAGCGACAAAAATAATCTACCCAGTTCCATGGCTTATAATGATGAAATAAATATATTTTTTTCTCTCTGCTATTTTTTATTGACTGTTACAAAACCAAATCGCAAAAGGCAATTTTTAAAAAAAAATGTTTCTAAATAAAACAATTTTTCATTGAATAAAGCCTAATTAGGCAATGAAAATCTAACCAGCAGCATCTATATTCTAAGTCTGTTTATGCAGGCATAAATGATACTATGAAATCCATGGTGGTATTTATTTTTCTTGCCTTTTTTCAACTTTTTGTTGAATTCATCCCCCCTATTGAAACCATTTATATGATCCCATACTGACATTATATTCCTATTGCTCTTTTTTTTTGTTTCCTGGAAAAAGGTATGTGTGGTTTTAATGTTATTTCTAGTCTCTGGGTTTTATGGAGTGTGGAAGGTAGATTTGAAGAAAGGGATGGAAGATTAAGGTTGAAGAGCAAACTTAAGAATGCTGAGACAGCTAGTACTTCACATTAATTGTTATTGTAAGTGTGTTGTAGGGATGAGCTCTTCAAAGGATACAATATTTAAACAACAAGATTATACTGAATATAAAGGCAAAGGGGGAAAAAAAAGGCATGGATTAGAGAAGCTATTTAAAATAAATGGCAGCTCTGGCATTTTTCCCACTTACTGCTAGGGGTTTTTTTCCCTATCCAATAATAACCACATTGAAAGGGAGAAAGAAGGCAAAACACTTAGAAGAAGACAATTTCTATCAGAGGGAATACAATTAGAATGGAATGAAAAGCCATGGAGGGAAAAAGCAATGTATAAAACCCAGTGTCTCAGGAGAAATATTTGCGAAGGTGAAAATGTGCAGATGGTTTCCGTGACGTGACAACAAACAACCTGTATAAAAAGTGACCAGAACTTGCAAGTAATTGGAGGCAACGTTTCATTGCCCAGATGGGTGATTACCTTTGTGTTGCTTGGAGTGACCTCCCTAAACAATCTGAAACCAAGCTGAGAAAATGTGATTTTCTGTTGTCTTCCTCGCTGACCTCTGCTGTCAACTTAGAAAGAAAGTAAATTAATCAGGGTGTGTTTGCTTTATTCAGAGAGTAATGTTTTCCTTTGGCATATTGCAGTTTATTTTAACAGCTGAAGGTCCAATTTTTAAGAAAAAAATTAGGAATTTTGCAAATTTCCTTTCTCTCATTAGACCCCGAGGAGTAGACTAAACCAGGGTCTTCCAGCTCCCCTGTCAGAGAAGAAGGAGTGGAGCAGGGGATTTATTTAAAGCTGATATTCAATTTTTCAATGTTCCCCAAGGATTTCGGATCACATCTGTCTGTAGGCCATTCTTAAACTAGGATTGAGCTTCTGAACCCCCAAAAATGTTTGCTAGCCTCAGGAGCGACAGACAGCACCATTTCCTTTCACTTTGACATTTGTTTTGTAGCTTGAGTCTTGAATTTGCTTTCTGATTTGAAAAATCCCTGTCTGCATTGACACAAAAATCTCCAGAATTTGCCCTGCTTTATCTAAAGTAAAGGAATTATTTTCCCACAATCTCTTTTTCCTGCCCAGCAATTAAATCTTCTGCCATCCTTCTGCATGGCAAGTACAGGGGCTTTTTGTTTATAAACCTGACAGCAAAACTTTGACCTTGGAAGTCATTTAAAAATCTTTAACTTCCTAGACATCTAGCTGGTCTTTTTTCTCCTCTAGACATTTCAAAAGCCTGTCTTCTGTACCCACCAGGTGTGAAGTCAGTGAACCGCAAAGCACAGTCAGTGCACAGCGATGCCCCATCCCTCTCCCTGCTCCTGGGATTGAAACCTGGGATGACAAAATACAACCAGCAGTTACTGCCATGCCACTCCCCTATGGAAAACACTTTGTTTGGTTGGGTTTTACCTTCACAGCTGCCAAACAGAGATCAGTCAGAGTGTGGAAACTTAGCACGTGGTGCTGGGAGTGATGTGCAGCTTTTACCCAACTATGGATGGTCCCGTATGATGTCACCCAGTTGGGATCACCATCCCTGTGGATTCCATCCAGCTTCAGTATTTGCAGTCCTTGGGCCATTTGGCACATGGGTACTACAGAAAGATTTATCAGAAGCAATCAGATGGGAGCTTTTGTCATTTATTACCAGTTTTACCTTGTTACACTCTTCCCCTTTTTGCTTTCATTGCAGTGATTGAAAGTAACAAAAATTTCAATTAATTGTGAAGTTCTGAGAGAATTAGGCTAATTGCTTTCAAAGCGATGTGGGAGGGAAGTGTCTGGGCTGTGGCAATCGCTATGCTGTGTGTGGTGGTTGTCTTAGAAACTTCCCTAAGATGAAACTTTAGTGCAAATGAAGGAACTGGGGTTTTGAAGAGCTCTGTAAAAGCAGAGATCAGAGGTGTCGTCTCTGTACCTTTCTCATCTCATGTCATCTCACTGTGAATTTGTTTTCACGTATTGTTTTCTTTTGGATTTCTCCTTTGTATTCCAGGCCTGAACCAAAGCTTGTTTTAGTGAGTAGAAAGATTTCTACTGATTTCAGGGCAGCTGGTCTCCATAGGGAGCAAAAGGCATCGGAGTCATTCCTGTTAGCACTGGTGGTCATCAGGCTGCCAGGACTGATGTCCTGCTCCCAGCTCCTGCCAGCTTGGCCCTCGCTGAATTATGCTTCCTCCTCTTCTAGGAGCTTTCCTCTTCCTCAGAAGAGGTCTCTGTTTTGCAGTGTCTGTCCTTGAAACTGTACTTTTTGTCTTTCAGCCTTGTGATATTCCATCTCTCTCAAATTGCACTAGGTAAAAAAAGCCTAAACCAGCCCTTCTTTGGCAAGTAGCTCTTACACAAAAGTAAAATGAAAGGCAGCATTACCTCTGTCCTAGCAAAACTGCATTGTAATATTTTCATTTAAAGTCCATGAAATCTCTGGAGCTGAAAGGGTGGAAGCAAGTGTAGGATTTGCTCCACTGGCATCTGTGATACATAATCTTGCACATCATAACTCCTGCAGGAAAGTTTTACCAAATGATAAGTAAAGGTAGTCAGGATCAGGACCATAAAGTTTAGCAGTTCTGAATAATAGAAATATATATATATAAACTTATGCCTACAAAGTCATGAAGCATCACTCAATGCTGGGTTTGTCATATTCTTCTCAAGTTTTAAGTGTTATTCTTCAGAGGAGTCCTCCAGGGCTGCATTTATTACAGGGACCAGCAGTACAGAGTTCAAAACATAAACCTGTAAGTAATGCTTATAATTCACCCAAAAAAAAACCAAAAGAAAAAGAAAAAAGCCTTCTTAAAGAGCAAATATTCAGAGGGAGCTCAGTGGTGCCTCTGCATTAATGTCTGCTATATAATGTACCCTTTAATAGACAGGTGTTAATGAGCAAGGTCTTAAAGGCTGATCTATTCTCTCAAGGTAATGGCTACTTCAGAAATAAAACCTTTTAACCTAAAAGGAGTGAAAAAGCTTAAACCTTGACTGCAGGTGGAACTGCAGCCTGTCTGGGGGAGAATAAACCCAGTGAGCAGTCCACTGATGGAAGCTCAATGGATTTATATAACGCAGAAACCAGGAGGTATCTGGGATGCTGAACTTCTGCTGAAGATGTAAATGAATCAAGTTACTCGCTTTCTACCAAGCAAAACTGGACAATCAGAGCAATTGTGACTGATCTGTTACACACAGATTTTGTTGGTTTACTTCTCCTTTAAAGGATGCTTTTGAATTCAAACATGCAAAGCTCATTTTCAAATAACTCCTTTAAGAACGAATCACCACGAATCCCAAATGCACATCGCTACAGCAGAACTTGTGCAGCAACAGCCACAATTCACCAAGAAAACCAGGTGTGGAAGCAAAAAAAATATAATCAGCATGAAAAACATCCAGGGTTTGTTAGCAAAACTGTTACTGCTGAATTAATCAAAACATTATCTTCTTAATTCCCATTTTGCTGGGTTTCTTCTTATGTCCCCCTGTAGCAATCTCAATTAGCTAAAGAAATTTTCTGTAGAAATACTGAATAGCCTAGCCCTTATGAATAGCAGACATAATATGTCTTCCATCTACCTAGTCTTCTTAATTTTGAAGGGTTCTTCAGAGATTCATCCACTTTATAAGCCATATATAAACATATAATATATAAATTCTGTTTGCCTGGGCTATCACTACCGTTTATTCTAGGAAAAATAAAATAATAAAAATCCCTGCCTTTACAGTTCAAAAAGTGTTAAAGCAGAAATGTCTGAATGTACAAAATCTGCATCACGAAAGGGTTAATGAAAGATTTTGCACCTAAGAGGAAGAAAGCAAGCTTGCAGACAGTGCTCTGAGTGCAAAGCTGTCTTCCTTCAGTGATAATAAAACAAACAAGGTGATTTCAGCACACCTAATTGTCAGAGATAAGAAACAAATGTCAAGGAGGGAGGTGAATCCTGAGCTCTGCCTGGAGTCTGACACGCAGAACATGTTAAACACCTCACCTGCCTGCGCAGCCGAGATGCTCCTTAGCACAAATGAGATCAGAACAGAGAGATTAAGCCTCATTTGCTTAGCAAAGAACTGTGGATGTGGTTTGTATCTAAAATACTCAAAAGTCAAAAATGCACTTCAATAATGGACCCAAAAAAAGAAAGGTTCGATATACATTCCCCACAGGGCTTGCCTGTTTTGGAAGGAGTCTTTTACCCAACTCCAGAAACAAAGAGAAACATAAATCAGAGAGCTGTGTAAATAAAGCATTCACAAATGTATGTTTTCTATCATTAGCCAAACCGCTCATTGTTGCAAGTATTCCTAGGAGTACCATTTTATCACAGCCTAAGCAACATATTTGTACTACACAAGCCTTCGATAAGTACTTATTAAAGTCAACTATACAATGCGTTAAGTGGAAACCATTTATAAATATAATCTGAGAGTTAAATGCTATTAGTCATTTGGAAAGTATTGATAGAGCCTCTTATTAGAACGATTAGAGATATTACTTATCCAGCCACTTACCCAGGAATGAAAGTGTGTGATGGAACAGAATTAGTGCTGCTATGCTCAGGAAAACCTTTACTGTTATGCAGTAAATATGTCTACATGTTGGATGGTGGGTTTTGAGGCAGTGGTTGTATTCCCAGCTGGTGAATGCACGTGGGTTACAGCCAGGTACCGCTCGCTTTGGCTGTTTGGTTGAGGACATTCAGAAGTGCTGCACTTGTCTACACCCTGTTTACACATAAAATCATAGAATGTGTAAGGTTGGGAAGGATATTTAGAGGTCATCTAGTCTAATCCCCCCTGCAGTGAGCAGGAACATCTTCACTAGATCAGGTTACTCAGAACCCCATCAAGCCTGACCTTGAATATCTCCAGGGATAGGACCTTCACTGGATCTCTGGGCAACCTGTGCTAGTGATCTCCCAACCTCATATTGGAGAATTTTTTCCTAATACCCAACCTAAATCTCCCATTTTCTAGTTTAAAACCATCACCCCTCGTCCTATTGCTCCATGCCCTCAGGAACAGCTCTTCCCCGACTTTGCCATAGGCACCTTTCAGGGACTGGAAGGCTGCTACCAGATCCCTCTGGAGCCTTCTCTTCTCCATGCTCTCCCCAACTCTCTCAGCCTGTCTCAGTAGCTATATGGTAAGGTTTATGTAAGTGAGAAATGTGTAAACTCTAAATAATTTGAATTTTTAATGGTGTTTCTGTCTCTTCCAAAGCCAAGTGCTGTCGGGTAGGGAGAAAATACAGACAGCATTTTCCTGGGCGTAATTTTTCTTCAGATGCAATGAAAAGACACAGAAAGTCAAAATAAAAGTTACAAGAAAGCACAAGCAGGGCCACGAGGAACAGGGCAGGAAACAGCAATTCCCTATGGACTATGAAATGAAAAAGGCTTACTAATTCATAAACTAAAGGTGCCTGTGCTTTAAAAGAGAAAACTTATGGGACCCACGCTTCAATTTTTCCTCTTTATTAACCATATGATGTGCTGTAGGCATGTAATTTCTTAAGTCTGGAATTCACTCACTTTCTCAGCTGTCTTACAATACCTGCCAACACCTTGAAATAAGAGCATTACACAGTGACAATATCCACTGGTGAAGGAAAATCCATTTCATGTTCTGCAGGGCTGGCAGGGAGGAAAGGAGTGAGAGGGAGCAAGGAAAGAGAAAAGGAGAAGTAAAGTAAAATAGTTTCAATGCTGATTCTTTTCTTTTTTTTAAAGAGCTGTTGTTATAATTATTTCCATTATTATACAGTGTTGTAATAAGAGTGGTATCCTGCTGTGACCCTGGAGCATCTAGGTGAGGTGCTCTCCATTCACATGCACCTTCTGTACCCTGAGAACAGGGTTTGGGAATAGAGAAAAACCCACGTGGGATATAGGAAGTGTTGTTATCACCTTTCTACAGGCAGAGACACAGAATTAAGTGCTGAGAGAAGAGAGGAAAGAGTGGTAGCAGCACGAATCAACTTCAAGTCTCCTGGGTCAGAGTCTTGATGCTTTCCCTGTGACAGTTCAAAATGTATAAAATTTGCTAGTGACGATGATTTCCAAGAGGAGGAAGGATTATTCTTTGCCTGCCACGTTATTAAATTCTTCCATAATCATCTCTGCCACAGAGCAGAAGCTTGCTAAATATATCCGTACTCTGACCAGCTGTAGCAGTTCTTATGTTCTTAATATTGCTTAAGACTGACAACATCAGAAACAAGATATTTCTCTCCTGTTCAAGCTGTTATTCATTTTTGCCCTGGCTTTCAAGCAGACCACATGACGAGATTATAAACTGTTTTAATTATTTGAATTCAGCTTTTTAATTTGTATCTGAGACATCATTTGGAGTGGTGTATCAGGAAGAACTGCTGCAAGGGGTACGAATGAGAACAGCTACAGGTGACACCTTGGTTCTTCAGAAGGTGATTTATGAAGCCTTCTGGACAAAGTAGTGTTAGCAGTAAAAAGAAGCTCTCCAGGGAAGAGTAAAGCCAGAGCAGAGAGCAGAGAATTGAAAGATGCAGTAAAGAAAGATTATTTCACTTAATTATGCTTCTCAGTTCAAGGACTGGTTCCCTCCACTGATGGCAAGACACCTTCCTTGTAGTGCAGGGAGAGTGGGGTGCGTATGGTGTGTGCTGCTTCCCGTGGATATGGTTCCTCAGAGTACCCATGAGACTTCCGGGCTTCCTAATTTATCTCTTTCTCCAGATGGCACATGGCTGCCTAAAAGCATAGAAAGCTCCTGGCTGTGGGAAGTTCTTTGGTCCAGCAGGCAAAGCTGGAAGGAGATTTCGTGTTTGCAAACTGAGGAGGGGTGCAGTGGGGTCCGAAATGAAGCAAAGACCAAGCCCTGCTGTTATTTAATCATAGAATCATCAATGTTGGAAAAGACCTTCAAGATCATCAAGCCGAACTGTTAGCCCTACACCACCATAACTATTAAACCATCTCCTGAAAGCGCCTTGTCTACCTGGCTTTTAAACAGCCCTTAGGATGGCAACTCCACACACCCCACAGGCAGCCTGTTCCAAAGCTTCACCACTCTTTTGGTGAAGAAATTTCTCCTAATATCCAATCCAAACCTCCCCTGGCTCAACTGGAGACCATTTTCTACAGAATGAGGAACATATTTCCATAAAACATGTTTTAGAAGTGGTCACACTAAGCCTGGTGCCTTTCAGCAAGGGGACCTGTGCTTTGGCTCGTGTTGGGATTGTCAGGTGCCTGCGACTCACCCAAAAAAAGTGGGCACGTGCTTTGTGGAGCACTCTGCATTGCTCCAAAGGGCACCTGCCACACAGCAGCGTTTAAACTCTGTACCCAAAACACACAACACCCTCAAGAAAGCATTTTCCTCCCTTCATACCTCAATATCCACCCTATTAGTGGGTGTGGTTCTGGCATAAGACATCCCTCAGCAGTAAAAGAGATGCCTTTAGGCTGTTGCCTCACCAATTTACTGTTTTCAGTTTGGATACTTTGAATCTAAAGACTTGGACAAAGTAGATGGCAATACGGTTTAAACAATAAGTTAAATTATTGCCTTGCCAATTAGAAATATTTTTAAAGTGTTTTTATGCATTGTCTTGCATGATTAAATGTTGCTGTGACATTTCAAACCGTTAATGCTTGCTGCTTGTAAAAGTTTGCTGGTTAAATGCAAATTGGGGCCTTCAGGCTGAATTGTAACTAATTATTCAAAACACTACTATTAGTAGGTGAGAGTAAATTATATGAAAACTATAATGTGTATCGGATGTCTACATTTTATACCATATGATTATAGCTCTCTGAGAACATACATTTACAGTGCTCAATATTGCTGGATATACTGTAATTGCCTGTGATGATTTTCCAGTAATAATGTTCCTATTGCTAATAGCAGGGGAGTAATAAAAACATGTGTTTCACGTGGTCAGATTTGACAGGCAACATCTACCTGGTAGATAAGGGGTGAATTTTATGAGCTGTGCTGTAGTGGGGAGAGAAGGAAACAATCTTTGTCCTTATTTTATGCAGCTGGGTTGGACTCTAAGTACTGTCAAAGCTCCTCACAAGGGTGACCCTAAAAACTGCAGCCCAGGGTATGGGAATGCAATCTCACTATGAGGAGCAGCTGGAACTTTAATGCAACTTTAAGACATCTGTGTAGAGGTGGATTTCTACCACTTCAAACTTGACCTTCTGTGTGTACAAAATCTTTGGTTCACTCTGTGAACCACAGTCACCTTTCTGGCTGCCCACAAACTCAAGGCTTGGTCGCTGGGAATGGCTAAGGGAAAGCAGAAGAAACTGGGCTGAATTCCCCAAATGTGAAAACCTGCTGAGATTTAACTGACTTTAACAAAAACAAACCCAAGAAAAGCCGAATGAAAGAACCTAACTTTCCCAAAGACCTCAACATTTCCAATTCCAATAGCTGAAAAGACAATCCTTGAAATAATTTTAAAATGCCCCTGACAAATATTTAAGGAACTGTGAACTCTTCAGTTAGAGTTTTACAAATCTTCACTTTTTAGGTTTCCTTAGTTTACACAAGTTTTGTTCTGTATATATCTAAAAGGAAACAGGAATTTCTGTAAAAAGACACAAGCCAATATTGATGTGTCAATAGCAAAGGCAGACTCAGTCTAATTATGAGAAAAAAAATTGAGTGATTTCCATATGTTAATGACAACTCCTTGCTTTTTGCAGTGTTGCAAAGCTGATGGAGAAAATGAACTGACATAATCCAATTTCATATGGGGAGCTGTCCTAAAATTTTAGAAAAACAACACTTAACTAATCTGTTAAGTAATTCACTGATATGATAAAAATTATGCTTGATATGATAAGACTTCATTTTGCATTAAAGTCTCCCCTGTCACATGAGGGAATTCGAGTCTCACTGACACTCTCCAGAAGTCGTACGATGTAAATGAGTTTAGGTTAAGTAAAACAAGATATGCTTAATGATTTTACAGCCACTTCTGTACAGCAACATTAGCATTAGCTGTCAATCCCCCAGCAAAGAGTTAATGTGCTCAGCTAATGAGCAAGGCGCACGTTAAGCCGACTCTCCGATGATGAGATGGGAAGGTGGCCCTCTGGGCTGGAGGCCACCTCTCTGCGGCAGCCCTTGACCTTCAGTTCAACTTCCCCAGTGAGCTGGGGCGAAGTCCCTTAAAAAGATTAATTGTCCCCTATGAATTCCATGTAATGACAGGCAAAACATAATTGGAGCTTTCCTTAAAATGTGGGAACTTTTTATGACCAGAAACTGGTGCAGTAACACCAGGATGTTAACAGGCAGTTTGTGCTGGTATCTTCCACACTTGATGAATGAGAGATATTATGGGGCATGAGTTTTATATGGGGATAGAGCCAACTTTTTTCTTGTTTAGATCTAGGAATTAATTTGCTTCAGATCCATACTCTTTTATTTCCACATTTGCTCTTTCACAAGGAGCTGGCACCCTGTGCTTTGGAAAGGAGATCCTCTAACACGACAGTTTGGGACATTAGGCACTCCATCTTCATTCATAATAACTAAATAAGTGGCTCTAAACCCAGATGCATGAGGCTTCACGTCTCTTGTAAAATGTTCTCACTAAATATGCTGTAACTATATGCATGCTTTCTTATTAAACTGTATAAGGATAAACCAGCATCATTATATGCTGAATGTTTTTGTCAACCCTGTCCATGGTCAGTTTTTAGAATCCAGCTGCGTTTTTTGCATTGGTACCATTCACTACAAATAATTTCACTAAGCATGCACTAAAACAATTCCTTTTTACCCCCTTAATTTATGTCATGGTTCAATGAGAGTGAGAACATTTTCCTTATGTGCTGTAATGCCCCCCCTTTTCTGTGTCCAAAGCAAAGAGCCCTGCTTTCCTTGCTAACTCCTAACTTCTGTTGCCATGAAGTTGCTTCTATAACTGAAGAGGAAATCCAGCAAGTGGTCAGCAAACCTTTATCCCATGTACCTGCTAGGTTAGTTAGCACCTTCTTCCAGAAATGTATGTCATAATGAGAATTTATGTTATATTTATCCTATATATCCTTCTTGTCTATGATTCCCATTGATGGTGCCAGCAAATATCCCACTGGGGAGACAAGGAGGGATACTCACTTAGGAAAATAATAATAATAAAAAAACTTTAGGCAGGCTAAAGGAGAGTTTTACTTTGAACTACTACACAGAGGACAAGAAACACCCCTCCTTAACCCTGCCATGGGCAGCTGGGAGCAGTCAAACCTTTCTGACAGATCCGGTGCCAGAGCCGGGCACTCACTGTACGAACCTGGAGGACCAAAGGAAAGGGGAAGGTTTGTGTAAACTCCCATCTGGGAAAGGCAGACACCACACAGCTGTGCCCATGACATATTTCTTTGTGTAGGTATCTGTCAAACAAAGCTGCCAAGAATTGTGAAGGTTATGTTAGATTACGAAAATGAGATGGGAGATAGTAGTCACTCTGTCAGATAAATAAGTCATAATTCCTCCAAGAGAAAGGAGTCTAAGAATAACTCAACCCAGAGCTCATAAAGGGAAATGCTAATGAGTTTAAATCAAAGCTTATTTGCATGCAAAAATGCAAACTCTTTAAGTATTAGCTTTGTAAGCTGTACAATAACCTCTTGGAGACACTAGTAATGTGTTTGGTTTCAGTCAAAGATGCTGGGCTGCCAGCCCTGAAGCCTGAAGGGCTGTTTGCTCAGAGAGGAGACGTGGCAGCATCATCAACAAGGGAGCAAAACGCTTCCTCAGGCTGCACCGGCACCACTGCTCCCCTCAGGCTGGGCACCTCCGAGTCGCCTTGTGCTTCCTGTTGTATTTATTCCAAACAAATCTGGGCTCTGGCATTTGTTTACCCTTGTATTCAGTCTTCCTGCCTTGCTATGCATTTTTAATTAGGTGCACTCCAGTTCTTTCCCTGCTTGCTCGCACTTTAATTTGGGAAGCGCCGTTTTCATTAGCTCTGCAAATATCCACTGTTCTTTGCAAAGTCAAACCTATTACTTGCAAAATAACCTTGCTTAGTCCTGGTTATCAGTTATACCAATAATACCGTGCTCTTAATTAGTCCAGCTGTTAACTATTCAAATTCACATGACTTGGCTGTATCAAGTAGCTCGGCATCAACATGATCAATGCTCGCACTTGGCAGATACCTTCTTGCAGAGAAAAGCAGCTTTTCCAAGCTCCTGGAAGAGGTACAGGTGTGGTTTTCTTCCTTTAAATTTCAGAATGATTTTGTCTTGTGGTTCACACTTTGCCTCATAATCCCACTGTAATAGACTGACTATTTCTAAGGCTTCTAAACCTGCCACTTGTAACAAACAGAGGATTTCTCCATCTTCGCCATCTCTTCAGAACTACTCACTTCCAATGAAAAACACAAGTATTATAATCTTCCCGTTCAGTCTTGGGCCATGTTCAGCTCCTGGCCTTAGGGATTCAGGTGGCTTCATTTTCTGCCAGAGCTTTACCTGCTACTGACACCCCGTAACAATCCAGTGATGCTATGGAGGAGATTGGGAGGTGTATGTTTGCTGGCTCTGAGAGCCTGGCAAGGAGTAGAACAAGAAAATGGAAACTTCCCTTTCTGCTGGAAACTTTGGATACGACTGAGGAAGGACTTAGCTTTATCTATCATTTTATATGTTTTAGAACATCCTCCAAAATCAGTCTCTTGTGTTAACTCTGTTACTCTGAACGTCAAAGAGCAGTATAACCTTTCCTATGGACCATTAAAAAAAATCTCAGAGACTATTTCAAAATCTGAAGCTTTTATTAACTATTAACTTTTGCCAGATCGATTCAGTGAAAAGAGCCTGAAAAAAACCCCAGTAAAGCACCAGGCATGTCCATGCTCCTGCAGTAAATTCAAGATGATTTTTTAATTGTCAACTTCAGTGTTTACTTTCTAAATGTATTTTCATCTTGTTTGTAAAGATGTTCAAGCAAGCTTTCAAGTAGGAAAGGGTATTTAATTTTGGATTTAAATGGAACATTTTGTTCAACCTGGAAAGAAAGCTTAATTATTACTTTTAAGTCTGCCAAAAGCTCAGACAAATTTTCATGTCATGTTGACTGAAACTTTTTTTTGCCTTAAATGAAAATAGACTACAAAATCATTTCCAAAGCTGTACCTACAATTATTCTTTTCAATTAGAAATGAGATGCAGTGTAAATGTGCATAGGTGGACGGCTACAGCAGAGGGAAGTCAATTCTCATCCCTTTTCCACCGTCGTATGGTGACACAGATTGAGAACAGACCCACCAGTCGGAGCAGAGCCTGTTTGTGAAATAAAGTGCTGCTCGCTGTGAATGTATGCTTGGCATTTGGTTCCAAATAAGTAAACCCTCCAAAATGAAGGCATGAGCTTCTCCTCTTACTTGCAGAGGACACAGGCAGACTGGAAGCCCCCGTGCAGAACCAGCGTGGTGCCTCTGCCTGCTCTGCATGACCGCAGGAGGAAGTCAACGCTCAGGAGCAACTCATATGAAATTACCTGGTGGGAAGGTTAACCCAGGACTGAAAATTAATGCACTTACAGCAGCAAGGAGAAATTTGGTTACTATTGCAAGCTGTTATCACCCGCTTTAAAAGTGTTTGAACCAATCTGAGAGCATAAAGAGATGCCTTCGCACATCTCCCCATTGAAGTTTTTTTCAGGTGATGTTCAACAGCAGGAAAAACAAAGGTTTGCCTTGCCTTTGATGTAGCCAGGGAGTCTGATAGACTTCTCAGATGATTGGTGAAATGAGTTGGATTTGGATTTAGTTTTTCAAGACGAGTCCAGTGGCATCCCCCAAGGGAGGGAGATTTCCGCCAGACCCACAGTGTGGACCAACAGGTCTAATCAAGTCCTCTCCAAAGCCTAAGGGTCCATCAAGAGAATTTAGGGCACATAATTAAGAATTATTTATATATATTTTTAAGATTATAATTTTCTCCATAGAAGTATGTATCTCTTTTAACTTTGATTTACTCTGACAAGGAAGAAAGGATGAAAGTTACTGCAGTAACTTAAATAAATACCCAAAAGCTTGAATAAATACCCAAAAGCTCTGAACTCATCAGAGACCATGCAGACCATGGGGAATTCCTTCAGTCTGGTACAAGACAGGCAAAAGCTGTTTTCCAGGGACTGCTAGGTCAGAGCATAGCCTGTTCTTCACCACCCTCTCCATCTTTCCCCAGCATGGAGCAGAAAACACTGGGGCAGCATCCCACTGGTGGATGCCTTTATTTGGGTAAAACCTGACCTCCTGAGCATCTTTTTCCCAAAGTCACCATGGGGGATGGTTTAGACTAATCCATGTCAGAACTTGGGCCAGCTCAAGTCTCTGGCATGCACAGAAAGTTGTTAATTTTTCAGGCAAAATGTGCAGAATTGCTCTAAAGAGAGTTGGATATGAAAGTGTTGGCTAAGAAACCAAATCTCTGTATCTCAGCAGAGCTATAATCAGGCAAAAAATAAGAGGGTTTCAGATAAAGAATTTGAGAAAAACTCATAGGTGGAAATACATTGAGCTTAGGAGAGAGAAATCCATGCAGAGAGACAGTGTGCATCTAAATGATTGCTGAACAGGGAAGAACAGTCCCAACACTTCAGATACTTTATACCAAAATAGTTTGGCCAGGATGAAAGATGTACTATTCTCTCAACTACCTAGAAACATATCCTGAACTGAAAAAGCTTCATTACACAATACTAAAAGCTTCTGAACAGCAAGCTGGCCAGTGGTTTCAAGTCCTTCCTAGTCTACAAAGAGACCTCAGTAGACCATACAGAGATCCCTAAGTTTTATTCCGGATAACAAAGGTCTTCAGCACAAGCTGTGCAGGTGATTTGTGTCTACAGCCACTAATTGTCCTTGGGGCATTACTGGAGCTGCCTCCCTGCTCTCAGGATGTAATCCAGGTCTGAAAAACCTTGAGGAGCCATCGCTATGGAAGGTGGGAACATCAGGCACTGTCAGCAATGAGTTCACTGAAATGAAAGTGTAAGTGCTCTGGTGATTTTAGAACCTCACTGATGTTAAGCTTGGATTCAGATATCAAATTAGAAAAAGTAAATATTTTTTCTCTTTCTTTGTTAAATTGGGTTAGACTATCCTCTGTACAATAAATAATACATTGTGTTTAATGTTTAAAGTATTTCTTTTTTGTATTAGCCTAGGCAGGGAGTTAAACAATCTTTGCCGCAACATCTCACTACAGCTTCTACGGTGTTGCCCTTGCAATAAATAAATAAATAAATAAATAAATAAACAAATAAATAAGCACAGGAATAAATGTTTATTAATGGGAAGTCTGATTTTCAGCAGGGACACACTGGCTTTGTAAACAGACATTGCACTCGAGCTGGTCAGAATTTAAATCCAGGCTTGTGACTCATCCTCACTTCACTTCCTGGAAAAACTGTTAATGAAACCATAATTTTTCAGTGTAGTAAGATGCAAGTCCCATGACCTTCCAAAATATATGATCCAGCTAGAGTTCAAATTCCTAATTCCTTATCTAGAGATACATATATATTTAAAAATTCTCATGTTGATACCTCTTCCTTAGGTAGGATTCTTAAGGGGAAAAAAACCCTCTCAATAGGTAACATCTTTACATGTTTTCTTGCCCAGGGTCCTCAGGTTATGGCTGCATGACTGTTAGGTGCTGAGAAAGCATCTGACATGACAGAATGGCTTTTCTCCATCAGTTTTGATTACATACCTACTCTTTAGGTAGGTCAGAGTCCTTTATGCATATCTGTTTGAGGCTGTAAAGACTCTGGTGTCATCTCCTCATATTTCCCACTGGACCAAGGCAGCAGATAAGACAGTGTGCTTTCACAGAACCACAGAACGTTAGGAGTCAGAAGGGACCTCGAAAGATCATGTAGTCCACCCCCCTACCAGAGCAGGATCACCCAGACTAAAACCCACAGGAACTCCATTTCTCAACTGTTGTCCTTCAGGATCAGAAGTTTTACTGGCTGTCACCCGGATTGCCAAGGAAAACAGTGATTTATGCATCCAGAAAGCTGAAAACAGGATTTCAATTATTTGTAGGTAGCGTATAGATTTTTATGACTGATCCTAATAAGCCCTTTTTAGTGTCTGACAGGCAGAAGTGTGTGCATTTTTACCAGGGAAATCAAATGGGGGGAAGGAAAGTGATTCGATTACGCTTGGTGGGAGGTAGTTGACTAATGGACAGGTAAAGGACTATATTGTAAATTGGACTAGATCAGGTACAAGACGTATGCAGCTAAATGGCAGCTCTTGCTACCCCTACCTCTTGTCCCCCGCAGAAGACAGCAGAAGCCACCATGGGCACTTTCCCTATAATGCAAGAAGAAAATTAGGCACCTGAAAGGCAGGTATACCCTGCATCTTTTAGGCAGAAATAGGATGTGTATCTGGCTTGCAGCACAGAGGATTTTACATCTGACTGGTGAGCAGGTAAACTCCTCAGCAGGTCCACAGAGAAATCTGGAGAACATAAGAAAAGTTTATTTCCAGTCCCTTCAACTGCTTGTTCAAGGCTGCAGAAAGGTAGCACTGCTTGAAACAGTCTATCTTCAAGAACCAGTGGGTGGTAGGACCTTCATCCCAGTGCACAAGTGGGTGGTAGGACCTTCATCCCAGGCTTCTGCTTCTGGGCATCAACATGCACTGGAGTTGTCTTTGACAGCTCTTCATGGCTATCAGGTCATCATCCTGTCACTGGAAATGATAATTTTTAAAAGCTTATCTGTAATGTGGGGTTTTCTCTTGTTGCCATGTACAGAGCCATGACTAGGGCATGACCTGCACCCCCAAAGCTCAGCTGTGTTTGAGCAGAGTCTATACCCCAGACCCAAAGCTGTACCCACTGGTGTGGTTCACCTCCTTGCTGGAGAAGCAACTCCTTCCTGAAATCAGGCTCCTGGGTGGCAAAAATGTGGGCACTTTCCAAACTGCTATCTAGGGCTGGAGCGAGGAAGACGCCATCAGCTGTAGGATCTGGGGCAGCAGCTTTTAGCAAGGGTGATGGATACACCCCTCTGTTAGGTAGGGCGATGAGGATATGCACAACTAACAAACAGCTCAAAGGAGTAAGCGCTGAGATACGTGGTTTTTTTAAAGATACATCTTTGCTCTTCATACCCACCCACACAGAAGCAAAATGCCAGCAGGGACAAGTTGTATTTCTCTTTTATGTAAGATAGATGCTTCTGTGGTCCCTGTTACCTAAGCATCTCAGCACCTCCTAAAACTGTCATTTATTTCACAGTACCATATTAAATTGATATTATGGGGTATGGATGTACCAAGGGGCTGAATAACACAAACAAGTCCGCACAGGGGGTCCGGAGTCCACAGAGCAGGGAATTGGTCCCTCATTTTCTTCATTTCCTGACTATCAGAAAATACTTTCCTCTGCGTTTTCATCCTTCTCCCAGGATCAGATCAGCTTCTGCAAAAGCACAAATGCTTCAATTTCTCCCTACTGTTTCCTCTGAAAACTTCACATTTTATCCATTAGCTTTACAATTTTGAAGTTCACTTGCTCCAGAGGGGTAAGATTATGTGCTTCTTTTGTTATGGACCTCGTGACATGAAAACAAAATGTTTTGCTTTGCCATTAATTTATTACAGTGTTACCCAGAAATAATTTAGTGTTTCATTAAAAGCAAGACCTTGGGAAATGTCAATTCATAAATGCCTTCGTAGCCCTCCGAGTGGCAATATACCTCTTGGAATAAAGTGATAATGCCTTTTCCCCACACATTAGTGTCCACCATTTGGTAGTTTATGGGATGCAGTGTGGAAATGGACCTTTTTCCTCAGAAGAGGTCATCTTTATGGTGCTGTTTGTGTAAGGAAATAGCGGAGGCACTGGTTAGCAGAGGCGGCTTTCCTGCGATGCCCTAGGGAGGACTGTCAGTCTCAACACTGTAAGCACGAGGCTTTTGAAATACGTCTCCAGCCAGTCTTGGCAATACCCCTGTGTTCATTAGTAAAACAAAGGAATCATTTCCAAGGGTGTTATAAATATCCAGCATTACACAAAGCCCTGCCTGTATTCCAGCCTTCATAATACAGCACTTTGTCAGTCACTCACAAAATAAACCTGTGAGTATCATTGCATGTGTGTGAGCTTAGAAAAAGCTGTTTGTGCTTTCTCCAGACAACTTGGGAGATAAGGCTTGTGACTACTGAATCACGTTGGTCTAATACATTTATTCTCCTCTTATGAGAACACATATCCTTGTATACAGTTTCAGACATGTAGAGTAGGGGTGGTAATAAAGAGATGTGTTATATTGGTCCAACTAAAAGTGTTGAGGAGATGGGTAAATAAAAAGAAAGACACAGGAGACACATGCAGCGGCGAAAGCTAAGAGGCCCTGAGCATCCGTGCTCCAGCAAGGTACAGCTTCATTGCTGGTGGCATTGCTGATAGAGGTTATTTGGCAGTAAAAGATGGTGTACAGTGCTGATCTGACAACCCTCTATGTAAATACTTAAAAAAATATTCGAGGGCAAAAAACACTTCAATCTCCAGAGTCCATAAGCCTGAAAGGAACTTGCCATAAGGCTTATTCTTCTCTAGGTAATTTTCTTTTCGCTCCCCTAAAGGCAGAACTATTAACAAGACATGAGATCTTTATTGTATTTGTGTCAGTGCTGGAGGAAAGGATCCTACACAATATGCTTATTAAGAGGCTTTGCTCATGCTGCTGTGTGGGGGGTTATTTTTTTCTTTGGGTTTTTTGTTGTTGTTGTTGTTGTTGTTGCTGAGTTGCTTGGAGTTTTTTCAATGTAGACTTGGTGGAGCATGTTTCTGCAGTTACAGGTCTACTTTTCTCTTGTGTAATTGAATTATTAACCTGTGACAGGGTCAGCAGAATGGTTTATTTCCATAACGGTACAAGCCAAATCCTGGTGTCGTTATTCACATAGAGAAGCACCACACTCAGCATGAGGCCTGGCTGAAAGACCTACCTGCAAAGCGTGCTGCTGCTGGAAATTAAATTCATAGTCCTTTATAAATGAAACCAGAGTGCAGGTTGCAGAAAATCAGAAGCAGTAACACAAGGCTGGCTGGCTGGATGTAAAAAATCCAGATGCGGTGGGATGCAAATGACCTCCAGCTTTGCTTATTCAAAAAGATGAAAACAAACAAACCAACAAACAAACAAACCAACCAACTAACAAACACACAAACAAAACCCCAGAATCACCAATGGACTTTTGAAAAGCCTCTAATCATCCTGGCATGGACTGCAGGACTGAATACCTGTGCACTTGGTAGAATCCCTTTTCTGTTTCAAGTACCTGCTGAAAATCTTTTGCAACCCAGAATTAAATTGTTCAGTTCCTAAACCTGAACATTTCAGTTCCCAGCACTGAAATCTGTTGAAACTCTGTGTGGGTTTTAATAGAAGAAGATTCTCTATACCATATCTTCCCCTGCACAATTTTTTTGGTGGGTACAATGTCATATCCTGATTCTTTAGATATTCTGGGTGCTCTTTATGCTCTGTTCCCCACTGTATGCCTTAGCAAAGAAAGAAAATTTATGGTCTGGTGTCTGCAGCCTTTTCCTCGCAGATAAGAAAGAAATAATGCTGAAGTAAGTAACAGATGTCAGATCATGTCACAGTGTTACTTTGAGATGAGAAACGTAGTGTTAACTACAGAGTTTGCAAGTCATACAAGCTGGATTGTAATTAAGCATGAGTATTGCTAATCAGGCATATTTAGTAATAAAACAATGAATGAACTGAAGGAAATATGGAAATCAAAAGCATATTCTGTACATTCACCTGAAGCTCCCAAAGAACAAACAAGTCTCTGACATAGTTTTGTCCTGTGTGGAGTATTTTTCATATGCTCATGTGCTGAGCTCACTATGGGAGTCATGAAGCACCCACTGAACTGCTCTCTCACTTCCCCTGCTCAGCAGGACAGGGAGGAGAAAATGTAATGAAAAAATCCCAGGCTGAGATAAAAGCAGTTTAATAAAGAAAAACTAAGGCCTTGAGTGGAAGCAAAGGAAAACCAAAAGATTTATCCTCTACTTCGCACCAGCAGCTGATGTTCAGCCACTTCCTGGAACCTCACCACGTGTAGTGGTTGCTTCAGAAGACAAATGCTTTAATAACAAATGCCCCCTCCTCCTGCTCCTCCTCCTCCTTTCTCTCAGCTTTTGCTGCTGAGCACAACATCATATGGTATGGAATATGCCTTTGGGTAGTTTGCAGCCTTTGATAATCCTTATCCAGTCCAGGACCTGCTGGCCATAGGGCAAAACTTGTCCAAAGTTCTATTAAAATAAAATCCATGAATAAGCTGCAGATGATAAATTACTCACTGAGATTAATGCATTGTTCAAGAAAAATCATTATCAGTTCATGGGCAATTTGTTAACCAAAAAAAATGACAACAGTTTTAAAATAGGCTATTATAAATTCCTCTTCCAGCTTTCTCCACTCTCTTCATATGGTACCTCTCTCTCACCCCCATTCTTTGCCTGTCGTCATCACTGAACTCGAGCCTTAAGCATAGCAAGCCAGAGATCTTTTGTAAGGTCACTGGAGTGAACCTCCTCTGTTCTCTAATACCACACAATATAGAAGGTGTGGTAGACAGACAAACACCCCCAATATTTCTCTGTGTAACACGCCACAGTGAAACCCTCCACCCTGCACTGCAAGGAGAGCAATAATGGAGTGAAGGAAATGCCAATTAGCCCATGTCTGAGATCATGAAATAGAGGCTTACCATCAAGAGAAGAAAATTGACAGTTTGTTCAGCATTAATGGATCATCCCCAAATTCTACAGCCTCTGAGTTAGTAACTTCAGTTATGGAACTGGAGGAAGGTTTGTCTGTAACACCACTGTCTGCTGGGGAGTCGGAATTAAAAAATTAGCTGGAAGCTTGTCTGGCATTTTAAAACAGAAGATGCTTAAAGACCAGATAATGACCTAAAAGCTTGATACTAAGTTACTGAAGCTAATGGAGGGATTCTTTGAATCCTTTGAACTTTGGATCAAACTGAAATAAGAAAAAGCTCAGGAGGAGGAGATTTGCTGTGGGGAAATTATACAATATCCAGTGAGCCATAAAGAAAGGAAGGAACTGTGTCACCTAAAGCAAATAACAGCACTGAGAAAGAGCATATTCCATTTATGTGCTGTTCCTAGGAATGTTTGGTTTCTTTTTTAGTTCAAAAGTGGTTCATATTTCTGTGATGGATAGTTACTGTGTTCTGAAATAAACACAAGCGTGACAGTAACTCAGGCATCCCTCCATCCGGCTGTGAGTTACCATCACTCCCAGAAGGTATGGTCCTGAGCTATGGTCCTGATGTACACAGCACAGTTCCAACAAATCAGCCTTTCCTCTACAAGAGAGTAATGGTCCTTTCAAGGCGGTCTCCTCTGGAGGTGGCCTCCCCACAAATTATGTCTAAAACACCTTAGTGGTCTCATCAGAAAGGTAGGGATGAGGATATGAAGACAGTATCCTCCTGAAGCACAAAACACATGGATCTTAGTAGAGGGAATTTGTTCCACCTCCAGCATTTGTTGCTTAGTTCATGGGTTTTCCTCCTAAACAGGAGGAAAATAATTTTTAAAACCCACAAAGATGAAGTAATACAACATAACAGCATGTAACATGAATAATAAAGCTGATACATCACAGATACTGTCAACGTTATTATTGTTATTATTACTTGGTTTTGTTGTTGCTGATACTGTTCTTTATTATAACCCAATGAGAGAGAGAGGATTTTTTAAATCTCAAAACATTTCAGAACCTACAAATTATTCTCTGTCTCTGTGGTTTGGAGAGGACAGCCAGCACGGTTCTGGGGTGAGTGTCCCAGCAGAGTGTCCTCTCTCCAAGGGGCCACAGCACCTGCTGTATGGTGGAAGATACAGCAATAACATTTTCATGTGCATCATAATTGCTTCAAGAGTCAAACTTTATGGTGTTCTTAAATTCTTTTACATATAATTGGAGGAAGTTTTGCTATATGGAATTGAATTCTGGAAGAAGTTTTATACAAAACTGAATTCTCAAACCGATGAACTTCCCAGTGACATTCATGGAGCTTCATGATTTCAGAAGCCTCGCTCTACCTTAAAAAATAATTGCAGCATTTCATGTAGCACTGCTGTATTTCTTCACCATTCAGATTGGGTACAGACATGGAACGAGCAATTAAACCAAGCTGAGAGGAAGAGCAACGTGGGCTCTGTGTGTGGGATGGTTTCCAGGTGGGATAGCTTTCATAAGTGCCTTAAAAAACATTCTGCCGCACGGCTCTTCGGAGGCCTCCCCACAGAAGCAGCTCAATTATTCATTCAGAGCAGAAACTGTTTTATTACATGTCTTGTAGTTCGAATGGTTAGACTGAAATGTGGGACACTCTGCTCTCAACAAGGTTCTGGTACTTGCATTTGTACTTGCACTTGTCCTGCAGAGCAGTAAAAGAGTTGCCAACACCAGCTGGGAGATAGGAATATCATTAGCACATATTTTGTTTTGTATCTTCAAGGTTAGTACAAATCACAAAACCTCTGCAGCTGAAAGAGAGGAAAAGAGCACAGTTCTGGAATTAAACTTATTTTTCAAATTAGTCTGGACAAGTTTTAAGATGTGACTGAATATTTGCCTTTGGCTCAGGGGGAAGATCACTGCTTTATTGTACCACCCTGTCAGAGAGCCTGTTCTCATCCTGACTCGAAAATTGTCCTTTCTGCCCCAAAGCACGTGTTTCCTGCTCTCATGCTGCCTACCTGCTGCGGGCAGTCGGGAGGGGAGATGCAAACTAGAGGCACTGAAAGCTCTACTCCTCTGCCTCCTCTCCCACCCACGATGATATTGAGGACCTGATCCCACGCTGGCTGCTCCAGGCCGGTGTGGGTTCCCCTCCACATTCACCCGAGAGCTGGGGGATCTATAACTGCTTTGAGTTAAGAAAACACACCACAAATTCTAACAGTTTTCCATGTAAAAAAAAGCATTTCCCCTATTCATATCAAGCACGATATTGGCTGAGATCAAATTAATGTTGTGCCAGGAAGGTCCAAGGCTGAACTGGGGGCCACGTGGAACCACGATCTGCGCTGCGTCAGCAGCGAATGATTTTCAAAGATTTTCCTTGAACTAACATTGACTTAATTGTGTAACACATTATATATTACCATATGTACACATTACCAAGGCTCTTGATTATTTTCTAATTTGAATTTCTCCAGCGGTTCTCTAAAGGGCACTAATTCTGTATCACTGTAAAAATGAAAGTTACTTGCCACCAGGATGCTTGCCTGGAACCGCCGAACCGAGCAGAACATCTCCCCATCTATCCATAACTCTGTATTTCCCCAAAGTGACGAATGCCTACTTAACCACGGCCAGTGTTTACACAGTAAATGAGCATGATTTTCCAATTGTCCTGTTCTATTTTTAAATTGGATTAGTTTATGTTTCTTCATAAAGCCATTACATTTGGTCGAGCTCATTTGTCGGCACTCAGAGACAAACGCATGGGCAAATGAATCATCTCATCGAACACAAGCTAAATCTGCTGGTCCGTGAGCTGTGACATCTCCTGCAGACAGGCTGACCCCTTCGTCTCAAAGGGCAAGACCAAGCATGGCATGATGGCCCTGACAGATGGGATCCCTCCAGATGGGATAACGTCGCGGGGAGCCACGTCCCTGTTGGCACAGCACTCCCGGACAGCAGGTGTAGGTTTGCTCCTCCTGTGCTACTCTCCATTTTATATACCTGGGAAAAAGCTTATTCCAACTGCTAAGAGAGCACATCATCTAGCTTCTCTTGTATTTAAGGGTTGGAGAAACGCAGGAAAGACAACCCTACTTGCCAACAGACTCAGAGTTGCCACTAGCACTACTCCATGCCCTTCATGCTAGCCCAAAGCATGGGGATTCATGCAATTTGGGAAGGCTTCCCTATTCTGCTCCTGATGCTTGCTGTCAGAATCATCCATGTCTGAAACAATGCTACCAAGAGAATCAACAAATAAAAATGCCAGTATCAGTGAAAGGTATCGTGCTCTGATCTTAGAAGGCAAAATCACGCAGCACAGCAGTTGCCTGAAGCCCAGCAGCTGTGGTTCTCCATGATTTGTGAATACTCTTTCCCTACCTGATCTACCAGAAATTACCTTCCACTCACTGATCTGCTATTGAGGAGATCAGCAGGACATCCCTATATATAATTCAGGCTGCAATTTTATTAGAAATAGCGAGGTCCCTTGTTCTGCACATAAACTATTGAACAATGGTATCTTTTGCACACCTGCCACACAAAATAATACTAAATTAACACAGGTTCGCCCCAGAGATATTTGAACCTCCATGAATTTTTCAGAGTGGCCTGAGGTTTTAATTTATAATCTAATCCAAACTCAAATAAACTGCAGCTTCATGATTTCATGCCCAGCGTGAGAGCACTGCAGTCAGCATGCCCACCACAACACATCTAATGAATATGCTAATAGGTAAGTTATGGATAGGAAAGGAAGACAGGGAACTTATGGCTGAATTGAGATGCCCTTTCCACTGCCTGTGTGAAGAGCTGCACACAGCTTTCCACGACTCCTTCCAACACAAGTCTGGATCAAGCTGCTTCTTGTGAAAGAGATCATCATAATGACATCTGCTCCTAAGGCTATATAGTGATAGGATGAGGGGTGGTGGTTTTAAACAAGAGCAGGGCATGTTTAGATGAGACCTTAGGAAGAAATTCTTCACTCTGAGGGTGGTGGGTCACTGGCACAGGTTGCCCAGAGAGGTGGAGGAGGACCTATCCCTGGAGACATCCAAGGTCAGGTTTGATGGGGATCTGAGTGATCTGATCTAGTTCAAGGTGTCCTTGCTCACTGCAGGGGTGGGACTGGATGGCCTTTAAAGGTCTCTCCCAACGTAAAGCATCCTATGAATCTATGAAATCAAGTAAATATGAATTACATGCAATACAGGAGGAGAGCTGAGGAACTTCAGATCATAACTCAGATTAAAGATACAGGTAATCTCCTGAGGGAGATTACAGAAACATTTCCTGAACATGGATGAGCTTTGCCTCTGGACAGGCTCCCATCTTGTTGGGAGATGCACATAACTACAAAGTAACCTACTGCAGGATCTCCTCATGGTAGAAATTGCAACTCCAAGACCCTGACCTGTTCCACTGCTACTCCTGGGACAGCCCTTGAATACTCCATGGAAATCGGAGCTTCTGCTTCATGTAATCCACACAAAGAAATAATCTTGGGAGATGCATGTATCAAAAATATGGTTTCTAGATCTGATGTTGTCCAAACCTCCCTATTAGCCCAGCCTGCATGAAATTTAAGCTGTTGACAGATTTACACGGATCAGTTTCCTTTTCTAAACTGTTGCACCTTGTTGTATGCTTTGTGCTGCCATTCTTCCCACTCTGAAAGCTGTTGTACTTTGGTGCTGGGTGAGACAAAAATGGAGCTACATCCAATAAAGAATTTGCATAGAGAACCAGGTGAGAAAAACACACAAGTCCTGTCACTTTTGTGAGTAGGACAGCTGCATGGCAGGGGAGAAGTGGGCGTTAAATCTCTGTTGCCCACCACAAAGGTGGTGCCTATGAGATGGAGTGATCAGCATATGTCAGCTTTGGGGGATGAAAGGTGCTGTATCTCAGATGTCGATCTTGCAGGATGCATGCTGATTGCTGGATGCCTTATCCAGCCCTCAGATCAGTTTAAGGTTACAATTACAAGGTTTCAATCTGGCCTGGGGCCAGCTGCCATCAGCAGCAGAGCACCTTGCAGCAGAGCACACAGGGATGCTCATGGAGAAGCACCGGCTGAGCTCGCCCACACCGTGCACCTGCACCTGTCTAGATGAGAGGGCAAGAACTGAAACAAGAATAAGTCTCCCCACCCCAGCCAAACCCCCGAGAAGAAATTGCTTCATGTCAGCTCACTACAGCTGCCCCCCCACTGATTAACCTCCCTGGCCACATTACAGGGACAGGAGGAGGGAAGCTGTACCGACACAGGGTACCAGGAGAAGATTCTCTGATGCTCAGGTTCTGTAGCATGAGCTCTAAAGGTCTGAAGTACTGTGCCTTTGTGAAGAAATACAAGTCCTATAGGTCAGGTTTTGCCTTAAAAATATAGTAAGTACCATCCTCTTCAGTCCCAGGCAGGCTGGGTGTCCCGCACCCACGCAACCTACAAGGACAATGTGCCAGCTGACCTGACCCTGACAGTGCAGAGCAGTTGATATAAATTATCAGCTATATGAGATGTTTCTGCCACTCACAGAACTGTGTTTTCCTGTGGTATCTCTGTCAGAAATCACAGCATGGGCAGGGGCATCTCCAAAGCAGCAAGCCTTCCCCTGGCACCCTGGAAAGACCAGCCACATGGGCATGCATTCCCACCATGCACCTTCGCTGGGTGGGCAGCATGGGTGCCTGATCAGGCAGTGCTTTAGAGCACAAGGCAGACATGTGCCCTGATTCTGGTTTTTACCCACTGGGACAGTTTATACAACTAAATTAATGCTGCAGGAGTCTGTAACCATGGGGCAGGAGAGGCTTAGGCAGATACCCAGAGCGGATACCTCACTGTCAGCTTCCATGAGACACTTACTAAAAATCAGAGATGCATCAATTACATTGCCAAAATGACCTGGTGGATAACTCACAGCGTGGAAAAAGGTTCTGTTCCACACGTGTGCTTGCATTGACAGAAGTGGGGGCTCAGTGTTGATTTACATGTAAGGAATGGGAAGGCAGTGTCTGCCAGACAGGTCAAGTACCACGTACAGCATCTCCTGCCTCAACAGGCTGAGGCGTGGGATTTTAACAGTGCCTTAATAAGTTTCTTCACCATTTGCATTCATGGGTGATTATGAAAGGGGAACTATTTTTTCTCCACTCATGGAAGTTGGCTTAGTCCAGGATTTAATCTAAAGCACAGTTTGGAAACAGAATGTAATATTTAGTTTTTATTTTTTGGTGAATCTCACCCTTTCTGAAAGTATAAAATTACTAAAACACTCAGATGAGAGGAAGTTTTAATAGAAGATACAACCTACTTGGTCTTGGGCTCTTTTTTGCACCCATTTTTTTTCCCTATTTTTCCAAAATGACAGAAGACTTGGTAGTTTATCAGGTAAGAGCAGTCTTTGAAGAGGAAAGCTTTCCATCTTTCTAAGAAATTGCAAAATTGACTTTGACAATGTCAGTGTCCCATACAACACAATTTCAAAATCAAAATATTTTTAATTTGCAACTCCAGAGGCAAACCCCATAATTTTCATCACACCCAAAGATCTCATTTTA
The DNA here is from genome assembly GCF_964237585.1 of Gallinula chloropus. Taxonomy (NCBI): domain Eukaryota; kingdom Metazoa; phylum Chordata; class Aves; order Gruiformes; family Rallidae; genus Gallinula; species Gallinula chloropus. The sequence continues at coordinate 3,070,361 of NC_140097.1, forward strand.
TCTGGTCCTTATTGTACAGTACCTAGCACCCAGTCTACTACAGAGAGATGCTCTTACTGTTACACTAGGCTCAAACCCCTCAGTTTTTACAACTAGTTATTCCAGGGAAACATATTCTGAAGAAGAACTACAAAGACATAAAATGAAGACAATGGCTTTTTAAAAATAAAATATTTTATTTTCCCATATAACAGGCAGCAATTCTCACTGAGGCCATGCAGTGGAAAGGAAGGAAGGAAAGAAGAGAAGGGAATCCTTTACCATCCTATTATTTATAGCTTCTTTGCATAGAGGATCTTCCTGGAGAGGGAGAGAACCCCATAGCTGTCTCAGTCTGTGCACCAATGCAGATAAGTAAATTAAGACATCTCCCAGCACACAAACAGAGCACTAAGGAGGATACTGCTGGAATTGTCTGGGAGAAGCCTCAGGAGGCAAAAGGCTGTAGGATTAACTGCTTTGTTATTAGGGTTCTCTTTCTTCCAATGGATGATGAAACTGTTCATACAAGTGCATGTTCAGTGAAGATTAATTTGGTGTCCCAGGCTGAGTAAGAGTGGTTGAAACCAAGAAAACGTATTAACTGTCATCCTCAAGGAAGTTTATCGCTGCTCTCTCCCCACTGTGAGGTAATTAGTCAGCTCTGATGGAGACCCAGGGATCCTCTTGCAGTGAGCAGAGGATTCCCAAACAGGAGTACAAATGAGTCAGGGACAGACTGTTGCCTCGGAAATTTCTTGTTGCAGGAATCACATCTCCACATGCACACATCTAGCAGGGTTAATTACCCTACAGGATCCACGGTTCCCATTTCCTCCAGACTTTTACTTACTGCTTGAATCCCAGATCCTTGGTTTGTGATGTTTTTGACCGTCGGCCTGTTGCAGCAGTCTCTGGTTGCTACCCAAGGCTCCCCAGCCACCTGGCCCCTTGTGGATCAGCTCCTCCTGTCCCCTTACCCAGCCTCTGCTCCAGTGACACATATACTGAGAAATGCAGTCACAAGTGGAAACAGTCTGGAAGACTCCATGATTTTTATGCAACTGATGAGATGCAGAGAAACATATGGATGAAATGATCTATAAGGCTCTGGTATGACATCCCACAATGTAAATGTGGATTTATATACCTCTAACAGCACCCAGCTCCTGTAAACTTTCCAAAAGCATTTGCTTGAAGACCAATTGGGTCAGTGCCAGTGCTAAACTGGACATAGTAGCTATGTGTAAATGGGAATGTAAAGAGAGTGAAGGGCTCTGGGCTCAGGAGGTAACAGCAACGTGCTGCGGGGAAGGTGGGGAACCGGGTGCATTAACCTCAGCTCTCTGGAACTCTGTACCTTCAGCCCTACAGAGCAGACACCCTGCAGCCATCCCAGCCATGGGCCGTGAGCTGGAAGATATAAATAGCAGCAATTAGCAGACCTCATTTGCCCACCTCCTCGCGGGACTGGAAATGGAGCGGTGGCAAGCCCAAGGCACACCCAGGAGCCAGGGAGATCCTACTAAAAATATTACTGTAAATTTTTAAGAAGGCAAGAGGGAGGAAAGAAGTCATGACAACCATTTCACAGCTCTGTGTGATGGGTGCCAGCACCCTCTGTAACCCCTCACACACACAGCCCTGTGCTGCTGGGGGGGGGTGTGTGTGTGCATCCTCTGTCTGTGGGGGCACCAGCCTCCTCCAGCCCCATCCAGAGAGCAAGGTGGTGCTGAGGGGAAAAGTGATACATGTTGGAAATATTGTAAGGGCCTGGGGGGGTCTTTAAATGTTCTGTTTTACATGGGAAAAAATAAATACACCCTATGCCAAAGCAATAAGAAAAAGCTCAGGTTTGGGTTGGGGCAGTATCGATGCCTCTCCGTTTTCCCTGCGTTCCAACAACATGCTAAGCACCCTTAATGAACCTGAAATTTATAGCAAATAAACCCCATTTCAGCTAATTTCATGTCTGCATGTCCCCATCCCTGCTTTGCATCCTCCAATGAAGTACATAAAGGATACTCAAAGGTTCCAGCAGAAGCCATAGCTGGGAGCTGCACCGAGCCCAGCAGCCCTCACTGGGTCCTTCCCCAGCCCCTCCACTGCTCCCACGTTTGCAGCAGACTAGGGGAGATTTGAACGTTGTCTGGCTATTTTGTGGCACTCCAAGACTGTGCTCATAAATGATTCATGTGGTACAGTGAGATGAGGGAGTTTGCACAAGAAAGAAAACAAAAACAAACAAAAAAATAACCCACAAAAACCCAAACCAACCCCCCAAACCCTCTCCGTAATGCTGTTGTGTTTTGCCAGACACTGTCCTCTGGTAGGGGTGCTGCTACATGGAAGGCACATGTAGAGCTGGAGTTCTCAACTTCTAAAACAAACCAAAAAAAAACCCAAAGAGGAGGGATTTTATGGCCAGAACAGAAGGAGCCATCTCCCAGCTCCCGGCCCATATGTGCCTCCTGCACATTTCTAGCCTAGCTCTGGTGCTCTGGAGCAGTTGGATAATCTGAATTTCTGGCTCTGGGAGCAAACAGTCCAGCCAAGGATGCAATTACCCTGCTCCCGTAACGGGCAGTGGGCTGCCCAGTCCTGCCCAGTCCCACCAGACAGAAAACAGCTGCTGGAAGCTGTCACTCCCTGGCATCTGAACAGCTCGGGAAAAGTCTTGGTGCTCCAAGGTTTGTAATTTATCCCTCATGGATTGGGGCCACACTGAGATTTTGAGAGCTTGATGGAGAGAGTCAGGAGCTGTCACTGGGTGTTTGCTGGCACCGAGGACCTGGTGGGACATCGGGGTGGTATGGGCTGAGGAGGGGGGCTAGAAAGAGAAGGGCAGTGAGATTTGAGACTCACAAGGGACTTAATTTACCTGTCTTACAACTCAGGCTCCTGAAAGGGAAAAAAATGACCAAAAGCCTTAATTAATATGCCATGAGATGACTGTTCAATTAAGCGCTTTAGGATATTGTCTGAGCATAATCACATAATGCTGCAGCCACTTAAAGAGCAGTAATCTCTTGAAAGGGAAATCCAGACTCCTGCTTTTCAAAGGCTTGTGCAGGCATCAGAGGTCAGTGTTATTTAGCAATTTGCTGGCTGATGACAAGATGATGCATCACTAAACCTTACTTTGTGCAAAATATAATTTGTGGGAACGAGTTCTGAACGTTTTTGGTGCTACTACAAAGGAAGGCCTTTTATCCCTCGTTGTCTTTACTATTAAAATTCCTGATTTTTAGTTATATAAAGGATTTCTATGCCCTACAATTACACTTTTCCTGGGCACCAAATATTTGTTACACGTATGCTTTGGCTTAAGACCCAAAAGTCACTGTTGGTGGTGTGTATTCCCCCTCCTTTCGACCCTGATCCACACCTGGAAAATCACTTTTGTTTCAAGGTCCTGACCAGGAACAGGGTCCTGGCATGCTGAATGCTGGGCAAACAGAGATAAAGAGAAGCTTCTGCTTTGCAGAGATAAAATCCACACTCAGGCAGGATTTGTACATTCCAGGTGAGGTGTGTTCATGCTGGTCCTCTGGCTGGCCATGGAGAGGCAAAGCCACCATCAGTGGAGCCGCATGCATCTACTAGATGGCAGGCAGGAGACTTAGGTGGGGATAACCAAAGTTTTACATTGTTTATTGTCATCTTGCCCCAGGGTAAGAACACACTCTGTTTGCAGACAGGAAGACATCCCAACTTCTGTTTGCCCTGAGTTGGGGACTGCACAGGAATCCACAGGATGAGTGGCAGTGATCCCATCAGCATACACACAGAGTCGCACAGCCAGTGCTGGAAGCTGCTGGCTCACTTTGCTGTACTCCAAACATAAAATAGGTCAAGGGATTTTAAGTACAAGACTCATGTCCCCCAGTCTCTCCAGCAGATTATTGCTGGACCCTGATACGGGCTCAAATAGGAGTTTGTGCCATGTACCAAAGGCAGAAGGCTGCAGTGTAGGAACAGTGTGTGTATTGTGGTGTTACATCTCCTGGTATTGCTAAATAAAGAAAAAAAAACCCCAAACCCAAACAAAACCCAACCTGAAAATATTTATATTTTAAAGAGCAAACACTTGTAAAAGTGGATAGTAAATACAGTCTAAAAAAAAGTAAATGAAGTGTGAGTTTGGGAGGCAGTCAGTACTGAAACTCAGTGGCCAAAGAGTGCAGCAGTATTAAGAACCACACAGTGACAGCTGGAGGTAACTCCCAGCTGCCCGACCCCCCCCCACAGACAGGTCAGGGTTTTACTATGGGCAAGAAATCAGGCAGAGGTTACGAACAGATGTATATTCTGCTCCAAGCTCCTGAGGACTGCCTGTGTATCATAAGCCACAGCTCTTGCAGAGCTTGGAGCCTCGGCTGCTGGGATCAGAGGCATGCAGATTGCTCTCTGAAGGTCAGGCTCCTCAGAGGTGTTTAATAAAGCTGCTCTCGTAAACGGTCGTTAACAAGTTTGATGAGGCTTCAACTGTCCACTTTGATGCTTCTTGAGGCGGAGGTGGCTCTGGCTGGTGCCCTGGCTCCGGGCACTGCACACAGGGGTGGCAGGAGACTCACTGCCACCAGTCTGAAGGCAATTTTGCTGGCAATCACAAAAAGAGCCGTAATTCTTCTACTTAATTGCTCACATCCTGGTGGGAAAAGAAATGTTACCAATTTAAGGCTCGATTATACGAGCTGTGGATGTCCTTAAGCAGGGCCTATCAACTGCTAACAACCAATTTGTTCTCTAATCCAGCCCCATCTTTAACGTTATTAGGTAATAATAAAATCCCGGTAAATAAAACTTTTGCCCTAATTATCGCTTTTGTTTCAGATATCGATAAAAACGCCGCAAACATTAATTAACAGCAGTAAGTATAGTAAATACTGTCTGGTTGGTACTCCCACTATTGAGAGGGGCGGTCAGGAGGTGCTTCAGTTCCACAGCACCTTTTCATGGACCCTTACCAAAAATATAAGAAGCTATAGAATATACCATAGTCCTCATTCAATATGCCATCACATTAAATGGTTATAAAATAATTAAAATTATATAAAAAAATAATAGATAACTTTTACAAAATCCACCGTTTTCACTTGTTTTCCTCGTAATTCTAGCTCATCTCCTGCAAAACTCGAGCTGTTTTAAGCAGGGAAGTGCGAAGAGCTCGGGCATCACTGGGAGGGTCAGCGCATCCCTGGGCGGGGGCGTTCCCCAACACAGCTGCGCGCCACTCCGCGCCTGCGGACCCCACAGCACCACCCACAAACCCACAACCACCTGTAAGGGAAACGCCCAGGGCCCTTTAAGAAGTAATTGTTTTTTTTTTTCACTCGCCTCCATCCCTTATTTACCCCCCTCCAGGGATGCGCAGCCTTGATGCCGCTGTGCCAGGGGAGGTGGGGGCCGGGCCTTTTGCCCCTTCCCAGTGGGCAATGTTTCTGTGCTAAACGTGCCGGTTTGGGCTCTCCTCACCAAGTTGCAGCCCACGAGTCGGGAGGCGGATGGCGGAGAACTTCGTTTAATGACAAACTACACAAGAGTCGTGGGAGCTCAGGAGCAATCGGGCGTGGAAAAAAGGTAACGTGGCGGGGGAAGGGGGGTGGAAAGCGCCTTTCTGATCCCTTTGGAGTCTGGACTTTTAATTTATTTTAAAGGAAAGTTTTCAGCTGGTTGCTTTTCTCTTCCCGGCCCTCCCCGGACCTCTCCTGCCCCTCCACCGGCTTCTCTCTGCTGCTCGTACTTCCGAAGCTAATTAGGCTCGAGCTTTTATCTTCAGTGAAACATCTCTAAGGGACACTTGGTATTCTGAAAACTATAATTTCTTTGCCAGGTTCAATGGCTATGACCTTTATTTGGCTGAAGACTGTGCAAAATGTGTTTTTATACCGAGATGGCTAACTGGAAATAGCTGCTGGAATATCAAATCCTAATGGAGTGAGATACGCGCGGCTCTTATTTTCATGTGTGCGATTAAATCAATAACGCATCTGCCCCCATCTCATCTGTTTGGCTACACAGAGGTTAAAAACAATCTGTGTTTTGTTTCACAAAAAAAAGCTTACACTAAAATGTGCTTAAAAGGCACTGTGAGGCTTCCAAACCATCTCGAGAAGGTTGGGTTATCCTCCTGCAGGTCCCATATATTTCATTTGTGTATAAATCTGCTGTAGAACTGGGCTGGAAAGTGTTGTGTTGCTTTATGCTTGTTGAGCACAGGCTTCGTTTCGTCTGGGACGCGGTGATGTTTAAGTGGCTGATGAAGCGTGGAGCCTTTCAGGGTGGAAAGTGCTTTACGGCCAAAGCCACCCCGACTCTTGCGTTACAACGGAGTTACATGCTGTGTGAAAGGCGTAGTAAATCTGGGTCTCACAGAACGTGTTCTGCGGAGACAGGTTTAATAGTTTTGACAATTAAGGTGTCTTATTAGAAAAGATGAGACCAGAAAGGACCATGTGCCGTGCCTGACTTTCTACTCATTTTACGGTGTGTTCTTATGATTTTTTAAAGTCTTGCAGCATTGATGGTCTCCTGGTTGGGTGCAAAGGGATGCTTTACAAGGTTTTAGTTGGGAAAAATTGCTGGTGTTGGCACTGTGGAAAGATGTTGAAGCTGGGACGCGTTTTGCTTAGTGTTATCTAGCATCCTCCTGTGAGCAATTGGTGACTGTACCTAAGAGCAACTATGTCTTCGGCACATGCTAATTACTGGTGGGACACCCATGAAATCCAATTTAATTCATCGGCTGGGAAAGAATGGAGGCGATGTGGTAGCTAAATGGTTGTCATTAGGTTTCAGGGTGAACGGCTTTGCAAGTGTCAGCGGTGGCAGGTTTTTGGCTTCTTTTGGCCGAAAACCTGCTCTGTAAAGAGAAGATCAGGGGTTTCTTGTCCCCGCTACAAGCCAAAAACACTCTGCATGCTGTCTTTGATGAGACAAGTTCGCAAACTCACCAAACCAAGAGCCGTGCGGAGCTCCACCCGCAGCGCGCAGCTCCCTTGTCCCGGCGCTCACGTCCTTGGTTCGCTTTCACGTGTCTCTTTAGGTACTTGCTGATTAAATCCCGCTTAAAAAAGTATTTTAGCAAATTAAACCATGGTCTTTTTGTTAAGCCTGTTATCCCGCTCTATCACTTCTCAGATTAATTATTACATAAACAGGGGAGGCTGGGCGGGTTTGTTGGCTGCTCTATGGCTGCCTCGGGTGACCCCTGCTCGGTGTGGGGAGTCAGCCCTGACCAGCTAAGAAGGACAATGACTCTACAGTAAATAATCCCCCCTTTTTAATCTAGGTAAAAGGAAATCGGCACCTTCTGCCTAGCTCTAATGTCACTGCTGTAATTCTAAATCAACGTTAGTTTTAAACCTGCTGTGACATGGAAAGTTCTGGGCCAATCCATCACACCCACTTTTAACCTATAGCTTTTGTGTTTCTAACTAATTAAGTATTTTGACTGGAATTAATCGAGATGGTACCAATGTTAATATACCCAGGAGTACAGGCATCCAAATTCCAGTATTTCAGTCGGTGCTTCATCCTTTTATTTAGAAAGGTTGCCCAAGGAAGAACTGATGCCAGCTGTCCAGACCTCTGGTGTAGGTGATCTGAACCCCCGGGGTGTCTCTTGCAGTTACTACAAGGCGGTTCTGTTGCTTGTAAAGTGAGATGTATGCGAGTTAAGAAAGAATGGGATGTGTGTTTGAAACTCATCGTTTTGCTGCAAGCACACAGAGAAATCGTGGCTTTCATCACTCCAAATTAAAATAAGAAAGCATCAGATGTTACACTATTTTAAGGGTTTCTCATCTGAAGCACAGATGCTACAGTACTAGAGAGAGACCAAAAGTACAGTCTTTGTCTTCAAAGGCATTAAATAAAGGATGTTATGTAGTTTCATTTGTACTCTCCCTTTATAATTACCAGGAATAATTAAAATTACATCATACTTGTATTTCCTTCTAACTTGCCCGCTATGAAACACAACTTCAAATATGAGGAGGGGAGTAAAATTTAACCTCTTGATCTCTAGTGGAATTAAGGTCAGCTCTCTGGTACCCTCAATTTAGCTGGTAATTTAGTTTGCAAACCCCAAGAAGAGGGATGAAGGATGCACGCAAACGCCCATCCGCACAAACCTGGAAATACGTGGTCCCACTGGGTGTTTTTATTTATGATACACTCCTTAGCCTAGCTAGAAGTGCCCGTGGCACATTGCAAATGAGAACAGGCTTTCCTTGTGCCTTGTTAGGGCTGTGTTGGTTGGCGGAGGGGAAGGAAGGCTGGCAGCCAGCATATTCACTTTCATTAGCAGCAAGTGTCATCCTCAGGTTGTGAACTCGGCTGCTGCGGAAAGGCAGCTCCCTATTTATCTATACGGGGCATAGAGGATCTCTGGTGGGAACTGGATTCGTTTATAATTAGACTCTCCGGGGCCTTGTTTCTTCGGGATGTGTTTTGATATTAAAATATTGCAGGAAGGGGATAGACATCATCGTGTCATATTAATAAAAAAAAAAAAAAACAAAAAAAAGATTCCCCAGCATCTCCACTAATAAAATCACCGAGTTCAGTTCACTGCTTTAGGCTCAGCTGATGAAATCAATCACTGACTTCTTGCTGGAACACTTTATTTTGATATTTTTCAGGGAAAAATAGTAATTCATTAAAGGAGGTGAAAAAGCCTCCTAGTGCAGTAGTGGAAGTTTTTCTTCTGAAATATTTTTGGGGTCCTGAATCCATGTCCAGAAATAAATCTTACAGGAGCTAAGTGAGTAACCCAGTGATTAGGATATTCCATTACCCTGACTTTCCTTGCTATGATCGCACCCCACTGGTGACTATGGGGCAGGTATTCTTTATCGCTGCCCTGGGCTCGCAGGGGATGGAGGAATGGATGGAGGGATGGATGGATGGATAGATGGCTCCTCCTCTTGTGTGCCACACAAAGGGTCAATGACACAGCTTTTATACAGGACATACCTGCGTATTCATGGTGTGTATATATATTCATAAGATTTCCAAGAAGTGGTTAGTTTTTTTCATTATGAGAGCTCATTATCACCCACCTACCCCACCCCGATAATCCCTCGGTGGGCCATCAAAGACATTTGATGGCCTTTTACTCCTCTCCCTTACAGGTCCTTTTGGTGAGCTTTAGCTTTTGTCTTGCTGACAAAGCCACGGAGCTGGTCCTGCAGACTCCAGGCACCTCCTGCTCTTTCTCCCTCCTCCTCGCTCCCTTCTCGGGGACGAGCCGTTTCTCCTCAGCCATCACCGGGGACACTGTGATCCTTCAGGCACAACTTAGCACATCCTTTCCGTTGTTTGTTGCTGACCAACTAATACTAACTAATACTAATACCAACTAATCACATCCCCGGCTCCCGAGATGCCGGGGAAGCTCTACTGGCTTCTCGCTTTGTTCAAAGGAAGCGGCTTGGGCTGGGGAAGATGTAACAGTGAGACAGGCGGCTGTGCCCGTATTTAGGGCATCAGGTGAAGTTGAGCAGCAGAGAAAGGGGGGGTTGCAAAGATATTGGAAGCAATTGCTCCTCTAATTACCGCATCAAGTGCTTATTGTGGTTTTTTTCCTGGTCACCCCAAAACTTTTCGTCATGATAGACCTGAGAAGGTGCAAACTTGGGAAGAGAAATATTTCCAGAAAGTAGCAACTGCCCCTTAGTGATTTTGTTATTATTATTATCATTTTTTCATAAAAATACTTTTATTAATGCTTAAGGGGAAAAAAAATTCTTTCTAGCCACGTTTCTGCCAAGTAGAGAATATTATTTTGACTAGCTCAGGGGAGCTCTTTCTGTCATCATTTTGGTGGCAAGAGGCAAAATCTGCTTTAAAAAGATTGCAATTTTAAAAAAAAAGTTTCCATTTTTGTAAATAATGCCGTTATTTTTATTCTGGAGCAAATCCATAGTAAGAATAGAGCAACAGAGACAGCAGGAGGTCCAACCGTGAGGAGATAATGGGAAGTTTTAACTGAATGAAAACTTTCAGCCTGTGATTCAAGAAATAAAAATGAATTGGATGACGTGTTTTATCTCATGCAATGTTTTATCTCAAACTGAATGTTTTGACGGGTTTAAAAAAAAAAAACCCACAACCATCCAGCTTTAATCCCTGAATGAGAGTGAACAGATAAATTCCCTTAGTCTATCATGGCTGCTTGGAAACGTTCTTTGGGGTAGCATGAGAAGTCTTTAACAAAGCAGAGAAGGAAATATTTCCCTGGTGATCCTTTATGGAATTACGGCAGGATGGGTGCTGGGGAACCTTGGTTTAATTCTGGTTTGAACCCTTAGATCTGCACTTTCCTGTGGTCAGCTCCTTGGTGTAACTTTCCTGAAATCAACACATTAACTTGAAAATAATTACAGAGAACTATAATTACTCAAACTCAAAAGTTCAGAGTGAGGAGGAATGAGAACAACTGAGAAATAGCTTTTCCTATTTTCTTTTAAAAAAATGAATCAGAAATGTCTTTAGTGAATGTAACTGAGCCTGTGAAATGCTGACCTCTGACATAACCTGGAGAAATGACATCAGCATGGATCACTGGGCGGGTATTTTACATGTCCGTTGTTTCTCTGAGGCGTTGGAACAGTTCTGCTGGAGAAGGTGCCACTTTTCCTATGGATATTTATTGTTAGAGGAATCAGTAGAGGAATTTCCAGGGGAAAAGATTCTACTGACATGGATGATTATTTGGGACTCCTGTAATCTCTTTTCACAATACCTGGTAATAGCCTTCTTTATGATAACTTCAAAAGCTGCAGAAGAGTTTGGGTGGAATCTTGGCCCAGGTATAACCAATTGCAAGATCTCAGTGTCTTCAATGGTACCAATATTTCATCCCTGAAGCATTAGACTTGTTATTTATCTCTTGGTTTTGCAAGCCTTCCAAAAAGCTATATCCAATTGCATGTCCAAGTGTTATATACAACTGCAAACTCCAGCCCGACACCCCGGTGAAACAACTTCCATGTTTAAAAGTGAAGCACTTACCAAAGTGCTTTGCTACAAGGTGTTTCATTTATAATCCTGTACATCACTGGATCACACTATATCACCAAACCCCGAAATTCAATTACCATTGGAGCTGAATGTGGCAGCAAATATAACGGCTGGTGCTGTACAGTATTTTAGACATGGAGGATACAGAGGACAGCTGGAAGGGGAAGCATTCACCTTGACTTTACTATGGCAATTTGTTTTGTTTTCTATTTCCTCAGCTGCTGCTGGGGTTTGCTTAGTAGTTACTCAGACAGGTAACTTCAATGTTTTAGCTGATGGGAGCAGAGTTGCTGAAAGTGAAATTCAAGTTAGGACAGTTTTGTCCACAAGGAATTAATATTAAAATACAATTTGCTTAGTCCAAATATTCATTGTCCACATATAACAGTGAGTTCTAGTAAATGACAATATCTATGCACAGTAGAATTTAGTGTTGATTCTGTTTTTATAAAGATCTGTGTTCTGGAAACAATACATTTTATGTGTTGTTTAAAAGTCATGTCCTTCCATGTGGTTCCTCTGCAGACTGGTGGTTGCTGACTTTTTACCAAATCTAAGGAATATCTTGCTGTCACCAGCATCACATCATATAACCTCACTTTTCCTGGTATCTCTCATGCATGGAGTGCCCCTGCAGCATCTCACCATCCCAGGTTCAGGACATGTTCTTTGCACCTACCTGCATGTGAGTGAAAGGTGCAACACTGATGTGTAGATCCCTTCTCAAGCTGCTCAATCAAGATTCAATAACCAACTTTTTTCATTGCATAGAAACCTCCTCCTTGTTAGAGAACTTGATGTTTTTTGTTTCTACATGAGCTTTGAAGAACATGTGAAGCCTTTGCTATCTGCTCTGAAGGTGTCCTTCAAGCAAGGTATCTATGATTGGCTCAATGATCTTAAAGGTCTTTTCCAGTCTGAACAATTCTATGGTCCTATAAATCATAAAGCAAGGAGAAGTTGCTGGGACAGCTATGCCTACATCTTCTGCTGTAATGAGATGAGCTGACTGGGTTGGGGGAATTTCTGCATGAGGGGGTGCTTTGGTGGTGGAGGGTTGAGGCAGCAACCTCAACCTCAGGTATCAACTCCTGGGGCAGCCAGGGCTCTTTTGGTAAGAAAGAGGGAATGTACAGGGAGGATGAGGAAGTTTGTTCATTGTTAGGTGGTTTTGGTCACTATTACTGGCTTTTGAATCATTTAGAGAGCTTTAGGCAATGTGGGGTACAGCAGCTTTACATAGTCTCTGGTTGGATCAATCCAAAGTCGCTTTACCAGGATCCTTGATCCCAAGCTGTATGGATTTCCTCTCAACAGTATTTATCCTTGGATATACCATCAGATAAACTGTTATAACATTACTAATATTCTCCTGTTCAATGCAAGACCCACTGGAGAATGCTAGTCAGCCTTTTAGTCTTGGAGGGACAACACTGGTATCAAGTGTTAGCTAAAGGTCTGCTTGCCATGGTAAAAGTGTTTCTTGTCTAACTGGAAACTGAATAATACAGAATTTGGCATAAAAGAAGCTGGGTTTTTATAGTTTCAGTAAATGAAAAGGAACAGAATACACTAATTAGAAGCTTCCTGTAATGTTTCTCTGTAAGAGATGACATTGAATCGGAAAGCATCATAATATTTAAATATATTTCATGACAGAACACTGGCAGCATTTAAAAGGTCTTAGGTGCTTTGAATTCCTGATCGGTTTGACAGCTTGACAGTGATTTGTAAACTGAAGGTGTTGGCACAGCTTGCTCTTCTGTCGGAGCAGGTATCAAAGTTCAGGCTCCAGACTAGTCACCACTTGAGCAGGGAGATGAAAAATTGCTCTCTGATAAATGTTTTCAGTGGGGAAGAAAGAAGCTTCTGCTCCTGAAAATAGTAAGGCCTGATCAAAAAAAAAAAAAAGATTCAAATCAATGGAAAGATGGATTTCAATGGCCTTTGGATCAATCAATCTGTTCTGTTTGTATCCTTTTTTATGGTGCACTGGGTGTGGTTGGGTTTATCAGAGGACAGGATGGAGCTAAAACCACAGCAAGTTTATGTCCTAACATGAGATTTCACCAGCATTAAAGAGGGAAACAAGGCTTAATAAGACAAGGTAGGTAGGTACAGTGATTTATAATCAGGGATCATGTAAACTGTGCTGGACATCAAATCTGAGTATCTTTTTCCCTCTTTCTCAATCTTCCTTCCAAACATGCATTTGCATTTTCCCTTCCTGCCAAAATCTGTGAACAATTAATTTTGTTTCTACTGGAATAGCTCTGTAATACACCTGTAGCAGGGCAGTATAAGATTGCATATCCATGATTTTCAAGAGAATAACATCATTTTTCAAGAGGGTCAGTTTCATGCTCTTCTATTGGGATCTCAACAAATGTAGAAATAATTAAACAGGGCTATTGAGCATGAAACACCCACACCTGCAGATTGGTTACCCATGAAAATTTACAGTTGTTTCCATTGCAGTGCTGTATTTTACACATTAAACTGAACCCATATTACATTATTAAACCATAAATTTTCATAGGTTACAAACTTTGCAGGTGTGATGTTACATGCTCAATTGCACTGTTTAATTATTTGCATGATTTTTAGCATCCTTGAAGGAGACTTAGAGTCTGTGAGTGGGCAATAAAAGCCCTGCCTAGCCCTTGCCTGGGAAAAAGGCTCCAAGGTACAAACATTTTACATTAAAATCATGGGGATATGTTTTTATAGTGCTCTAATTTTAGCTCAACTCTGGAAATATTGGAAAGTCGATCGATACTCTGTAGGATGTCAAGAAATCCTTTCTAAGGGGAAGAATGGTGAAGCACTGGAATTAATAGATGTTAAGAGCCACTCCATAGCCTGAGCTACCTGCTTGTCTCCTGCCTTGTCGAGAGGTGGTAGAACCACTCTCAGCAGCCACAGACTGCTGAGCATCATTCATCTGTGACAGTCAGAGACACACAGGCATAGGATAAACCTTTTTAGCATGAAGGCAGCCTGATGCAATTGGAGGCTGACTCCTGTATTTGCTGCAAATGCCCCAAGTCCACTAACTTCATGGAGAACTTAATCACAGAATCACCTTGGTTGGAAGACTCCCTTAAGAGCATCAAACTTCATCGTGGGTTTTTTGCGTCCTTGTCTTTCAAGATGATAAAACATAAACATAGTTTGCTCAATTTGGCAGCCTGGGAAACTGATATAATAAGAGATCCATATCTGCTCTCTTGGTATTAGCAGCAGCATTTCAAATTATGTCAGTTGTGTACAACTTGAAGCGATTTACCCATAAAACAAGTCACTGGTGCAAGTGAAAATAGAACTGGTGTCCTAAACCTGAGCCCCAGTCCCTATTCCTAGTGCATTCAGACTCTAGTAACAGTTAGTTGATGGGTTTCCCCCCCCTCAAATGATGCTCACAGTGTAAGAACACAGCAAAGTCTCAGTTACAGCCCTGAAAATCACAGATTTTATGGTAAATAAAATGGAGGTCGTTTGAAACCCGCCGTATGTAAAATGCTTTACGTTTGCCAGCTCGTTTCTGCTGCCTGACACATTACTTAGTTTTACATTAGGCTAATGTAGAGCAATATTAATGAGGAAACCAAGGTGTAATGTTCTTGCAAGAATGCTGACAGAAGTGAGTCCAAGTTTTAACCAGGGATTGCTTGCTTTAGCATTATCTCTATTGCTGTTAAACATGTTCTACATTTTCTGGGCAAATATCATTTGGAATTAATTGAATGGAAAGGAGGATGTTCAGAAAATGCATCTTTAGAGTTGTTGAAGTATGACTTTTTAATCAAACTGAGTGATTGTAAACATAAATTAGTTCTTGTTCTTCCTGCTGACTTGGAAATGGAGAAATGTCTAGGCTTTTATGTTAAAATCTTTTTCTCATGAGTTTGCAGTTTCAAACCTTGTAGATGCTTTGCTGGTCTGGTAGCACTATTATGTAATGATTAGTACTTGAATGTTACTTGAAGCACAGACTCTCTGCATGTATACTGATTCTTAAGGTTTTACTGTGTTCCATTATTCTCCACCTTCCCATCGTAGACTCACAGAATGTGTTAGGCTGGAAGGGACCTTCCAAGGCCATCTAGTCCCACCCCTGCAGTGAGCAGGGACATCTTCACTGGAGCAGGTCGCTCAGAGCCCCATCAAGCCTGACCTTGGATATCTCCAGGGATGGGGCCTCCCCCACCTCTCTGGGCAGCCTGTGCCAGCGTCTCACCGCCCTCAGAAGGAAGAACCTTTTTGTTAATACCCAACCTAAATCTCCCCTTTTTGAGTCTAAAACCATCACCCCTCATCCTATTGCTCCCTCCCCTCAGGAACAGTTCTTCCCCAGCTTGCTTGTGGGCACCTTTTAGGGACTGGAAGGAGCTTGGAGGTTTCCCCACAGCCTTCTCTTCTCCAGGCTGAACCAGCCCAACTCTCTCAGCCTATCTTTGCAGGAGAGGTGCTCCAGCCCTTTGGTTGTGTTTGTGGCCTACTCTGGACCCACTCCAAGAGATCCATGTCCTTCCTGTGCTGAGGGCTCCAGAGCTGGACACAGCACTGCAGGGGGGGAGGTCCCTGCAGAGCACAGGGGCAGAGTTCCCTCTCTTGAGATGCTGGCCACACTTCTGGTGATGCAGCCCAGGATGCAGTTGGCTGCCTGGGTTGCAGATGCACATTGGTGGCTCACATCCAGCTTTTCATCCATGAGTTCTCCCAAGACCTTTTCCTCAGGGCTGCTTTCCAGCATGTCAGCTCCTAACTGGTATTGACAGTTTCCTAACCTGTATCAGGGTATCTCATGGCAAAATTCTGCTTGTCCTTCTACCTCCTTCCTCTGGGAGAAGAACATTTCAGGGTACCCTTAACATTAATTTCTGATAAATCTTCACAAGGGGTGACCTTAGGCTTTAGGACAACAATGAGCAAAAATACAGCATGTGGTTTCTCTGCAGAGTTTTTAAATAGTCTGAAAAAAAGCTTTGGAGGTTTCAGCTTCTCTGGAGGTCTCTGAGAGGAAGAGAACACGATGTGGATGTTCTTTGAGTATCCAGTAGTCTAATTAGGTGTGGGCTGTAAAGTTGAATGATCTCATTTGATATCCACTGGGTAGTCTGATTAGACTGTGGTCTGGAGTTTAATGGGAGCAGAGAGAAATCTGAGGAGAAATACCTGCACCTGTAAAGAAGGAAGCCTTTAACACAGAAGATTTTTATACTCAAGTGCAGTTTCTTTTATTTGCATAGTAATAGTTATATAGAAGGGAATTAAAAAACCTTAAATATGTCACTATTACACACATAGAACATTACAAAGATCCCTGAAAGGTACTTAAACACCTTCAGCTGGCAACATACAGAAGGAATGTAAAAAATGCTAGTAAAAATTAATATAAATACCAGGAAAAACAGACACCTCCTTTGGGTGGTTTCAAGTGATTCCTCTGATGAACCCTGCTGCTGTGGTTTGAGTGGGACTCCACACTAAGAAGTTAGTTCAAAGGGGTCAATGCAGAATTTGATTTTGTGGAAAACAATTTTGCTGAAGATTCATAAGTCCTTCATTCCCCAGTTTGATTATGTCTATCTGGGTTTTAAGGGTTTCTTTAAACATGTAGTTAAACAATAATTGTTATTTCCAAACATTGGAAAAGAAGTTGTATAAATATAGATGAACAGAGAAAAATAACATTAAAGAAGATATGAGAGGGCAGTTTTTCTTTTCGTTTCTTAAAAGGGGGGGGGGGGGGGAGGGGGGGAATAGATCCTCCTTTCACTGTTCCTAATGGAGAAGTCAAATAAGAGTGAACAGCTCAGCAGCTGTGATCCGAAAAGTGCTTGGAAAGGATTGCACAGCCAGTGTGCTATCGATACACTGCAGTCATCTTGGAGAGAAAGGTCTGGGGATCAGATTGAGGATCATCTTTTTCATAGCATCCCAGACTGATGTGGGTGGGAAGGGCCCTCAGGCCCCCCAGTGCTCCCCTGCTATGGGCAGGGACACCCCTGCCCAGCCCAGGGTGCCCAAAGCCCCATCCAACTTGGCCTTGAGCCCTACCAGGGATCGCAGGGCAGCCCCAGCTTCTGTGGGCAGCCTTTGTATTCTGCTACAAGATGTGGTGGTCTTTTGGTTCTGGCTTTTAAGCCCACTTTGCTATTAGCTCTTTTTTCGGGGTGTTGCAGGGATCTAAAGGGGCTCCCGACTGGTTATATTGTTGCTTACAGGCTGCTGGAGATGCAACAAAGTGCTTAAGCTGTGGTAAGGGCTCATGCCAAATTGTGTTCAACAGATGCCAGCAGGAGGAAGTGTTTCACCCTCCTTGAGGAATTTTTTAAGAGCTGCTTTAAGTATTAGAGCACACACTGTTCTGGCCCTAATAATTCACTCTAGGACCTTAACTCTGCCCAGAAGGTATCTGTACTGCTCTGTAGCCAACATCTAACCCATAAATTCAACCTCTGGAGCTTCAGTGATGACTACAGAGTTTCAAAAAGCTGGTAGGAATGTAATTAGATCAGAAGTAAGTACTTCCAATTAAACTTGAACTTAGGTCTGTCCTGTGGGGTTCACAGGGGGAGTATCTAAAGAAGGAATGGGTATCTGGGATGGTGCCTCTTCCAGCTGCACCATGAGCTGGTTTGAATTCCACCGTGGTGCAAGTGCCTCTGTTGCATTCTTGCACTGGAGCCTGTGTAAACACAGCCACAGAGGTTTTCCTTCTGTTGAAACTCTGTCTCAGGGAAGTTGAGCGATGCACTGAGGATGGGAATGGCTGGTGAGTCCTTCACTCTGTTAGTGCCTCAGCTCCATCGTTTTTTCTTTTCTTTCTTCTTTTACTGGTACTCTGTAGTGACTGAAGAAGCAGAAGCTGTGGATCTGGAAAGCACCATGAATAGTAAAGCTCAGTCTTGCTTTACTGCTTTTAGCACTTTATCCCCAAATCCAATTTCACCGTTGCAAGACATGAACCAGCTAACTAGTAGCCGTGCTATGAAGTGATTAAATGACACAGGAGGCACTGTGGCACTGATTTTCATTTTGTTTTTTCAAATTTTCATAGTATTGGGGAACAGTGAAGCCAGCAGGGACATGGTGTGTCCATTACCTTTCTGAGATTTGGTAATAAGTTGTGTAATTGCCAAGGATGCTACACAGGGAACTGGAAAGCCTCAAATGAAAGAACTGCCTGAGATCAAAAGTCACTGCTGCCCTTTGCCTTTCCTTTCAGTCTCCCACCACGGTGATTCTCCCCTCTAAAATCATTTCATCACCAACTGGCCAATCACAAGAGAAGTCTCAGTCCTTAATGTCTTAAAGACCCGGCTTCATCAGCCAGGTCACCTTACTGAAGCCTTTTGTGAGCAGTGTGGTATTTTAAATACAGATTTGTTTTCTATTTGGCAAGTCTTCATCAAACAGTAAGGGTATCAGTGCAATCTTTTGGGCAAACATTAAGCTGGAATATTGTCTCTCTTGGGGTACCTTTTTTGGTAGTCTGGTTGCTAAGTCACATGGCAGAGTGAAACAAAAAGAATACTGTTTACTGCAAAGTGAAAACACCTTATTTTGTCTTCAACAAAGTCAATGTCATCTCTCAGGTTCTGTTTCTGATAAGAGAATATGAATACGAGAGAAACTCAGGCAGTGGTTTCCACAGATATTTTTGACAGATGCAGTTTATAAACTTTTAAGATAAATGCTGGTGTTACCCTTTGAAAAGCAGGGATGCAAGTCGCCTCTTCTAGGAGTGTGAGTTCCAGAAGGCAAGCTGGCTGACCGTCAGTTCTCCTGCTGCCACCTCCCCTCTACACCACTGAGGGATTCTTGCAGATACCCAGATGTGGCAAGCAGTAATTGAAAAGCTTTAGTTTTATTTTTTCTGAGAGAAACAACTCTTTGTTAATGCATGTGTGTTAATGCCTGGGTAACTGCTGCTCTCTGACCCTCTGGTACAGGGAGACTAAAATCTTATTAACTCTAATAAGAGCTGCAAGGCTAAAGCCCACATCTAAAGTGGAAAAGATAGTTTTAACTCTCTTTTTTTCCCCCCTTCATTTTAATGGATGAACATAGAAGAAAATGAACCAGTGCCAGCAACTTAGGGAGGATCTGTCCACATCAGAAAACTGGTTAGGCATTAAGAGGAGAGAGCTGAGAGTACAGAGTAATTGAGGTGAGAGGGGTGGCCTGAGCCTCACCTGGGTGAAGCCCTTTTAAAATGTTATTTTAACATCTATGGGACTGCTGAAGGACTTGGATATCTTGTGGGTGATAGCAGCACAGAAACGCCCTTTAAAAAAAAAAAAAAAATTAAGTGAAAGGTTTTGCTGTTCTCCTGCATTAATATGAACAGAGTGTCACTGGCATGGAACTGGGGGAATTTAGGAGTAATGAATCAGGGCCAGAGAAAGGTCCAGCCACCTTCAGTTTAAGAACATGAAGACAAACCCAAGAAAATTTAACTGCTAGTACAGAATCAGTCAAAACCTTCATTCCTGCTTTCATTATTCCCAATAAATAATTCAGAGTGTTTCAAATTCAGATCTGGAGTTTACTTTCCACATTCCACGGCGTTATACTAGGTTTGCTTTACTTTTGATAAGGAGAATCATAAATTATCCACTGGACTGTTGATGTCACACAGAACTAATCAGACATATAATCACACATGATACAATAGAGGTTCCCCTGTATTGAAATAATGTTAATTATGAGGATTTCATTTATTATTAATGTGGAAATACGTACTTCTGCTGCATAACTGAAATTAATGGACTGTAACTTTGACGTGTTGCTAACACCATTTTTAGTGTTCCTTAATTAGTCACGTGTTATTTCTTTTTTGGCCTGGAAAGCTTATGCTGTGTTCATATTACATGTTCTTTGTTGCCAGAAACTGGAGCTAGAAGGTCAAAAGGAAAGTTTTAAGGACAGAACTATTTCTTTCTTGGAGATTGTCTTTCAAAAACAAGAATCTCTCTTACTTCTACAGAGAGTGAGGCTAATGTGAGTAGTAATGACACTATAATTTATTTTATAAAAAGCTATAATTTGATTGTTACAGCATGACTAATCCCTTGTAGACTCACTACAAGAAAATACCAAGCCTCAGCTGATATCTAAGGCTAAGTTAAGAACAATGCAAGCAACAACTCAGTCATCAATATTAAGTGTGGTAGGACTACAGATTCTTTCAAAAATCCCATCAGGCACTCAACAGCTTCTTAACATGCCTAATAACTCATGAAATTTCTTCTAAGTGGTTTCTGCAATGAAACATGGATCATGCCTAGCAGTATCAGAAACTAATTCTAAGGAGGGTTTCCCTGTCTCTTTATAAAGCAATATCTGGGATAGTTCTCCAGCTGTTCAGAACTTTTATTATAGCATCATGTTAAATTAAGGGCTAATTAATTTTTTCTTTAACTTGAAAAATCCAATTTTCAATGAAATCAGTGAAAGACTTCTCAATCTACACAAATGGGTCTGAAGCCAAGCACGGAGCAATTTCTGAATGGGGTTGGAGTCGTCCCCTTTTTAAGACTATCCTATTTGAAAAAAAACCCAACAAGAGATGAAAAGCTTATCTTCCTTGTTTCCAAGGATTGTCCTCACATTTACTTCTCATAGACTTTCTCTTTTCAATGCTCTTCTGTGCCTCAGTCAGGTGCAGTTTGTGCCTATCTGTTGCACCCTCAGTGATCCTGGGTGCAGATCATACCAACCCATCTAAAGCAACACAGCCAAAATCAAGGGTAAGCCCATGCTGAAACCAAAGACCTTGTCAAAAATTGCCTAGAAAGACAAGTTGAGCACATAGTTTTCTTTCCAATTTTACTATTCATCAAAACAAACTAAAACAAACTGCTGAACTAATGATGGAACAGAACTTGCAGCCATCCAGGATGCTGGTTATGACCTGGTGTTCCTGTTGAGCTCAATAGACTTTACAAGTTGCTCATGTTAAATGCTGCAAGTGACTGAACATGGATTAGGCAAGAAAACAAGCCTTGGTGAGAGGAAAGGACAAAGTCATCTTGATTTTCAAACTTCTGGTAAATTAATCTCTTCCCTGGTGCTTGACCTGATGCCAGGTACCATGTTCCCCCAAATATGTGTTTATACAGTGGAATTACAGCAGTAACAGAACAAACACTCAAGAAACACTTGCCAAAAAATGAAAACAAAACCCCCTTACTGTTTAAAGGTCCCAAAAAGAAGAAACAACGTGGAACCAAATGTTGCTTTTACTTAAAATATTATATATACCCAGCAACGCTGAGTACTGAAGCTTCCCAGAGATACCTCGAATCTCTTTTAGTCAGATACACTAAGAAAGCTACAGCTCAAGGGAACAAATACACTGCTAGCAGAACTTGATTACCTTAAAATGTCTTATTTGTTAATGTGACTAATGCTGTTGTATGTGAAGCTGGATACATAAGGGGTTTACTTGTTTATGGTATAGCTCTTATTTTTACAGTCAAGAATAAAAAAAAAAGTAAATTATGACTTTTTTCATACAAGACAGTAGAGCAGGCTGTCAAGAATTACAGATATGGAGCATTGTTTGTTTGAAGACCTGTGAACAGGAGCTGTCAGCCAGAATTGGCAAGCACAGCACAAAGCCTGGTCCTCTCAGAGGTTCCTGACACTGAAACACCCTTTTACAGAGCAGCTGCAGAAAACCAGAGCAAAATATGACAACGTGGAGACAGTGGGGTTCAGTCAATTGCTCTTAGAGGCAATTGCTCTGGAGAGGTACAATCAATCTCTCCATTACATGGGTTTGCAAAATTGGTACCTATGGAAACTAGAGGTAGGCTTGCAGGGAAACATCAGATCCGCATTGTCTGTGCTCATGGCTTCTATTTCAGTGACTTCCAGACTGATTTCTAGATCTTGGCTTCACACACTAGTGCTGGGTAATGGACCTGAAGGTAGGCATTAAGTTCTGACTCTGGAATCATGATATGATTATAATTTCTCCTTCTGAAAATGATTCCAATGGCAAAAAGCTTTCCTTTGGGGTTTGGGCTCTGCAGTGATTGGTCAGGACTTTTTCTGGTTTGGCCCAATATCTAGACCCACTCAGAAAAATGGTTTCCACATATATTTTTTTAAAGTAGCATTTGGAGCAGGGTTTTACCTTTGCTGATAGCCTGCAGAAGGGAATGAATACCCTTGGGATGGGAGTTTGAGTGTGTTTTCTATGGCTTTAAAATTAGATTTCAAACAAATTGTGGTGGTAAAATATTTGGAAAAAAAAAATAAGGTGTGTTCCTCTTTCTTTCCAATATTTCAAAAGAATGCCTTTGAAATTGAGTATTTTCATAGTTTGGCTATGAAGCTTCAATGTCCTTTGGAGATCCTGGAGTCAATTCTTTGGCTTTCCAACATGGCACATGGCTGCCCTGCACCTCCCGTGATCTGCTTCCCTGTAAGCCTTGCCACGTACACTCTCATCTGGATGATGGAGTGTGGGAGAAACAGCCTAACCTGCTCCAGAGAGGAGGACTCGCACTTGGAGTCCTCCTTCAGCACCTTTCTTTGTGAAATGTTTTGTCAATAGGTTTTTGCCCACTGATAACATTTTTCCTTAAAAAATGTCATCTTGGATTTGATTTTTGTCATTGCTGTGTTCTACACAAGGGGGAAGGAAAAAGCAAACCCTGTAACCTTAATTTTAACCTTAGGAGGATGACAGCATTCTATGATTCCCTTGCAGAAGGTGACATTGGTGAAGGACTGGGTGTCCTAAGTGGCTGGGAGAGTGAGCAGCAACCAGTAAACTGATGGTTTTAACACATTAAGCTCATTTACAGTGCTGGAACCTGTTAGTGCTTTTACCAACGTGCAGAATACAGACTAGTTATTTGCAAGCTGCCCTAAGACTGACTAGAAATCATAATAAACCCGCACAATTTACTGCCCCCTTGAAGCACAGTCTGATCTTCCATTTCTGCTACTACCCAGCCAGCAACAAGAAAGTCATTTACAAATCCTTGTTGCAGGAGTGGGAACAAACAGCAGAGTTACTGCTTGGTACTTAAGGCTTATGACAGATGCATCCCACAGCTCTGTCATTAAAGGTCTCCAACGTTTGCAATACTTGTGAGCTCATCTGCTTGAGCCTAGTCCTCTTGAAGCCATGTGAAGCTGCAGGTTACATGCCAGGAGTTGCTTCTGGCTCAGGGGCTTTTGCAAGGAGCTACTAATCCTGTATTGTCTATGTATTTTAGCATTTTTCCAGGGGTACTTTTCTTTCTTGGGGGGGGAAAAACCTAACAAAAGCCAAACCCTTCTCTGATTAGGAGACCTGTGTGAGTAGATTACCTTGGGGTGGTGAGGTATGAAAATTCCTTCTGTCAAGTGCCCTCCTGTGAAATTAGAGAGAGAAATCAATCATGAGAGAAATGCATCAAAAACTCTTGTGCAAAAGAATCAAGAGTGACAGATGGTCTGAGCTGTAAACATATGGATTTTGTCAGACAACAGGAAAAAATACATAAGATCATCTTGAGGCAAAGTACATGTAACCCCTGTGTATGTACTCCAGGAGAGAAAGAAGGCAGCAGAGTGTTTCAGAACTTATCATTTTTTCTTTGACAATGATTTAGAGAAAAGAGGATGAGAAAATATTTGGTACTCAACCTTTCTAACCTCCCAAGAAACGCTGGTGCCAGGAAAAACAGATGGCACTCAGGTCTCTTCTGAAATGATAGTTATCCTATGCTTGCCAGATCTCTGTGGTGTGCAAAATATATGGTATAAGTCACTATCAGAAAACAAGTCATTAATTAATAACATTTCAGTGCTCAAGGATCAGGTAGGTGAAGAGCGCCCGTCAGGCAGCTGCCTCTCAGAAATCTGCTTGGCAGAGGAGGGGAGTGGGCACAGGAAGAGATCGCTCTCCCCACCTGTCTTACCTTCAACATAGGCATCCATCATTACATGTAATCAAGACTTAAAAGTATTTATCATCCCCATGGCATGAAAGCTGTTTGAAGTCCAGAGCATAAAGAGAACATCAGTGAAACAACAAAGCGATCAGTCAAGTTATAAAAAAAAAAGGAAAAAAAAGTGGTAAAACCGGATAGTAGAATAAGAGAAAGATTCTAATTAAATCCTTAACGGTAATTACATTCAGTGTGAAGTGACAAACTGCACTTGCAGAATGATTTTTGCTGTTGATGCATTTACTGTATAACTTGGATGTGGGTTTTTTTCCATGGGTATTAAACTAGTGCTGGTTTGGCCACTTTCAAGCAGGAGTTACCCCCCAGAGCACAAATAACACCTCCTTTTTACTCCCAGATTTTTAATTGGTGCAGCTCTATCAATGGTTTCAGGGCTTTCCAGGGAAACCAGGGCATGTCCTTAGCCAAAGCAGGGCCCAAAACACTTACCATTGTCTTCCTCCCTCTCACATTGATGTGCAAAGCTTATGAATCATATTTACCAGATGGGAAATATTATATTGCATGATAAACTTATTCCTGAGCTCTTCATGATATGTAGTTATGAGGGATTTGTCTTTAGATGTGCTGTTAGAGAGGCTGAGTCTTGGTAAACGTGCCTTCCCCTTCTGTGGGGTGGTGCAGAGTGAGTCCTCTGCCACATGGGTACCAAACTGGGTGATATGTTTGCTCAGAACCTGACCCTGTGGCAGAGCACATATACAGCTGGTGCTTGATGCCCCCAGAGCCAGTCATATTGTGCATTTGGGCCACCTGTGTTTTTGTGTCCCTTGTCAGATCTTTCATAGGTAGATATGTCCTGTGGTTTTGTTTGTGAAGGGGTCTGATCTTGTTTATAAGATTTCAACAAGGATGTCTTTGAGATAGTTATTGTGCAGGCAAAGCTGAGTCTTCAGAGGGAGTTTTGTGCTGAAGAAAACCTGTTTCCATGCACACCTGCCATGTGGGCATGGCTGGAATGGTGCTGGAGAGCTGGGTTGGTGTTTTGAGAGCTGTGTCCTGGTCAGACAGTTATCCCTCCCCCAAAACCTGCAGTAACACCATGTGTAAGATCTGTTACTCAACATGTGGGCCTCAGGAACTCAACAGGGAGCTTATTGTGCAGAAACAGGCACCAGGTTCAGTGCTGAGCATCCTCTCCAGCCAGATGCCAACAGCCTCAGTTTCTGCGCTGGGAAACTGCTGAACCTTCTCCAAAGGGAGAAGCTGGCTGAGCCAGGCTTACTTTCACTTCCCAAAACTTCCACAGAAGGTTTAGTACACAGAAAGGAAGTTGTTATTCCTCAGTGTCTTTTCTTTTTTGGTTGTTCTGAGTTGTTGCTGAGGAGAATTTCTATCCTTCCACTGAGCTCCTTAGGGAGGAACTGGAAGCGGACTGGGAAGCTAAAGATTTCCATGAGATACTCTGCTCCAAAGCTCTCTGAAAACAGTGTGAAAAACACAGAGCCTCTGAGGCTGGGTCACAGGAGGTTGCTTCCCTCCAAACTCCTCTTACCAGCCTGGCAAAAGCATCCATGGCAAGATATTCATTCACTTCAGATCTGCACAGGGGACACAAAATATAAAATAGCCCTCCAAAGGGACAGCAGCTGCATAATTTAATTGTTTCTTCAAGCAAGATTCATTCAGTTGAAGATGTCCAAAAAGGTTATTCCATGCCTGTGGAAGAAAGACAGCCTTGGGCAGCAAGTTTTCTCAATCCTTGGCTTCCAAACATCAAATGAATCCTTTCTTCTGGGCTGCTCAGGGCAAAGACAGGCCTGCACTGGTGACACACTGCCCAGGGGAATCTCTCTATAGAATTGTTCTTGTTTCTAAAGGAGTAATAAAAATAACCCACACCTAAACCAGATACCCTCTTCCTTGTCTCTGATGATGTACTCAGCCTAATGCAGGTTCTCATATAGTTTTTCTTTATTATACACATTTTTCATGGTGTCATTATAAAATGCAATAGACTTGCTCAGTTTAATTAGGAACAGCTACTGCCAAAGGTAGCTTTAACCCCATCTTCAAGGAGTTTTCATTTTAATTATGCTTTTATTAGTAAATTTCTGAGTTGCAGCCAAGTCTATTGTGCTCGGCTTGTATTGAGGAAAGTTAAATTACACGTTCTTAAAACTGTATCCCAACCTTGTCTTAAAAAGAGAAATGGTCCTGTAAATAAGGTTACCCTAAATCAGCTTACATCCTGTTTTTCTACAGTGTAAAAGGGATCTCATGGCTGTTGAACAACTCTCCAGTGCTAGCCTTTTATGTGGCCTGCAGAGAATACAGGCATATAGGCACAGTGTGACATAATACTGTACCTGTGTCTATTAACAGCTCACTCTGATTTAAAAAGCATCCAGTGGTATTGACAGTAAACCACATGAAAAAAGATTCAGAGCGTGACCTTGCAGAGAGCATCAGCCCAGGAAAAAAGAAATAAATCACATTTTATATGCTTGAAAGTAGCTGAGGTTAGAGAAGTACAGAGATTACCCAATATTGTCCCAGAGTAAGGCTGGAATTAAAGCATTAAATTAAAGCATAAAATTAAAGCATTTGGCTATGACCCAAAAGCTTTGGTAATGCACAAGGAAACTGGGTGATAAAAAGGTTGCAGTTGCAAGGCTGGGTTTTTTTGGCTGAAGGTAGAAGGTGGAATTGGTGATGCAGACAAGAAGCAAGATTAGGGCTGGACAAGGTTTGTGGGTGATTAAATCTGGAGGCTGTTAAGAATGGAAATACCTGAAACCGGACTGAGACACTGTGTATGGAAGCAGAGAGTGGCCCTGGGTCAGATGGTCAAGATGCTCTCTGGCTACAGTACTACAGCAGCCGTGTGGCTGGACAGAGCCATGGTTAGCGATGGTGACTACAGGATGGGATGAGGATGACACCTAGATGTAGAATGAAAACATGACTGGAAGTAGTTTAGCTACTCAACCAAGCCTGAATTTTGCCTGCAGGCCTGATTTGAACAGGTTCTTTTGTATGGTTTGGACATGGAAGGAGGGGGGGTAGTGTCTGAGCAACAGCTAGAATACTAGAAAAACGAGAATACTCTCAGGTTTATAAGGAAGTTGTTCTCAGACAGCTCACAAATGGTCTGCAAATGTGATTACTTTGGCTAAAGTAGGAGCTGGAGACCAGTGCTCCAGAGGCAGATGACAGCTTCTTCCTGCCGTGGTTAGGATTGAAGACACAAAATGGTTTGGGATTGTGGATCAGTGAGAGCCTCTCTAAAACTGGCCTAGAGCTGTGGATAGAAGCGAGGCATCTCCATACTTGGTACAGAAGACTATGAACCTGCTTTTGGAGTTAGTTTTGTCCAGTGCTGATGCTGGGTAATACTATGGGGAGTTTAAGGGGTAGGGACAGTTCTGGCTCAGAGATGGTTGTTGCACTGCAAGTCTCAGGCTACAAACTCATGGGGGCTGAGACAGACAGAATGGGGTTAGAAGAATATTTGTTCTATGAGTAAACAATTTCATGAACGTGCAGAAATTAATTTCCCTTCATTTTATTCAGCGTTACACAGAAATTAAAGTGACGGCGAGCACTCAAGAAATATAAGCTTGTTATAATGAACAGATGGCAGCTCAGTGAAGATTTGTATGAAGAAGATCACCAGTCCTTTTGTTTACAACACATACATGTCCCGTTTTGTTTTAATTATATTGTTGTTTTTCCACCCAGGCTATTCACTTAAAGACCCAACAAAAACAAACCCCACCAGCACTGTGTTTATGTCAGCAAAAGCTAATAAGCAATTCGCAAACTGGAACTCTGTAAGCAAATGCTCATGAATATTGAGAACTTTGATAGATGTGGTGTCTGCCTGCGTTGTTTGGATCCATCTTGATGTCCCTTGTGAAGTCAAAGGAAGTAAGAAACAAAATCATCTTCAATAGCTGTCTGGCCAGGAGCTCAGTGCTTCTCTGAATATTTTTGTTATGCTTTGTTAAATCCATTTAAGAGTCTGAAATGTGTGAGGAGGGGAGAAACCAAACACTTCTCTAAGGCTGCAGGTTTAAGGCAAGGTTTAACCAGGTTCTGACTCCTTTATTGTCTTGTATTCCTCACCCTGTAAATGGCAACCTTTAATTATGGGTAATAAACACAGCAGCTGCTTAATAGGATTATCATCCACAGCTTTCAGTGCCAGCATGGCAAAGGGAAAGGTGTAAAATGGTTGCTGGAGCGGAGGGGCCCAGGGAGCACAAAAATGTTCACCCTGAAGGATGGGTGATGGAACAGAAGAAATAACCCATTACTCCTGGTCTAAGCCTCACTGGCAAGAACCTTCTGCTGCTTCCACGGCCTTGATAAGTGACACTGCACTGGGCATGGCCCCTTCCTGCTGTGCAGCCACAGCTCCTCCTGCCCACTGCCAGGCTGGCTGCCTTTGGCCAGGGCTGATGCTCGACAGGGGCTGTGCAGAGCTGGAAGGCTGAAAGATGAGCAGCAGAGTGCTGAAAGCTGCAGTCAGTTGGGTATAAACCAGGTGAAAAACACGGATTTCCAGAACCTCAGGATTTTTTTGTGGTGCTGGGTTTTTTTTTTTCTTTAATATAGTTCTCAGCTCAGAAAAAAAGTATCAGTCATCTAGTTCATTTCTAACCTTGCTCAGTGTTTAATCCTAAACCCCTGAGCTCTTCCAGTCTAGAAGTGCCTGAATAATAAAACCTGCATCTCAGCTTGTCAGCCACTCATGCAGTTCAGTCGGTGTTAAGCAAGGCTTAACAACTTACTCTTAGGTAAAGAAGCCAGAGTGAACATGAGTAGTTACATTTGACATAAACCAACATCCTGGCTGAAACAAAACTCTGAACTCACCGCCATCCTAATGATGATAAATTTATTGAGCTATATTATGTATTACTTGCATTAAAATAATTTACTGTTTCAGAGAAGCACTTGGAGCCTGCAAAGTTTCCAAACTCATTCCTGTCAGCGTTCCTGTCAGCAGTATATACACTGTACCTGTGTGTACGCTGTATTTCATGCTGGGCTTCTGCTTCCCTCGGTGAACACAAGGGAGAGAGCCTGTAAAATTAACAGCCTCTCGCTCTAATCTGTGGCTCCGGGCCTTGTGTAGGTTGTAATCTAACTCCAAGTGTAAAATTATTTGTTTTTCACCATCTTTCTGATGGTTTTGCAGAGATTTGGGGTAGTACAAACCATCACATTGCTGAGGAAAGGTGTGGTGGTTGTGGGTGCTGTGTTATTTCCTTTGGCAACTCAGAAATTGAGGCACAGGGGTTTTTTTGACATCAATGGCAAAAATACACTCTAATTCCGAGTGCCAGTACAGAAGGTCCATGGCACTGGGTTTTTTCAGTGTACTTAGCATTTCCCAGGGCTGTGGGAATAATTTTAGTCTGCTTCACTTGCTCTGTTCTTCTGAAATATGATCTCAGATATCAAGCTGGGAATATGTACAATATCGAATATGTAATCAGGGGCCATCTTTCAAAACTTAGTTTCGGTGATTTACTTTTCAAGCAGCTATTCCATGCTCCTTCCTCCTCCTACAAATCCTCTGCCTCATCCTCTTCATTTCTGCTAACCTTATTGAAAAAATCAGTGGAGTGGTCTAGATGCTCTAGCCCTGAGGTGAGTTTTGAGGTACCTTCTTGTGTGTGCTGGAAGGAAATAAAGAGAAGAGAATGTCATCAGAGATGGTGCAGTGGTGTGTCCAGCACAGCTGGGCTGACAGCCTCAAGTCTGTCCTTCCTGTCTTCTAAGGATGTCAGATTGAAGTCTTTGTTGTGTTATCCTCTCAGTAGCAGTATATCTAGCCTCTGTGTGTGTAATATCCATTTGGGGCGGGGGAGGTGAGGAAAAAAGGAAGATGAAAAAAGGTGATGTGCTTACTAGGCTTTTGTGGAAAAAACACCAGGCTGCTCTTTATGTCACAATATCCCTTCACCAACCTGTGAAAAAAGGTTTGGTTGTGAATGTCAGTAACATAAACCTGAATTTTTATGCCAATGACTTTTGGTACAGAAAGGGGGAGGCGCAACCCCTTTTTGCAGGGCAAGTCAAGGGAGCCAACAAAGTTCATCAAAAGAACTATGTTCCACCACAGCTCATGCAGTTATGGGATTCAGTCACCCCCTTGGCACTCCCCACAGAGAAAACTTGAAATGACCCTTAAGCTTCCTCCTTGTGGCTCTCAACCCCTTTTCAGACTGCTGAGCAGCTGTTGTTTTCAGTGTCAGAGAGAGAAAACTGGAGCTTTGGTAAAGTTCTTGCATTTAAGTAGTGTTTTTCAGTCCAAGGTGTGACCACTTGACCTGCTTTATTCTCTGTTTCTGACTTTACTCTCCTGCTTTGGTGGACTTGTGTGAAGCCATTTCATGTAGTTTTGTAAGAACAAACCAACCTAGGAGATCTCTATCAAAACCACCAGTAACTTCTGTTTAAAAGCTTGTTTAGGGGTGTTTCTCTACAACAACTAACTGACACTGTTGTCCAAGGTGCTGCTGTCCAAAATAATGGTTTTTTTTTTTTCTCAAAATGAGAAAACTGGTTTCTCATCCTTCTGCCTTTGCAGACCCTTATGTTCCTGTCTCTGATCCTGTAGCATGACAGCATTAGGTTTTGGCTAAGATTATTACAAAGCTTCTGCTTGGTTCCCCACAGTACGTAGGTTTACATTTCGTGCTGAGGTACTTGGCAAGCCTCAAAAAATCTGGTTCAAACGGAGCTTTTAGGTTTCACTGTGGTCCTGCATAGCTCTTCCCCATGGACACGCTAGCAGCCCAGGTTTTACAGGTCAGAGTGAGCTGGGAAACTGCTACAAACCTCTCATCCCTGGCAGCAGCTTGGTTCCTCTGTGGTGGCTGCAGCCTGGTCTCAGTCCCCTGCCCAGAAAAGGAAGATGACAGCAAACCACAGCCAGTGAAACCTGTCTCACACCACTCCACACAGCAGTCAGGGCATGAGGAATTCTGTCCTAAGTGAATCAAAGGAGGAAAATGTCATTATATTCGATGACACATCCCTGCTTCCATTTCAGCTGCTTAAATTCTCTGGGTGAAGCCGGAATTAGCAGATAAATAAGATAAAATATTCAGTGTTTTTCAAGTTTTCATTAAAGAAAAGAGAAAGAAGATTGCTGTATCCCAGTGTGGCATGATGGCTGTGGGATTAAGTGTGATTTTTGGCTCTTTGACATTTGCAGAGCTCCATACTTGCAGTTGGCTGGGTTAAGGCATATAGCCATAGTGGGACTGCTAAAGACACTGTATCCTCTATGTAGATGAAACCATCTTGCTATAGAGAAGTGCTTAACCTGGTGCAAGCCCTTCTGATGCCATGAACTGAAACAAACTGTACAAGGAAGCACTATGTAAAGGTGAAATAGGTGTGGGAAAGCAGAAGCTGGCTCTGGTGTATCAATGCATGCCTCTGCTGGCATCATAAAGCCAGATAAGCATTAAGTGTGGATCAGGCCTGAAGAAATATTCCTGACTTGAAAAGTGATGTGTGAAAACAGTGTTTAATGTTCATGACAGCGTGATGTGAAAGCTTAGGGTGATGATATCTTGTGAAGTAATACGAAGAACTCCCATGGCCATGGGATTCCAACTCTGCTTTTGCTTACCTTATTTTTCTGGTGAAATTTAGAACCCAACAAATAGTGAAGCTGCAGAGAGTTTTTGAATTGGTGAAGGTTGGATGGGCTTCTGAGGAGAAAGAGGGTATTAGCTGAAGGGAAAGCACAAAGTTTGGTTATAAACTGCACCAACACAAGTTTTCTGACACTTCTGGAAAAAAACAACCCCCAGTGTGCAACAGTGACAGGTAGTGTTTTACTGGTGGTGGTATCTGGTCCTTGGCACGTATCCTTGCTCAAGTAGCCCCTCCCACATGAATAACTTTGCATTCATACCCTTCTAGATGACATTAAAAGCACATTAAGGCATCTTTTATTCTCTCTGAAAAAATACAGAATGTCAAAGACGACCCAAACGATGTATTTTCACAAATGCTTTTTGCTGTAGCAACGGAACATTCTGAAAAGCCTCAATTTTCTCACCAGTCACAAGTAGTAAATAACTTAACTGTAGCGCATTATAGCCATTTAACAAATATTCCCAAACCAGCAGCAACACTTAGCTCTGTGAAATAGATTTGTTCTGGATATAAACCAAGGAGAGCAGAGTACGTATTTCTTGGCCCTTGTGGGTATGTGTGATGGAGTCGTGCTAGATGACTTGAATTAAGATGGACCGTGTGTATAAAGAGTATCCCCTGGACAGGGATGTTTATATACATTTCCTCCTAACTTCCTTTTTTCCCTTCCTCCCAAATGCTGCCTATTATGGCTTCCCCTACCCCGATAAGTGAGTTTTAGACTTAAGTGATGTGGCAGTTTTCTCAATACCCTATAAACGTGTGTAATATGTCTCTCATAAAATGTTACTACACAGATGGGACCAAGAAAACTTTTTTCCCAGTTTATGAAGCCATCGTTAGTAATATCTACCACTTATGAATAATAAAAGAAAATGGCCTTTGGCAA
Organism: Gallinula chloropus; assembly: GCF_964237585.1. NCBI lineage: Eukaryota > Metazoa > Chordata > Aves > Gruiformes > Rallidae > Gallinula > Gallinula chloropus. Next base: position 3,102,878 of record NC_140097.1, read on the forward strand.
ATTTTAGAGTTTTGTTTTGCTTTCTGTGGAAACCCTTGAAGAAAGCGAAAGCTCAGAAATCAAACGATCAAAGTGTGTGATATAAAAATCTCCTCAGGTGCAGTCACATCCAGCCTCTGTGATTCACCTTTTGCACAGGCAGCAAATTCTTTTGTTCCCTTTATTTTTTGCTCTTATACCAACAGGCAAAGCTCAGTTGCCATCAGTTCTCATTCTGTGTTTTTAATGAATAAACAAAAGATGAGCCTGGGCAATACTTTTTGTTTGTTTTGATTAATGTATCCTATATACTTGCCTATCTTTGTGATGGCAAGTAAAAGGAAATATTAATAATAAATCGAAATAAATCCTTAGTAAACACAATCTGGAGTAAAGATTGACCAGAGGAAGAAAAGTGGATGATAGAACTTTACAGTTTCACTTTATTAGGAAATAAATGGTGGTGAAGGGTAATCATAGAATCTCTGACTGGTTTGGGTGGTAAGGGACTCAAACTCCATCTAGTTCTGACCCACCTGCTGTGGGCAAGACACGCCCCCCCCCCCCCGCCCCCCCCCCACCTCCAGCCCAGAGTGCCCAAAGCCCTATCCAACCTGGCCTTGAACTCTGCCAGGGATCCAGGGGCAGCCCAGCTTCTCTGGGCACCCTGTGCCAGGGCATCACTGTCTCAGAGGAGAATTGTTTCCTGTATAACTGAAGCTGTAAACAAACAGGAACACCTGGCAGGTTCTGGATTGTTGGTGCCTTGGGGGAGCTGCTTCCTGCTCAAAATAGGTATGACGCTTTGGAGGCAGAGGGGAAAGAGGGAACAGGTTGGTCTGCTGTTGCTTACACACTCCCACTGCTTGGTTTTGAAGAGTTCTCATCTGACCTGTGCAGGATGTGGTGTCTGTAGGAAGGAACTCATGGAGCTATTTGCCAGGAGTTCAAAGCAAGGGAGACTGGGCTAGTGATGGCAAAATGGGAGAAAAACAATTGGAAGAGTAGCTGGAGTTTGGTCTTTCTCATTTATGAATGCAGGTGTGACAAGGTGGGTCTGAGCATTTGATGATCTCAGCTTTGATGGAGTTAAGGAGGCGTCAGTGGGAACATTTCTTTGGCATGGGAATCCTACTACACTTTGCCATGCCTGAGGTGCAGCAATCTGTGAGGGGCTGTATGGGACCATTTTGTACTTGTGAAAAATTCAGGAGTATTGGCAAGGAGGGGAAAAAAAATGATCTACTGTGGCTTATCCAGAGGTACTGATGGAAATGCCACAAAGGAGCTTGTCACAGCCAATGAAAAACTGCAACAGGGATATATTGACCGTGCTGTATGATGAAAGATGCAGTGGAATGTGTGAAGGATGAAGAGACAGCATCCTTGGATACCAAAACCCAAACATTAATGGTCCATTGGGAAGGAAAATAAGAAAAATGGCTGAGGTTTGCATCAATTTGCTTGGAATTCTCAGGAACTGGAAAACAATGAAAGGGAATTTTACAAGGAACGCAAAGGCACCTTGTTGCCTTAGATGTAAGATTGCCAGAAATTTCCTGTAGGCTTTGGAGATCTAAGCAAGTTTGGGATTTGACACGAAGTCTTCACTTTTGAAAAGAAAAATGGAATATGTGCTTCATTCTGTCTTTGGCAGTGCACAAAGTTGCTTTTGTTCCTGTTTTGATTTACAGAGCTAGTCTCTATCAGACATCTGTTGCTGGATGGATTAGCAGCACACAGTATTTATTTCTCACCATGGCACTGCAAACTTCTCAGGAGAAAAAAAGAGAAAATATTGGTGACTATAAATTGATGCTGTATTTCATGTTAAAAAACCCCAAACTCACTAATCATACAGTAAATTATTAAAACATTCCTTTCACTTATCATAACAACAAAGCATAAGAGGCAAAGTGGTATTTATTTCTAAAAGATATATATTTGTCTGTTTTCATATTGACATGTTCTGCTTCTATTTGACTGGGTATTGTGATGGAACCTGTGGTAACCCCAAAGTCATAACTCTGCAGAGCCACAGATCTGCACCTAGTCTTAAACATATGAGTAGTATCACTGACTCAAGTAGGCATACTTGGAGGTTTAAAATTGAGTTGCAGATTCTTTTTGTAGCTGAAGACTTATTTTCTTGCTAATCCACAAGTATATAAATATCAAGCTTTCATCTAATTTGAATTTAATTAGTCAGAAGTCAAATGAACGGTGTCAATACGTGAGGTAAGAGCAGGGAGAGGTTAGAAATATGGTACTTGAGACAGATCCCTGGGTGTTCTGCCTGAAAACTCAGAGACTTGAAAATGAGTAGCATGTTGCTACTGATTTCTGATTTATGTCCTGTTGGGGCTTGTCTGAAATGGACCAGGACCAGGTCCAGGTGTTGCCCAGCTTTACCCAAATAGTAAGTCATTCTTAAGATCATGTTAATGGAATGAAAACAGGTACAATAAATGCCATAGATTATATGACTTTTGCAAACTTTGGATGCTTACTGCTGAAAGCCATCTTAACATGTAAAGACAATATAATCCACTTGTTTATGTCTGTCTTTTTCCTATAAAAGGACAGATACAGGCAAACCTCAGCACATCACTCTGAGCTGGTTAGACACAGCACAGTTCCAGTCTGAAAACCATATAGTAATGGAAACAGAGTGAATCAATTCCTTATCAGCCCAGGGGCAGTAATATACTTATATGGACAAAAGGCTTTCATGTGAGATGTGAAAAGAGTCAGCATGCAGGGCCAGCTATGAAAATCATCCTGAAAATGTCTAGTCATGAGTGATACAAAAACAGGGTTAAAACTTTAGCATCAGCCTTTTGTGGACTGTAACACCTGAGATCTTGAATGAGAGTAAAGAGCTTCAGGGTGGTGGCAGAACTGGGTTCCATAAAGGGTAATGGACATGCTTCTTTCCCACTGGTACTTGCAGTTTTCCACTCTGATTTAAAGACCTTGTTGTGCAAGTGGCCAAGTACAAACCCCCCTCTTTTCTCCTAGCAAAGCTTTGAAAAAAATTCTTGCCAGTTACTTCTGGTTCTGATACTTTGTTTCCTAAATAACATGATATTGCAGATTCAGGACTACAATGTGTCTTCTTCTTTTAAATATTTATAAACATCAAGCAGAGTGTTGTGTGTTGACCCTTTTTTAACCATTCACTAGTAGATGGGGCACAATCTTGTTTGATGTGCAATCCTTCTAAGTCATGCTGGTGTCTGGGTGTGTTCTAAACTATTGATCCATCAGGAAGCTGAAGGGTGTTCTACCATCAGGTAAATCAGAGGAGTTAATTCACTGGAGAATTAATTGTATTGCTTGGTCTTTATTCTTTCTGGATAGAGAAAGGTACAGAGTAGCTTGACTTTTTATGTAAAGATTTCTCATAAACCACCTTCTCTATTCTGACATGAATGATTTGTAGTAAAACAAAATCATTTTCAAGAAGGGCTACTCACATTGTTTCTAGTCAGTCTTTAATACCCTTTAGATTTTCCTGTATGTCTTGATATAAATTTTCAGTACAGAGAGGATTTATGCACCAAAGGCACAGGGACTCCTGTGTAATGAATTCCCATGTTCTTTAAAACTAATAATCAATGAAGATACATTTTCAGAATGACTTCCCATAACGTAGTTGTGTGGCGCTTGCTTCAGAGAGATTTGTGAGATTTATTTCAAACATAACTTCTGGACCTGGCAAACTTCAGGAGTTACTGACTGCCTTTTGAGAGAGGTTTTGGGTACCCAGTTGCGCTGCAGTTGTGGGTAGAAAACCTTCCATCTTCTTTGTGCATAAACATGAGCAGAAGCTGCTGTGTATTATACCTGGCATTGGTAAATTATGTTCAAATTGAACAGTGATGAAAAGAACATAAAATTCTTGTTTTATTAATTTCTAGTGCAGCTAATAAGAAACAAATCTTCTTCCTAGAACTTCAATTGTTTTTTTTACCACAATACTATTTTAACTACATTCCTCTGAAACATTAAACCAAAATTGAATGCTCTATTGACACATTGGTTTGTAATTTCAGTTAAATTTTCAATTCTGACCCGTGGTTTCATTGTGTTTTGATGTAAATCCACTCCTCCATGTGAGTATTTAGTGAATAAATGAGTTTCTTTTTCCAGGCAGGTGGGAAGATATGCATGTATATATGAATACAGAAATGCAGAGTGAAATAAAAATTAAAATAAGATAAAGGCCCTGGGAGAAAATGGAATAACCACAGATTCAGCACTGCAGTTACGGGAGTATTAGGATGCATTTCCCACATCCTAAAACTATCCAGCCCCATGTTTAGAGCTGAGGTGCAGCTGTCCCATTGAAAATTATCCTTTATAAAGAACAACAGGTTTCCTTTCAGGATACTATAATATGTTGAGTAATGATGGCAATAGGCTTTGGCCAGTAACACTGATAAAATGTATTTGGGAGTTAAGCTGATTCAACTCCCATGGGAAAAAAAATCATCTATTAGAAGTAGGATGTCAAGGAGAGTATAATAAGCACAATGACCACGTAACTTCTGTGCTACACCAGTGGAAGTTTGGGTCCTGAAGGTGGGGGAGTACACATCATGGCAGTATGTGTTGCCTCTGCATATTTCTTATCTTCTTACTGAGAAACTATCCTACATTTCATGGCAATCCAAAAGTTCTACCAGGAGATGTAATGATTAGAAGTGGCTTCTCATGTGCCATAGAGGCAGCTGACTGTTGATATGGAAACTCTTCTTTGACCTTGTATATCAACAGTCTTTGTCTTAATGAAATTCATCATTATGGTGCCTCATTTTGATGATTCAGTATTCTCATTCAATTGAAAAGACAATTTACTTTGCATATACTATATTCACTATAGAATAATAATAATAGACTATTTTGGGAGGCAAAAGGTAGTTTTCTAAGAAACTGGGCATGAGGGATTTATTTACGTGAACAAAACAATTCTAGTTTTGAAAGAGAAATGAGGCTAACTTGACATAATTTTCTCAAAGCAATGCTGCTAAATTTAGATCTGGACTCAGGGCACATTCTGAAGATTTTCAAATTTCAGAAGTTTTAAAACCCAGGACTTTCATTGTATAATTAAATGTCTTCAAGATCTACTCAAACACAGTTTATTACATCCTACTTCTGTTTGTCAACCTGCATCGCCCTGTAGACAGAGGTCTTTACTGGGCATATTTAGGAGCAAGTAGAGATCAGTGCATGGGTCTTGCCAGTTAAAAACAAGCCCACACCAAAATTAACATTTTAAGGGAGGAGCTTAATTGTTGCTCAGAGTTCTGATGTTTTATGCAGACACAAATTTATCAAAGTTCCTCTCAGCTCTGTTGAAGCCTTAGTGGCTTTCAAAGACCCTGCAGTTGGGATTCCAGTCTCGTGTGCTCTCGTGGTCAGCACCACCAGACCTTCCTAGGATGCAGTCAGGGAGCCACTGGTTCAGCTCCAATTCCTTTTGCAGAGAGCCAGTGGCTTTTGGTTTTAACTGGAAGCAAACCAGCACTGCAGTATGACACTGTAGATTACCTGGTGCTAATGAAAGCAGAGGATGCAATGGAATCACTCTGCTGGCATAATAAAAGATATTAACTGAAGAAAATGACCCTGCAGGATATATAATTCTCACTGAATGTTTCATACTGCTGGTTTCTTTTCTTCAAGCATTCCATATGATTACATAACTTCCAGCATATGCTGGAAGAAACAGATAGAATGTGTTTGTGGTTTAAAACCACTAGTTTCTCAATCTTCTTAGCCTGTGAAGGAAAATTTAATGTGTAAAGCAGGTGAACCTGGACTACACAGGACTGAAACACCAAAATCACCTCGTGCTACTTGGAAATACATCTCATGATTTCAGGAATCTGTATTCAAGGTTGTTGGCAATACTGGTGATCCCCAAAACTTTCTTCCCCACTGTGCCCCCTCTCATCTCCATGGCAGCAGCAGTCAGATGAAGCTTTTCTTCCCATCCTATGAGGTACTTTTGGAAGAGCAAAGCTTCTGTCTTTTAACCTGTTGCATTTCCTCAATGAAGTGGTTACGCTTAAACTTGGAGTATCAGTATTGGAAGATATAACCTGTTGGAAGCAAACCAGAGGAGGTCATGGAGATGATGCCAGGGCTGGAGCCCCTCTGCTCTGGAGCCAGGCTGGGAGAGCTGGGCTGACTCAGCCCAGAAAAGAGAAGGCTGCTTCTGTGGAGAGCTTCTCATCCCTTGAGGGGCTCCAGGAGAGTTGGGGAGGGGCTGGTGCCAAGGGTAGAGAGGACCAGGCCCAGGAGAACGGCCTTCAGCTGCAGGAGGGCATCTGGAGAGGGGCTGGAAGGCAGAAATCCTTCCCAGGGAGGAGGGAGGCCCTGGCATGGGGTACTCAGAGAAGCTGGAGCTGCCCCAGGATCGCTGACAGGGTTCAAGGCCAGGTTGGATGGGGCTTTGGGCACCCTGGACTGGGAGGGGTGTCCCTGCCCATGGCAGGAGCATCAGAACTAGATGAGCTTTGAGTTCCTTTCCAACCCAAACAAACCATTCTTTGTTTTTTCATTAAGTTGATCTCCCACGAACTTCTTGCAGAGGACCAGACTCCTCTGTGAATCTGGGTAGTGGAATCAAACCCAAAGGAAATGCTGTGATCAAACTCTTCTTATGTTTTCATAAGCAGTTTTAAGTTTTACCACTGGTAAATGCAGGTGAAGACTTTCCTCCAAAATCCTCTCCCACAAGACACATGACTGACAGCTCTGAAGTGCACTATCTGTCACAACAAACCTAACTCGCAGCTGTTAGATGGATAAGCTGGGACACACAAGTGGAAGTAAGTAGGTCATGTTTCATTGAGAAAAGCACAGACTATGTATAGTGTAAAAATATATTAGCAGTCAGGTCAGGCTATGAGTTTAAAAGCAAAGGAGGTGAGATGGAGGTGTGATGCCAGTAACAGCAACACCAGTTCTCTTTCCATTTGTTGAAACCACACTACTCATAGTACTGGAGAAGGAGTTTTATGCATAGGGGAATTTGGTGCAGCAAAAGTATTACTGGGAAAAAGACTTCAAGAAATACACCAGATGATGTAATGCTATGGCTAAATTTGTCAGGTTAGGCTGGTATGTAATCACTGTCATCCTGAGTATGGTATGGATTTTATAGTTAGGCATAAACTTATTTACCAAATCTCAGGGGGTAACTCCTTACCATTATAGTTCTCTAAAAGCCTTAAAAAAAAATCCTACTGGTTACTTCTCTCTGCTGAAGTGGTAATTTAAATGTTTTAATTTTGTGCAGTTTCCTTAGAATGATGTAGATCTTCCTGCTATGGAAAAGGGAACAGAGGAGCATGTAGAAAAGCAGGTGCTGTGAAGCACTGGAAAAGAGTTCCCTGACTACAGAGAACATCTAGATGTTCCTCAGTGCAGATTCAAAGAAAGCTTTATTGTTTTAAAATTATTTATTGGTCTAATTTTTCATCATTTCAGCTATTTCACATTTAGCTAGCCAAACAGTGGAATTCTTAATTAAAGCCATTAATTAAATTCTTAATCAAAAATGTGGTGTATGTGGCAATGTGCTGGTGCTTCGGCAGTTTGTACTGGAGTGTGAGAAAATATCAGTGTCTTGTAATTTCCTGCTGAATAGAAATTCTGATTTTCCTCTCTTCTCAATATTTTGCATGTTTTAAACAGACTTCTTAAATTTCTCTGAAACAGCTGCCATTTTTTTTCCCAGGTAAAACAGCAATTTTGGGTGTTTTCTTGTTGAAATATGTAGCATCAACTACAAAAACATACTCAATTCTAGTAATAGCTGTTATGTCAGGGATTTAAATGGGTTTAATGAAGATTTATGGCAACAAAGGTGAATGAAGAACCATATCCCCATGTGAACCACTGTAAAAGATGTAAAGTTCTGAATTCTGTAGATGAGAAGCCCCACTCTGTCCAACATACAGTCCAGCATTTTAGCAGCGCAGATCATCTCTCCATCTTGGGGTAGAATGAATCGCTCTGGAGGGTTTATTCCTATCCTCACCCATGACAGTAGACTTCTCACACAGATGAAAGAGGAAGGACTTCTGTGTAATTTAGGCTCTAATCTTGTAAATAGGTGAAGTTAGGCTAAATGAATCCAAACCCAGCAGTCTTTAGCCCAGTATCTACTATTGCTTTGTTTGAGCAAAACAAAAATTCAGTAACTCTGAGAAAAAAACATCCATTTCCTTTTCTACTGAGTCAGTTGTTTACATCACCCTATTGCAAATACATTTCTGGCAGAATACCCATAAAAGTGAGTTTATGTGAAACAGAGGTCTCGCTGGCTTGATCTCAGTGCTTTTTCCTCACTTGATTTGAGAAGCAGCATGGGCAGCAGGGGATGAAATCTGAAGACTGCACAGCATCACATGCTAGAAACGTTCCCCATCACACTCTCACAAGTCTGCCTGGAAGGTGTTAGATGTATTGCTTCAGCTGTGCCACTGGTGAGGTACACGTTTTGTAGTTAAACCCATAAACGTGTAACAGAGTCATGAACGCCCTATCAAGTGGCACTTAGAGAAAGATTAAAGCTTGTAGGCAAGAATTAGTGTTGGTGCTTTGTTGCATAATCAATTCTTTCTCAAACTACTTTTCAAACCGCTTCTTCAAACTTTGCACTGTGGAACCAAATCCTACCAAGAGCAGTAGGAGGCTGCTCTTACTCCCTTGATTTCAAGGGGTTTACTCCTAATCTACATCATGATACATGAGAAGGAATCCAATTCCACAAATGCACCTTTCTAGCAGACCTTTCATCTGCTAAATCTGACCTTTAGCTTCAGTTTTTCCACACTCTAATATCTCTGTCTTGAATGACAGGTTTATGATTAGGGGACAACAGAAACGTTCAGGGAAATATAAGAGTTGGCTCTAACCTTTGGTATTCTGGTACCAAGAGGTTTTTAGACCTTCAGACATTCTGTGACCCATTTTAGAGGAAAAGTCCTATCTAAAATTCTTAATAAAGTTTGAATAAGTGTTGAGTTTGAAGGAAAAGAAAAAATCTTCAAAATGCCTGGACCCTGGGAAATCTTTCCATCCCTAATTGTGATTCAGTAGTTTCTTCACTGTCAAACGTGTTATAAATGCCAAAGCAGCAAAAGCACGTTCTGCTCAGTATGAAGTTAAAGGCATGTTTGCCTTTAGACCTGTGAATTTAATATACAAGTTTCTAAGTGAGCTCTTACTCTTTCTGCTTTAACATCATTGGCCTGAGTGAAAAATTTAAAGCTTTTATTTTTTCCCCTTTTCCCCCCATATACTATTAGCTTGTCTGCTGGGAACAAAGCCACAGCTTGTACTTGAAATGGAAAAAGAATATTCTTCTTTTGCTACCCCAAAGTGTGGGGGTTTTTAATAACACGGTATTGAAAGTTCAATGTCAGTAGCAGTTACTCTCAAGATGATCATGAATTCAAACAATTCATTGAACCTATTTGCATATGTAACTGACAAAATGTCATTTCATCTGTCCCAACAAAGGAAATGAAAGATTTGAACATTAATTTGTATTTTTTTTGAAAACGAAGAGTCTTCTGTGGTGCTTCCATTAATGCAGGGAATATGAAGAACTGAAGTTTTCTACTCTTATTCACCTTTATACTTTTTTTTTTTTCAAATCAAAGAATATTGTGAAAATAAAATGAGAACATCAGAGACTGATCTCCAGATACTTAAACTTTTGTTATCCCTTATTCACCTTGTTAGAGGCAGTGAGAAGAAAAAAAGAAAGACACGGCTTCTCTTGGTTTGAATGCCCTTTCTGAAGGAAGAATACCCCTTTCCTGCAGCTATTTTTCAGGGCATTTATCATCCTGGAGTAGAACCTCTGGTCAAAGAGGGAGAGTCGTCCACAAATGTTCAAGAACAAAAGGTTATGGAAGAACCAGGTTCAAATACAGGCTCTGTTACAGGTTGAACAGTTTTGACCTTGAATATTCCACATTTTGGGTAATAGAACCATCAGGCTTTCAGAATTTTAATTATTTTAGTCAAAGTGAAACAGATCCTCTGGGCATCTGGGCTGAGAGAGAGAAGAAAAACCGCACCAGAATGCAGCCTTTGCTGGTGTAGACCTCTATATTCTTCTCCCACCTCTTCCCATATTTTAAGAACATTAGTGAAAGAACTCCTCATTCTACTGGAAATCAGGGTGCACTTCAGAGCCACCAACTCTTTACAACCACAACCAAGTCTATAGCACTTGCTTACCTTGAAACATAGAGACATATTGTTTGAGAAACTCAGAAAAAAAACCTGTTTCTCTGCTATTCTGAGTTTGAAAATTCTCACAGTAGCAGCCTCCTAGGGAGTTGTTATGTGGTACTTAAGTTTAGTATTGATCAGCCATTGCCAGCATTGCCTCTTATCACCCTGCAGTGCCACGTCAGCTGAACAATTTGGGTCAAACAAGCCTGAAACAAGGGGTTCCCTCAATGCAATGTAGACAAGAAACCTCCTTTTTATGTGAATTAAGAATGAAGGCTAACTTCTAATTACTTACAGCAATTAAATATTTAGTTGAGCTCTTGCCTGGCCCAAGCCATGGTAGTTGTAAGTTACTAACTGTGGTCAACTGCCTTGTTCACTCTCTAATTTGCCAGGGGAAGCTGTTTTCACCTTGAATTGTGGTGTGGTGTGGTTGTTAATTGTATTACTATCACTGCCTGGATTTCACCCTTGAAATATTAAATGATTAGAGACATTATGTGTTACATAGTGATCTGTATAGTGGTTTTGGAGATAAGAAAGAGATGTGGGTAACTACAGGTGGCCTGAGCTCTTGGAAATACAGATATTCTACAAACTGCCAGCTGATTCACAGGTAATCTGTTTCTGGGCTGTGTTTTAGAGTATTTAGTAGTTAAAAGTGAGTGATGACAGTGGCATAGCTCCTCTAGTTTATGTGCAGAGAATTGTTTCTTGAAATATTTTGAAAAGACTTAGCGGAAAAAAAAAGTCATTTTAGAGATTTTTTTTTTTCTTCTTCTTTTAAAAAGCTGAATATTTTGGGTTCCACTAGTTGTATCTCATACATCCTGACATGTGGTGGTGATTTGACCGAGGGTGATTACTGGATCTGTCCTTCTTGGAGAGCCCCTGGTGCAGATGTTCGCCCTGGGGAGAGCTGTGAGCCCTGACCCTGCCTCAGCAGTCCATCCCTGAGTCTTCCCACGGGGGTTTCTTTTCTTTTTACCTTATGGAAAAGTTTTCTAGCTTGTCTGAGCTGTCTCTTGAAGCTTAACCTATCTGCAGGCCAAAAACCATTCAGACATTCAATAACACAGACCACTTAGCAAACAGGCTCAGCCTTCAGCACAGGCTTAGATGAGCCCAAAACACCTGATTTTTTGTTGGCGGTTTTTTTTTTATTTTTCCATCCCAATAGTTAAAGTTTAAAAGCCCAAGAAGACAGATCAGATGAAGACAAGGATGCTGAAAGTGAAGAGCTCAATAGAAAAAGAAATGCAAGTTGTTAGAGGAAGAGAAAGGGCTGATACCAGTTTCCCCCAAAGGTCTCACCTCCGGCACGGCTGCATCTCCGCGGGCCCCTGTTGGGGTAAACTGGCTGATAAAAGCAGACACATGCTCTGCTCTTGCTGAAGGAAAAGCAAGGAATGGGAAAGGTTTGTCTCCTCCTATTACCTGAGAAACCGTATTGGGTAATGTTCATTTTCAGAGCAGGCTGCTAGATGCAGGTTTAGGAATCATCCTCAGAGAGGTCAAGCATCCTGACTGCGGGCGATGGGCATTTTTCTGTCTTCTGACATTTCTGTTCTCTTCCTCAAAGCAGAACAGTTTCAACAGCGGAGGAGTGAGATTAGTACTAACAGCACCTCTACAATCCTTTATGAGGATGTGCTCTGGGAAGGAGGTATTTGAATCTGCTTTGGCAAATAAACTTTGGTAAATGCGGAGGAGTTTTGTAAATGGGAGACGTAAACTTGGCTGTTGTTTAAGTGGAAACAGCCACTTTGTTTTGTGTTTGTGTGCTCAGAAATGCCTGGTTCAAGCCAGGTAGACCTCAGGCTATGGCACATGGGTGCATGTTATCTTACTCCATGGGGCAGGGGAGGATCAGGCCTCTGCTGCTCAGCACCCCTTAATAAAACCTCCCAGGTCCACAGGTTAGCAAAGGGGGCTCTCACAAAAGGTCCTCTCCCCTAGCTTGGCACTGAGCAGTGTCACAGGACCTGTGTCACCCCATTCAGACCCCTCCTTGAGGTCCCTAAACCAGTTTGTGGGCTGCAATAAAGGGTGAGCTGGGTTTTAGACATTTTCTCCAGGTTTTAAGAAAACGGAGGTCATTTGGCGTGCGTGGGGGCAGAGGGATGGACTGTTGGGATGGACAGTTGCAGAGCCCTGCAAGCATCCTCCTTGTCCCCTGCAAGCATCCTCCTTGTCCCCTGCAAGCATCCTCCTTGTCCCCTGCAAGCATCCTCCTTGTCCCCTGCAAGCATCCTCCTTGTCCCCTGCAAGCATCCTCCTTGTGCTGCTGAGGGAACCTGTGCTATTTCCCTTCTGCTGTGGCCATGCCAGCTTCATGCCATGGGAAGGCAGGTAGCAGGAGCCAGTGGGACCTGCTGTTTGAGTGAGCTGCCATGGTGATGTGCTGCCAGCTCGTGAGTGCTTCAGGTTTCTCTGTGGGGCATCAGAGAGAAATCGCTCCTCACCCAGGCAGACCTGGCTTGACTTTCTCTTCAAAATCTTCAGCAGCGAGCTCCTAGACATGAATACAGGGATAGGAGGGGCTGTGGGCACTCCAGGAAGGAATAAAAACCTCTTTCTACCATGACCAGCCATCTCACTAACCCAGCACTGCCTGAGGCGCACTCCACATGGATCCTGTTCTTATAATTTCTACCACTACCCTGCAGCTCAACCCTTTGCAGTATCTTCTGTCTTCCCAGCTCTCTCCCTGCAGCTCAAGGTATGTGCCTGAGCAGTGCCCCAGACTTCATTAACAAATAATAAAGGACCTAGTTTTATTTTAGTTTCAAGAAGTATGGAGGGGGGGTGAAGGCAACCCAGACCTTCCAGTTTGCTCTCTTGCAGGCAAAACTTCCCCAGGTGAGGTGGAAACTGGAGACAGGTGGGGCTCTTGAACCTTAGTTTTTTCCTTTGGCCTCAGAAGATAACGATGGGTGCAGGGAGGCACCTGATGGTGTAATTGCACAAAGATAACATTTCAGAGCCGTTTGCAACAGCAGGTTGTGATCCCTGAGGAAAGGGAGGCTTAATCAACTCCCTGGGAAAAGCCCCCTGCTCTAGCCTGGGAGGTAGTGCTGCTATCAATTAAGGGCAAAAGGGAAGCTCAACCCTATTAAACGTTAGGGGAGTGGGTGTTGGGGGTTCTTGTTTCTTAAGTACTTGATTGTTTTCATTTGTAGCTTGAGGTGGCCTTGGAAGGGAGATGGGTTTGGCTCTCCTGGTGAGAAGAGTGCTGGTGGGTGAGTAGCTTGTCTGGGAGAATTTTTGACCTTTGGGGAGATATTATAAGGAGGTTTTGAGCTGGTACTCTTGCTTGTTGTTAAATTGGAGGTGGTGTGGTGGTTTGCAGTTCTGTCTGCTTTTCATGTGTTATTCCTCAAGGGACTGGGTAACAGTTCTGTTTCCCCTGGGGTTAAAAACTATAACGTTCTTCTCTATAAGGTAATGAGAGAAAGTGTAGCCATAGGAAGCAGCATCCTGCTTATTTTCTTTTGGAGTTAATGACCCTGATGATAATAATGGGAAAGGCAGGAATTAGAGTTGTATGAGCAATGAAGCCTTGGGTTACCTTCTGCTCTGAATCCTGCCTTCCCTGGCACTGCCTTCCCCTGTATTGTTCCTAATATCTCTGCTATAGGCTCCAAGTTTTGTCTGTAGCATAGTCACAAATACAAAATGACACAATTATGTAGATTTTGTACTGCCTTGTGCTCTCTGCATGTTAAAGGAAACTGGGGTGAGATGTTCTTTATCTCTGGTTGCTGTGATTAGTTGATACTACCTGACCCAGTTGACACAAGCATAAAAGACTATGGGAAATACCTACTGAAAAAAAGGGGATGCTTGCTAAAGAGTGCTCACTTGGAATCACAGCAGCCTGAAAACACTTCTGTGTGTGGTTTCTCTTGGGTTTGTGTTTCTGTGGACCTGAAGATGTGCTGCTAATATTATTGCAGTGGGGATTTGCTTGTATTTAGCTCTGCTCAGTGTGAGAAAGGGGCCTGCAGTCCTTCTGGTTTGTGATTCTTGTGCTGTGAGAATTGCACCTTTGCTTTCTGATACCATGTTGTTTCTTTCCCTGTGGTGACTGGGCATGAGCAGCATTGTGAAGCTGAAATCGTTAGGAGGGATTTTACCCTGGTATCTAGGGGAGCTCAGAGGCTTTTCTGGTTGGGTAGTGAAATGATGATCCAAGACAGGCCCCTGTCACTGTTTTGAAACCTCAGATGAGTAACAGGGCTGCCAATTGAGCTGAGCCTCTAGCAGCTCCCCCAGAGCATTGAGTGAGATGGTCAGGATGGGTCATGGAGGAAAAGTCATCTCTGAGGCTGTTAGTAGCTGCCCCAGCATGGGGTTTGTAGGTAAGAACCAAGCAGCCTGCTGTTCTCACCAACTGGGCTTAGACTTGCTCAGGAGTCTGTGAGGAGCTCTATCCTTTGTACACCACTAAATCGAGCTTCAGTTTGCAGAGGAGCCTGATGGCAGCTGAATTTTATCTTGTTTCATATTTGATTTCATCTTAACTTCAAGATTCTGGTTGCTGCACTGTTCATTTTCCAAAGAACCATCAAATACTTCCTGCAAATAATTCAACAGAGCATCGGCACATGTGAAAGATCTCAGTAGGCATATTTAACCTTGTGAAGCAGTTTCATTTCCTACATGTTTAGTGCTTTATGAGAATTCATGTTTTTTGTGGGCATCTCGTGAATTGTCCATTGTGGTGAGGTTTTTCATTGAAAAAAGAGAAAAAGTTTTAAAAAAAATCCCCTTGTGACTGATATTCTAATGAGTTCCTCTCTGGAATGCTGATCAGCTCAGCATTAATGGGCAGACATTCCTTGTAGCTGCTGCTTAACTTGAATGCTGTCAAAATAATAGTGGTTGCTACTCATGCACCTCCAATTTACTCCCGTTAATGGTGCTTTAGTTGTTTCTGAAATCATCCTTCAAAGATGATTTTAAGTGACATCTGTGTAGGCCTAAAGACCTGAATTGCCTTCTAAATCATATCCACTTGTGCCCAGGGATTTAATTAAAATATTTTAAGATACAGAAAGAGGAAGAAAAGCTTTAGAAGATTTAGAAATAAGATTTCCCCCCACTCCCATTCAGCAGCCATGCTCAGAGAGACAGGGGACTGTTCATAAATATGCTCTAATTGCCTTAATGAAGTACATAATCACAAGATATTGGAAAAATAGGATGGAGGTGATGTTTAATGGGATGAAAGAGTCTCTGCTAGTTCTAATTACAAGCTACAGTTTCAAAGCTCTCATCTGTCTTGAAACTTCTAAATTTTGGATGTAGGACAGACATTTTATACCTCTGGGTTTTACTTTTTAATAAAACACACAAGCAACTTAGCAGGGTTTGCCCCATTTAAACAATATAAAACTCCTTTGCCAAAGCAGATTATTCAGATTTAGAGCTAAGGAAGAGTAAGAGCAGAGTAGACATGGCAAGGAATTTAAAGCAGCCCAGGCCTTTACTGTTCTTTAAATTCAGGTGACACATGGGCAGGTTGGGGGGCTTTCCAGGCTACTGAAGTAGAAATCAAGCTGTGGGACTGGTCTGTGGGTAATACCCATACCCATAACGCTGCACAGGTGGAAAACCCCTGAGAGTGGGTACTGTATGAACTGTGTTCCAGTGACAAAGCTCAGACTGGATCCTTTCTCCTGCTCTTGTCCTGAATTGCTGAGAATTTGCATGATTAAGGGGGGTGTGAGTGTGAAGTTCTTAAGCTATTGTTGCTAGGGAAACTGTCGTTGAGAACAACTGTCTCTTTTTGTATCCAAGCAAAGGAAATCTGGGAGCAACTTTCAGGAGTGGCAAGGTTGTGTGTATGATGGGAACCGTGTGGGATTAACGATGATGCTTGCTTGGAGGGAGTTTATCCAAGCAATGTGGAGGGTTTGTTTTCCCAGGCTTTCTGCCTGTCTTTCTAATTATTTGTTTTAAGTTCAAACAATCTAGACCAGTGTTCACCTGTAAAGCATGTAATTTTTTCCCTGTTTTCCTTTTTTTCCCTTCTTTGAATAATGGTACACAGCATAACCCAGCCCAAAATAAAATTATGGTGCTTTCCTCCTTATATTTATAGCTCCTGTCATGCTGGTTTGGAAATACATCTGGGTTTCAGTTGTAATGTCCACTGTGCATTCACCTCTGATCTTCTCTCTTGCGAGCCTGTCGTCTGTTCTGACCCAATGTATCAACCACTCAGCTTGGAGGAAGTCATGTGTTTTGATTTAGTGGCTCTGGCCAGGGTAAATTTAGTACCATCTGCCACGATAGAAAGTCATGTAATTGTTTAATCTCCAGTTTATTCTTTCCTTCCTCCCACTGTAAGTGTGACTCTTAGTAAGTTAATACTCAGCAGCTTTGGAGCCCTAACGATGTAGGTCTCTCTAATGCAATAACAGCGATGGGGTGTCTCTCTCTGCCGTGCTCTCTGTGCTATATACAGATGGTGTGTCAGCTGCACAGCTTAGTGCTGTGTTTTGGCCCCGCTCTAAGTGTGGTGGTGTCTTGGTTGAACCTGGGGATGGTTTCTTGGGCATCTGCCTTATAAGTGTTCAGCTACTCTGGTCATGCAGCTTTTATCCTGGGAATTATTCTGGAGTTTTTAAGCTAGAGGAAGAACCCAGCTATGTACAAACTGCACATCTGGCACGAGGGTTGGGTGTGTAACTGCCTCCTATATCTCCAAACATGCTGACTGTACCAGGCTGCACGAGTAGTGTGGAGAGTAAGAGCTATCGTGATGTATCTGATGACAGCATGCAAGTAGGGGGACAGCTCAAATGGTCTGTTCGTCACCAGTCTGTACAGGAGACTTCCCAGGTGATGTTTTTATTGAGCAATAAGACCCATAAGGTATATATATTCTTGTTGGACTTATTAAATGCACTTGGTTCTAAGTATTCTATTGTAATGACTGTGTGGTAAGGACATCTCTAAGCAAAGAAGGAATGCTGAACTGGACATTTGAGTTGTAATAAGTGACTGGGGTTTTTTGTGTCAGTGGCAATTATGTATCTGTGCATGCAAATATGTATCTGTCCATATTCAAACGTACCAGGCTGACAAGCCACAGGGCTACTCTTCCTCGTACCACTGCTTTCCCACCCGTCTAGGCTTTGAGAAAAGCCATCCAGCATAACATTGTGATGACAGAACTTGTCTTACTTGTTCTAAAAGGCTTGAATCTGGACCATGCCACTGCCCAGGTAAAAGTGCTAGTGGTTTGTCTTGTCAGACTTCCATTATTGCTCCAGAAATCCTTCCGGTGAGGCAGCAGGCTCTGAGAAAAGCTGTAGGAGCTGAGAACATCCAGTTGAACATCTGGGCTCTGGTGGCTGCTGTGATGTGACAAAATTGGGCTGGTGGGGAGCCGGTCTCTTTATTTCTGTATCCTCATAAGAACACAGTAGGAGGCAGATGCAGGAAAATGGGCCATAGCAAAGTGGTGAGAACCAAACCTTTTGTGTGGCATTAAGGACCTGAAGTGCTTCCATATAGTCACCCAGGCACAATCGTTAAAAAGTGCAGGCAAAAACTGAAGGGAAAAAGGTAAAAGGATGAATCAATTGAAGCCTATGTTCTGCCTCAAATGTTACATCGACCTGGCTGTGCTCCATGGCAGGTAAATAACGGGTATTGTCGTCACAGTGCTTTCAGAAGCAAAGAAGAAAAGCTCAGGGTAAGCAAGAAGATGCTTTCTTTCCATATTTACATGTAACTTCTGGGATTTTATTGTTATTCATCTTTCATCCTTTGAGAAAGGAATGCTTTCCTTGGAATAGCGTGGGGACATTAATGTGTGCTGAACTGGATCCACTGCAGCCGATGCCTGTTTCTTGTGGGAAGGACTTGCCTGCTCCGGTCTCCCATTTCATGTACTTTTTGTAACAAAGAGAAATTGGCTTGAACACTAGTGAATGTAGACGTGAACTCTCTTAGCTTGAAGTTCTTAACTTTCTAGGTGTTTATATAATCTTGATTGAGTTTTCTTTACTCATTTTCTTGAGGTTAAAGCACTCTGATCAGTTTCTTCATGGTACACTTAATGGACAAAATGCAGCTAGGACCAGCTGGACAAGGTCTAAGCAAAGCTTGTCAGGAAGCTCATGAAAACCTTCTACCTTGTTGTACAGATTTAAAAACAAATGAACCACAACCAGCAAACCAATAAATAAAAGCCCACAACTCCTAAGCTTTGCTTTCAGCCTTTCCTTTAGGAGACATCTCATTGCATATCCTTCTCTGTGTCGTAGCATCCACTAGTGGTTGTAGCATGTAAAAACTTTTGCTCTACTATTTGAAGAAGAAGCTTGAAAGAAAGAGGCAAAGGCAAAGCATTTTTTTTCTTTGTAGTCTCATTGTATTTCCAAGATGATATCTGCCTCACCCCCCCTGTCCGCCCCCGTAGTCCTGTGTAGTAAAACTTTCATGACTCTGTTTTTCAGGCACTAACTGTTGGTTTAACAGAAGTCCTCACAGGGTATTATATTCCTGGAATATCTTTTTTTTTTATACCCCTATCTATATAACAACATTAATTTTTTAAAAGTTTGGATGTTCATTTTATCAGCGAACTGCTTGAAATAAAATAAAAAGAATAAGAGATTCAAGCCAAAGATCCAGAACACTTTTTGTAGAATATGACACAAAGAAGGATATGAATGTTTGAAGTGATTTTAGTTTTCCTGTGCTCTTTGTGTGTCTTTAGCATTCTCTGCTTTCTCTAATCTCCACCGTATCGCTCCGTTCTTTTAATCTTAATTCTTTGTGCTGCACTTTGAGCATCAAAAAGCACATTTGATACCCCCCAAAAAAACCCCCCTTCACTCTCAGACGCTTGCTCTTCAACAGAATAGTTTTGATACACAGATAGAGAACAAGGATAAAGAAGTGCAAACAGTGTAAGGAAAGTCAGCAGTGAAGAGAAAGGAGAAGAGCTCTAATGAGAAAGACAGGGAAGGTACAGCGACTGCACTGCAAGATGATAAAAGTCTATGTAATGCACTGAAATCACGCTGTATTTGTGGCTCTAAGAAACATGCAGCATCTAGTAGCAAGCAGTGGTCCTGGGGCTTTCCAGTCCCCTCCGAAGGATTTTCAGTTCTAGCTCAACTCCCCCCTAGGGAAGCAAAAGGCTTGCTCAGGCTTGAGCAAAGTTACGAGAAGTATGAATGTTGCCTCCTATGATCTCATGTGAAGCTGAATAAAACTCTGCATCTAAACTTCACACCAGCCTCAGTCCTTGTTGGAGCTTTGCCAGTGACTTAAGTCACCTTGGAGTTCCCTTGATCTGGTCATTCTCTGACTTAAATTTGAGTAGCTTTACATCCTTTGTCTTACATACAACTCCCTGTAAGTGAGGGACCCTCAGCGTTAGGTGAGCAGCTAGTCTTGGTCCATACACCTTCCCTTGAAGTTCTGAGGTAGACCCTTACTGCTATGTTCTAGAGAGTTTATTTTTTCCTTACCCTTGTCTAAAGGAAAATGCTGGGTGCCTGCACTTGCTGCTGTCTTCAGTGGCAGCTGCAAGGTCTTGGTGAAGCTTTCCAAAAATGCTTAGTGTCATTCAAGGCAAGCAGCATGTGTTTAATAGGCTTTGGATTAGACTGAAAGTATTAGGAGAGATGCTAAGAGTCTTTGAAAAGGTCATTTATGGAGGTGAGTGCTTTCTAATGTGTGATGCTTGGAGGTCTGTGCATGTATGAACACCCTAATGTCAGGCCCTACAAGCTAACACTACTACTTGGTCTTCCCATGTGCAGCAAAGAGATTGTTCTTGATTGTGTATCATCCTTCCTTTATATATATGGAGACTGTTAGATAGGCACAGTGCAGGTTTTGTAATGAAATTATGCCCAATGATATCCTTGGAGGTTTGAGTACAGTAAGGTAGGAAAATTATACAGAATTAAATTATTCTGGAGTCAGCCAGGAGTTGCTTCTTTTCTAAATGCTCTGCTGTAATAAGGAAAACTCTTGTAGATGAGGATTCAATTAGCCAGGGCCACTCAGAGTTTATCAAGGCTTGAAGTCAACCCAGTGCTCTGATTCTCTATTGACAGCAGCTGGCAATACCGAGAATTTGGGGGGTGCTGGTGGAAACTTTGTATTGTTCACCGTAATGGTCATGATTTTGGGCAAATACCTTGCACGGTGTAAAAAAATTTTACAGACTTATCTAGCAAAGGACAAGCATATAAATGTTCCCATTCAGAAAGCCAAGAGAGACTGACTCCTGCCAAGAGAGACTATGACTCCTACCAAGAGGAATATCAACTTGAATTTTAATCCACTGAAAAACTCTGGGTGTTTTCAGGTATTAACAAAACTTTCTGAGAAACAGAGTTCTGTTTATATGTTAATAAGAGCAAGAACTAAGTGAAAATTCTTTTAATATTTTTACCTGCTGGTGATCAAAATGTGACTCTTCAGGAAAGACTATCCTGCTGAAACCTTCAACCTGTTCTATGAACAAGAATGATCATGCTGTTTGCAAGCTTCTAACGCTCTCCATTCCTTCACATTTATGCTTTTGTTCACAGAGCAAAAAGAAATGCAAGTTGATTCATAAAGGGCTGGTTTCCCTGTCCATCAGCAGCCTTGTTTTAATTGACTGCAGTGGGATTCCTCTTAGCACCAGAGAAGGCTTTGAGCATGCAAAGGAAACTGTTCAAGAAGGGAGAAAGTTATTCTTTGCATGTTTGACTATGTGTTGCAGTAATTTTCTCTGTCAACAGTTGGTAAAAAAATCCCCCACTAACCCAACCCAAAACTCTAGGAAGAAATACTGTAGATGAGTGTTGGTACCACTCTAGCATGTTAACTCTAAAGGAGGTAAATATAAAGATGCTTGGGCTTTTCCTTTGCTGTAGAAGATAATCAAAGTCCAGCATTAAAATTGCTTTACAATGATAGAGAGAGATCCCATAGGACTTTTTAGAAATATTCTTGCACATTGATTCTCTATATCTAATATTAGCTGTTCGTAGATGGTCCCAAATGTACGTTATACCTATTCTTTGGATATTGCTTTTATTATCCAGAGAGTCCTCGTTCCTCTCTCCGTTCAGTATTTCACTGTGGTAGAAAATGGTACCAAAAGTTTGCCCTTTCTGTAAAGAAAAGGCAAAACACCACCTATTTCCAAGGAGCTTTCCTTACCTTTCAGTCTGGGGATACACAAAAGGTAGTTGAAATGGGTTTTATGAGTTCTCAAATGTGCAGAATAACCATGTTATGAAGCAAAATAATGATTAAGAAGCTGAGACTGGTTTATTGGCACATAAAATCTTAGCTAAGCTGGCTTTGCTGAAATAGTTACCATTGTTTGATACACCTATAGACATACACCTATAGCATATCCAGATTTGAGATTTAGGAAATAATACTGAAGCAGGCGAGGAGCCAGCAAACTCCAGCCCATGGTATAAATTAAGCATATGCTAAAAGTTGAACATACTAAGGGTAGGTCAAGATGTAAATCTTGCTTATGGTCTACAAGATGCTAAGTAACTTTCTTTTCCCAGTATCCATGGATCTCTGAAAACAGATCCCTAACGTACTTTGTGGCTCCGAGTGTATCTTGTTGGGGAAATATTTAGGAGCTTGGGAAATTTGGCCTGCGGGGCCGGTTGTGACTAACAGCACTCTTGTATCTTGCCAACAAAGGAATCTTTCTGGTTCTGCTGTTGAATATAAAAGGTATTATGCTGCAGATGAATTGTATCTAACCCAGGCAGCGCAGTCCTCAGCCAACAAAACTGAATAAATTTATTGTGGACCTGCAGCTATGGGGTAAGTGGGTGTTCTTTAAAGCAACGAGAGGCTTCCTGTTCACACTGCGTGCTTACACTACAGGTTTACTCTGCCCCTTAAGTAGGCATTTCCCTAATTCTCTCTTGAAGTCCCTTAATTTCTACTTCTGACTAAACAGAAGAGGGGGGGGGAAACAGTGTTGTATAGTTCATGTCCTAGGTATAGATAAGTTTAAGATGTTTTAGAACAATTAAAATATTTGTAGCCTGTTGACAGCATGTTTTATCAGGCTTAGCCAAGTTGGTTTTGAGGATGGTTCTTAGGACTGAAGTATTATACTTCTACATGATTGATTAACCTTGTCAGCTTAAATACTTGCATGAGACTTAAGGTGTTTTATTTGGGGATGTAGATGACTTTCTTCTCACATTTAATAAGACTCTGCAGATCTGTATCAAGAGCCTATATTCAGATACTCACATTTCTTGGGGAACATGTGAAAAAAGAAAGCCTCTTTTTTCCAATAACTTGACCAGCTGCATTGTACTCATGCAAAGTCTGTTTTCCCCAACGATGAGCTTGCTGAGGTGGTTATATTTAGCTGATGGTAGACTGTTTGTTCTTAAGGGTTGTTTTTTTAAATTCTTCTCCCCCCGCCTTGTTGTGTAGGCTCTTGGTACAAGATTGAACATGACTGTTTTATAGTGGTTTAACAAGTTACCGCTTGCCAGCCGAGCTTCTACTGCTGATTTTGCAAGTGCTGTTAGCTCTACCTCACTGAGCAGTAAAACATGTTCACCTAAGCCACCTATGGCAATGCCAAAGAGGATCTATTTCACCTCGCTGTTGCAATGGGCAAGTACTGGCCATGTGATTAGTGAGGGTGGCTCAGCAGGCAGAGGAGAATGATACAGAATCCTGTATTTCAACTTTGATGGACTGCAGTTGCTCAAATTTTGGGGGGGAAAACAGTGTTTTCTCTTTGGAAATTTAGCATTTTTTTTTTCTCCTTTTAAATCTGAAACTGGAGTAATGAGGAATCCAGATGCAGTTGCTGTGGGAATGTAGGCAGCTGGCATCTGGGCTCTGACACCAACAACTACGTTCCATATGGCCCAGTTTTAACACCAGAGAATTTTAAGAAGTGAAAAGGACAAACAATCCATCAAGCCTAAGTACTGTTCATTTCTTATTTTGTAAGGCAAGCAATTTGTACTGCATTAAGACATGTTGTTGATTGCAGTGACTGCTCTTCAGGAGCATTTCTTCTAGCCTGAACAAGAGAAGAAACACAGGTATAATTTCCTTTATGAAGCATTCAAAACTTTGTTGGAATAACAAGTTTGAATATATTGTGAAAACTCCTCCATCTAATGATGGAATACACAAGCAGCTGAACAAGCACTGGAGGCTGACTTGGGGTGCTGCAGCTTCCACACAGCAGCTGAGATAGCAACAGAGGCCACGTGCCATAGTAAGACGCTTGCTACTAGCACTACCCAAGCTAGATTACTTTTGTTTTCAGTCCTCTCTGAAGCAGTCACGATGTACAGTGATCAGATTAGATATTAAGAGGGAAGTTTTTTACAGAGAGAGTGGTGAGGGGCTGGAACAGGCTGCCCAGAGAGGGATGGATGCCCCATCCCTGGGGGTGTTCAAGGCCAGGTTGGATGGGGCTTTGGGCAACCTTGTCCCGAACATGCCTGGAGGTTGGTGTCCCTGCCTGTGGCAGGGGGTTGGAGCTCTGTAATCCTTTGGATCCCTTCCAACCCAGACCTTTCTATGATACTGCCAGGAAACAATCTTTGGAGTAGAAGTTCCTTCTTGCTGGAGATGCATATGGTGATAATACTTCCATTAATGAGTCAGTGCTGTGAGAAACAAATGATTCTTATGACCACATTGAGAAAGGTGTGGGTGACCTGGGAGGGGTTGGTGGTCTTATGTGTTTTTATGCTGGGTGCAGAAATCTGAATAGGGCAGTGATCCGGTCTGACTCCATCAGCTCTGCTTCTGTGGGGGATTCAGTCAGGTGAAAAAAATCCTTCCCATCTGAGTTCAGCAGAAACTTGTTCCTTTACACCCCAAGAATAGAATAATTAATTGCAGAACTAATGCATCCCTTCTCCACTTCTATGAGTTGATACGTGACTGTGTGTGATACAGAAAGTGAACTTCCCCAGTTTCAATGACTTCTTCTGTTGGTGTCTTACTGTTTTACAGTTGTGACATTGGCATTTCAGGTCAAAATCCACTATTCTCAGAGCAGCAGTATAGCTGAGGACTTTATAGGCAACGAGGTAATCACTTTCCTCAGACTATCTGCAATATAATGTGTGTCTGCATAGGCAATAGCTCCATTACTCCTCTCTAAGAAAATAGTTGGAGAGTGAATTTTGCAGGGAATGTAATGAGGCTTCTGGCTTCCCAAGAACCTGGTGGCCAGGGAGCAGTTGTTTTTCAAACATCAAAGCCACTAATGAAATTTGCATTTTCTTTTCCTTGTTTAATCTGCAAAAAAATATCTGTGGAAGGGATGTAATGTATTTGAAATAGTGAAGTTGTCCAGGGGCTATGTGGTCCATATCCCATCTTGTGGGGAGGAAAATTGTTTTAAACAAGAGTGTGATGGTAGCAGCTTTAGCCTGTTGATGCCAGGCATGATCCCAGCAGCTGTACTTAAACCAGTTGTAGGTCAGCTATTCCTTCCATCCTGGACTTGAGGGAACTACATGGATGGGGAACCAGGAGGAGGTGGCAATGTGTACACCCATGCAGTTTGTACCCACAAGCTACACTGAGAGTTTTGCTACAGTGAAATAGAAGTGATTGTAATCATTTAAGTGGTACAAGCTTAAGGCTGGAGATACATATGACTGCAAATAGATCCCTACAGTGACATCCTCAAAGAACCACGTTCTCAGATACCTGCTCACATGGAACAAAGTAGAAGCCTTTCCTATGCTGTGGAGCCAATCTGGGATTCCTTCCACGTACCTCTGGGTATGAGCTTCTGAGAAACTTGGAAATTGAAACATGAGAAAGGGGTAGTGCATAAGCTGCTTAAATACACACCAGCACCAGTTCAAATCGGGATTTAACAAGGTATTGTCAGGAGAAGGACTATAGCAGGGTGTGCGCGTGAGCAGTGCGAGGAGGAGATAAGGGGTATGTGCACCAGGCTTGGAAGAATTGGGCTCTTGTCTCTGTTGCAGAGTCACAGACCTCCTTTGAAAGTACAAAGGGAAAAAGTGCTTAAAGGAAAGAGAGATGGGGCAGTGAGCTGCAATGCCTACTGCCAAAAGCAGGTCTGCAGTTTGGGAACCTGCAAAAACAACAACAAATCATCTGTAAATCTGTATGTAGAGATAAAAGCTGGGGAGGGATGGGGTGAACCCAAACTATTACTTGAAGTATATGAAGTATAAAGCACTGTAAATACAGGGCTTGGAGTGACAAAGCGGTATGGAAAGGAAAAAAACCCTCATGAAAACCACAGTATGGTTTGAGAAATATTAAACTTTGCATCCCTGTAGCAGCCTGGTAGGAAGATTAAACTAAACCTTTCTGATGGAGGCAATTCACCTGGCCCTGGCCCCAAAGTTTTTAAGCTTCTAACACAAGCAGTTGTATTTTTATCTCCAGCCTTCCTTCAAGAGCTAAATGTGTAACAAATAGATCACGCAGAGGAGAAATGTATAAGGAAAAACTAGGGATGATAATTTCTCTATCCCATTATAATAAAAATAGCAAGTGTGAAGTGAAATATCCAGTAAGGCTACAGAGAGACTAGGATTTGCTGCAGGTAAAACATGACAAGTAATTTTCTTTCCCACCTAAGTGTTCTTTTAAAAAGAAACCCACAAAACCACAAAAGAAGCAAACATAACCCACCCCCAAACCTAAAACTGTGACTATCTTTGTTATCTTGAACTTTTAAAGCCAAACAACCAAATTCATTCTGTAATGTTACTGCATTTAAAAAGTGAAGCCATTATTTGCACACATGAGCTGTCATCATGTGAATGGTGGCTCTTCCAACCGCTCCTTAAAATAAAGAGCTATTCTTTTAGGCATTTCCCTGTATCCATGTAGTCCTCACTAACATGTGAAGTTAACTAATGATGAGACCTACTGTATGATGCAAATATCTACTAAATTGACAGATGGAAAAAAAAATGGTCTGAAGTTCTTAAATTAACTATCCTCTCTTCAACATCAAGGCCACAAAGAAAGCATTATTCTTCAAGAGAATATATTTTCTGTAATTTACAATAACTGAGTAATGATGTGGTAAGGATGCAATTAGACCTAATTTGCTTATGTAAGTGAGCTGAATAAAAAAGATCAATATTCAATCTACACCTAGTGTGAAAAACAATTAGTTTAATTGACAAAAAACCTTCTGCTTCAGCTAATTACATAAAAATGACCTAATACTCATGCAAATTAAGATTATTAATAGTACATGAGTATTTTAATTACATAAATCATCTTTACCTATTAACTGGTGTTCTCTCTTGTTAACTTAGGGCTTTAGATTTCAGGAAAATTTCATTTACCCTTTGTTTTAACAAAGTTCTATATTGTTTTTTAAATCATGAAGTAAACCATTTCTCTCAGGGTCTCAATCTAGACTGAGATCCTGTGGAAACAATAGAACATCAAAACTCATTGTTCTGACTGTCCAACTAATTATTACTCAATAGATAAAGAGGACAAGCCAATCTGATGTCATAATGATGCTTGGTGTGGATGATAGAGACACAGGAGTAGGGGCTGATAACAGATAATGTCTCACTGCTGATGGATCAGACAGTGATGGGAAGGGGTGACAGGGCTCCTTCACTGGCCGTTTGGAGCACAAACCTTAGGTTTCTGTTCTGAATTGTCTCTGAAGGAAATTCTTGCTCCCTGTTCAGTCAGTGGATTTGAGACATCTTAATTTACGATTTTTATCTCTAACTAGGCTGTGCTGTACTCCCCATAGCGTGGTTGAACGTAGAGACTGCAGCTTTAAATTATTTTCTAATTTCAAGTTAACTGCCAGGCATTACCTGGCTCCACTGTGCTTGATGATGTGTAGGTACACTCTTGCACCAGTGAGTATCAAGGCAGATAGATAGTGTCACAGGATCGCTAGGCTGGAAAGACAAGATCGAGTCCAAACTGCACCCTGGGCTGCTGAAAGTCATCTACATCCTCCTGAAGGAATGATGCTGCTGTGGAGTTGGCCAAACTGTGGTGGCAAAGGTTCCTAGCTCAGTTGCTCAACAGTTTTCTAGTGCAGTGACAGTAGGGATTAGTTCTCTGGAGTCCCAAGAAAGGGAAGATGGGTATTTTTGGGGTCCTTGTCATCAGCTAAGAACCTAACCATGTGGTTACAGTAAATCTCTAGTGCCATGAATGAAGGTAAGGGCAAACCTTGGACAGACTTCTCTCTGTTTTCCTTTCTTGGCCTTCACTTCATGTGGCTGAGAGGTAACTAGAAGCCATCATGCTGAAAGGAACATAGCATAAGTGCATTTGGGCACTGGGAACGCTGCCCTTGCTGTGGGGTAAAAGCTGTTGCTACTCACACTGTCCTCCCTTGTGTCCTGAGTGCTTACGGCTCCGTTTGGATTGGGAAGTGCTGCAGTTCTAAGGGGCAGGATAAGTGATGATTTAACCTTTTATAGGAGCCATTCATCAGTACAGTGAGAATTGGAAAAATTAGTGCTGCTCTAAGCCCTTTGCAGTCCCTCCTAAATGTCACTGCTGCAAGCAATGGACGCTGCAAAAGGTGCGAAGTCTGGGGAGGGGATTGATTAAATCTCTGGATAGGACTAGTGACCCTTGGAGTTGAGTCTTTCCTTGGGATGTAAAGGGGTTTGGATTATGTCCCTGTCTTCTCACCTTATCTTCCAGTTTCATTTCCATAAACAAGGCAAATACAGGGCACTGCAATCTTTTCAATCACATAGAGATGTCCATATGTTTCCAGGAAGTGGTCACATCTTGACCCTGCTAGATACAGGTGAGCAGGGATTTATCTTCAATGTTGTTACACTTTTCTATTGCCCCTGCTCCCCCCAGTTAGTAATTGCATGCAATCTACCCTTTGAAGAGGAGGCTTCATAAAACCTGTTTTAACCCTTCCCAAATGACCATCATTCACTGCTCCATAATACACTGCTCCACATGGAGTTCAGGACTCCAAAAACTCTCCCAATCTTGCAATCAAAGAGTGTACTCTTTTTTTTTTTAAACGGGTCTGAATTCAATTTAATAGATTTTTACCCTGTAGAGAACAAAATCCTCTGCAGAACAGTTGGTATTTTCTGGCTTTCAGCACTGTATGGTAATGTAAATGTCAGGACAGCATAAGGTAATAATTATGAAATCATATTTTGCTGCTTAAAAGAACCAAAAGGTTTCTAAAAAGTAAATAAAACTTGTCTCTTACATTGTAAGCTCTCTCAGCCAGTGGCTCTATTTTCATATATTTGTGGACAGTATTTAGTGTTGTCTGAATGCAAATGGTATTTATTATAATAATAAAAGCTGTTTCCTAGTTCTCTGCTTCTGAAAGCTTATCGTGTTTGCAACCTACAGCATTTCAGCTCAGAACAAAAGAAGAAATTTTGGATGCAATGTCTGGCTCGTCTGTATCAGAATATACCAGAGTGGTTAAGTCACTCTTGATTCTGGAAGATAGGCAAAGCCAGGTAGTTAAATGTGCCTCTGTCTTGCAGGAGAGGGAATGAATGTTGGTTATAACCTTTTAGCCTTTTATTAAAGGCCAGCAGCAATACTTACAGCTTAATAATTCAGGGGAGAAAAAAAACGTACAGAAATGGTAATTCTCTTCCAATACAGTGAAGCTTGTTGGTCTGATTAGATCAAGAAACACAGGTAGAAATGTTAGGTGAAATGTAAGAGGTCAGGGAAATCTGGTCTTTGAGTCCCAGTTCACGTATCTTATCTGCTGGAGTGCACTGCCTGCCCATGGATGTCCCAGCGTGAGCGAACCATTGAAGCTAGGTCTGTCCCTGTGGGCAGCTGGAGTCTGTGGTGGAGCTGAAACCAGCATCACCAGTCAGTAACCCTTCTGTGATCATACGTACTTAATTACTTATATTTTTTGTTCCTCATTCTTCCCCTTGGTCATCTGAAAATGTTTTACTTAATGCCACCCCCCTTCCCTGCATGGCCCATCGTTAGTATGCGGTGGAGATGCCGAGCGTGTTCCCACAAACTATACGAGGGCGTTAAGCATGAATCCTCACAATGCCCAAGTGCCTTTTACAACAGCTCCAGTGACACTGTGAGCTGCGTTACGTTTTCATTCTGAAAGGGTGCTCCCCAGAGAGCAGGTAGAAAGTTATGTGCTGTCAGAAAGTCTTGATGTGTTTCTAGCCATAAGCTTCACGCTTGGAAAACCAGAGCAAGGTGTTTGCTGGGAATGCCGTGACCTTGGGTTGGGCTGGGGGTGCACATGCATACCAAGAAGGGCTAGTGTGATGGTAAGACCCTCATAGGTTAGTTGCCATAAGGAGATGAGCAAGATAACGTTAGAGAGGTGTCTTATCAGTTTTTTACCTATTGCACCAAGTGCTTAGCATATTCACTCCTGCTCAGCAAGCTGTGGTACCATTTCAGGCATGCTGTTTAATTCCCCCTCCTGTTTATGGTAAATAATTTTCCTATACCTGTCAGTCTCACAAACATTTGCATAACATGAAATAAATTTGAGTGATTTGCTTGTCAGTCTCGTGTGGAGTTGTGACCCACAGTACTGCTGTGCAGGGCTGTCTCAGGGGACACTGCAGCGCCTAACAAGACTGAACAGAGTTGTTCAGCTTCTTTGCAGGCTCCAAACTCTGAAAGCTCACAGCTTCTCTTTCCACTGGGAATGTAAAGGTCTCTGCTTCCGTTTGATTTGGAGCTGTGCAGCACTCTCTGGGTTAAAGCCAATGCTCTGTGGGTTACTTGCAGCTAAACACATGCCCTGTTGATGGCACAGAGGCACATATTGTGGCTTTTCAAGGATGTCTAATAGAAATTGGAACATACATGTCAATAATACCTATGCTACCGTCATTAGTAACTGCTGTTTGTTTTGATTCTTTTATGTATCCATCTCCAGAACAGCTTCAGCTCCCTTACACAGACACTCTTGTGTCCCTGGAAGTTAATTGTGTTGTACTGGTGGGTAAACAAGGAACTCTGAAGTGTGTTTCCAAGCTTTGCCTTGCTCATGCTGTCTGTGTAGGGATGTGTTGAATCGGGTGAGGAACAGGCAGCAGTGGATTTCTGTCTGTTACCTGGATGTGACTGCAGAAGCTGTGCCTGGGCTAAGAACCACCTGATCATTAAAAATACACTTCTACCAAGTGTTACATCCATTGGCTCATCCAAATTCCTAGCCAGGAATACCCTGATTATCTCCCAAGCAGTAAATTAACTCCCTCAGTGGTTTAAAAAGTCAAAGTATTCATACTCATACCCGGAGATGGTTTCTGAAGCATGGTATTCAGATTCAAGGCTGGGGATAAACCTCTGCACGTGCACTGGACAATGAAATTGGTCATTTGAAGCTAATGTGGCTGAAAGTAGCTCATGTCCATTGTAGCAGCAGCTGTACATTGTGTAGGACTTGAAGTAAAGCCTGTGATGTTACAGGTAAACACCGAGAGCCAGACAGCATTGTGCACTTTGCTGTGTTGTGGTTAAAAACCAGTAATATCAAGTTTCCTGCAATTTGTGCCACTTTGCCTGATGATTGATAGAAACCCATAATATTTAACTCTGATTGTCTCAAGTTCTGCTCATCTTTTACTGCTAAACGTAGCTTTTGTGCTTTATTTTCTAAACGGATGCTTTCAAGCTGAGTTAAACTGTAATGTAACTGGAGGAGCCTTTAACCCTGTTGGTGGAACACCCTGAATTAAAGATGTGCATGAAACCACTTTAAAATGGAAAGCAGCTGAGTTCAAAGGGGTGTGTACACTATCTGCAGGCACTGAAAATGCTAGCAAGAAGATTTTGGCTAAGGACAGTATCAGTATCTCTCCAAACAGTGTGAACGGCTTTCTGAAAGTGCATGTATGTGTGTGGGGGAAAGTTTGTATGTATGGGGAGGGAGTGGTGGCCTTTAAACTACTTCTACAGCTTGTAATAAGAGTAAATCAAACTTATTGCTACTCCTTTCAGATTGGGAGTTGTTGCTTGCAACTTCTCCTGTCTCTAAATAAGAACAGATGTGTTGTTACTCACAACAGTTTTGATTAGGGTTTTCCCCAACATAATCTATGTTTGTGGGTATGTTAGTCTTGAGAAAACACAGTATTTTTCTGTCAAATCAAGAGTTGTCAGATCTGTGTACCTCCTCCTGCAGCACTGACATGGAAACCATCAGTTTCGTGTTGGTTTAAAAAGTAAACAAAATTGTTCATCAAATACACTAGTCACTTGGAAGGTGGGGAGGGTGAGGTCAGAGTAACACTAATTACTCATTATTTTGCAGAGATGTTTAATTGATGAAGAGTGTTAATGCCTGAACAGTAAGTTCTGGCAGGGTTTGAATTAGTAGTTGTTAGTGACAAATACACCATTGGTGCTTTTTAAAAAATAAGATCTATAAGATTTGAAAAATAAGATCTTACTAAAAAATAAGATATTGTTTTAGAAAAAGACTATTTACTAATAGTAAAACCAGAACATCGAGGGATTCTAGTCCATATTCTCTTGCAGTAATCATTCTGGAGTCTAAGCAGACTTTCTTCCATCTGAAATGCATGTGCCTTAAGAACAAAAAACCCCAACCCCAGGCTTTCACTATGTTTTGAATTACTTATTGCTCAATCATTTTTCTAGATGAAAATGCACGCTTCGGTGCTGATTGTCTATTTGGTAGCAGCGTGCTGTGTTTGACTGCTCAAGTTGTTTTCTAAATCCAGCCCAGTATATGTTAATAGAGGGGCTATATAAATGAGGAGTCATCCTAGCACGAGTCTTCTGACTTGAACAAGTTTTGATGGCCTCTAGATCAGACAGAGGTCAGCTCTCCAGTGTTCTCGTGACTGGCTTAAATTTCATGGGCCTGCTGATGAGCTACTTAAGAGCTCTGTCTGCAAAACTGCTCACCCAGCAACTTTTACTTGAGCATTTGGGAGCTAATGTCCTATTTTTATCCCATGAATCATCAGTATTTAAAACCAAGAGCAATTATGTGTACCAGCTATAGCACCGTCATACGATGGAGGCTGGTGTCTGTAATGGTCAGTAAGGAAAACTGAATCAAAAGGTGGACATGGAGAGTCTGGGCAAGTCACAGTCTTGACCAGGTACCTTGAAGTTTAATAGACATGCTTTAGAGGATGACAAAATGGATAGCATTACAGGGGCAGCAGAGGGGGTTTCTGGAGTAAAAAGCAGGTGGTGATGAAGAGCCATCAGGCACTCAGGAGAGAAACACATGAGATTCTTTCAAGAGAAATCTGGTACTGAGCTGGGGTAACATTGCAGGGGGGATTTAGTGCTTTCAGCCATGCACATTGCATGTCAGATCTTGAAGAAGGTTTTGTGAGTGTACACTGTTGTCTTTTGAGTAAGGGGTAGTTGCAGAATGGGAGAGTACGACAGGAAAAGGAATTAATGAAGATCATAGTATCGTGCTGAAAAAGTTGATGGGAAAGGGTTTTCCAGTGTGGTTTTGTGGCTTTGTGTTGGTTTTCCTTTTTTCTTTTTTTCTTTTTTTAAAATCAATTCAACATGGCCCTGATCTCCATGTCTGAGCTGTCTCCTCACGTTTAAGAGCTGCTATTCTTAGTATAAGGTTTAGTTCGTCAGTACACTGTTGATGTTTATCAATTTGCTCACACCAAAGCTCAGGTTTGCTTCCTTAAAACCTTTAGTTTAGGCCAAATTTTCAGTCAGCATGAAGTATGAGCTGAAAGGTGCCATAGTGCTGGGCACTGTGTGCCCAGTTTTCCTGGCTTAGCCTCTGAGGTCAGATTTGTACCTTTGCTACTTATGGAATCACTTGAAAAAAGCTGATAGTGTATCATTAGGTAACAGTATGTTAATTATTAGTAAAAGTATTAATGTTAAATATTAAAAGCTACTTTCAAAACTGCCTTTTCAACTTGGAAGATTTTGCGTGGAAAAAGCCAGTTTTGAAATAGGAAATAATAGAAACTGAAGGATGCTGTTTCCATGGGCAGACCATCTTAAAGAGTAAATCCTAATATTCTTCATAGAGCTCTGTTCATGTGCTACACTTCTGTTTGCTTGGCTCCTTAACACTTTTTGACTTGCTCTTCTCCCTCTCTTTCCCTCTGTCCTCTTCCCATGAAGGTTTGCTCTGAATTTCAATTTTGCAGACTGCAGTGAGCTTTGCTTACGTGTGTGAGCATGCAGGGCACGTAGGCCTTTCCATGTAGTAGCGCGTAGGGAAGGCTGATGTTGATGGGAATTGTCAAAGTGAGAAAAGAGAAGGTTGTTGTGAGCACATTTCAGGGGCCCACTGATTATAAAGGACTCTACTACTCCTTCATATGTACTTGCAGGCTGGTAAACAGTGAATACAAGCTTGTAAACTTGCTACACAGATTATGATTTTACAGTCAGCCTTTTTACTGTGGATAAATTGGACAACTTTCCATGTGACGTGCATATTTGTATTGTCCCACTACTGTGTTTGCCTCTGTGCATGTTCAGACTGGTAACAGGCTCTAGATTGGAGAAGATATTAGTCTTTTATACTTGGAGTAAGCCAGGAGAACCTTGAAAACTTGGACTAGTCTCTGCTTGAGAGTAGTTTATATCACTGCTGCTTGCATGAGTGCAACTGAGCTAGAGCTGCATCCCATAAAACACTGGGGGTGTTCCAGTAAATGAACACATGGAAAATTTTAGGTTTGTTTGATGTGAAATAGCTAAATTCAAAACTAAAAAAGAACCACCCAGCCTCAGAGTTTCACTGCCTGTGTTTGATCTAGTGGAAGCTTTGGAAGAGCGTGCACAGGTTGTAAATCTAGCACCACTACGAAGAGACACGTGTGTTAATTCACCTGTACCTCTGTGCTAGCAGCATCCACTGGGCTCATGAGTATCAGCATCATGTGTTGATAGCGTTTTGATGTGCTTTCTGCTGGTGGGTATGTCTGAAACATCTTGCAAAAAATGAGTCTGGGAGGAGAGTCCTGCATCTGCCTCTTTACTGTAATTTTATAATGGTAATTGGGGGGTTTACAGTGGGTTTCAATCTATGGTATGGACACATATAGGGATTTATGCAGCAGTAGGGTTTTAAAATTTTTCAGAAAAGTTTTAAACACATAGCTAGTTTGAAGAAAACTTCTGCTGTGGGAGTTCTTTCCATTCCCTTTCATAATAATCACCCCTAAAAATATCAGGGGAACATTTCTTAACACTTCACAAAACAAAAATATGGTTTATTTTAGGGATGTCTGTTTAGGAATTCTTTTTGCATTTTTTACTAAAGAATCACATTTCAGATTCTCATCAGAATCTTTCTGTTTCGTGGTAATGTGTGTGGGTTGGGCTGGGTTTATTTTAACCAACAAATCCCTGAAATATCCCAAATGTTTTCTTTTTCAATTAGTTTTACATGCAAATCACTCAAATTCAGTGGCAGTGGCTGTCATTAAGACAGAAAGGTTTTGGCAGCAGACACCAAATAAAAAGCTCAATTTTGTTTTAAGCAGATACCTTTTAATGTGCATAGTTACCAGGACTTCACACTTCTGTGAAAATAGATCTGTTCTTTTGAAATCTACTGGTTGATGTGGCATGGGAACATATGACTACAATTCCCTCTCTCTAGAGGGGATTATGCTCATACATCACAGTGTATTTCCAGAGGATTTATGTTTTTCTCTAATTTTTATTACTGAACTGATTTGCATGAAAACAGGATCTTTGTTCCATAGGGATTCATTGGATCCAGATGTTTGTTTTCTATGTGAAGTCATAATCTCATTTGTGACATTGCATTTGGTTGTGGCAAAACAGCGATGACGATAAAGAAAGGATTATGACTTTTGCAAGGGGTGAGCACCTGCACCTGATAGCTTCCCACAAAACAAGGACCTTGTTTCCATGCAGATTTATTCTCTAATAGGAAATTCTGTGAAGGGGTTGAGGCAAAGAAACAACTAAGGAAGCACTTAGTAGTGAGAAAAGAGCCAAGTATTGCCCATCAAAAGCTGGCCTTGCTACTTGGTAGGTCCTTGGAGGGCCAAGGGAGCCCTCCCCACCTCCTCACCACCTGCTCGGTTTCTCTGAGTCTAACACTGTCCTATATTGGATTGTTGGCCTTTTAAAGGTGTAGATTATATGAACACCATACTGTTTTGACCTCTGTTCAGGCTCTTTTCCAATGCCTGCCTCAACCCTTCAGGAGTTAATCCAGATCTAGTCAGGTTTTATGATGAAGGTCCATTTCTGTTATTCTAGCTCTTGGCTTTCTCTGGCCAACAGAAATAATTCAGAAGAATTATTGTACAGACTTTTCTACTAGCAACACAGGAAATCAGTCTTGGAAACAGCTAAGACTTCAGGAATCTTTACCTGTTACCCATTTCAAAAAGTTTACAAGCAAGATCTTTCATTGTTCCTCCAGTCACCTTTCTGGATAACTTCTAGACATCTGTACAAATAGCACACCAGAATCAAGGAGATGCTTCCTCCACACATTTAGTTCTGTTTACTTCCTCTAGATATTACATAGTTCAGCTGAAAGACTGTTGCTTAAATGTTTGACATAGATGTCAGTGCCCAAACATCCCCAGTATGTACAGGGGCAAAGAATTGGAAAAGAGATGGCAGATGGGATTTCTTTGAGAAGCTTCAAGTAATGTAGCTTTCACTGTTCATCCTTGTATTTGGAGTTGGAAATGCTGTTTTGGAAACTAAAGCTATACCAGATGCATTGAAGTTGTTCATTCTGTCACCTCAGTCATTGTGTCCTGGCCACCATCTCTCTTCAGAGAAGGTGATCAAGTTCAGTGTTTTATCTAAGTCTTGTTTTAAAGTAACTTTTCATCTTTTCATTCTTTTATACTCTTTCTCACTCTGCATAACTGAGCAGCTGATCTGTCCAACCTGGATGCCTGTAGGTACCAGCTTCATGACTCTGGTCTCTTCTTCCCAGCTTTGATTGCAGTATACATCTAGATTTTTTTTTTTCCTTAAACCAGTATCCATTGTCTGGCGTGTAACAATGCTTCATTTTCTCCCTGCCACTTGTAAGAAATTCCTAGTTTAGTTTAGTCTTCTGACCTCTTCGTTATCTGTGTGATCCTGTATAACAGAAACATGTTTTGTTCATTGATTCTCACCTTTCAGTGTTCTGAGACACAGTATCTCAGTAAAAAAAAAAAAAGCCTGTAGATTCTTGAATGATTCCAGTCTATAAGTTTTTTCAATGCTGTGAGATTCCAGAATTAGTATGAAATATGTGTTTATGCTCCTTGAATTAATTTTTAACCCATGACTGTGTCTGCAGTCACTGTTAGACTTGATATAAGCCCATGTTGTGAGACTGGGCTAAACTTTACAAAGGCAGCCTGCTTTAGTCCCATTATGCACAAGATAAGTCTTGGGCTGCATGGTATAATTTATAATACTGGACACTTCATCTTTATTAGATTTAACAATATCAAATATTCTGATTGTTTTAACAAGTTTGGTCAAATGACAAATCTAGTTAATGTCATTTATCAATAAAATTTAAATTCTTTTGCCTCCAGCCTTGGACTGGCAATATTATGTGTGTGCATGTCTGTGTATAATATACAGAGATTCATTGTTAGCTGTAAAAGAACAGAGATTAAGGCCTTAAAATATCAAATAAGAAATCACACTCTACAGAAGGCTTGAGGGAATGTTAGAAACAAGGAGTATTTGTCACTTCTGAGCTAAAGCAAAGTGGTTATAAATACGTTGTTCACATTAACATCACACTTCCTTTTGGGTCTGCTGTGCATAAAGGCTTTAAAATAATTGAAATGAAGAAACTAAGTTACCAAGAACAGTAGAATTACTGATCATAGGTCGAAGAGTAGTGTTTAGTGCCTAATGGAGTTTAGCTGACTGTTGTAGAGAGATGAAGGAGGCCTTACCCAAAGAGTGCTCTGCAAGATAATTCAAGCTGTAGATAGGTTGTATTCTATAGGGATCTATAAGAATATATATTTTTTGAACTTAGCTGCGTACTTCTTCATAAAAACTTGAAATAATTATAGCAAAAAAGGAAGCAGGAGGAATGGAACGTAGTGTTTGGAGGGAAGGGCTGGGGAAGAGGACAGCTCCAGAGAGGCTGGTCAGTGACTCATTTGTGGGGAATTGCCTACTTGTACTTGGTATTGTTTCCCTTCCAAAAAGAATTTATGGGTTTAGCTAGAGTAACTTTTTCCTCTTTGTTTGGGAGAAGTTGAGATGATGATGTGTGCTGAGCATGGTGGCTTTGAAAGGCTTTAAAATGTGTAGTTTGTATCCTCAAGTACAGATCTGTTAGAGATCTGTTAAATGCAGACTGGGGTTAAAACCTGGCTGCTGTAGGCAGGACCAGTACATCTGTTCTCTGCTGCCAGCTCCTGAACTTGGGCACAGAGGGTCGACAGTGCCTACAGAGATATCTTTACATGATGATATATCCAATGCTGGGAAATGGGAGTTAGGAAGTGATTGCATGGACATCCAGCTACTGTGTCCTCCCTGACTTTTCCAACGTCTCTGATCTTGGAGGACAAGGGCTGTATAGTCAGCTGCAGCTGGATAGGTGGAAGGTGGAAGAGCTTGACCCTCTATGTCCAAATCACTGCTGTGTTTATCTTGCCACTGTAAAAGCTCATAACGTGCCTTAAATATAGCTTTACAGTGCTTAATTAACTCTTAAAAAACCCCACCTCTGTTAAGGGAGCTAAAATACCACCTACAATACAGAAATGTGGAAAACAGAGGAGTGTGTTTTAGGGAGGACCTAGGTACCATTTGAAACTGTGCCTGTAGTGGTGTAGCTGCTGCTCTGGGCTCCATGTGTCCTACTTCAAGCTCCAGCATCCATTTGACTCTTGCACAGAACCACTGCATTTCAGGGCATCCTCAGCCTTCCACAACTCAGCACAGAAGCCAGCCTGACTCTCTTAATCCTGTATCAGGTCCAAAATTATTAACATTTATTATGTAGCCACTTAATGGCTAGTGGCTATCCAGTCAAAGGAGATTTGTATCTCCTTACAACAGCTTAATGTGTACTTACGCTCCCCCGGGGTCGCTTGTCCAGCTGAACAGCCAACATGAACATGCTCAGCTCTCCCTCTTACAGCAAACTATAGACCCAATGGCTACTTGCACATTTTTATCTGATGTATCTTGTCAAGGATAATGCCAATGCCAAAAGAAGCTGTAGCAGCAAATCTCATGCAGGGTCCTGCCTGCAAGAATTGTTTTCAAGTGACTGTCCTGAACTGTCAGAACTGGTGGCTTTGCTGTGACACTGTGCTTGCTAGCACTTGGATACAAAATGAAGCCTTTCTCTGTCAAAAAATTTGGCTTGGAGGGATTACTGACCAGCACACTCGCTGTTCTTATGTGGAGTTGGGAAATGTTTAGCATGGTGCATGTGACCTTTATGTATCCTTGTGTGAAGCCCAGATTCAGAGGCTCTGAGTGTTTGACCTAAAGAATAATACTGGCGTGGAGGGGTAGAGTTCATGGAACTGTTCTTGGCTTATGCTAAGTATAATGCTACTATATTCTGGAGTGTAAGTGCAGACAACCCTACTGAGGTAATAGCTAAGCATCGCAGCTACATAGCATGGCAGACAATGCAGTTAAAATGAGTGTACTTAAAGAAATCAGCTGGTGCCAACATTCTCTTAAAGGCCTACTCTGAAAGTCCACAGTATTTGCTTATTTTTACACCTTTCACAGTAAGGAAATAATCCTTATTTCTGAGGGAAGCATTTTTCTGTCAAAGCCTCTTCACAGATATGTAGCTACTCTGTCCTGGGAAAGGATCACGTATAAAATACAGAATAAAAACAATCAAATAGTAAATTTTAAGTTTGACAAAAGCAGATGTCCATTGCTGGGATTTTTTTTCTCTATTGCTTGGAAGATGGACTAATCAGCTACTTACACAGACAAGCAACTACATGAACATTCTTTTTGTTTTATTTGGTTTGCGCTTTGAGAGTCAAAAAGGGTGAATCTAGTCCTTCTGCAGTCTTAAGTGTATCACAGGGAATGACTTCTAAATTGTTCTCTTGCCCTGTCTCAGCAGATGAGGTGGTTGCTCTTGCATTTAGATTGCTATCTGTAAATGCTTATCTGGGCTTTGCATGCACTTCTGCATGCAGTTGCCTAGTGTCTTGAAGTGCCTAATGTCTTGAAAGGCTTGCAGAAGTCATCAGTTAAATCAGGTCTTGTCTGCAGTCAAGTTTCTTCTTGTAGGATCACTTGGATCTCAGGCCCTTTTAATTAACACAGTCTAATCAGCAGTACTCAAGGAGCATCCTGGCTCCCTTTGACCCGGTTTTCTGTTGTCCCACAAAGACAAGTGCCTTGAATTTTGCAGTAGTTGGGGAGAGTTATGGCAGTTTCACCTGAGACTTTGTTCTGGGAAGTAAACAGGCTCCCAAAAGCACCTACTCCTGTGCTGTGTGTAGCAGAGGTATTTTGATGTGAAGCATAAATGACATAAAGTTGTATTAAAAAAGACAGTAGCTGTCCTGATTCCAAATGTAAGTAAATACGTTGAGCCTCAGTGCTCAGAAAGAAAATAGAGTACTTTGTGCCCATAATCAGTATGTTTCCAGGAGACTAGCAAATGTTTTATGATATTATTCAAAACCGTTGCACCATCAGGAGCAGTCCTGCATTTCAACTTAATTGAGCCACTGCTATGACATAGCCAAGCTTTTCAAGTGGTAAAATTGTAATTATAGAGAGTGCTTCTCTGGCACTTTCTATTGGATAGCTGCTTTCAAAATATTAAGCCTTCCAAATACATCTGTGAGGAAGATTTTCCTGGGGAAACTTTAGATGCACGGTTCCCGTGCCAAGCTCCTGGCTCCTTAGAGAGAAAACAGCGTGTATCATGTTTGGAAATGGTGCATTTTAATCCCATTTCCTTGCGGATCTACTGCAGGGCCACCTCTTCCCTTCAAGGGAAGGATGGGTTGTGTACCAGGAGCTCGGAGATAAGGTGGTACCCACGGTATTTCAAGCGCAGGCCCTGTGGTGGCTCTAGTCTACAGGGAAAAGTGTGAAACTTGTGTGCTCGCTGTTCTCCCCTCTAATAGGGCCTTGAGCAGCCAGATATGGAGTGTGGCATTTCTCTGAACCTAAATTCTAATAATGCACATACAAGCAGAGAGCCTAACAATAGAGGGAGAGCAGCGCGGAGCTGGCAGCGGCGTTGGAGCTGCAGTTAATTATAGATTTGTAGCAGCTCCTAGGAAAGGTGCATTCAACCAAAGGTCACAATTTGAAGCGCTCAGGAGTTGATTCTACAGAATCTATACCTCAGGTGTAGCTGAAGCGAGGTGGCCTGAGTGCCTGTTTGCATCAGCTAATACAGAACAAAACTGAAAAGGAGAGGCCTGCCATCCCCTCTTGCCGAACAAGCAGCGTTTGGATCACATGCAGGTAGAGGTGCACAAATGAAAATGTGGAGGAGAAGCATGTGTAACAGGGGGGGTCTCCTTTAGCTTTGTCTGGTGGTGGTGGAGAACAAAATCATGGTGCCTGTTCTGATTTCCTGGGGTGCTGTGCAGTCCATGTGAAAGGAAACTTGCTTCACCTGGGCTCCTCAGAGCATGGATGCTATGAAGGCTTATATTCAAATCACTGCCTGCCTCCCTTCCCTCACACCTGAGAGAAAACGCTCTCTTCTGATTTAAAAAAAGACTTTTTGTTTTGGTTTGGCTTTTTGCAATATATATATATATATTTTCTCTCCCCTCTTTACCTTCAGCTGTTGTGTGCTATGATGTTCCACTGCTGTGAAAAGCTCTGGGACACCGCCTGCCACGCGCTACTCGTGGTGCTACATCAATGCAAATCATTGTTGGCTTTCCTCGCCTTTCATGCTAGACAGTCTGGCATTATAATTGCTCGGTTCTAATATTTCCTGTCCCAAGGCTATCAATTTGTTTTCAATTTCTCCACCTGTTGGGTTGGCTCAGGTATCCCACAGGGCTTTGTCCTAGGCATCTACTACTTAAGTTAATTTATTACGCTCCCAGCTCTGGAACACAGGCACCCTGAAGCATT
This sequence comes from Gallinula chloropus, assembly GCF_964237585.1. NCBI lineage: Eukaryota > Metazoa > Chordata > Aves > Gruiformes > Rallidae > Gallinula > Gallinula chloropus. The sequence continues at coordinate 3,144,206 of NC_140097.1, forward strand.
TTTACAAGCGGGGTTGTATTACAGGGCTGTTTTTGTTTTCCAGAGACTTTGGCAGGAATGTAGTTGAGTTTTCTTCTCTATTTTTCTCCACACAAGCCTTGTGGTGAACCTAGTTATTATTGCACTGCATAAATCTAAATTCTTTGACCAGTTTTCCTGGTCGATAGTGTGTTGTGTCCATCTGCTGTCACGGTGCCTGCTGAGCAAATGGGCAGGATGGGGAAGAGACCCTGAAGAAAGGTCTTGACAGATGAACATTTTGACACAATTCATCTGCCTTTCCTGTGGTTAACCTTGAAAATTACTTTGTAAGATGATGGAAAGAGGCCAAAACTTGCTTTCTGCAGCATGGGTTTCAAAAGGCAGAACTTAGCCCCAGGGAGGTGCTGGAAAATAAGATGGAATAGATGGCTAAAAAAGAATAGGAGAAAAGAGTCTGGTCTCTCAGCAAAGCTCAAGGCCTGTTCCTGTTCTTAGTGGAGACTGGAATAAGATTGGGAGCAAAAGTAGCATTGAATCACTTCTGGTGAGGCTTTTTAGGAATATTATCTTGATAAATTAGTGTCCCAAAGGCTGGTATAACAGGTTGTTGGCTGGAAAAGACCTAACATCCAGAGACAAATAAAATACCAAGGCTTTCCTTCTATCATGCCCCGGATGCTGGCTGAGGCACGTTAAGATGTGCTTTGCACAAGGGCAGTCTCCAGACAGTGTTACTGGGAGAGGGGCAGAAGCAGTTGTTCATACCACTTGAACAGTTTAAAACATCCAGACCAGGACCAAAACTTTCTACTAAGCTCTCTGTAAGAACTGAACTGTTCATGTTGGCCATCTAAGGAGAAAGGTTGCTCATGATGTGCTTAACAGCTGGTTGTAGGTGGGAACTGAAAAGAGAGGTGGTAAGGCAGCCTTTAACCCCCTCATGAGCATAGATAAGTGCAGCAGAGAGCTATCCTTCATGGGCAGGAGGGTGGATGGAGCACACGGTCTCAGTTTTGCTCTTTTCAGGCAAGATTCAGGTGTAAGCAGGAATATCTGTGTTTAAGTGAAGTGCAGCAAGGGGGGTGGAAAACAAAGGAATACTCTTCTCAGCATCTGCTCCATTGTCTTTTGATAAGAGTGTTAAGAAAATAACTTCTATATAAGACAAATCTCAGTCACCTTGGTGACAGAGCGGCCACTGCTAAATTGCACTCTATATAACCTACAATTTTTTACTCTTCCTACTTTGATATATTAATACTAAAATATTGAATACTCTGTCTTATCTATCTTCCTTTTCTTCCTAGCAGACAAAGGAAGGGAAAATAGCCTGACCAGTGGGCTTTCTGTTTTTGCTGTGGTATAGTCAATTTAGGTTTTGATTTGTGTGATCCAAGAACGTTTGGGGCAGGAGGTCTGAGTAGGAGGGGGGAGCGAAAGCAAACCTTAAATTTCTTAGTAAAATGCTTGTTCTGCTCTTTCTGCTGGAGGGATTGGTCAGGGTGGGGGGTAGATAAACAGCAGAGACATTACAACTTGGCCTGAGTCCAATCCCTTAGTTACATCTATGCCTTTAACTCTGCCTGAGAAAGTCATCTTAAAGAAATACAGTTATTACATGCATTAGTCCTTGCATCCTGGGAGGTACATCTGTACTCTTCAATCTTCCTGGATTACCTCAAATGTTTCCTGAAGGCTTTTAAATCCAGGGAAGACCAATCTGAGAGAATTCTCTCTGCAATCCTTTTCTTTTTCTGACTTCACGGTCAGGGGAGGGGGAAAGAAAAGTATGTCCAAGTGGCTCGTCAGCTGTGTTTTAAAACCAGGGAACCTAGCAAGGAAACTCAAAATGGTCTGTAAAACCACCACAGCCAGGGAATTTGACAGAAGCAGAGCTTCCCCATAGGATGAAGTGTGATTAACTTCTCAGATTCTGTTCTCAAATCAATGTTTTCTGAGAATATAGGCCATCAGCTCAGCTGGCCAAAATAATTGCGGCTTCCCTGATTTCAGTGAAAATGTAACAGTTTACTGCTGCTGAAAATGTGACCCAGCAGGATAAGTGTGCAGAGTCTTCAAAATACACTCGAAATCAGACACTTGATTCTGACAATAGTTTTATTAGACTTTCATTGATGAAACCTAATGGTGCTGTTCCCAGTTTACATCGACTTGAACTGAAACAGGATCAAGTCCAGCATCGCTAATCATTTGGCTTCTGTCCTTGGGCATAGGTCTGAAATATGGTCAGTGATAATTGCCCACTGTTCGATGTTCTGAGGTTAAAAACAAGCCAAAACTGCACTCTTTGTTACAATGCGTTTCTCAGTAAATGCCTCTCTATTTGCTCGGAGTCATAACAAGATCACAATTACATTCTGTAAAATGATTAATCCAAAAGACAGTTGTTAGCTAATGCTGCTGGTCCTGCTGATGCCACTTGTAATGTCTGTGAAACCGCTCCGTGTCACATCCCCTGCTACCGGTCCTGCTGCGCATTTGACTCCTGGATCTGGGCCACGGTGAATTTGCCATCTGCATAGCTTCTGTGGCTTGGCTCTTCTTTGCTCTTCTCTGGGAGGCAGCGAATGATAAGTGGGGCCTGGTGATGGTCAATTGAGCCTATGGAGAACGTGGTCAGGACACTGGGTTCCCCACCATGGCATGCAGCTCGCTAGCCGAACGGCGCCAAGAACAATCTCTGAATGGCTCATCTGTTGTTGAAAGCAGATGGTTTGCCTCAACTAGTGGAGAAACAGGGATTAAAGCATAGCCCTTGGTGTCTTATAAATGGAAAGAATGAAAGATCCATAAAAATTGCTTATTTTTTTAAATATTGAGTTTGCTCTCTCCCTGCAAATTTCCCACTGCCAAAACTAGCTGTAAGGGACTCAAACCTGTCTGCAACACGTCTGCTTTCCAAGAGCTCATCTCTGACTCTTCTTCCTTTCTCTTCAGCAGTGACTGTTCCTCAAAATAAATTCAGTTCATATGTTGCAGGCCATGATTTCTTTAGTACAGTTGCCTTCAAACCAGTATTGACTGTTCCATGAGAGAGATCCTGTGGCAGGATTCTTGGGCACTAATGTACATCCTCCAGGTCCTAGAGCCATAGCAGAGAGCTGAAGCGTCTCTGTGTGACAGAATCCAAGTAGCTGCAGCCTGATCCATCACTATGGAATGCATAAAGATAAGAATTGAAAGCAACCAAAGAATTATGGGATTTGCTTTTAAACTAGCATCAAGGAATTCGTGCACAATATGAACTTTTTGCTTTCCCCTTTTGGTTTAGCTTATGTACAAGGCAAAAAAAACCAACCCAAACCCTGTGGCTTTTTTTTTTGTTCTCTTATAAATTATACAATTCAAAGGTCAATAATGGTATCATGTATCAAGAGTCACTTGCCATGCCACCTAGAGCTTAAGGGCGCATGTTTTAATGTGATCTGTCAGCTCCTTCTTAACAGATTTAGTACGTACTTGCAATATATTAGTAGTTTCATTTTTAGATTTAGCTTTCAACCCAAATAACAGTGGGAAATTGATTGCCAGCTCAGTGGTTTCCGAATGGAACCAGATTGCTGGGCATGAGTTACCGCCACAAAAATCACAGCAAGATCCTGAATGGGATGTGATAAATGGGAGATGGTTTGTGTGTGGACGTATCTGCTTTCGTTAGGTTAGTCTAAAGGATAGTCTGAATTTTCAGACTGAAGAAAAGCTCAGCTGGGTGGCTGGATTTCTGCTCATTTGCAGTGCAGTATCATGAGAGACGGTCGCTGTTGGCTTCCCCTTTGTGCTGAGCAGCAAAAGGCTCAGGGCTCGAGGCATGGTTATCCACTGTGCTGTGAAGTCAGCATCAAAATGCCATTACCATTGCAAAGGCCAGAAGACTTCTTCCCTTGCTTATTCTATATAATTTCTCAAATCAGTTAAGAAAAGGAGATATCTTTACCAATGACCTTGATGTGTCTGCTCACGTTCTGCTGCGAACGGGTGGGTTATTTACCAACTTCTGTCACAGGATCTTAGTTAAGAGGGAAAAAAGAATTACCCTTTTGGGCTAAATAGTGTTGGAGCTAAGTAGTAAAATCATCCCATAGTGATAAATAACATATGCTATGTTCATCTACAACTCAAATTAGTAGGTGAGTGCTCTGTTATAAATACTGAAGGAATAATGATTACATGTCCGTGTAACTAGCATTAGTCAATCATATCCCAATGACACTGACTTATTAAAACAGACTATCAAATTGTTAAGTCGTTCATTCATCAATTTGCTTTTATATGTTCTAGTTTCTCCCAGGAATAACAGAGCTTTAGTTCTGACAAATCCCATTTGCTCTCCAAATCAAAACCCAGGTTTTCAGTAATAGCACAGCAACTGAAATGCTCAGCGCACAGCAGACGCCTTGTTATATCTGCAGTAATTATTTGACACAACCCAAAACAAAGTCATTGTAAAATAACGCTGTCAGATCTTTCTCCTAAAATTGTCTCAAAATTGCAATCATTTTGCAGGCTATAAATAGCTTCAGAATATCTCACCCTTTCTAGTGGGAGCTGATGTCACCCTGCATAGAGTTAGGTTTTTGTACAGAAGATGTCTGTCTTGCTATTTTAAAATGTTCCCTATTAAAGCTGCCTCTGTCCTTTTCCAAGCGTTGTTATTTGCTATTCATGCTCAGTTTTCTACCACTCCTGTTTCTGACTTTTGCTACACAAAGGAAGTGTTGAAAACAAACATCCTAAATTAACTCTTTGTGTGGAACACAGAAAATGACCTAAAAGGTGTTTGCAGTAATCACTGTTAATTTCTTGTCTTGATAGAGCTGATTTTTTTTGATTTTGGGGTTTTAAATGGGGAGTGAAATTGAGGAGGGAGATTATTTAAGATGTAATTTTTATTTCTTTCTATCCTACTCTGGTTTGACTGGCAATAAATTAAACTAATTTCCCCAAACTGAGCTTCTCTTGCCCGTGCTGGTAACTGCTGCTAACTTTTTCAGGAGCTCTAGTTAAACTGTAAGCAGAGCTTTTTTTTCCCCCTTTTTTTTTTTGAGAGGCAAAATGATTGTATTGCTGAGAGAGAAATAAAGATGTCAGAGAGAGTTCCATTTTGCTGAAATTAAAAGGCTTCTGGCTAAGTTTACAAAGAGGAACGTTCCCTCATGAAAGAGATGCTTGTGCCAAAACCATCCACCGCTGTTTGGCTTCAAGCTCTGTTTTATCATTTATGCTCTGTTTTCTGCTGCTGCTCTCCCTTTGTGCTGTCAGCGCATCCTCTTTCATGAGCTGACTATAAGGCTCAGAGATCTTGTTAGGAACATAAAATCCTGTATAAATTGTCAGCAATAAAATATTATTTGTTTATTTAACCGTGGAAGTCCTATAATATAACTAGTCCAGCAGTAACACACTTGAGCAATTTTTAAAGACCATTACCCTCTGTCAGTTAGACTGGCTGGATCTTTCTTGCCTTTCCCTGACAAGGTTGGAAATGAAAGATAAGCAAACACATGTTCTTGACTGCAGATGTTCAAAATTACTCTCTGATTATTGTGGGGTTTTTCTGCTCTTTGTTCAAAAAACTCCATTTGTTTATCACTTTGCTAAGGAAACTTAAGCTGCAGATCTGCATCTTTTTTTTTTCCCCTAGCAAAAACTATTTTAAAAGGCAGAAGTTTTTAGTGTGCAGTGGACTCTGTTGAAGCTTGTCTTATATTAGGTTTGGGCCACACAAACTAAGCTAGGTTCTTAGAAGCAAGGACTTCGGTGGGACTGAATTCCTCCTTCCCAGCCCATGGCTGAGGTGCCCCCATGAAGAAGAGCAGCAGTGAGGGAAGGACTCTCTGATCTTTATTTTGGACTCACCAGCGTGCTGTGATGTGGCTGGTGGTCTGTCCTGAGGCTGGTGCTAGATCTTGGCGTTAGGTCTGCTCTCCTGGGGAAGTCACGGGCTCACAGGCATGGGGCTGTGCTAGGTGCTTCACCAGGAGCTTGTTCAGGTATCTCTGAAACCTGGGGCTCTGTTAGTGACCCAGCTGGGCAGTGGGAAATGCTCTTGGAGTGGACTTGCTTTCCAAGTCCCTGTGAGCAACTCTGACCATGTGTGTTTTAAAGAAATATTGTTAATATCTGTTTGTTTTGCTTCTGGGTAACATGCAACCTTTCACATCCCAGGAAATTGGAGAGAACTGGCTTATCTAGAGCACCATAAGTCATTTGTTCTCCTTAGTTTAGGTCTATTCAGCAACTTGTAGTCCTTTTAACTATCAATTATTTAAGAGCAGATGTACCAAACCTATTCTCTTGTGTCCTTAGCATAAGAACCAGAAGGCAAAATACAATAAGATAGTTCTAAGACTGTACAGACAGTCACAAGATGAGAGTACAGGTAGTTCATAAAAGCACAATGGAATTCATAAATCACATTTAGACAACTTCCCTCCAATTCGTCACACAGCCAAAACTGCTAAATGAGACTTTTATATTGGCTTGAGGGGACTGAAGTTTGTAGCTTCAGAGAAGGTTGCATGTTCTTCTTTCACTACTGACCTGAATATTTAATAATGAATACTGCACGAAGTCCTTCGTGGTTGTGGATTTATTGCTGCTCACTGTAGAAATAAACATTGATTTCAACTGTATTGGGTGGTTTTGTATGGTAGGTAGGCAGGGAACAGCCTGAATGTGGAGAGTCTGTGCTTATTTGCATTGGAAGTAATTTGGGATTACACCTGATGCAAACTGAGTGAAGTAGGAAGAGGATATGTGCATTCAAAAATTGTCCGAAAAATAATACTAACACTTCTCTCCAGAGCAGTAGCCAAGTGTTTTAGTGTTTGGGAGATAAGTTTAGTCCAAAGTACTGACAATTTATCCCTAGTGTAGGCATGCAAGGGGGAGAACTTTTGAAGCACAAGTGTGAAGGGATGCCTCAGCACTTGATGTCCGCACAGCAAGGGCTCAGCTGTAGCATCCTCAATCTGGTGAGGGGGGGAAAGGTGTAAGAGTGCTCTGTCAGAGACCTGCTCAGGTGGTGTCAGGTCCCAGCAAAGTCTCTGTTGTAGAACAGAGGCATAAGAAAGCCAGACCTCCCAGTGCCTGTGGCCAGAAAATCATCCCCTGACCCTAGTGCAGGGAGCCTGCACACAGAGCAGCCAGGCAGAGGGATTACTGCGGCACTGAAGGTGGCCCAGTCTTTCTGTCCGACTGAGAGGGAACAGGGCTACTAGAAGGGGGTCAAAGAGAAAAAATAAACAAAAAGTGATCTAAATTGTGTCTCAAAATGGGAGTGAGTCTGAATTTCATTTTGAATTTGTCCTCTCCTGACAGCTGTGGCCAGAGCTCAATGCAAAGTAGAATGAACTAGAAATATGCAGACCTGCTGCAGCGCCCTTAGCATCCTTTTGCCAGAGAACTGGAGCTGCTACTTAGTGGTGATGGAGAGAGGGGATGGAGAAAGTACAGCTTTGCAGAGCTCTGTAGCAGAAGGACGTGTGGGCAGGATGGTCAGCCTCTTTAGCTAGACTTGTTTCCTTGCAGACAAATTCCTTCAGTTAACTCAGAAAGCAGATGACCTCATTGAATGTGTTTTGAGATCCTTTTGGAGTAGGGAAGGAAGTTGTTGCAGAAGGTTTTTCTCAGGAGGTGTTTCCCTGGAAAGTGATGGTGGGTCTCCTCAAGCAGGGGGCTGGCTCTCCAGGAGAGGCTGAACCATGTGGCTCCAAGCAGCCTCCTTTATTGCGAGTTTCCTTTTCTTTTAGCAGCACTTATCTCTTATTCATTACTGTTTCCAGATGTAGTGAGCTCTGATTCAGTGAGTTTTATTGGCACTTGGCTGTGGAATTGCTTTGTTTTCTTCCTTTTATTGTAGCATGTATGTCTCCCACAGGGAGCAAAAGGGCCAAAGGGCTCTTGGCAATCTCAGGCTTCGAAGACTTTGCAAAGCTCACCTGTGTTGGCGTTGTGTGAAGTGCTGTACAGCTTTACAACTAAGAAATTAAACTTATCAGACATCCTTAAAGGGGTCTGCAGAGACAGAGGATGCCACAGCCATTAGATTTGGGAGGGGAGTGTTACACAAGGAAGGAATGGATGTTCTCACCTCAAGGGATCTTGTAATTATGCCAGCTGAGCCTGTGACTTATGATGTGCAATGTATGGAGAGTTATCTATAGGTATTGCTGCAAAAAATGATGCAACAAGAGCCTTCTGTGTAACTTACAAGGCATTGTGAGCAAGATGTAAGCCTGCAGCATAGCCCTATGGTATTTCACAGTTTCATTCTTCCTAGGCCAAACCTGTCAGTTAAAAGCAGGGTCCTCAACTGGTGTAAATGGGGAAGGAGGTGGCAACCAAAATGATGTGTAAGGTAGACCTTTCTTCCCATCATCCCTGGGTTCAGTACATGCCATGAGCTGGGTTTTTCTGTATCATTGCTGTATCTGGGCTGTCCCCCTTGTCTGATTCTCCACCCTGTGGTCTGATCCCCCTCATACAGAAATGTGGTTCCCAGTGATGAAGCGCTTGGCTCAAGGCAACTAGAAAGAGGGAGGCAACTGAAAATTCTGGCTTTAAGTTATGATTCCTTAAAGAGCAGCGGGTACAGAATGTGCAGTTAAGCTGAGGACGTGATATAGGTATAATATTGCCTTTTTTTTTTGGTGAAACAAAATTAACTACCAAGTGCCATCATTTTAAGACTATAAAACAGTGTAACCTATAAAACATTTATTGGTATTCTAACTCTTCTTTTGGATATCTTAGTGAAAGGAATAAACATAAAGCTGAAATCAGATGCTTTAGGATTTATGAAGTTGATACAATTTTTTTTTTCTAGTGACTGTTTTAACAGCCTATTAACATCTTCCCCACAGCAAATATATAACAAAATTGATATTACAGAATGGAGTTGGGATGGTTCCCATGAGTGTACTTAAATATACTGTAAACATCTAGCGCTATTCATCTGTGTTATGGACTGTGCATATAAAGTACATCTCTATAAATTCTGCTAAAGCAAATTCTTCCAAGTTCCTCTTGCAGAATAAAAATTAAAGGTCTGATTCGGCGAAGGATTGAGAGCTCCTACTAAATTCCCAGCTCTCATGTAAAAGTATGGTTCTTGCTCAGTGCTTTCAGGGCTGCTCACAAAAGACTAATTTTCTTCCTTGCAATTGAAGACAGCTGAAATCAGTTGTCACTGTAGTAAAAGTCTTTTACAGATGATTTGTGTCCTGTTAATTTCTTAAGTGTCAGACATGAGTGTGGCTAATTCATTGCAAAAGTGTAAAGGCCATTAAATGTTACTAATAAAAAGGAACTTGGAGACTGCTCTGCCCAACATCCCTTTACCACTTGTGTCCTGCCAGGCCAGTTGTATAATATTAGTGTAGGTTTCCCATGGCAGGTGAGGGTTGAATTGTGTGTGTTTCCTCAGTGTCTCGTCCCTCAAAAGGGGAAAAGTAAACTTTTTTATTAGCTCACCCTGAATGTAGAAAACTTGGTTTGTCTCTTTAGTTCTTGCTTGAATTTTTAAGAGTATTAAGCTCAGTGGTAGGGACAGCATGTTAAAAATGAGGCAGAGTTCTTGTTTGCATCCGTGAATGATTCAGCATCAGTCTCAGCCAGTCTCTGTTTACTCTGTTACCTATTACTGATCTAAAGAGAAAACAACCTGTGAGCAGTAAGCTGTTTGGAAGGGAGAGAGCTGTGTTGCATCCAAAGTGGCATAATTGAGTGTTTGTAGAAGATAATTTGTAGAAAGGATTTAGCTTTGGCTTAGGTAATTTTGCAAATTCAAAAGATTAATTTCATAACAGTTCAGACAGGATTTCTTTTGGTCATATATGTCATCACGTGTTGGGTCCATTTTATATTTAAAAATAAACTGTTTGACTTAAGATTGGCCATTTGTGAACTAAAGCAGATAAACTCCAGACCCTTCTCTGAAAATAGATTCTGAATGGGAACTTTCCCTTAACCAAACTAATTCTATTATTTTTTCCAACTTTTTTTTATGTAATACACTGTGTAACCTGAACACAACCTTCCATTGAATTACTTACACCTCATCCCTGATCCATGGAACATAAGAGTGAATTTTGAGACCAGATTAATTTGATTTGACAGAGTAAATTAGTGATCCAGTTGGCACCAAAGTCTATAAAGTACCCAATGAGGTGGATTTTTTTCCTGTGTTGAAGAAGTGTAACTGTTCTTGCAGGTTCAAACGGTGTGAGAAAGACACTGCTACTTAAATAGAAATTGATTTATTCACTTAGAAACGAGATTGGAGACTAAAAGCTCCGTATTCAAGAATAAATTGAGATTTATTCTGGGTTTTGAAGTGAAAACACATGGTATTAAAATTTGGTGACTTCGGGGAACTGGTTATAATGAATATGTACAAAAGTAGAATCAGGTATATTGACAGCAAAAAAATGCATCTAGAGGGGAAAGGCAGGAGTATCGCTGCTCCAGGCGGTGTCTTTCATCAGTTGGATCCTTTCGCCTGATATGATGTGGAATTTTCTCTTAATGTTCAGCCAACCATGAAAAGGTCAAGCAAACCAGAGAAACAAAGGCTTCAGCTGCTTGTTGTCTCACTCTTTTTGAATATTTCTAAGTAATGCCAGCATATAGTGGTAGAGAAACTCATCTGTCCTGGTAATAGTGAGACTTGAGTAGGGCCTGTTACATCCTTAGGACTCTCCTTAAGTTAAGATGCATTGCGCGATCAATGAATAACCAGTGTTGGTGAGTGGAGGGTACCATTGAATTAAGTGCTCAAGTACACTTTTCCAACATTATGGGAATTCTTCATCGGAGATTTTGTGAATTTAGTTCACACAAAGGGATGATTTCGATAATATTTGATTTATATATGGTGCTTTGGGTGATTAGCTTAAAGGACTTTATATGGTTAGTCCACAGGAAAAGTTAGAACCAGCCAGGCCTGCAAAATACTTTGAGCATTTCTCAACATATTGATGCCTCAGATTTTTCTACCTGTGCTGCACCTGTCCTTTTTTCCTATATGCAAATATTCATGCCACTGCCTGAGAGTTATTTTTCAGTCTAAAAATACTGTGATTCACTGTAGCACAAACTACCCAAAATTAAGATGGATGAAAAATGGAGATAATAGTTCAGATTTGCCTGTTCTTAGTTCTCAAGAATACTAGAGTAAATGAAATTTCAAGTGGTAGGCATTACAGGTGATTGGATTGAATCTCCTCTATTCAAAATACTCAGCTGTTTTATTTCAGCAGCGGTCTCATTCTTACATCATTGCTCTCTGTTTACAATGAGATGCTTAAACTTCAGACTACTTTGAGCTGGCCCTAGGAAGCAATGGCAGCTGAGTGTTGGCAGGAAGGATGGGTAAAACCAGGTGAGGTTGTCCTCATGAGTCTTTGACCAGATTGACAGATGCAGCAGCTCTAAAAGATCTGGTGGAGTTTATATCCACCTCTCTTCCTCTGTAGCAAACAGATTCAGCTTCCAAAGCACTTGAGTTTGTCCTTCATTGCTACTCACGGATCATTTCTCAAAAGCCTGAGAGAGATCTCATTTTATAATGTCTGCTTGGACCAAAGTGACATTAATATCCCACTTCAGCAGCCTACACTGGTCATGTCACACTTCCCTTAAACAATAATAGTGTTGTAATTTCAGATTACAAGTTGGTAACCCAAACCAGATCGTTCTCAGTAAAACTAATCTCTTTGCAACATGTATTGCAATCAGTCTACCAGAGAAAGACAAGATGAGCTGTAGCAGCTGGCTCTGAGTGTGGTCCTCATTTCACCCCTGTTTCTGGCTCCCTGTGATTACAAAACAGGTTGTATAACTGCTTCAAGGTCACCAAATGAGTTACTCTTAAAAGGTAATGAAGGATTTGCTCCTTCCACCCTACCACATTTATTTACAGAGACTGATGCTGAACCAGTCCTTGGTGATTTGAGGCTGGAGGGGGGGTCAGAGGGGGATTTAAGCTTCAGGAAGGCAAACGTCCAGAGGGATTATTCCTTCATAACCATCATTTCTGTTGCCCCTAATCTCTCACTTTCTCTCTCAAAGCAAGGCCTACAACAGATCTGTGGGGACTCAAGGTAATGCACTGGTTTGTCCTTTTTCCAGAGACCTTGACACCTCCAGTCTCTGCTCTTGGGGCTAACAGGACACCTGAAAGACAGTGTCTACCTTCTCACTTTGAAAATACACAGGGGGCAAAGCTGCTAAACAGCCATAGCTGTATTGGGGGGGTAGTGGAGGAAGGACACAACTGCTGGAAAGAACAGTTAACAGTTATTTTACTTCTATTTGGAGAATAGAGGGCCTGACTAAGCACCATTTCAGAAAGGGGGGGGATTATTGATTGATTTATTTATAGATTGCAATATTTTACCTTGGAATGTGCCATCTTTAGTGGAAAAAAAACAGCATTATTCTCTTCCTATTTGGAAAAACTTCCATTTCTTCCCAGTTATCTAAACTCTGTAATATATCAATTAACTTCCTAAAACATGGTTAAGACACAATACAGTGTCTTGTTTCTGATTTTTTTGGGTGCTAATGCAGTTCTTACTCCAGTGCCTGAGCACAGCACGACCTTTTAATATATTAATCTGTACAACAGTCAGGGATTATCTTTATTTTGCAGACAGAATTCTTTGTTTTAATGGATCTAAGGGGGCTACACTTTCAAAACAGTCATACACCTAAACTCAAAGCCCCATCAGTTGGCTGTTTCCAAGGATCTTGGGTGCATAATGCCTGCCTAGAGCACTGTAATGACATGTTTATCTGCATATGTGGGTGTCTGTGTGCCTTTAATGATTTAGTTTTTATTACTCATATTACTGATGCTAAAATGAGTTAATCAGAGACCTGCTTTTGAAAGTCCTACTGAGTGCCTTTCTGCTTGTTCAGTGCCATGATACCTTGGAAGATTAGGCTTGGATGATTACTTACTTGGCATAAAGGTGAGAGAATCAAGCTTGTTGTAAAACATGGAAGAAATTAAACTTCATGTGGACAGATGCATCTGAATGCTTGATGTGCTTTGTGTTAGAGTTATGATTCAGGTTAATTATTTTCAGAATTCTGAATGGTTTCAGGTGAGAATAATACACAGAATGGTAAATGGAAAGGAGTATTAATGCTAGGAGAAAAGTTTCTAGGCTGTTTGTTAGGGGGTTATTTATTGTTTATCACTTATAAACATGGTTGCTTTAGAAGCACATTGGTTAATAAGGTGTATCTTTAAGTACTAAGTATCTAAAGATACTTTATTAAATCCCAGTTAAATTCATAGTTGTTCTTGTTCAACTTCATGCTTTTGCAAAAAATATCCCTTTTCATTTTATCTCATAAAATCTACCACTGATTTCATGGCAAAACCCCCCAAACAATCAAAAGACCTATCTTATGCTCTTAATAAGCTTCAATAAATTCTTTGAAATTATATCAAGATCAAATGAGCTTAATTTCTTCAAAGTGAATTATAATGCTTTCCATAAGGGATTATAAACCCTACAAGCACGTTACTAATTTTCAGAATGGCTGTATTGTGAGTCCAAGACAACATGTTAAATCTTTAATCACTGACTGGTTTATATTACTAATAGCTACCTCATTTTATTGGGAATGCTGTCTGGGACTGGTGTTTTGGTGTTTCATAATATGCTTCATCCTAAATTCACTTAATAAATTCTAGGAGTCATGTTCTACTTTGTTATTTATCACAATACAAGCTGAACTGAGCCCTGGAACAGCACAGAACTTGAGCTTATATAGCTGAAGGTAATGCACAAGCTGTGTTACCTTGATGCTGTTTCTGAAGGAAAAGGTACACACAGTATTAAAAATCTAGAAGTTTTTAGTCAATGTTAAACTGCACAACCTGCACAGTAGAATCAGATCCCGAGTTAGCTGTAATCAACAAAGTTTTTAAGGTCAGTGAAAATAACCATGACTATTTTTATACACACCAATGTAAACAGCAGGACCAGGGCAGTGGCTGTCCCCCTGTACTGGTGAGGCCACATCTTGAGGACTCTGCCCTGGTTTGGGCCCCTCACTACAAGAAGGACATTGAGGGCCTGGAGTGTGTCCAGAGAAGGGCAATGAGGCTGGTGAAGGGTCTGGAGAACAAGTCTGATGGGGAACGGCTGAGGGAACTGGGGTTGTTTAGTTTGGAGACGAGGAGGCTGAGGGGAGACTTTTTATTGCTCTCTACAACTACCCAAATGTACGGTGTATTGAGGGGGAAGTTTGTCTCTCTCCCAAGTAGCTAGTGATAGGACAAGAGGAATTGGCCTCTAGTTGTGTCAGGGGAGGTTTAGACTGGGTGTGAGGAAAAACTTCTTCACTGAAAGAGCGGCTCAGGTATTGGCACAGGCTGCCCAGGGAGGTGGTGGAGTCACCATCCCTGGAGATGTTAAAAAACCCCATGTAGATGTGGCACTTCAAGGCATAATTTAGTGGGCATGGTGGTGTTGGGTTGATGGTTGAACTTGGTTATCTTAGAGGTCCTTTCCAACCTTAGTGACTCTATGATTCTCTGTCCTAAGCGCTCCTAACCAGAGGCTTCTCTGTGGCCTCATCCAGCTGTTCGGGTTGCTTCCCCTGCCTATTGGATGGAAGTCATCCCTTCCACCATGATTTGCTGTGAAAACTCCCAGTTAGGGGGTCCTGTGTTGCTTGGAGTGGCTTGGGCCAAGCGGGGAGAAGGGCCTGTACTTGCACAGCTTGCAAATCTCTGCACCAAGTGTGTGCTTTTGTTACACTGTCAGTGAGATGGATGTGGACAAAGCATTTGTTGGTCTTGGGATTTTGGTTTGAGGACAGAGGCTTTAAGGTTGATTACTGCATGATTAAAGGTGGAAACTCTATTTGGATTTACAAATTCCACTGAAGACCAAGGGGAAAGCTTTGTGGATGGTTTGTAAGTAGAATTTGAGTAGCCAGAGAAAACTTGTAATAAATGTAAGGGTGTTTTCACTTGCAAAACCAAAAAACTGTGAGTGTAACACGTGAGGAGAATTGTGATTCGTCTCCCTGAAAAGCCATAATGATATTTTGCTCATGGCATGAGGGAGGCTTACCTCATTAACTTGCCATAATCCCTCTGTGTCATTAATCACAATGTCCATCATTCTGTCAGGCATCACGTTTTTCCCAGCCGATAACTGTCCATCATCTTCATGATCTATCATACCCTTTTGAATGACAAAGATTGTTTTATGTCCATTTTTTCATAAGACTCCAATTCCATAAAGAGACTTGGGGCAAAGTCTGCAGTGAATCCAGTCCTTACATCAAGTCTTTCATATTTTGCCAGCTGCCAATCACCTCCTGGTGCCAATATAAAAGTGTGTCCTTGCTGCGTCCTTCCCACACTTCATTTTCCCCTGTACTCAGTGGTGGTGAGGCTGCACCTGGAGTAATGTGTTCAGTTTTGGGCTCCTCACTACAAGAAGGATGTTGAGATGCTCGAGCATATCCAGAGAAGGGCTACAAAGCTGGCCAAGGGTTTAGAAGGCAAGTATGACAATGAGAGGCTGAGGAAGCTGGGATCGTTTAGTCTGGAGAAAAGGAGACTGATGGGAGACCTCATAGTTCTTTACAACTACCTAAAAGGTGGTCATAGTGAGGTGGGGGCTGGTCTCTTCTCCTTGGCAGCTAGTGACAGGACAAGGGGAAACCTTCTGAAGTTGTGTCAGGGGAAGTTTAGGTTGGATATTAGGAAAAATGTTACTGAAAGGGTTGCCAGGTATTGGCAGAGGTTGCTCAGGTTGGTGGTTGAGCCAACATCCCTGGAGGTGTTTAAAAGAAGAGTAGATGATGTATTTGCTGACATGGTCTGGTGTTGGACCTAGTATGGCTGGATAGAAGGTTGGACTCGATGATCTTAAAGGTCTTTTCTAACCAAAACTATTCTATGATTCATACCTTGGACTGGGAAGGGTATACCTCTTCCAATAGCAGCCACTGGTGCTGTGATCTACCCCTTGAGCAAAGTCTTGGCACAACTTTAACATCACCAGCTACGCTGCTGCACCTTGTGAGTCGGTGAGAGGGCTCCCACTGGAAAGGATTAATAGAAAGGCAAAGACATTGTTACAAAAAGGCACAGATAGCAGTGAGAAGTTTGGCATTGCTCTCCAGAACACACCAATCAGCCGAAGCTCTGGGTAGCAAAAATTAATAGAGTTCAGATTGCAACATGAGACCTATTCCAGTTTATGCAAGTTGAGGATGTGGATGGAGAGAGGGAAAACTGGGGAATTGGAGTGATTTATGAAATATCTCCCCTTCTTCCATCCTTTAAGAAAAAGATCATTAAAAATCTGTTAACTGTTGAGGTTTTTGGAATAGTGTTGGCTGGTGGTTTTGTTTTAGTTTTGGGTTTTTTGTTGAATAGTGGGGGTATTTTTTAATAATTGCATCTTCTCCCTCCCCTTTCTCTCAGAGCTCACAAAACAGGCCTGAAACATTTGTACACAAAACCTGTAATAGCCACTGTGCTCACAGTTAATTTATAAGGAGCTGCAAGACTGAACACACCTTCTAACATATAAGCCATTTAATTTTATTTATGAGTTAGCTTTTGATCTAAAAAACAAACCGTGTTCAAACCACATCTTGTGTGAGTGAAATAATAAATAGTCATTGCTGTTTGGAACATGGTCCCCTTTATCTGAATAAAGACCAGAATTGATGACAATCCTGGTGGTGTTATGATAGTAATTAGCAAAAATACATACAATTTTGTTACCTTTATTTACCCAGCCGATTGGTGCGAATGCTTCTAACACACTTTGCCTTTTAATCTGCATTCAATTAGGCAGAAAACATATAAACCCATAGTTAAACATGAAAGAAAGGTGATAAATTAAGTTGTCTTTCCATTTTCACTCTCTCACGTACCCTGCAGCACGTGTAAGAGTGGGATTTTGCCTCGGTACCTGTAGTCAGCAGAACTGAGAGGAACTTGAGGGAACATAGGGGTTTTTTTTCCCCCTTCTTTTCTGTGGATACTAATTCCTAAAAAGATGCCTTTCTGTACTTGTTTGTCCCAGATTCACCCAAATTGTTCTCAAAGTCATTGTGAAGTTGAATAAATGCATGGCTGTTGTAAGACTGCTTTATCCAAATGAATTAATAACCGCTAGCAAATACTGTCTGGATCAGCAGGAGGAGGCAAGGAGGGCGCCCCAGTCTGCACTGGGGGGTGTGTGGCTGCTGTGGGTCCCCTTTCACCCAGGGACACCCCTTGCCTCCCAATTGGGGATGCTGAAACCAGACAGAATTAACCAACTCCAAAGTTCAGGTACTACAGGCTCCAAAAGCTGTGTGCAGATCAGTTGTGCTGCCCCAAGAGTAGCAGCTTGTTGACATCTCTGCTGCAGGACTTCATGTGCAGCCCAGCTTCACTCTTGGCACAGTTTCTGCTGGCTGCAGAGGAATGTAAACATCAGGCAACAGATTCAGGATGGTACAGGCTTCAAAATTAAAAATTGGTTGCCAAGCCCTGAAACACCAGGGACTGGGTGACTACCAAGCCCTGGAAATAGCCTCTGTTCTCTTTTGTTCATGGGAGGAGTTAGCAGGTTATGGGTCTTATTCAGAATTGGTGGTGGAATTAGGTTCCTCCCAGACTGGACAGATCTTCCAAACATAGGAATCAATGCTGGAGCTTGTTGGAAACTCCATCTCTTACCCCAACACTCCAAACAAACCAACTTAGACAATGGCATACAACCTATCTTTTCTTCTCCTAGTAATTATATCTTACTTCCTAAGACCATGAAATGGCAGAGGTTCATGGCAGAGTTCTTAGCCAGTTACTACCCTTTAGACAGGCTTTGCTTATTTTAAACAAAACCAAATACTGCAAAAACCCACCAAATCCCCCCCAACCACCTACACTTTGGCTTCTGGTGTGGGGTTTTTTTTCCAGCTAGTCAGTGAGAAGGAGCTAAAGTCGTAAAACGTTGTGTCATATGATGTGTGGCTTGATGATAACTAAATTTCTAGTTGCTGAACTTCCTAATTCATCTTTTATGGGGTTAAAATAATACTCTGGTTGTTTGGGCTGAAATATTCCTGCAGAAAGTGAGTCACTTCCTAGACGTGCAAGGATAACAGAGATCAGTAATCTGCAAAATGCATATGCTGTGGTTCTTATCTCTGCTATGGGGAATTGGCCAAATAATCAGGTGGAAAAAATAATTTCCTCAAATATTTTTTGGCGAGTGAGGACAGTTCTGTGAGTATCCATGAAGAAAAGAGAAGCATTACTCCTGGCGTGGGTCCAAAGTTCTCAAGTTCTTTATTTACGGCCCATATTAAGGTGCTTTCCAGTGAAGAGCTCTCAGCTCCACTGAAACCTCTGTAATTAATTGCTTCCACCCTAGCACACAAATGTGAAGTTAAAGCAGCGGGAAGAAAAGGCATTTAGAGGTGTCCCGAATTTGTGAAAAAGGCAGGAGTCTCAAACAGGCTGCTGCTGGCTCCCTGTGATGCTCCTTGTGGGACAAAGGAGAGTGAAACGCTCAAATGTTTGAATTATTGACATAACTGGACATGAGTCTGAACTGGAAGCTCCTCATTTGAATACAGACAAAGCCCTGTCCAGGGGAGCTTCCTAAATTTCAGGACACCTTAGTTTCAAGCTCTTATTCTCTTGTTATTTATTAGATATCATGTTTTTCTCCCCAAGGTATTACAGTTCTGGAAAGTTAATCTAAATTCAATAGAACTAAAATATGGTTATTTATTACTCCATGTTTTGTAAGGTAATGCCTCAAATTTAAAAGTGCTTAAACATGTGGGTTTTTTCCCTAGTACTAAACAGCAGATAAGTAGCAGACAATGCACTCCCTGGAACAGGAGCTAAGATCTAGACCTGCAGAAGATGCAGGTACCAAAAGACACGTCTGTGGTGGCAGGGATGGGTCTGTAAGGACACAAGTTAGTTCAGGCAGAGGTTGTTTTGGGCACCTGAAGGACAGTGTCGGTGGTTCTCTGTCCACTTTTTTTTCTGCTGAGGAATTGGCATCCAATAGAACATAGTGACAGCAGTGTTTCTGATGTGGAGCTCATGCATCCGCACAAAAGCATCGTTGTGTGTTATATCTGCTCTCTTTAACAGTGTGTGTGGTGGGAGCTTTCTGCCCCCTGACGTGTTGGTATTGTAAAGGGGCTCCTGAGCCAGTGGCCAGGTGACTCCTCAGGGTGTGAAACCCACCCTTGTGAGGCTCTGCAGTGGGGCAGCCCTTCTCTGTGACTTGCTTGATACCCAGTTCTGGGGTCTGCAACCGGGAGGCCTATGACATGTCCCTCCCCACCTGGCTCCTTGTGTACTCAGGGTGGCTGTAGGTCCTGTTGAATGTGCTGTGTGTTTAAACTTAGGCAGACATAAACTTTTGTCTCTGATCAAAAAGGAGCTGCACAACACTTAAGATCATCCCCATCCTTCTCCTGGCCCTAGGCCACGTTAGAAGTAGTCGCTGAGTAATAATTCCGCTTTCAGGCTCAGGAACATAGTTTGTAAAACCTTTTGTGAAGCTCGGAGGCTGCCGTGGGGTAACTGTGTGATCAACATCATATAAATGTTAGTCATTAAGAAAAATAATCATAATAATGATTGCCAGTATAATAACAATTAGCCTGTTCCCTGGCTTTCTGAAGGCTGTGGTAGCGACAGACGACTCGTCTTCAATAAGCTAGAGACAGTACAATGACTGCAGCTTTGTATAACCAACACAGCTGATCAATAATGTGAGCAGAAGCAATCACTTTCATTGACTTGAGCAGGTCATTTGTGTTCGTCTTGCAGTGCAGCCGCATCTGAACATGGCGAGCAGCAAGCAGATAAAAGTGGCAGCACATCAATTGTTGCTGGTGGTTGGGGCCAATTACTGGAATTAAAATAACCTTTTTCAGACTGCAGCAAGATTAGCTGTTGACCCTGTTGGCCTAATACAGTTACTATTATACTTATTATCATCAGTCCCTTTTCCTACATTCGCTGGTTATTCTCTGTAATTGAAGGCACCCACTCCTGTACGTATTATTTCTGCTGCAGCCAGATTCCAAGGGTTTGAAAAGCACCAAGATCCTCTGTTAACAGAGCTGGAGGATGCTAGCACACAAAGCAAAGGGAATTCACTTCAAGATTTAGTGGATAAAGGAGGAAGGCTGTTACAAGACCATACTCACTGAATAGCTGCAGTGAATGCAGAAAGTAGAGAAGCTTGAATAATCTCTGTATTATGAGACTTGATTAATATTTCTTATTGTATACAATCGTTAGAATTTTTTTCTTGCTCTATGTCTAATGATGAGCACGTAACCATTGAAATATAACACAAAATGTTTGAAAACTTACAGAATCAGTGTTAATCCATGTCCCATCCATAGATACTGTAAGAAGGAAGATAATGAGAGCCCTTTGGGACTTCTGGGAAAGCAGGGCTTCACCAGCCCCAGTTCAGAGCCCTGTCTGGCTCCTGCTGACTTCCAAGTAATGTTCTAGGATGAATTAAACCTCCTATCACTGCCTGTATGTTGGAATATTTTTATTATATTGACTGTTTGTTGTTATTCTTCATTTCCAGGGAACTATACATAGTCTAACCATCAGAGTTATGTATCAGACCTGGCATAGGGTTATAGGACCTATGTCCTATGACCACAGTTACAGGCACAGCCAGAGCAATGCTAATCCTCAAAAAACTCTGAACTGCTGTAGCTGAGTCAGGGATGTGTTCTTTAGTTCAGCCTCTCTGAAACCATGCATCTCAAATGCCTTTGTGGAAAAAACAAACATCTATTCCTGTGCCTGACTGGAAACAATGTGCTTTGTGTTTAACTGGAGAAGGCGCCTAACTTTTCAAGTGAGATTTCAATAACCATTACACAGAAACTGTTGGACTATTTGGCTTGTAGATCTTGTGTGTGGAAAGTGAGCTCACCCTAAGAGACCACACTTTGAAGGGTGAAGAGCAAATGCAACCAGTATGAAATCCTCTGTGTCCCTTTCTCTTCCTTCACTGAGCTGCAGGTTGCCTTAGTGAAGTGGCCTTGCTTAGTCTGTAGCTGGAAGGTCAAGTGGCAATTGTCAGGCCTTGGGTGGACTTCATATTAATTTATTTTCCGTTGTGCAAAGATATGTGGAAAAGAAACTCATCAAGCAAACAGAGTATCAAAGGGTTGCTTAGCTCTTCCAGTGATATCTTTGATCAGGTCATCTTGCAGCCTTTCAGAAAGGAGGTAAGCAGCATAGTTTGCCTTTTAGGTAGGTGGATGGTATGGGCTGGCTCTACAACTGTGCATCTCCTTCCCTGAAAGAATTTACAAGGCATTGAAATTATTGTTGAGGGGGCACAATAATGGTTGGATCAAACATCTTCTGGATGATCATTTTTTTTCCCAAGAGGTAGTGATGCCAACTGGGACAGGAGCTTATGTAGTAGAAATAAGAAGGCATGAGCCATGGCTTTGCAGTGACTCTGAAATGAGCCACTGCTGGGAAATCTGTGAATAAAAGTACCAGATACTCTGGGAGTACAAGTGGGGTCTGAGAACACTTCCCCAAAGGGAGATCCTGTTGAAACAGCGTGACATAATATTGCAAGAGGAATAAATTCACTATGCAAACCACCCAGCTTTAGGGAACAACCAGCTACCGTGTCATGAGGCTTGAATGAAATGTCTAGTTTGCTCTTGGGGAATTGGAAGTGGAATGTCACTGACAGGAAATATGAAACGTGGGATTTTTTTTTCCCCCCTGCAAGAATACATTTCTGCAGAGAGATATTTTCACAGCAGGAGTGTAAAAGCCTTTCAGAAAAAAAAAAAAAACATAGCAAAAAATAACTGTATTTTCTCTAACTTGTGTATAACTCTTGCTAATTTCCTACCTGTTTAAAAAAACCCCCAAAACATTTAGCTGAAAATGGAAGTTGTAATTAATTTTAACACAGAGTTACCATTGTGGTTTGTGCAAGAGGGCCATGGACTTCTGCAAAAGTTTTCATAGAGTATTTCTTTAGCTGGTTTCTCTGAGAGGAAGAAATGGAGCTGTTGAGGCTGTATCAATATCTATCTGCTCTCCAAGTTAGGGGCTGGCATTACAGACTCAGATGTTATGTTTACATGAACTGTCTGCCAGAACAGTTATTGAAGGAAAATAAAGAAGATGAAGTATTCAGAGCAAGTAGATGAGATTAAGAATACAAGGTCAAATTTCATGAAATAACTCAAGTCAGAGATAATAAAAATAAAAGCAAAGACATAAAGCATAAAAGTGATTTGAAGGGAAAGGATGTTTGAGAGAGGACTGAGTGTGTGCTAAGCAGAAACCAAATAAACCCAATTACTCTGGTTATTACTTCCTTCACTACTGCTACAAAGGTAGTTCAGTTACTCATTAGTCATTCCTTGCAGAATTATAATCTATCATAGCCTCATCTTTTCCTTACTCCTTTGGGAATACAGAAAGGAAAACAAATCTATAAGCTCTCCCCTCCCCGTGTCCCCCAAAGACCATTAGGAAAGCTTCCTCATCCTTCAGAAAAACAATCAATATTAAACTTCTTTTACTTTGCCAATGATTGATTCTTTCTCATTTCTAATTGCTCATAGAAAAAGGGACATTTGGGCTCAGTTTTAATTTTTTTTCCCCCTGAAGACATGGCAAAGATACAGGTACCTGAAAAAGTCATGAAAATTTCACAGTTGTTCCTTATGCAGCTTCCACGGTCACCCTGAGGAGGAGGAATGCCCCAAGAATGAGTTTCTGTTTCAGCTCATCTTCCAAAGCCCTTAAACACCCAGTGGTGGATGAAGATGGCAAGAGCTTTAAGCCTCCTAGGTAAATGCATCTTTTGCTGTATATCATAAAATTTGGAGGTTATTCTACCTATGGAACTTGTAAGTTGAATTCTCAGATACCTTGAAAAATCTTGATAAAAACCTCCTGTATGTTAAAAGTAAGGAAGGAAACTTGTCTTTTTATTGTAACTTTTTTCTAATCAATGATAAAGTATCACTTGATGTAGATATAAACTGGCAGTCT
Source organism: Gallinula chloropus (assembly GCF_964237585.1). NCBI lineage: Eukaryota > Metazoa > Chordata > Aves > Gruiformes > Rallidae > Gallinula > Gallinula chloropus. Next base: position 3,167,292 of record NC_140097.1, read on the forward strand.
GACTGCTGAAACTAGTGGGATTTTCAGATGACCATTATGTTGGTGTGAATATCACCCCCACAAACACACACACTTTGTTCCTTAATTTTGTTAATGTGGTTTTGAAAGTCTGATCTACTGATTGGGACAGGAACAGAGACCTGTGTGCTCCTGAACACAGCTCCTGTATAGCTTCAGGAGTCTTGCTACAAAGCAATTCCAAAATCTTTAGTAAATGCTGAACAACACAACCACACTGTCTCACTGGAAGAGGAGATAGCCACAATTCCCCTGCACTGGCAAGTAATAAAATTCCTCTGGAATTGTAGGAAGGAAACTGTACCTTGTTTTCTTTTGAATAGCAAAGGCCTTTGAGAGAAAGTCTTTTCTGACTTGTGAGGAAATTCCCTTGCCAACTTTAAGTAGCAATAATAAAGATAATGAAGTAGAATAAGCAACCTGCTGTTATCGACCCGCTTCCCAACTGTATGCTGCTGAGTCTTTAGCAACGTGTTTCCTTCTATGCCATCATTTCTTCTGACTACAATAAAGTTAGATCAGAAAGTCTAGGCTGTTGTGTGAGGGATGTTCAATTAGTTCCACCGAGTGTCCGCGTGAGTTTATGTGACTTGAGGAAAGCAGTTCTTGAGTGCTCGTACCCGATTTGTGTTCCCTGTTGTTAATTCAGACAGATCCTAGCGGATGTCTGATTAGTCTAATTTAAAATTAAATGGCAAGGAGAAAAGTTTGTGTTCTTTTAAAATGATTGAACGAAAAATGAAAACCCTGTATGTCTTTGTTGGCTCAGTGGAGAGTATTTCCATAATAGCCTAGCTGTTGTCCCCTCTTCTCAGCTCACAATGAGATTCACAGACACCAGGCAGTACATTTTCATTGCAAAGATTGCTTCTAAATAAGCAAACATTCAGAGTTAAATATTTGGTGAACACAGCACTATCAAATCAGCAGTGGAACTGAAAATAAGGATACTGTGCTGGTCCTCCATAGGCTTGAATTCTAGTTGCTGTCATGGGCTTTGGTTATTTAGCAAAATCAGAAGCCCTACTTCAGAAAGTCCTTCCATGTGCAGTGGAAGAAATAAGGAATTATGTTTCCTGTGCAGGATCAAACAATTGTTCCACATAGTCCTTTTCTGGAAGACATTTTTATGAATTTTAATTTTGTGTGTTACTTGCAGTTTTATTCAGCTTTAGTGGTGGTCAGGGTTGGATTCGCACAATTAAGTCATGCAAAGCATATCACAGTGAGGTGGGGAATAGCCTTGGAGTGTGACTTCCTGGGTTTGTGGGTTTAAAGATGAGAGAAAAGGGTATAGATAGTAACATTCACATCAAGGTAAAAGTTATGGGTAATTAAAAAAATGCCTTAAAGCCAGGTTGGGTTTTTTCCTAATAATAAATTAATATCAAGGAAAAAAAATAGTAGGAGCCATTTGATATTTTCTGAAGTTCCTAAGCAATTCAGCAAATTAATCATATGGTTAAGTACAATTCAGAAAGCTGGCTTGCAGGAGGCTAAATCTCACAAAGTCAAATACTGTGGTACTGGGTAACGCGTTGAGATTGGAAAGGTGATGTTTGTGGCCAGGTCCAGGTCACTCATGTGGTACTTCAATAGCAATTGGCATGGGAAGTGTTTGGGCTGGAGAAATGTCACCAGCTTTTCTCTGTGCAGAAAGTGCAGTGTGCTAGTGGGGAGGTGAAGAGGTTTAGATCCTCCAGCAGTGTTCTTGACTGCTCATCTTTTGCACTTCAGCTACCTGACCCCTTTAGTCCCTGTGAGCAGCCTTAGGTGATGTACAAAGTGTGTTCACCTGCTTGTGAGAGACCTCAGCTTGCTGGCCTTAAACGCGTTCCCAGAGGAGAGCAGGGGGACTGTAACCCCCAAATCAGGACTGAGCAACACAACTTAATTTCTGTATTGTTGGGAGAATGGCTCTGGCTTTGCATAGCCCCTTAGATGCTGGTAAATTTTGCTCTCAAAACTGTGGCTTTGGTAATGATGTTTGTAGCAAGGCTGGTGCTGAAGGAAGTAAGGAAAATCATCATTTCCCCCCAAACCTCCAGCTCTTTTAGCACAGGACTAGAAATCTGATTGTTCCTAAATGGTGTGTGCAATCCATCTGCAGGTCCCTTGCTTAGCCTGGCACAGGACAGAAGTTCTCCCCAGCTGCTCCTCGTACCGCAGACCTCCTCTGCTTCATGGGCAGTGGGAATGTGCCACCCTGTTTTAATGTTTGGGCCCTTTTCATATCTTACACCTTTGAAGGAAAACATCTGATATTGTTCCAGACGCCTATATTGCCCCTTGAAAGGATTCCTGGTTCTAATGCAGCATCTGGCTGTCGGGAGTGGACTCAATAATACACTCATGACAGTCCATGTGCTTCCAGGGTGCTGCAACCAAAACCTTGCTCACTCCCTTCATACGGGCCTGAATCCGTTGCTGTTAGAGAAAAGGTTGAGAGGGTTTTGCATAACCCATGTCTTGTCTCTTTAAAATAGCCCATAGGCATCTTTCACTCCACAGCCAAATCTTAAGAGTTTTCTAAAGTTCCTTCCCATAGTTATCTCTGGAACATTCTTTGAGTGGAGTTAAATGATTGCTCCGTGTTCTCAATATATTGCAGGAAATATTAAAGAACTACCCGCAGTACCTAAGGCTACAAACATAATGTATGCAATTAAACCTTAGATAATAACTTTTAAAACTTGCCTTTAATATCAGATGAGTTTCAAATTAAAATGGAATTTTATCCAATATAGCATCCTTTAATATATTAAAAAGTCCTGATGCATTTCTTTACTGTAACAGATGCACATCTCCCCTCTTATACTGAATGTGACAATGTAATTCAGTGGAAGCATTTTTTAGGAGAAATATTAATTTCCTTTGATTGTTTCATGGGCTGCTGAGGGGATTAGGGGTGAACCAGAGACTCCGTTTCCCTGTTAGCAGCTTCCCAGTGCTGATGCAGGAGGGGCAACGGCACCAAGCGCTCCCTCCTGTGAACTGCTCTTTGTGTTGTCTCTGGTTCGCTACTTGTCTTACTCGGAGCAGGGGGAATAACTGATTGCAGTGTCCTAATTCTCCAGCAGCGAAGCTCTGGCGATGACCGGGGTCATTCTACACAAGGGATCTGAAGAAAAATAACAGTTCTATGGTAGGAAGTGCAAATCGATACAAAGGACACGCTGTTCAATACTCACGGCTTTCTCAGAGACCTAGAGAAACGAAGCCCCATTTGCAAATAACTTCCAAGAGATGGGAAAGGTCGGGGTTTGTGTTTTAAATAGGTTTGTTTCATTGTGGTTAATTCGGAGCCGTGGTTCTCGGGGCCAGCCTGGGTCGCCTTACTCAGCATGTCGGTTCAGGCTCCTGGCTTCCCGTTGCGCAGTCAGCAGTGCGGCTCTAATGCTGCGGGTTTAATAGGGTGAGCACACTTTCTGTAATAGAGAATAATGGAACAGTTTAAATCTACTAATACATTTGTTACTTTATCAAGCAGAGCATATCATGCTCTGCATGTGGCAACCAATTAGCCTTGGTTAATTTTAGCATGTAATACAGATGGCATTTTCTTGGAAAGACAGAGTTTGTGTATCAACTCCGCAAACTTCTCGTACTCGCTGTCAGTTTTACGGAGCCTGGAGGAAGGGAGCTCGTGGGCATGGAGCAGCTGGCACTGCCTGAACTCAGGAAAGATGAAAGCAATGCTGTTCAGCAAGGCAAAGTGCTTTAAATGCTCAGCCCAAACACTTGTGCCCACTCCCTGTTCAAGTGCTGTGAAGGCTTCTGGATAACTAGGTGGCATCAGGCTAGCTAGATGTGCTCCTCACCTGCTGCTCTGCAGTGAGCTTTACCTCTTTCTTCTTTCAGACTTGTCTCTGCCACAGCCATCCACAACTCTGTCCTCTTCAGCCTGCAGCATCACCACTCTCGGGTTACCAGATGTAATTTGTTCCTCCCTTCCTGCAGTGCCAGGCTCCATGCATAGGGCACGAGTCTGAGGAGAAATTTAGCTATTCAATTAGCCTTTTTATATTGTTTGAAAGCAATTCTGCATCACCAGCGGTGAGGGATGTAATGCAGTTTGGAAATCCCTCCTTGAGCACGTTGTATCTGAAACAGAATAATAAAGAATAGGAAAGCGGACAGGGGAACATAAACAGTGCCATCCAGTCAATTGCACTGAATTTTAAGAGGAAAAAAGAATGCTACTGCTCTCAGTCCTGGGAGAACCCTCAGTTACGTGTTTAAGGGCTCCATGTGCAGGCTCCTGCCAGGCCAGGAATAGGATTTTAAGCTTGAGTGGCTAAATGGAAATAGGTGGTAAGTGTTCCTCCAGGCTGCTTTCCCCCTGCTCCCCTCTTCTGAAGAAAGCAGGCATCGCAGCTGAAATGAACCCCCAGGTCCGCAGTAGATGCCAGTTGTTATGCTGCAGGACAACTCGTGCCTATAGAAGACAGATATATGACAGTAATAGTAATTATTTTTAATTTGCATTTCAGTAGTCAGGTTATTACCTATATAAAACTTCAATTATAATTTTAAAAGGCTATTTGGCTGTGTTCCAGCGTGCACTGTAAGAGATGAAAGACCCATTGCCCGAAACCTGTTCCTGCCGCAGAGTGGCTGGATGCAGCAGGCTCTGCTTTCTCTCCAGAACCAGCAAGAGACAAGTTTTGGTTATCACTGGCATTTTGGTATCAGTTGTTGATACCATGTACAGTTTACAGAAGAATGAGCATCACTGCTGAAAGATAGAGGAAGAGATGTATGATTCTCTGAAGCAGAGTTGTTTACTAGTGAGCTAAAGAGGGGAGATGACTTTCTGATGTGGCCTCAGGATAGATAAAGTAGGCTTTTATTTATTCACCAATATAATTTGTTGCCATGTGGCCTGTTTCTGATATTATGAATACCTCTAGCCTAGCTGACATTGGATTGTAATTGGAGATAACTGAATAACAGTAAGACCTTCTTCTCAAGGCTTAGTGAATCTTTCCAGCACATTCTCCAACATACCTGATAGACAGCAGAGGGTGGAAAGCTATTTACCAGGGCAGGTAGAAAGACACAGGGTACAGGGAGGTATTGTTGCATTGAAGTCTGATAGGCAATAAAATAGTGGGGTTTGTAATTGCCATGCTTTTAGCACAGGGAGTAACATCACAAGCTATTTATCCTTTTCTATCCTAAATTCTGGGGGGGGGGGAACTCAAATCAACAAGTGCCTTTTAATTCTGATTCTGTGTATCAGCAGTACATTGATACACGTAGTGCCACACGTCCTCTTGTAGATTCAAAAAAAATTATGTTGTGGTTAAACTGAAAGAAAACAACCTTGCTTGTATCCCACCCTCCTAAATAACCATCTCGTGGAGCAAAATTTAGGCAATTGAATGCTGTTAAGATCTGTCAGGTGTTTTTGGGCAAGGCAAGAATAGAGCTTTGGTGTTAAAGAAGGTCAAGAACTTCCAGATGAGCTTGTAAGGAAAAATAACTGAGTCTGTAACATTTTGTTTTAAACCGAAGTCCATAAGCAACAGACTTTTCATTTTGGCCTCCAGCATTAAAAAAAGAGTAGAAATGAAGCACAAAGTATCAAACGAAGGAGGAGATGGAAAATAGACTGTCAAGACTGCTGCTCTATTTCGCTTTTAATAAGGAGCGTAGAAACTGCTGTAGACGAAGGGCAGAGCTTGTTGGTACCTGCAAAGCAGCCGTGTGCTTGCTGAACCCAGCTCTCCTCCTCCTCCTCCACCCATCCAAGAGCACAGTCTTGTCCTTTAAAGCTGTCATCGCATCAAGATCCATCCCAACCGCGTCGCTCTGGGAGAGCGCGGGTACAGAACAAGTCTCTTCACACCTGGAGTCTTTCGGTAGATCTCCAGGAAGGAAAGCTCTGCTAATCATCTCATTCTTTCATAATTTCTTTGTTGTCTTGAAGCACAGGCTCCCTCCGCTTCCCTCCCATCTCCGCTTTGCAATTAGCGTCTCCGCGGGGTACGCGGTGCCGGCAGGCGTGTGCCCACCCAGCGTCTCTCTGACAGCTTTTGCCATAGCAGCCTTCTCGCCGCAAAGGCTCCCGAGAGGGCTGCATCTCCCTCCTTGCCTTGATGCTGACGATTTGGGGAGCTTTGGGGGCTGTCTCAGCTATTCAGAAGCACAAGGGGATGAAATGAAATGTGTTTCTGTAACCCTCCCCACGCTTGATTTCTGTTCCAGTAGCTTGCAGTCTGGTAGAAACAAAGCTGGGTTTTTCCTTTGGTCTCAGACTCTATGCCCTGTATCTCATAACATCCCACCATATTTTTAAGTTATTTTAAATTAAAACAAAACTGAAGAACTGTCAAACCTGAGAAACTTGGTAAGAGGAACTGCTGAAATATAAGACATTTTTTTTAAAAAGAAGGATTAAGGTGGCAATTTAATTTTTGCATATAATTACCAGGAAGCCCCAAAAGGGATTATATCCTGACATCAAACTCATTTTCCCAGTTGACCATTAGAAGTTCATTTAGTTGTTTAGATCCTTATCACCACTGAGCCTTTATCACTTCATCATACAGGATTGTTTTGGGCTGGGATTTTTTTTTCCCCTCTTAGGTATTTTATTTGTCATTTAAAAATAGTCAGAAGCAAAGCTGAGCTGAGATGTGAATCTTAGCTTGATTTTTTTTTTCAGTTGCACTTAAAATTCAGTACCACAAGCCTGTCTACCCCATGCAAACCTGTGCTCTCTGCTGGCAGTGGAGGTGTAGAAAAGCCTATCTTTTTGTTGAAAGCGATTTTTGTCAGTATTAGGAAGCCAGGATGTAATTATTCTCTCTGAGGGTGATCTTGTGCTGTTTGTACTACAAACAAGCCAGGTGAAGATGTGCAAAGTAGGAGGAAGCTTAAAGCACAGTATATCCCATTTTGTGTCTTAAACCAGAGAAGAATGTATTTCTTAAAGATTTTTTTTCAGTTTTTATACCGAGCTGATTCTTGAAGAAATGTATTAATTTCAAATTATTATCAAGGCTGAAAATACCATGAGTTGGAGCAGTGAGGGATATGTAACAGCTATTTTTCTGATATTAATGTTTAACTGAATTTCTGTTTAATAATGGCACATTTCTCTATGAGGAGATGTTTGTGTGCTCAGAAGGCAGTGACATACAAGCAGAGGGTTATGTGTCAATATGATTCATTAATAAAAATTAACTTGTCTGTGTGTACAAATCCAGGCTTTTTTCAGGCATCTATAAACAATCCCCATATGCCTGGATGGATGCAAACTGTAAGTGTGAACAGAACTGCTTAAACCTTTACCACCCAAATGACAAGCTTGAAAATTCCACATTTTAGCATTTAATGGAATTGTAGCAGATGGGGAAACTTTTTTCTAGTTGTACTGTTTAAGACATCCCTCTGAAATGTACTTGTTCTGTATTGTTGGGGGATTTTTTCTGCAGATAAACAGCAAAATTGGCTTCTGAGAAACCCAAATCACCGACAGTTCTGTTTATAAATATAACAGCAAGCCTTAGAGTGAATGCAATCAGAGTTCTCACAGATGTTTTTCCTGAAGGGCAATAATAATAGTAGACTTTAAGCAACTTTCATACCTGGGTGCTTAAAATGTCCTTGCAGAAAATCTCCTCAGCTGTGCCATAGCACCTCTGCCAACAGATAAGCATAAAAAGAAAAGATAGGAGCGCAAAGAAGAGCCTTTCTCAGTGCATTCTGACACGTGGAATAACATCCCCTTCTGTGTTCAGGGCCAAATTCAATCCCTGCAGTTTATTCCAGCCACAAACCAAACTGGAGACATTGTCCTCAGCTGGTGTATGGGCTGTGCTGATGCACAGCAGGGATGCTGATCACTTATTGCACCTTCAGAACAAGGTCTTTCATTTCCAGTGCTCTAAACATTGCCCAGATTGCCACCCTCTGCTTAGTTTAATTAAAACCCGTTGAGATTTTTTTTTTTAATATATTTTTTTAGGGTAAGAGAGATAAGAAGGGCTTGTTTCATATCTCCTCTGCTGACTTTCTCTCTGAAGGATGCTCCTTCTCCAAACCACTGTAGGAAAAAATAAGCACAAGGAGTGCTTTGAACACGCACACACATTGGGGCCGATGCATTTGGCATGTGTAATAATTACCTGCTTTCTATTTGCTGGAAAGGAGCAAGCCAACAGCATCCAGGTTTTTTTCTAGGGGGTAGATTATCCACTGTTGTAGTAATTGCAAAGGCAATCCAATTACTAATAAATATCCTCAACACAAAGCACAGCGATTTTGTGCTGGAGTGACTGCTCTCACCTACCCCCGGGGCTGAGTCACTGTGCTCTTTGCTCTTCCAAAAGTGAGGTCATTGGCAAGAAAGTTGTTTTTGCTGGAATTAGACAAATGCAGGTGGTAACGAGAGTTAATTATATAACAGTATGAATGCTAGATATCCTAAAGGAGGGCGGGCGTTTTCTACTGATGCCAACCTCTTTGGGAGCAAGTAGCACCTGTGAAGAAACATTTCACATGAAAATGGAAGTTCAGGGGAGCTCAGCACGTGGCCTTGTCCCAGAATTCCTTTTATGCTGAATTTGAGCAATAGAAGAGGGAGATAACAGCTGGACAGGGACTAGAACAAGTGATACCCAGAGAAAAACATACCAACCTGTGTGAGAACAGGAAAGCAATCTCAAACACGTGAAATCTTGCTTACCAAGAAGGCTGCTGTAAATTTCTGCTCATGGAGGAATCTCAAGTTGGAGAAAAAATAAACCCATCCTATATGAATAAGGTCCCACCATAGTTGGAACAGGACACACAGCTTTGGGCACCACACAGCCAGGACCCCTGGCAGACACATAATAAGTAGGAGGGGTTTTTTCCCTGTTGCCGGTCCTCCTTCTACCTGTTTGAATCTATCTGCTGCCTTTTGTTTTCTGCTTAGCTTTCTGTGTTGCTCCTTCAGGGTTTGTACCTTGCCAGATGTGGTATCAGCACTCTCAGGAATTGTGAAGCTGAAGTGACTTGTGGTAAAGCAGTAGAACATTATTTCATGTGCCTAACTTTCCTAAGTGAGAGCTACTAAGGTGGCCAGAGATGAGGAGCTGGTGTCCTTGGCACAGCTAGCCCAAGGATGTGTGTATCTCTGAAAACAGGAAACTCTCTGAAGTTTAGAACACTTTGTTAAAGCCTTTTCCTAGTGTTGACTATAAACTTCCAGTGGTGATCCTTCTTACAAGTCAAGTTCACTGTAGTCTCAACCATCTGTATTCACCTCCTGTACTTCTGCTCTGCAGCACCCTGTGTTTTACAGTCACCAGGACTGCCTTGTAAGTGTCTGTATTTTAAGTTTATATAGTGTTCTGGAAAGTCTATCTATTCTAGCAGCTGAGTCTGCTTGGGTGTCACCAGGATGCATTGTAGGCTCAGGGTTGAGGCTGGTTGGAGCCAGTAGCTGAGTCAACCTCTATTTTAGCAACTGTGGGACATCTTTTGTTTTAGTCCATGTGATTTCAAACCTGCTGTCCTTGCTGCTGCTGGAAAAGCAGGTGGAGCTTGGTGAGAGTTTGAAAAGCAAATAAAGGGAATGTGGTGGGATCCTGGATGCTCAGTTCACACGTGGGTCAGGAATATCCCGTGGTGTGTTGGCTGTAGTGAATACTGTGCACAGCCAGTAGCTCCTTGTCTCTGTCACCTGGCAACGTCTGGCTGCCTCGTTTCACTGGGAGGGTGCTGGTGTGTTTTTTCAAGGGATAATTGTCTGGTTTCTGCCTTGCCAATGCCTAATAATGAGAAAACAGTTTGTGGGGTTTTTTTAATAATTTTATTTATTTTGTTTCATGGGAAAGAGGTAAAGTATTGCTTGGATTCCTGTGGTCTGCAAACGAGCAATCAGGCCTGTAAACCTGCTTTTGGTTTTAAGAAAAGGAAAATTTTGGGGGTGCAGAGATGGAAATTTGCAATGAGATGGTTTTAACCCTCTTGACATAGCAATACACTTTTCCTTTACCTTAATGCCAGTAACGTTGAAGCTGAAATAACAGCACCAGTTTACAGTTCACACAACCACCCATGGTAAGATCAGTGCCACAGTAACAACTACTGCCCCAAGACTTGCTGTGCCAGCAGCATTCAGTTTGGACCTGTTGGTTAAATCAGGGTTCATCCCATTGTTTATATTTCAATGGTTGGATGCGAATGGATCCAGCAGCCCGTGGTCAGAAGACAAGGGATATAAAATGGCCTTTCCTGGCATTGTTTGCTGTGTTAGGAGATGCACCAGGTCTGTACAGATGTACAAGCAGTACTGAGCACTCCTTAGGTACCTGAGGAGGACCACCACCTTGGTGGCGAGCTGGAGCTGCTGGTCATGTTGACCCAAGAGGTATTGGCAAGGGTCCCAGAGTGGATGTGCCTAAGCTCATTTCTCTAGATGAAAAGAAATTCCAGGGCTAAGTGCAACAGATCCTCAGGCTGCAGTGAGTAAAGCGTGTGTATGTGAGTGAGTGTGTAGTCATGCTGCTGCCTGGTGTCAGTAGGAGCGAGGAGGAGCAGACGTTTTATACTACTGACCCTCACCTGGAATTTCAGTGCAATTCCCATTGTGTTCTGTTTAGCAGTATGGATTGGAGGGCAGGCAAAGTGGCTGTCAAACCACAGATCTCTGTTAGAGGCTCAGTCAAGCTTGGGAGGACGGGGGGGAAGGGCAGCTGTTTTAAAAATACTCTCCTGTTAGTACTTGGTTTTCACCCTGGAAGGAAGATGTGTTATCTCTGGAGGGGAGCGCAGAGGCACAGGTCTGTAGGACAGTTCTGCCTCCCATCCAGGGCGGGTTCTGAACACTGCTTCTGAAAAGCTGTTGAAGCCAACAGTGTCTTTCCCTTTGCTGTGCTGGGGGTTTGTGTTATTTCCATCTGGGAGAAGGAGCGGGTCCTTAATGGCATTAAGTTTATTAATGTGTTAGAGATTCAGAGCACACAGTAACTACTGCCAGCAAATCAGCTTCTACCTCCTCCAAACAGTTGTCTTGACAAGTAAGAAGAGAGGTGCCCAGTACTTAAAAACCACTGCCTATTATCAGCCTTACTGTGGGGGTACACGGCTCTGTATGAGGTTACGTTGACATGATGTGACTCTCAGGTGTATTTCTGTATTTATACACATACGTACAGCAGAGCTGCTCCCCTTGATCCAGGACATCCAGAAATCCAAGCGTCCACAAATCCAGCCCATCAGGCACCTACCCAAATCACTCAGCACACGTAAAACCCACAGAAAACATCAGTATTTATTAAGAATGGAGCTCATTTGCATTTTCCCAGAAAGTATAGTTTACTTCTTTATCATGACGTGAAACTTGCTTTCTCCTGGAAGCTGTTGGAAAGCTCTTTATAGCCCGATTAACGCAGCCCTTTGGGAAACAGAAACCATTGCACAGCCTGTTGCAGAGGCAATTTAGCATGTCTGTGGCCTTGCAGGATCATGGGATTCCTTCCAATTTGATAAGGCTCCCATTTCCACAATTAAAGAAATTCCTTAAACTGGTTTCCCAAAGCTGTTTCCCTCTGTTGCAATGAAGGATGGCAAAAGTTATGCTGGTGCTTCTAAAAGTCTGAGACTGGGAAACATCCAGACTAACATCTAAACTATTTATGTAGTTTAAAATGAACTTTGCTTGCTGGGGTAAAATAAATAGTGGTCCACCATCATTTAGTGGTGGTACGTTCTGAGGTCAGGACCCTAAAAGATTACAGATCAAGAAGTGGGGAGATGACCCCCCCTTTACATTTATAGAGCCAAATGGTGTTATAATAAATATTAAATGATGTTTTTAGGTAGAAGATGATTTGTATTCTGCAACAGTATTTCATGTATTAAAGAAAGAGTAGTGAATTAGCATCCTATGGAGATATTTTATTTATGCTTTCCTATTTCCAAACTTGATAAACACAGAAATAAAACTCAGGCATGTAGAACTTGTCTTAGTTACTCCAGCTTTTAATCTTATTTTGCTAGAATTAAATTATTTAAGATAAAAATAGGAAAAAAAGTCATTAAAATTATCATAGCTTGGGACTGAAAATACGTGGTTTTTAACATCTGCTAAAGAGCAGAAAGACAGTGTGCTAGCAAAATTGTAAACATTTTGTATTAGAGAGAAATAAGGTAAACCCCTGTTAGATAGATGTGAGCCTGCTCTCATATACTTGGGTTCATCCCAGCCCCTCTAATGACCTCAACAGGCTTAATCCTGCTTTATAGCATTGCAACTGAGAGCAAAATAAAACCCATCGTGGGCTGTGCAGAGTGTGTGTGTGCAAACAGCTGGGTGTAGCGGTCATCAGTGAGTATGGTCACATTTCCAAGGACATCTCTGTGTACATTGTGGTCACACAGACCTTGCAGTGTCCACCCCTGGGTTCCAGGGAAATCTCAGGGTATGTTATTCTCAATGCAGCCAACTCCCAACACCCAGCCTGATCTTTTCCAGCTTTTGGGTTGCTATGAGTATTTTTGCAAGCAGTTTTGCTCACCTGTGAGCTCGGGGAGGTGGTTGGTGTTTGCTCAGTTGTGTTCTGTGAGATGGGAAGGTGTGAGCCACCTGTGGGTCACTGACCACAGCAGGGCAGAGACATTGCTGGTTGTCACTGGCAGCAGCCAGTTTAACTTATCCCACCAGTTCTGCACACAGGCAGATACAGAGAGTATTTAAGGGATTTCTTGCTGTCCCTGAAAGCTGTTTCTTGTGTTTTGCGGTGGATGATGTCGCTGGGAAAGTCACTGGGATAAGGACCAGGAGCCCTGAAGAGGAATAAAATCCTTGGATGGATGGTAGCAGGTATGAGGGAAGGAGCTTTCTGGAAGAACAAGGAGTGACAGCTGGGGTTACCAAATTGGTTGGGGAGAGAGTCTCTCTACAACTTTGTAGCCACAATGGTCTGGGTGAGAGCGGGTGGGCTGCAGCGTGGGGCTCTGCCCAGCCCCAGCTCTCTGGTGCCACTTTGCCTGGCAGCGGGGCCAGGGCACATCTCTGCAGGTGCTCTTCTCTGCAAGTCCTGAATGCAATGCCAGGGGGTTTTCTGCTGTACCATCTTTTCCTCAGTGACATCATGCAGGTGCTTTTTCTACTCCTCAGGACCCCAGATTCAGAGAACTGGCACCTCTCACAGCACCGTCTGTTGAGTGTCTCATTTCTCTGGCACAGAGCACTGCAGGCAGCCCTGGTACCTTTGGGTGGCATGGGCTAGCTTGGAGGATTTCCATGGCTTCAGGGAAAAGGCAGTCCTGTAGCTCTGTTATTTGCAGTTGGTTGTTTTCCAATTTGTCATGTGAACTGGGGACTGTGCACATCTGCCTGCCATTGCAGGAGAGTTAGCAAGTTTCCCTCTCCAAAGATGCTCTTTGGATTCATATTCCAAGGTAGGGATGTGTGCAGGTTGCTGGAAGGCTGGCCCAGGACTAGCAGCATTCAATTGGGCTTACTTGTGAAATGTTGAGCTGCTGATCACCTGGAATCCATTTCATTCCTGCCGGGGAAAGGGAGAGCCAAGTGCTCCAATTAACTGGTGCTCATTTTCAACCATGTCAGTTAATTAGTGGAAGACCAACCAGATGGGAAAGGATTTATCACACTGCTTTCAGGGGCTCAGGTACTGTATGTTGCCCAGTTGCAGGCACTTGGGAATTTAATTTGCTTTGTGATTTTTTCAGGAGGCTGAAGACAGGAGAGGAAGGTTCTCCCAGTTCTTTGTTGCGTGACAAGGAGCACTTAGGTACTCATTAGGCTTCGGTTTGCAGCACACTGGCTGTAACACAGGTGGTTTTGCCACCTAAAACTGTCTCTCATGAAAGATCCAGCTATGCTCCATGTCGTAATGGACCTGGAGTAGAGATTAATTCAGCCCTTAGTCGAGGTGTATTTGCTAGGGCAGCTATGTCTTCCAGGCAGATGTCTGCCTGCTGCCTTGGTGGTCTGAGAGATGAAGGGGCAGAAGCAAGGAGACAAGCCCTGCACCTCTGTAAAGGGGGGCTGGTAGGGCTTTCTGAAGCACATCTGTAACAGCGGTGGGCACAGTGGGGGCTGTACTGCTGACCAGCAGCTCCAGGCAGTGATTTGTGGATTGCAGGTTGAGCCTGGAGTAAAGAGCTGGAAATCCACCTCTCCTCTATCCTGTTCCAGCACTGTTCCACATAGCTCTGAGAAACTACTTCAGGCTGTGAGAACACACATCCTGGACAATGGAAATTCTATGGACTCATGTGGCGATGTCACCCATTCAGATACGAGTACCTGCCTTGGAAGCCCTGCCTGGGCCTTGTCCCCATGGCAGAGACACATCTTCAAATTCCCGCCCTCATCCTTTTGAAAGCCCCCTGTTTGCTGTCAGCAGAGCTTCTGCCCTGCTTCCCTGGACTCTTGTCTTTGCATCCCTTAGCTCCAGCTCACTCCCGTTGATGTTTCTTTTATAGCTCTCTCGTGCACTAGCTCATACGAACACATGTTGGAACAGAAACATCTCTTTGTATCGCTAGTTTTAATTAGTCTTCACCTTCCCCTGGGATGGCTGTTTGCTCTAAAGCCTTCTGCAGGTGCATATTTTGCAGTCCCTGGTTCCCTGCATTACCTGTACGGTAACACAACTGCTCGCGGTGATTGTTTCTTGGTGAGGTGACCGGCTGCGTCTCCTCCCCGGCGTGCCGAATTCTCTGATCCTGGCTGATGAAAATTACTGGCAATGTGGGAAGAATATTTTTTTTTAATGATGAGAGAGGGATAAGATGAAGGCAGGTGCTTTTTCAAAGCTAGTTCTGTGATTTTGGTGTTCAGAGCCCGCTCGTTTGAAGGGAGCTCAGTGTTTTGAGTCCCCTCTGGATGGCTTTGGAGAAGTCTCTCTTTCAAAATGTGCTAAGAGCCGAAATGGGGAAAGTATTCCCTGAGACAAAAAAGGGAGTTGTCGATGCAGTGCATCTATTTTACCCAAGTTTTGCTGTACTTCCAGTGACTAATCCCAAGACTAACTGGCGATGAAGTTGCGCTGCGAAGGCCTGCAGCTCTGCTCTCTGCACCTGCCATACAACACATTCACGTTGTTCTACTCCTGTACAGCCTCTTTGATAATTTCACAGAGTCCTATGTTTAGCTGGCAGGCTCCATAAACCCCAACTAATTATTTTTACATTCTACATAGTCTCGTTACAGCATGTTTGCCTGAACCCCTATGCCATGCTGTTCACAGCGAGTTTTGTGAAACACACCAGAGCATCAGCAGTTTTGCTTCCCTAAGCTGCAGAAAACAGAAAACCTGGCAATTCTTTCTTGGTTTGTTTTCTAACACCTGGTATCTTGACTTTGCTTATGCGAGCTGCATCTTGGGCCATTTAATTAGTCTTCTGTTTGTATGCTGTAGCTGAGAAATTAGCTGTAATCAAAATATTTATTATAACTGCCCCTTTACCTTAGTTCTGTGGGTGCCCTGCCCTGGGGTTTCGGTGTAAACACAAGCTCCTGGGATTTCAGTGGGGGGAAAAGCCTCAAGGAAGTATTTCAGATTTTCAGAAGGATTTCTGCTGGCGACAGAGGAGAGAAAGGACACGCCATCCTCTTCCCTGGCCTTGACAAATCCCATCTTGTTCCACTCGTACACATTTAAAATATTTCTGTAATGAATATTTGCTTCTCTAATCTGAGCACTTCAGTGCTCGGCCATTAGCTCCTCTTTGTGTCAGAGCAAACATAAGCTACTTGTTCTCATTTTCATGACCTCTCCTCACTCGATAATCTTTCAATTCATTACTGGGATGTTGGCTTCATGGCCCAATAACACCAGTACGCATCTCTCATCTCTGCCCGTGGCTGTGGCGCTCATCCTCTGCTGTGGGAAGAGCTCCCCCAACTGCACAGCCCCCTCCTCGCTCCCCTCCAAACTTGAGCTGGGTTTTGCCATCCCCCTTGTAGAGACCAACAGGCTGGCACTGGGTAGGCAGCACCAGCGTCGCTGCTCGCCTGGCTGTGTGTCTGGGTTTGTGAATCAATGCGTAAAGCATCAAGCTCGCCAAAGGCCTGATGCCTGAAAGACCAAAGTGCACCGTGCCGGGGACAAACATTAGGAAAAATCTGTTCTTCTGTTCACTTCTGTGTCTGCTGATTCACTGAGTGCAGAAATGCTCTGGTTTTTGCCTCTTTTTGTCTGGGTTTCAGCCATACCTTCATCCTGGCAGAGAAATCTGTACTGCTACAGCATAGGTCTGTCTGTACTGACTGGCTGCTGCCACACGCAGCTTGGGGTTTGGTCTTTTTTTTCTTCTCTCATTTACTAACTTAATGAGCTGGGAAATCATTTCTGTGCTCTTCATGCAATGAGACAAGAAAGCGATTCTTTTGTAATTAGCTAATGCATCTATTTAGGTGTTTTTTAACATGTTACTGTTAATCAATTGCCATTGCAGGAGTTAGTCAAGCAGCTTTGTGGTGCTGAGTGTTGTCTATTGATAGCAGCTTGAACGGCTCTGTCTGTGACAGCCACTTACTGTCACGTTAGTCTGACACGCAGCAACATGACAATTGTGATGGGATATGGTGTTATTTTTCTTATGCCAAATTCTCATTGGTTTTCAGCTGGATTTAGGAATTAATTAGGTGAGGATATAACTGCTGTGTGGGAATGTCTGCCTTGGACCAGTGGGCCAGTGAGCGTATGGGGAGAAGATGACTTGTTCCTAAAAGAGTTTGAGTTGTGCTGGAAAGAGAGCCACAATGGACAATCTTGGCTGCTCCGTTCAATTACTTTGTGAAGATAAATAATGGTTTGATGCTCTAGGCAATCATGCAATTTAGGTTTATTTCAGTTTGAATTCATATTTTACCATTCCATTCTTGCTTGGTGGCATTGAATGTCCTGCTCTATTCTCATGCTACTTCCACATGTGCCACGTGTGAAACCAAAACCCAGGGCTGCGATTTGACAACCTTCACTGCCGCCCCTCTCAGTGTTACTTGTCACTTCAATTATTTTCCTTTCCAGAATGAAGCCTGAGAAGGCACAGCAGCGTTGGGAAGAGCAGCCCTTCCTTCCATGAGGAGGAAATGCTCAACCCCTCATCCGTGTGCACAATGAACTTCCCACATGGACCAAACCTCCAAAAGACATTTCGGTTTGAATGTTGTCTTATTTCCTTGGGATTTACCCAACTGCCTCTGTGTATGCCATATGTGACCTGTGAATGGGGACTGAGCTGCTCACAAGTGCTACTATTCTCTGAGAAGCTCAGAAAAAGAACTTAAAGGAGAAAAGTCTGAGAAAAGACAAAGAATTAAAAGGTTGTGTCATGAAGCATCCAACATTTGCCAGTGGGCCTTTGGCATCATTTGACTTCCCAGTACTAACTGCTTTGGTTTTGGTCATTTAGTTACTTATTAAAGCTCTTGCAATGCTTTTACAATAGTTCTCCTCTTATTAGCTACTGTCACAGAAGCAGCGTTTAATGCTTTCTCTCCTTTCCCTTACTAGAGCCCTGTAATGTCTAAATTCAATAAGTAGAAGGTGAAGTGATTTAATTATGAATCTGAAAAAAAAAGTTTGCAGAACTTCCTTTTAATACCCCCTACCCTTCCCCCTTTCTTTTTCATGGCATAGGACAAATGTATACTCAAGCTGCCATTATATATAGGGGTAACTGAACCATTTCAGCTTAGGGAACCTTTTCCACAATCATTTCTGTTGGAGATAATCTGTCATTTGAAAACCTTGCAAGTGGAAATTAGCACACAGTAACCCGCCCACAGTCCAAAGCAGCTCTGTGGCTTTTATAAATGCACAAAATGGGCTTCTGTGTGGAAATCAACAGGGCTTTTGACCGTTTCTGTGATGAGAATCAATGGGTTCATCTTTGCTACAGTGTCCACCCACAATTTTTTAAACTCAGACAATTAAACACCGATTTGCTGGGTCCAAAGTGTAGGTAAAAGAATTAGCTCGTGCTTCAGTGGCTCGTCATTAATAAATGCAGCTGGAATTGGTCTGCGGGAGATGACAAGCAAAGTGCTGACAGACACTTCACACAGCAGTAACTGTTGGTTTTGCCTAAGTTCAGTTTCAACAAAGTCTTGTCATGAAGGACTCTATGGCAGGATTCTCTTACTGTGAGATTTCCAAGAAGAAAAGTGTTCCTACATCATCTGTGCTGTACTGAAGGACCTACAGGTAAAGCAAGATGATCCCAGCTATGGGTGATGGGCTGTTGGACTTGTGTCAAGCTGAGCAACCCACACTCTGAGCTCAAATCCTAGCAAGGTTGACATTGGTGGGCTCTTGGGTGGGATTTCCTAATGTTCCCCCCAGGCATGTGAGGATGGGGAGGTCATAGGCCTTCTATACAGAGGAGAACAAAATGCATTTGCTTATTTCTCTCGCTGTTGTGTTTTGGGCCTCTTTCACAGCAGGAGAACTGCTTTGGAGCATCCAGTGTTACTGGTGTGCCCATCTGCATTGTCCCCAGGTACCCTCGCTCCGTCTCCACACAATAAATCGTGCTGCAGCCGAGCTCTCAGGAGGGCATCTGCAGATATGCCCATTAAGAACCAGCCAGCCGGTGAGGTACCACAATGCCTCAGCAGGAGCATTATCTCTGGATGTACAACTAACTTGATAGATGCTTTGAAAAAGTCATGACCTAACTGTCTCAGCGTTAGATCGGAAAGTAATAAGCCCCAAAACGCTACTACCTGGTGTTTCCTTTCACAAATGAGACATGCCTCTAACACAGCCATTATATCACTGGTGAGACAAGCTGGTTTTGTCTAGGAAAGATATTTCTTGGTGGGTTTTACTTCATTAGGATGCTGCAGCCCACATCCATGTTACTCTCCAACTTCCAGAGGAGGGATCATGGCCATCACGACCAGCAGCACCTTCTGCAGCCCAGGTGGGCTGGGCAACTTCCCCACTGAGAGGAGAAGCAAGGTGAATGCCTTAAAGCATCAGCCTGCTAGTTTATTAAAGACAGTTTTTATTCCATGATCTATGGCAAACAGGAAAAGTCATATGCATAATAAGTATAGAAATATTATATACTAAGCCTTTTAATTAAAAGTTTTATTTATGATATCTTAGTCCATTTGGAATGCTGAGAATAGCTCTGGGTTTAATGCAGGAAGGATTTTCTTTATGTACATATTAAAAGAAAAAGGAAAAAGAATACAGTTGTTTTAGCATTTTAAGTGCCTTTCTGCCAAGTATAAACTGGAATCCTAGATTTTATTTTTTAATGAAACTTAATTCAGCCTAGTTAGGAATCCAATAACCGTATTTCCTAATTCAGTTTATTAAAGTAATAAACACAGCCATTCCAGGAAATGAAAACATTTCTGGATATGAAATACAGAGTTCTCTGAAGAAGATATTCAAGCATGAGTACCTGACATTTTAGCAAGTAAGACTCTACATTTTGGTATAAAACAGAGTTCTTAGTCTTTAAAGATGCTGAGTGTCATCTGATCCCACTGATGTCTGTGAGCACTGTGGGTTCTTTGTAATTGTGAGAGCTCATCTGACTTTATTTGGATGTTTAAGGTGAATTTAGATATCTGATTTTAAGCAGTGAGATATTCATGTGATTGTCTCAGGACCCAGTTTTGGAGCATGAAGACAGCTTCAGCTGCATTAAGCCTGAAATGACAGAGCTGGAATTGATATTTAATAATGCACTAAACTCTTCAGAGGCTGCAGTGCAAGAATACCAAAGTACAACACAGTTATTAAGAGAGGCCATTAGTCAAATGCAGCAGACTCTTTGTTATTCATCATGATCCCTGGATTCCCAGGGTTTTAAGAAAGAGTAAATCAGAAAATATAAAAATTGGTCTGTCACCACTGAACCAGAACAGGAACATCTAGGGTCTTTCTCAGCAGTTTATGTTGAAGGTTTTGCTGCTTTTGCCTCGTTGAGTGAGAGTCTTGCTTTACCCAGCCCGGGATCTCAGGGCTCAAAAGGAAAGGGTTGAGAATTCCAGGGTTGGGGCTGGGAGAGCTTTGCAGCCTGAAGAAATGGACCTTTCCCAGACCCCAGGGGTGATGTCTGCAGGGAGATTTAGCTCTATATTGCTTTCTGAGACAGATTTTCACTAAAATGCTTTTGATAAGATAAATGCTATTTTGAAGAGGCCATTTGGCTGTGGGTTATCCCATAATGAAGAGAAACACAGACATGGGCTGTAGCCTCTTGGCTTCAAGCAGAGCAGGCACTGCAAAGAAGGATGGTCTGGGTCTCTGCAGACACCTTACACCCAGTGAATGCTCAAGACCTGAGCCCAAGAGACAGTTACACTCCTGGCACAAGTGGGAATTGCCTGTACACTCTATAAAATGTAGGCTATTAAATTGGAAGAGGTAAGGTTATAACTCAGCAAGTCTTTTTCCACCTATGAAAGTATTGATTTACCCTTTTGTATTTTGAAAGAAATGCAGAAGAGATGTGAGGTGTCCCATGAAAGTCCTGTCCACTGCCCCAGAGCCATCCCTGTTGATGCTGTTCCAGGTGGCTGATCTTTCACTTCTCCCAAGAACTGGACTGGCCTTGACAACCTCCCATTCCCCAGGACCTACAGGAGCTGCGGTGAATGAATCTCTTCTTTTTTCAAAGGTAATTACTCTGATTTGCAATTAAGGATTTTTTATTTTCTCCCCTCAAAGAGGTGCCATTTCACTCTGTTGTTGCCTGTTGCCCATGAGCACTCAGCACTGTGAGTGCTCATAATCCCTTGGGGGGGATCCCACCCATCTTGTGATGCAGGACGGGAGCTCCTGGGCACCCTCTGGTTACTAAAGAAGTTCTGAGCTCCCTGTGTTTTCCTGTCTCCCCATCACTTCCTCTCACAATTCTCTAAGAACACTGTTTGGTTTCCCTTGAAAAGAGAAGAGGAGAAGGGAGTGAGGAGCTCTTGATGCGAGGCAGCCAAATACACGTCGGTAGCGCTGGGCAGTATGAGAAGCCTTTTTCATCTTCACTGAGTGAAAAGGATTCAGCAGAGCTATGGAGGGTATGGTACAAGGACACTGCCAGTTATTTCCAGAGTCCTGTTACAAACCAGTATGTATTTAGTGGCAATATTTAGAAATTCAGCCACTTTCTCTCACCCTCCAGGCAGAGATGGGTTGAGTGTGCTTAAGAGGAGCACTCAGAGTAAAACGGGAGCAGAGGCAGTCACGAGAACCAGCCACTTGGAGAAATGCTTCTCAGACAGCTCCCATGAAAAATTATCACTCATCAGCAGCTGCTGAACGACACGGCGCTGCTGCTGAACGACACGGCGCTGCTGCCAAAGCACCAGCCTGCAGCACCTGCTCTCTGCATATTGCTTTTTTTGGCAGAGGGTCAGATGCATCGTGCCTGTCCCTGCAGCTCCCCAAAGCAGCAGCTCCCCGTATCGACACCTCAGCACAGGGGAGGGACACGCTGCTTCCAGGAGTGCCAGTTGCATTGGCCACAGAGTATCATCTGGATCCCTTTTTTCATCACCCACGAGCTGTCTGTGGGCTGGTTTGTAACCCAGAAACTTTTCAGAGCCATGCAGTGAGGTCAAGCCTTGTTTGTATTTGGGTGCTGTGTTTACTGCAGTTAATGTTCTAAGCAACAGCATTAACATGCTGTAATACATTTGAATAAAAGTGGTTTATTTCCTACTGGAATTTCACGCTGCTTGTGGATTTATGAATTGGATTTCCAAGGGGTAGTACTAAGCTCAAAGCAATTTTCAAAGGGGCAGGCAGAAAGTCATTAGTAACACTTCAAAAATAAATTCTTCCTGTTCTGCATCAGTGAGATTTGTGATCCCCTTTACGTATATTTTATTATGATTATTCGTTGGTTATCTTTTTTGACACTATTAAAGTAATCTGGAAAAATATATTGCATATTACAAGCGCTGCTTTTATTATAGCAGCTTCCTAAGTAGGAACACAGGAACACTGAAAGAGAAATAGAAGTGGGAAAAAGATCTCCTGGGTGGCCATATCCTGTCTCCTGCTGGCACATCACATCATATAATGCCTTTCATAAATATAAGTAATCTAAAACTCTGTGTTTCTGTTGAATTTGAAAGGAAAATATTATTCTAGTGTGTCTAAAGATGTTCAAGCCAATAATAAATGTAATTATTGTGAATTATAAAAGATAACATGAAGGTTTTTATCCCTACAGTTGCCTTATTTTGAGGTTTGGGAGGAGGAGTTGGTTTGTTCTGTTTAGTTATTGTTTGTTTCCCAGAGTGGGCTTTGTTGAAGAAATTGAAATAACTTGGATAATTTTCTCTTCCAGAGTCTCACACAAAAGCAAAGTTGTAACAACAGGATGTAGTGTGTGTTGTGGAGGAGCAGCTGGGTGCTCAGTGCTACTAAAGTTGGCTTTTCTTTGTGTCAGTTGGCTCAAGTCTCTGCAGATGCGGGCTGTGGAGGTTGTTCCTCCCCCTGAACCCCTCCTAGGGTGGCCTGCATCCCACATCACCCACCCCGGCCCAACATGTGAAGAGTTAGCCTGTTCCTCACCAGCTCGCCGAGGGAACTTGCAAAGCTACAGTGTTTTCCTTCAGGGTTTCAGGTTTTTATGTAGCTCACTTGGAAGCAAAGAACTGTGTCAGCAGACCTGTTTCTGTGCCAGTGCCACAGTATCCTCACGACTTTGGAACCAGTGAGCCAGGTACCACCTTGTAGTTCTGCCCTCTTAAACAAAACGAGTGCATCTCACTAGTGACAGGGACCCTGCACCAGCCCAGGTGCCCAAAGCCCCATCCAACCTGGCCTTGAACCCTGTCAGCTGTCCCGGGGCAGCCCCAGCTTCTCTGGGCACCCTGTGCCAGGGCCTCATCCCCTTCCATGGGAAGGATTTCTTCCTAATGTCTAATCTAAATCTCCCTTCCTTCAGTTTAAAGCTATTCCCCCTTGTCCTGTCACTACATGGCCTTATAAACTGTCCCTCTCCAGCTTTCCACACTATCTCTTCTAGAAGAGATATGCCAGTATGGTCCAGAAATGTGCCTGTATGGTTGAGCCACAGGTGAGATGGAGCATTCAGTGCATAGCCATGAAATCTGTCATGATCAGCAAACCATCTTCAGGACCAGTTTGCCCTGGTGTTTGCCACCTCCTGAGCTGTGCTGACCAGCACAGACACCAACGAACACGCTGGGCAGTAATAAGATGTCCTTTCTCCAGTAGCATCATCTTCAATCCTCATCTTCAATCCACAGCGCCTGAGAAATGAACATCAGGCTACCACGCAGAGTAAATAAGATGCTCTGCTATGTATCTCAAGTATGGGATTTATTTTAGGCTACAACAAGGATTTAACCTAAAAATATTTTCCAAAAAGGAGAGAGACGGAGCTGAAAACAACCCAAGTTAATTCCTCAGCGCCTCGCCTGCAGCATCCTCTTTCTTCCAGCAGAACCCAGTGGAATTTGGCAGCGTGGTGGCTGAAGAGCTCTTTCAAATTATGGGGAGAGCAAAATAGCTCCTGTAGTGGTTTGGGTTTTTTTTTCCCCTTGCTTGTTTTAGCTGTTTCCCTCTTTCCGGTTGAAGCTGCCTGAAGTGAGACTAATCAGCTGTTCCTCCAGGGAAAACAACAGGCAGTGGGAAATAAAAATAATAAATCATGGGCATTTTACTATAAAGAAACAATATACATCGAGGGAGCGACTTTTACAACGTGATACTGCCATCTTCAACAACAGCAAACTAATAGAATGAGAAGTTAATTCTGGTGGGTTGTTCCTAGCAAATTGTGGCACAAATACTGCCACGTCAACGGGCACATTATCTACTTCAATTTGAAGTTAGATTTTGAGCCACGGGTTTTATCTTTCCTGTTTCCTGAACCTTAATTAAGGAAGCTTTATTTTTCTTACATGGCAGCACTGCAAGTGGTGCAGTTTATTAATACACAGGTGTATTTTGTTATGGTAAATTAGAGATGCTGGTTATATTAATTATAATTTTGGTTTGGTGTGCACCACAGCATAGATGCTATTCAAGGACATGCTTTTTTCATTTGGATTTGAGTGATTTGGTGTTCAAGTATTGGAATAGTTTTCCTCTGCTTTTTATTCAGCTACATCTATTTTAGGTAAGTAAATTTCATGAGGTTTATTTCCATGTCCTAAATGAGAAGGCCATTGTCTCATGCACCATTGTTTTCCTGATCACTTGAGTGGAGGTCCTGTCATTTCCTATGTGTCTGTGGGCTTTGCATCAGTAGAACTTGGCATCTGGATGTCATAGCAGTGTTTGAGAGCAACACAGAGCTGACTAAAGGTGTGAGAAATCTGCAGCCTTGTACAGGGATGTTTGATACGCAGCATCCAATTGTAAAACTGAAAGATCGCTGTAGTGCACGAGTCTGGAAGGGAACATGAAGGCTAAATTCATTGTATCATCACACAATGTACAACACCATCTTTTAGCTTTTGGGAAACCAGGTAAATCCTTCACAGACTGTCCTAAAATAGAAACAGCAATTGGATTCAGTGAAGTTGTCAGCAAGATTTCTCAGAGGAATCTTCAACACATTTCTCCTCTGGGAAAATGTTTCTGTGGAAAGTGTTTCTACAGCAAATTCCAACTTTCCACTGACTATTAAAAATAACTTACAAATATATATACATATTTACATATAGTTGTAGAAGAATTCATGGGGTTCTTTTGTCCAGTCTCCCCAGAACAGCTTAGACTTGAAGAAACAATACCTGAGTGGTCAAATCCAGCTGCAGAAATTCAGAGTGTGACAGAAAATGGGATTTATATTAAAAACTTTGATGTAACATTAACTCCAAGTTTCTCTGTCTCCCTCTCTTCTTGCCTTACTATGATACTGGGGTGCCTCAACCTGGAGGCTTTTTCCCTGGCATGTGAAATCACCCATCACACCGAGGGTTTCACAGCAGGGTGGGTCCAACGCAGGAGTTAACATCACTTCCAGCCTTGGACCTTTACAATGATTATTCTGCTAGCACTCTCCCTGCATGCACACAAGCCTGGAAGTCAAAGAGTAATTGCATGTATGGTGTGTTTCCCTTGCAGACTTTGTCCTACAGAGTTTGTTGGGGCTGAAGCAGCTTCTAATCGCAGAGTGCAAACGCATCATCGTTCTTGATTAGGCTCTTCTGACGGTGGAAGCACATCCAGGCTCCTAATCTGAAGAAACTCAGGTAAGTTAAAGTGATGAAGGATTGTTAATGTATTTAAATGAAATGCAAGATGCATTTCCTTACTGGGGAGAAGAATCAAGCAACTTCCTTTTGATAGTGTCATGAACGCTGGTTTAAGTTCCTTTTCCAGCCGCTACCTTTTAATTACCAACAGTTCAAAACAGTTTTCACATCAAAAAATCCCTCCAGGATTGTTCTTGACTCTCATAAAATGGGACACAATGTTGTGCTTTTACTGCTGCGGTTTTAACGTTCAACTCTTTTAATCATCTGATTATTAACCTTGACATGAAAAGTGACAGAGGCCTTTAATGGTTTAATAACTCAGAGGAGTCCTGGATTTTGAAAGAAGTTTGTAAGAGTGGCTTAGAATTGATGTGTGTTACCTTCAGAGGAATACACGCCGTATCCTTGAAGGCTGAGGAAAAGCAGCTTAAACAGAAGGATTCTCTGTAGAAATTAAATTTTGTGCAGGATTGTTTATGTTATCACATCCCCAGGTGTGTTGCTTTTTACAGCTGATATGTTCCAACGTGATACTGAATTATTTTGGCATCCCATGCTGTCAGGGCAAAGCTCTGCTATTAGAAGAAGTGCATATACACACTGATGTGCATGCATGTGTGTGCACTCAAAGCTCTAAGCAAGGATGGCAGGACATCTTTCTGGGTATGCATTTACATGCAGCTAAATTAAGAAGTGTCTGGATTTCTTTATTGAGGATGTTAATGCTTTTGGTCCCTTGGCACAGGCAGCAGCACTTCATTTTATGTGTCTTTCTCTTTGCTTTGTGGCACAACTGGTTTTGTGCTGCTGACCAAGTACAAACACTCCACGCAGCTTCTTCCCTTTGGCATTTCCATCAGTGAAGTGCTGCCCTTGCATGCTTGGTGGTCCAGCTGCTGCTTACACTGAAGTCATGATGTTCAGCCTAGTTTGTGTCTTATAGGTCGCACAAGTTCTTCACAATACAGTTTTCTGGGCTGTTTTTTTATTACCTTTATGCTGGTCATATTGTTCTTTCCAGCCTTGTGTTTAAGTTCTTTTTATATCTCACCTTTCAAGGCTCCTTCTGGTGTTAAGCCAGTTGATGGTTATAGTGTTTGAATAATAAATGTAATTTGTCAGTTCAAATAAAAAACTCCATCTCAATTTTTTTTCCTGTGTTACTGTTCCTTTTCTTGTAAATCCTGTCTACTTGCTCAGCCTGATGATCTTGATCTTTATAACATTGTCAACAAATGGAATGGCTGAACATCCTCTCACCATGGCATGCTCCTGCTCCAAAGAGAGCTGTGCTCTGCATGCTTCTGCTTCCCAACTCGGCTTCACTTGTTGCAGTGTGCTCCCAGTCTTCCAAAGTTTCAGTGCCATTGCCAGCACTACCAGAAGTTGTTCTGCTTGGGGGTTGGACTCAATGATCTCTTGAGATCCCTTCCAACTCCTACAATCCTGTGCTTCTGTGGTTCTCTTGCTCTTCTGTGATTCTCTTGCTCCTCTTCTTCGCTTGAAGATCACAGTAGTAATGACAGCACTGATGTTTGGTTCACTTTTTGACATACTAGTATGGACCTATTTTCTTTTTCACTGACATCCTAACATCTTTCACCTTTGTTTGCTAAATGCTTCTGTTCCCTTTTGAAAGGTACTGGTTTCATTCAATTTGTGTTTTCTTTCTCAACATTTAAACATGAATGTTTTCTTGTATAAATGTGTTTTTATACACAGGGAACTTCTTGGTGTGATGCTGAAGTCCAAGAACAGCCCAGCAAAGCTGTGCAAGGGCAAAGAATTCAGCCCTTTGAGGGAGAACCTTGTGAATCTGCAGAGATATGGATAAAATTGTAACGAGGTGCTCAGTTTACAGGCTGTCCTTTCAGAAGACCCAGGAAGAGGTAAGCTGTTGCTGTAGTGATGAGCTGGGGCTCACCCTCCAACTTCATGGCTTTGTCTCCTCGCAGAATCTGAGTTTCTCCATGAAACCCTGAACTATTTAATTTTCATCTCTGTCTTTTATGTGTCCTCTCATCATACACATCCTATATGTTATACATCCTCTCTATTTTGGAGGCTCACTGCCATGGTTGGCATCAGTCATCCACACACAGAGGACAGTGTTTTGCAGCATGACTGGTACCTGGACAGGGACACTCTAAAGCTTCCCTCCATCACTGCACATATCGCTTCAGCTATATATTTGCATTGGAATAATAAGAAAGAATAAGTTGGTGGAGAGATTATTCTCCTCTGTTGTCATTTCACTCTGTTTTATCCCAGCTAAGGGAGAAGAATTGTCAGTTTACTGCTTGGAAGTGGCCACACAACGCTGTGTGGGATGGGGAGGGCTGATAGAAAAAGCTGAGGTAGGTGATGGAGATTTGAGAGACCCAGGAGCCTGAGGACAGTAGTGTTTATTTTCCAGCCCTAAGAAAAGACAAATATATTACCTTATGGGTTGTAAGGGTTGATTAATGCCAGTACTCCACTTCCCCTTTCCGAAGTGTGCAGGAAAAGAGCCCGTGGAAGTCAATGGATGTTTTGCCACTGCCTTCCACGATTGGGTTCCAGATAAATGGTGATTCATGGAGCCACTTACATGGTAAATGTGAAAAATGAAAATGACCTATCCATTAACTTAATCATCATTCCATCCCTTCTCTAAGGCAAATAAAGTGCTAGATGGAGGCAGATGTTGTTGTAATTGAGGTCTTTTTTCTTATTTGAAGGAACCAATTTCTAAAGGTCATTGATGGAACTTGATGGAAATAAGCCTTTAAAGTGTGAATATTGATGACTCAGAAAGCGAGTCTTCCAGAGGAAGACTGTGCAAAAAACCATAACTATTTAAAAAAAAAAGATGGGTCAGATTCTTCTCTCACTCAGGGCACTATAAATCCAAAGTCATCTAAAGAAATCATTGACTTCAGTGTAAATGAGGGCACAGCCTTCCTCACTGGAACGAGCTTAAGATTTTTATCCTCACAGAGGAGAATGGAACAAAACAACATTTACTATGATTTTGCCACAGCCCTGATGGGAGTGGAGAGAAAAGATCAGGACTGTCGGACGTCCATAAGGTCTTTTTTTCACCTTCTTGTCTCTGACGCCTTCTCGTAACCCCCCTGCATTGTGCCTGGCCAGGACTTGCCCCTCTGTGTAGACTCTCAGCATTTCCCCCATGCTCATGAATACAGGGGCTGCTCTCTGGTAAGGGCATCCCACGAGCAGCCTGCATGGGGACAAAAGGGAGCTCTGCAACTCTTAATTAATTCCCTTCTATATTAGCAACATCAATATTTAGTCCTTATAGTCCTAGAAAGCAAGCTAAATAAATGGTCGAAGCATTGATACACTCACAATTGTACAGACAGGAGAGGATCTAACACTTTGTTTCAATTAGTTTTTAATTCCTGGGTTGTCCTCTGACTGGGTTTGCTTAAGTCCTTTAATTCTCAATCTTATGACGTGGCACCCACAATCTTATATTTGTCTTGAGGAATGCCTCTACCTTCTCTGTGCATCACTCGGGAAGTAGGTATTGCTGTCTGGATGTAGACACTAGTCAGAGGTGAGCTGTTGTTTTAATTCTGGGGAAAAATGATATTTACATATAAATTTTATGCTTTAAATGTACTGAAAACTACATCCTGAATTAGCTGTGCTGTTTGTTATCCAGATAATATTTTTACATAAGAGCACTCCACTGAAATAACAGTAATCTGTAGTTCCAGGCATATTTATGGTAGGATTCTATTGATTCTGTCCTGCATTTATAATATAACAATATATTTTATTTGCACATTATCCTTAATTATTTACATAGATCGCATCTAGATTTATACACATTGAAATAAAATCCTTAGCAAAAACCCTACAGATTTTTATAGAGGGAATGTTCATGGCTACTAGGAACTTGTGAAGGATGTCATTTGTAATGCTTTTCTGACACAACCTTAGCTGTCATAGCACAAACAGCCTTACTAAAATTCATCTCCTCTGGACAGCTGGTATGGTGTGATACCTAACAGATAAAAGAAATCAAGGAGAAGAACCAGGATAGCCTAGAATACAGGAGCGAGATAAAAAAGCATCACAAGGAATAGTCTCTCTCTTAGCCAGGGAAAAAAAAAAAGAGGAGGTCAAATAAGTTCATCCTTCTGAGAACAACGTGGAGCTCAAATAACGTAGCTCCTCTCCAGGCAAAAAGAAGATAAATTTACCAGCATCCAAGGAAAAAATATGGATCGATGAGGAGAATTATGCTGCGTGATAGGTAACTGTAGTACCACGGGGATGGAGAGCACAGCAATAGAGATGTTCTGAGTAGGAAAATCAGGGAGAAGCTGGCAGGAGAAGGGATTGCCACCGAAAGGAGGAGTGACAGCTGGGAGGATGCTAACTGCTGTTTGGCATGCTTGAGAAATGCAGAGACAAAATTAACTAGGCAGAGAGACATAGACAAAAGAACAAGATTGCTAAGGGAAACAAGTATGGCAGGGAGGAAAGAGATCGCCCAGCAAGCAAAATACATGCAGATGAAGTTCAAAATACATATACCTTACAGAGCAGATTGCTCCACAGGTCAGACTTAAGGCAGTAAAATCTAGAATTAGCTTTAAACCATTTATGGAAACTCCTTGAAGTCGAGCATAGGTAGTTGTTGTTTTCAATAATATTTACTATGGGACACTGTAGTAAAACTGTGGTTTGATTCTTGGAGGGGCCATATTCTGCTAGTCTTTCAAATAGTTGTAATAAACAATGCCAAGCCTGTATATAATGCAGCAGTAGGTAGCAAAGGCCAGGTTTTTTATTAGCTCTCCCCCAGCTACCGTAGTATCAGCACAGCACACAACTACTGATTCCATGCATGTTACTATCATGCAAGAACCTACGCAATGCCAGAGTAATCCTTGAGTTTAGGGGTTTTTTGCAAGGTAAACTTTAGGTAAACCTGAAGAAAGGTTTCCAGATAACAACAGCTTTGCAGAAATTCACTCTCCATAAACATAAATGCCATTTCAGATATAAACAGCCTTTTCTAGTGAGAGAAAAGAATAAATATTGTTTACAGAGTTTACAAAACAAAGCTCTTAGGGAAGAGTCTTACACCTTTGTAACTGCCTGCAGGCAGGAAGGAAGGTGGCCTTTTAGTAGTATGTACTGAATAGGTACAATTTTTCCCCCTCTGTCCTATAAAAGCCAGATTTTGAAAAGCATGTAGTGCCTTGCAGTAACTTTAATCACTTCTGAATAATTGGCTGTCAGTAAACATTAAGGCACATTAACACAATCGGCTGGACTAACTCGCTGGGGTGAGATTCTCAGGCCAGGCAAGGTGGGCAGGGCAGTATTTCCAGAAGGATTTGAGGTCTCTCTCTTGCTTTTATTTCTTTTCTCTGGAATAATCCCTGAAATCTTTCCCCATAGTTTTGAAAAATCTGTTCAGTCAAGTTTTCCCAAAGGTACATAGAGGATCATTTCGTGCTGCCTATAACTTCCTATTTTCTCAGTTGGGTGCTAGCTGTTGCTATAAAAGGAGGATGTTTATTTGGCTACGCCAAAGGTTTTCTTGGGTACCATTTTCAGAATGAATACCTTCTGATAAAACTAAGCCAACTTCTGCAGAAGGGGTCATAAATATACCCCCTATATTACATTGGCCAAATTTTCACACAAAATCCAATCAAAGAGCACTCTCAAAATCCCTGCACTTGTATTTTGATTACGAGAAGTGATTTTTACAAGCAGAAATTCTTCTGTTTTGTAGATGGTGATGTATATTTCAAGCTTTCCTGGAGTCTGACAAATGTGAGATAGTGAAAATGGAACAGAAATTAGACTCAAGGATAGTTTTATCAGAATTATAATTTTTGTCTGGTCAATGTTAAAGACTTGGCATTGCTTCAAGAAAAAAAAAAGTAATAGTTGATCCAATCCTTCTGACCAAATGAGATCCCTTTTTAAGCATGATTTTGGTATATAATCACCTAAATTTGAATTGGATTCACTTACCATACTGCTAGCACAACAGTTAGACAAGCAAGGAGCAGCAGCTGATAAACACTAGTTCATTTAGTACATTTATAATACTATTTTTCAGACACCTATAAATGTTGTCAATATGGTTTTGCCACAATTCTGAGTATTTCTGTTCAAATTCAGACTCCACAGCCCATACGTATGACTTGGATAGAAGTGCCTGTGTTATTACTCAAGTGATATCTGCAGTTTGAACAGACTTTGTATCCCTACAGCCTAGGAAGCATGACTTGTCTTGGCTCTTGTTATGGAGCTTTATTGCTGGACTTTGTCCACTGATGTATTTACGTAAATGCAAATAGAAAAATGTAGAAGCTTAACTTTCTATTCAACCCTCATGATTCACTCTGTGTGTTCAAAAATTCAGAGGGTTGTCCATTACATCTTCAACTCTTCCAAATTTCCCTGCCTGTCCTTCACACCTACACCATCTGTTTGTCATTTCTTGGTGCGCCCTGTACCTCTGTCACAAACGAACCATCTGCTCAGAGCCTTTAAACTTCTATTTACAATACATAGTCTTTTATCTATTTTACAACTCTTTGCATATGTCAAAATTTTAATTACATAGTCACATATTAGGATGTCATCGGCTCAGGGGGCTTTTTCTAACAACAATGTCTGTGATGGGCTGGAAGGCATTTAAAATGTGTTTTATGGCTCGCTGCTATATGGTATTTATGAAGAGTGCAACAAATTTTGAAGTGAAGAAGCAGATGATGCATGAAGTCAATAATTGTTCCAAGACACCTCCAAGTGATTGATGTCTACATAATTTCATAAATGCTATTGCTTTAGTAAAATACAATAACAATATTAATTTATATGAAAATTCACTTTGGCTAACAGCTAATGCATTTAAATTTCATATAATCTAATTCAGCCCTGTCTCCTGTGAGTTGGAGAAAAAAAGGAGGTTTCTTTCTAGAAAAGTACTTGATACCTCAGACCTTATAATATGTAAGGAGGTTTGAATTATTTTTGTAAGTGCTACAAATACGATGAAGATATCCATCTCCCAAAGAAGGAGGGCAGAACCCACCTTGCTAAACAAACAACAGGTAAGAAAATGAAAAAGGACCAGCTATGTTGCAAGATGTGTCCATACCTACATGACACATGCACAGGTAGAGAGCATTTCCTCACTCACTCAGATGGAATTTAATCCATAGATGAGAGACACTTTGCATGGAAACTGCTAAGGAGTATTTCTTGTTCTTTAGCTGGTACCATTTTAGGACAGCATCTATTTTGCACAGTGATCAAGACTGGAGAGAGTTTCAATATGATGAGGTGTTACAGGAGAAAGAAGCAGCAGGTCTCTTGCCACCTGGTCAGCAAAACACAACAAAGAGGAATCACTAGACATTAGCAGAATAAGGTTCCCTTTTTGCTGGAGTTTCATGGCTTTGCCTGCAGCTGCCTCTCCTGCCGCTAAAGGTGTGAGGGTTGGTCAACCCATCTGTGAGAAGGAAGGATATACCAGCATGAAATCTGATGATTCATAGAAAGCACATCAGTAAAGAAGTGGTGTTGTCTTTGGCTTTGAGAAGAAAAACAATCTTGAGGGAGACATAAACAGGTTCAGTGCTACCAGAGGAAGGTTTCCTACAGAAACACAGGGGTGAGGAGTCTGGTTGCACCAGGACTTATCTGGAATGGAAAAGGTGACTTGGAAATTCCCCTGGTTCACTTGTGATGTCTGCAATTAGCTTTTCCCAGAACTAGGACATGTTAGAGACCTGTGCTTCCCCACCTGCTTTCAGGGAGGACTAAGAGCTACGCAGAAGTCCTATGGAGTAGATCCCAATCAAAACATCATTAAGTACAGAAACACTTGCCAGTATCTAAATGAAAAACCTTTCAAATGGCTTAATTTACTGTAAGTACAATTCTAGGAAACCGTCACTGCAATTCAGCTGCTTTAGGGCAACTCCATCTCCAGCCGAGCACAGAATCACTCCAAACCACTTGACAGTAAATTGATCCGTGAATGCGTTGCAGGTGGCTCTCCATGGTAGACATGGATACATGAGGGTCTGAAGACCAACAGAAACTGACTGGTGAAAGGCAGGATTGCAGAGACAGCTTTCCCACAAGGGCCACAACACCAGAAGTTAAGCCATTTCCCCAATAAATCAGAGCTTAAATAATCCCATCCTTAGGGCTCCATGGCTGATAGCTGGACTGACGCGTGCAGCTCTAATGAAGCACCATGGACCATTTTTTGTTCATCATTTGCTTTGGGATGGCTGGGAGATGAGATCCTAGAGAGAGTCAACAACACAATTAAATCCCATCAGAAAAAAAATAAATAAATGCATCTTTTCCTTTTCATTTCCATTTTGTTCCATTGGCACTTTGTTATGCTCCAAGATGTTCTGTGCTACCATGCATGGTATTTCTGAGAGCTGGGGTAGTTTTGCTGCAAGGTAGTGAGATAAATCAAGTGTTTTGATACTTCTTTACCTCCATCTAGTCCTGCACGCAGAGCAATGTATTTCCTTTTGTGAAATTTTATTAGCTTGACTAGTGTGAGCAGCTGTCCTAAGTCTAAAATTACACAGAGTATTGGAGAAATTCCAAGAAAAGCTGGTTCAGGCATGCAAATGGAGGAGACAATCCCACCTTTTTTTGTGCAATTGATTAAGGTAAAAAGCTAAAGCCTGGACCAACTTGAAAGGAGCCCCTTCCCTCTTAATTAACCTTCTTTTTTAATAATGTAGCTTTTGAAATCACTGTTGTAATGCTGATAGAAATGTTAGTATCTCCATCTAATGCTGTTGTGTATATACCTGCAGTGATTGCTTCTTTACAGGAATTAAGGAATCCAAGTTCCTCATAATATTTTTCAAAAATTCTTAAAAAGATTGCCCATCATAATCCCTCAATTTACCAACTGATTTTCTGTTACCTAAGTAGGGCTGCACCAATGAATAACAGATTTAAGTCCTCTTCAGGCATTGTGATTCCTCTTCTCCACCTATTCTAACAGCGGGGATTATACTCATAATGCAGATCGATACCACCTGATTTAATACCCTATTTTCAGTTGCTTTCAAGTCCTCAAATTTAATCGTGCAACCTGAATGATGAGCTACATTTTTTGGAGGAGAAATTTCAATGTTTTAAAAATGGCATTAATTTCAGAAACAGGTTTAAGGGAAAAGACATGACATGCTTTACATGAAAGTTCTTATAAATCTTCATCTGAAATGCTTTAATGTTTCTAAGGTTTAAATGAGTGACTTGGTACACCTTTTCTGCTCTTTGTAAGTGGATAAAAAAAAAGAGCAGAAGACAAAATTAATTTCTGTCAATATGGAATTGTTTAAGTTACGGATCCAAATAGAGGAAACTCATTATATAATAACTCTTCCTGTGGTGTCAACATCAGTTATCTTGGTGCTTTTTGTACTGTTTCTATGCTGGCTAAACAAGAGTTTAGACTCAATTGATCTATATTTTCTCCCCAAAGATGACACAAAAATATGATCTTCTGTGATATATCTGTTCTTTTTTTTACCGTGTATATGCAATGAATTCATACATATTTTATGAAAACTGTTCACAAAAAGCTCCTGCAATCCTATAAAATGCCTGTTTGTTGTGTTTTTTTGAGATGCAGGAAGACTGATATTTGGAAAAAAATGATGGACTTCAAAAATAACTTCGGAATCTGTGACCTGCTTTGCTAATGCATGTTGCTGAGAAAGCAAGAGGGAAGAATAGGTGGAGGCACCTTCAGGAGGTCCTGAAGCTTCATCACACCAACCATGACCTCTTAGACATGCACTTGTGTTACTGGAGCTCTCTACCAACATGCCTGGTGAGTGAATGCATCAATCCCATCTACCTAAAGCAAAGAAATGTTTATCTCTAGCTTTCTGACTATTCCTACCATAATTTCATCATTTTCCTGCTTTCCAGCGCTCTGTGATCAGAGGGAGGTGCTTGCACCATTTGTTATTAATGTTTTTCCATCCATTCTAGTTGCCATAATAGCTCCATCATCAACAGGCTTGAAGCATGAACAATTAGATCATGATTTTCTTTAAGCATGTACCAGGAGGCACGAAAATCCAGCTGTGTGAACAAAGTAAAGAATCATCTTTGAGAGCAAATGCTGTTTGCAATCTTACAATTTGCAGACTAAAAATTAAATGACTATTTTTATCCTCCCTTTTCTGCCAGACACTAACTAAATTTGTCAAAGTAAGCATGTCTAGGATTAAAGTTTTATTGGGGCTTTTTTTTTCTTTTAAGGCAAACTTAAAATATGGCACATAAAGTTTTCATAGCTGTGTTAGACTGCAGAAGATTTCCTGGCCCAGATTCCAGCTCCTGCTGCTTCCAATTTGCCTGCCAAGTGGTTCTGATCCCAATCACGGTGATGGTCTTGGATCCACTGTGGTTACCTGGCTCACAGCTTGGTCAGGGCAACCAAACCTGGGTGCAGAGGGGTTCACAAAGGAAGGAAAAGTGTGGGAGATGGAGCCTGAGTGAAATATCTGTGGGAAAGAATATCACCTAGTAGTGGGCATCACCCATAAGGTGATGGGGATAGTCACCAGCATGGGAGCAGGTCATGGTCGTGAAGGAAAGTTGGTTTATTCAGCAGAAAGGATTCTGATGGGTTATTTTATGCTGCAGTATTGTTTTATTCTGAGGCTTGAGAGATGACTTAAGGCTTTTTTTGTGTTGAATTTCATTAGCTTTGTCTTTCATTTCTGTGAGGTGTCTTCCATCCCTAGTTTAGCATTTACCATATGCAAATCCAGGCTTCTGAGGTGAGAGAAAAAGCTGGAAGATTTTTAGGAACTACTGTATTCACAAGTTCCCATGGCAAACTGCTTTCTGAGGCAGTTATCCACCAGATTCCCACAAACTTCTAATCCCCTTCTCTTGAATTCAGGAGTGTCCCATGGTCTTCAGTTAACTAGACTGAATCAGGCACAGATTTTTAACTGGTTTTCCAAATAGCTCATTGGTCTTCACTACCCGAAATGTTCCTTAGGTTACCTGTAGAGGCTTCAATACCCAGTTTTGTTATGTAAAATTCAATAGCTTTTCTAATATTTTCATTTACTTATAACTACATAGCGAAGGGGTAAAATTTAACAGTAACTTTTTTCCCATGATACAGGAGATGAAGGGAGGAGGTTCTGGAGTCCTATGCATGATGTACTTCACTGAGTACAGCTGAATTCCTGAAAAAACTTCCATAAGGTCAGTGACATTAATTGTGTGGGATGTGTAGTCATATCTAAAAAGTCCAAGAGCAACTTTAGCTAAGGGAAAAAAAAAATATTTTATGATGTTGTTTGACAAAGATAGGAGTGAGTAATCTGAATACAAGCCAGAGAGATACACCAATTCACAGCATCTGCTAAGACGTCAGCTCCACCTACAGAGAAGGCTGTAGTATAGCTCTTACCCGAGCCTATTGAGCAGACATCCAAAACATCAGCACTTGGCAGTAGTTGCTCCAGTTTGGAAAGATTACATACCTACAAAGAGGTCCAAACAAGAAGCAGATTAAAGAGGACTGCAGGGGCTTACTGAGTTCTGTGTGACTTCTTTTAGATGAATTTTTAACAACGGGAGTAAATAACTACTAGAAGGAAGATTATTATGTAAAGCATGAAAACAGAATTTAGATGTCTTCTTCCTGAAGCCAGCAGGATTTTTCATATTTCTGTTGCTAATTGAAAATAGGATAAAATAAAACACAGTCTGCCCAGCAGCATCTCAAGCCTTCAAATAACAGTCTCACGAGTTCTGAGTGTAGTCTGTGCATCCAGCTATGCTGAGCAGGGGAAGGAGTTTCCCATAAAATGATCCCCAATCTCAATTAAAAAATCTGCATTTCCCTCTTAGCTTATCTGAAACTGAAGAAGGCAGCTCGCTCTTGCAGTCAAAACATGTCAGCTGCATATTCGCACACAGAAAGCAGTAGAGGCTCTAAAGCCTATCTTAGAGCGTGTTTGATTTCCTGGCTGCCTTATTTGTTTACAACAATGCTCTTAAAATTGTCTCTACCATCTGTGTGGTTTCTAGTTGTTTGAATGAGAATGAGATATCAAAATGCCATCCAGATGTCTAGATGCATATCTGCATTAACATATTATGCAAATTGTCACAAGGATGGGGTTGGGTGGTGGGTTTTTTTTCTTCTTCTTAAGCAAAACAATATTTTTAGATGGAATGGAAAGAAGTATATCTGTGATGGATGACAAGCAAAAAATATTCAGCTGAACTTTTCAATCACTTTTTATGAAAGGGTTAGGTACAAAACGTCCTTAGTTGTTTTTACTGTAAATCTATAGAAGGACAATTGGATGAAAACATAATCTTAAAAAAGAAAAAAAAGCACAAAAAGCAACAAAGTACCACTAAGCCTCAAGATCTCATAAAATGAATTCAACAAAGTGAAATATAAAAGTTGCCTATGTGTATTTATCTCATGAGAACAGGACTTCAGGAACAATAATAACAAATATCTCTTGGCTACCGAGCATCTAATTTAAAGAAGTCTTTGGCTCTCACTCTGCAGATGTTTACACTTGGAGATAAGTCCACAGAATCAACAGTGCAAGATCAAATCTGTGTCTTCATTGCCATAAAAAAATAAGAACTGGGATCAGAAAATTAAGATAAATATCTTTAACTGTGGTTGAATTGTTCCAGGACCTTGATCCTTACGACTAAAGGTAAACATGATGTCTCCTAGATTTCTCCCTAAAGTTTGGTAGTTTAAAAACATAATTAAAAATAGAAAGTTGCTACAAAACCCTTGAAATTTATTTTTGGA
Source organism: Gallinula chloropus (assembly GCF_964237585.1). NCBI lineage: Eukaryota > Metazoa > Chordata > Aves > Gruiformes > Rallidae > Gallinula > Gallinula chloropus. The sequence goes on from NC_140097.1 coordinate 3,205,346, forward strand.
TCACTGGTGGTATTGCAAGCTAAGGGTGGAAGATGGCCCCATCTGGTGGGTTCCACAGGAGGCTGGGTACCGATGCAGGGTGGGAGTTGTCAATAGGGAAAGAAGAGATTCTATCAATCAACAGGCAAATTGTCATGGCTTGTAAAATTGGAAAGAAAATTTAAATTGGAACAACTGGAAAATCATTTGATCTCCTCTGTCATGTGGAATTTCATTCAACTACCGTGTGTCGAAGAATTCTGAGTCCTATTTGGGTGAAAAGGTGTGCACAAGCACACCTATAATTTGATTTACCTTTGTAGTTCCATCAGCAATACAGGGAGGAGAAGTTTCTGGTTTGTGCCTGGTGATAGATACTAATTTCTCCTCACAACTTTTAGTTTTCAGATTTGTGAACCGAGGGTTATGTTTTCCTTAAAAATGTGTTGGATATAGAGCTGCTTCTCACTTCAATCGATCATTATTGAAATCAGTCTGTGTGCAGCAACACCACTTTCATGGGAACTGGGGTAATACTTTTCCAAGAGAAATAAACCAACAGTAATCCTCTCTGAATACGGCTCCTGACAGTCATGGTTCAGAACCTGTCCAGATGACCTATTCAGCCTGAAAACAATATGAATTAAATGCATACTGCTTCAATCAAAGCACTCAGACCTGAATGTTTACAGTTTCCTTCTGAGTTTTCCACGCGTTTCAGTTCACAATTTTACACAGTCAGCAGCATCGATAGCAAAACCTCCTTCTTTGGAATGGAAATGGGGAGTTGTAGGTTTGTGATAATCCTGTTAAAATCCATTATTTACAGCTATGTTTGTTTCCAAAACCCTCTTGTTCTTACAAAGTATGTTTTTGTGCCCCTGTGGTGGGTAAAATACAAGAATGGGCACTAGGAAGTCCTCCATCTGCCCCCAGACTAGACAAATCGTACTTCTGCTCTGTCTGTCACTGCCTTTCCCTGCTCTGTTCTTGCAGGCTATGATATTAGAGACATCTTACAAAGTATTTCTGTTCTATTTGTTGCAGTGTTTTACTATCCAACCTATCAGAATCTCTTTTTTCATATGCAAATGTATCACTCTATCATCTCTGTGGAGCACAGATTATTTCCTGGGCTGTCATCTCCAGGGTTGGGGCACTAGAATAAACTAAGGTACAAATTTTATTCCCACTGAGTTTATTTTGTAGGGTTTTGGGGACAAAACCCCCCTGACAATCAGATCATCCAGTCTTCCAAGAATCACTCATAATTCACAATGTCTCAGTAGGACCTGTTGTCTCTGGCCTGTCATCAGCTTAAAATACTCTTAAGTCTGTGGTTCTGGTAGATCCTTTAATTTATATTAATAATCTCATTGCATTACTCGTCACAACAGAGAAGTTAATGCAGTTCTAACTCCAATGCTTACCATTTCCAATATACGCTTTATAAGCAATATGTTGGCAGACCGTGCAGAACTTCAGAAGAACTCATGGGAGCCTGGGAAAACTTTTGGGGTTGATGTATTTTGACTTAATTTAACTCAAGGGCATACGGTACATTAGCTAGAACAGGGCCTGAGTGCAGAAAGACATTTGAAAAGCAGTAGTAGTTCAACTACAATCACCATGAAAAGAGTGTTTGAAAAAGATATGGTGTTTGGAACAAAGAAAACGAGGAAATACATTTTACAAGTGGATTCCTGAAGAGGCTGTAGCCATCATGGAGGAATTGTTGCAAATGCTGGGGAACTGAAGTATGATTGCAAAGGCATCAGTGGTGATTTCATGCTGGGGGTGATCAGGTGAAGGAGTAAAAGAAAAACCAGGGAGGCTTTTCCCAGATGTGTCTGAAGTAAGTTGCTGTGCTGTGGTCTACTCAAAAGCCATCAATTTTGCCAGTTGAAATGGTTTGTAGTGAAAGAAACACGGAGACCATAGATAAGCTTTTTGGCTTCAGATATTTTAATTAAGGCTAACTTTAAGCAGGATGTTAGGACAGAAATAAAAATGGAGTCATATAAAGCAGGGATAAGCGAAGAAGGGTTTTTACAAAGTCACCCACTCCATCATTTTTATCTCAAGATAGCATAAACCAGACTTAAATCATGTCTGACAGGTGTCTGCTTAACCTGTCCTTCCACTGATGGAAATTCCAGGCTTCTACATTATTTATTCCACTGCCTATCTAGCTTTTCAGCTGGATGTTGGGGTTTATTTTGGTGTTTTTCTCACGTGTTTAACCTAAATTTCCCTTGTAATCCAGTCACAGAAATTATCCTATCCACTCCCTGATGGTGAGGAGAGCACTTCTCAGCCTTCCTCCATATAGAGGACAGAGCTAGAGCTGACACCATGTAGGTTAGAACAACCTTTCACTTATGTGAAGGCATTTCACCACCCTTACTGTCCTTCTCCAGACTAACCAAGCCTTTCCTCAGGCTTAGTTCCCTTTAGGTAATCCATATCTTTGTAGAAATACTGGATCCAAAACAGGCCAGAGCACTGCAGCTGTAGTCTTAAAGGTGAGTAGCCTTGAAGAATTACTTTGCATTTAAAAAATATCATTCCTATTTATTTATTCTGATTTGCTGTCTCCTTTGCTTTGTTAATGACACTCCTACTCACTCCCACCGCAGCCCCTCTCCTGCAGACATCTACCGATTGCTCCCTATCCACCACACTGGTACCTTATCACCCAAAGGCATTAGGTTAGCTTGATATGATTTGTTCTCAAAACATCCGTGCTGGTTCTTTTCTTATCATCTTTTATCTTCTGAGTGCTTAAATAGATTTTCTGACTATTTATTCTGGTTCCTTTCTGGGCATAGAGCAGAGAATGATTGGCCTGTAATTCCTCAACATTTTTTTAAACATATTACCTTATTATTGTTCTTTGTATTTGTCTGATACCTGTGGCATATAATCTTCACAAAGAGAGTGTCTATTATGTGTATACTGAGGGCTTAATCCATGAAGGAAGGCAGGAGAAAGGATTGTATTTCAGCTGCTGCTGCAGCTACTCCTGAGCCAGGATGACAGTCCCAGTGATCTGTGGATCAGTGATATCACAAAAAATTGATCTTTAATACATAGGCTGAGAGTTTGAGTATCCCATAGCAGACAGTAAAAATGTATGCACTCTGTTATATGCATGTTATATCCGTTATAGAAGAATATATGCACAGTCCCATCCTAGAAGGGGTAAAGATATATTTTATATCTTTGAGTTTGTTGCTTTTTTTTTTTGCTCTAAACCCACCAGAGACTTCTAATGATAATTCTCAAATGTCAGTCTCTGGGCCCAAGAGAGTGAAAAGAAGGAATCCTATAGTTTAGTTCCTTTAGTCATTATAACAGGCATCCTAGCCTGGCTGAAAAAAATACTGCTGTTTTGAGGATTGCTAACTATTCAGAGAATAAATCTGTTTGTGGATTATTAACTGCAAAGTAAAAGCCTATTTGCAATGAATGAACAATAGCTGCTCATTGTATTGCTGTGTTTGGAGTGTCTGCAGCCAGATACAAACAGTTGTAAACAATCCATCCATCCAGCTTCATGTAGAGTTCCGGAGAGTTATGAACTAATGCCAAGAGGATAATAAATAGACTGCCAGATTTTTTGTAAAATTGAGTTTTTGCTTGGTACAAAGGGAGTTTTAGTAACACTTCTTAAAGCATCAGGGTTTTGTCTTCTGAACTTTGCTAGCTGTGGAACATTGAGCTCACGTTGGTGAGGCCCTCCAAATGCCAATACAGGCCCTCGCTGACGGTGTACTGAAAGAGGGGTCCTGGGTCACTCACACCCCAGTTGTGTGCACCCTAAACTTTAATGAAGAAGCTGGAAGGCAAAGCTATTGTGATGCCACCTTAGAAAAAGCAACGACAGTAAAAACTTGCTTAAATCCTCATGAATTGTGTGATCTGCATGGGCGGCCGCTCAGCCTTATTTACAGTGTGGTATTGGCCCTTATTTGCTATGTAATATTATTCCTCAAGCTCAGATTAAATGTAAGGTCTCTCAGCCTCTGTTATTCAGGTGCAGCAGAGGATTAATGTGCATTTCCTACGCGTGGCTGGAAGCAGAATGAATCTCTGCTGCTGCTCTGCACCCTGACAAACATTCGTGATCCCAAAGGCCAGACCTACTCCTTTCCAAGCACTCACATGAAGTTTTAATTCATGCTGTCACAAGCCCAAAGTCTGGATGCCTGATATGATATGCTGCAGGCTTTAGCCGTTGCTCTCACACACGGTGGGCAGCCTGGATTTCACGTGTATAGGTAGTGGCTCTATTCTCACATGTTTTCACTACCAAGAGTGTTTCTCTGTGAACTATTGTGACACTTTGAAGAATGGCTAATTATGCACATTTAGAGGTCTCTTTCAAGGCCTTACCCAAAACATATTGATCTTCCATTGACTCTCATTGCCCTTAATATACTGATGGGCAGTCAGGCTCCTTCTGCCTTATTTGATCTCTGCTGCTTACCAGAAATGCAATTTCTTTTCCAGCAGAGATCTGGACACACTTTTCATTTTGTATCTTCCTGTGTTATACCTCAGTAGCTGTTTTCCCTGCTGTTTGAACCTTCTGCACAGAGACCTTCAAGGGAAATAACAGAATTGCATCAAGGGAAATAAAAGATTTGATATAATCCTGAGACACGTTTTAGTTAAACATAGGCAATTTGTCTTAGAGCAGTTCGATATCTGGAAATAAATATATGGCCTTTGTATACCTGGGAAGATATCGCCTAGCCCAGAAAGCTATGAATCTGTTAATTAAACCAGTGGTAGCAATAATTTTACTGGCATATTAAGAAATAATTAGTTTTTATTTGAGCCTGAGTCCTTCACAATGACTTTCCTAGAGCGCTGGATGAGTGCACTTCAGTTGCACAAAATATTCTAGCACTGATTTTAGCTATAAATATTTTGTTTGGAGGTATTTGGTTATTTCTTAAATGCTTCTCAAACACTCTATGGAGGGGTGGTGTTAGACTCTTATCAATCGATAGCATTACCTGTTTGTAACTGTTATGTGCAGATAAAGTATCTGCTAATTTGCTTTCAAGCACCCCTACCTTTTCAAAAGAAATACTTTGAAATCTATTCAGGAACATTTCACAGAGAAAAAGTGATGAAATTAGGTTAATACATAATTTATGATGAGTGATTTGCTCAGCCCTATGCAAAGTAGAGGAACACTTCAAACCAGTTAAGTCAAACCTCTATGAAAGGATGTGAAAGCCTATTGTTTTCCTCGTTTCCCCTAGTTTCATGACAGACTGCCCTAATTACCTATTAGGCCTTAACTTTGCAAGTGAGTATTATGGGGCAGCTGGCAATAAAGATGGGAAACATCTGGGCAGCACAGACAGGAACAGTGGCATCGCTGCCTAAACTTGTCTCCTTTTTCAGCCACGATGTCTGTATCCTTTGCTTGAGGTTTTGCACAGTGTGACTTCTCCCCCCCTCTAATTCCCTTTATATATAGTTCTAACAAAGATACTGCAACTCCAGAAGCAGTTCAGTGCAGGATGGAAAATGAAATCATGTTAATCATGCAGGTACACCTCACTGCATAATTAATAGTACATCCTCCTGCCTGCATGTAGGACTTCAGGACTGATTAACCAGCAGCTTTCACTGCTGTCCCACCATATAAGAAAGTATGGCAATAAAAGAGGCTTCAGCTTCGCAGGATCACACAGGCTTAAATTTCATTGATAGTAACCACATGAACAGGAAAATGTGAGCTATGGGGAAAATATCTGAGGGGGGGGGGAAAGTGTAGGAAAACAATTCCTCAAACCTAAAAATAAAATAAAAAATCAGAAGAACAACGTACCAACCAGTGTAACAAATTTCTGAACTGAGGTTGCAAGAGAAAACACTTCAATCCCACAAGAAGCAATTAGAAGATCCTGTGGAAATAGTGCATTAAAAAGATGAGTCTCCAAAGGAACGAACTGCTTTTCCTCATATCTTTTTTTTTTTACTATTATTATTATTGTTCACGTGGAATCCATCTAACCACATATTCTCTCCACAGTGTTTGACTGCTGCCTTCCCCTTTCAGGATGATTATCTGTCCTCTATTGTAAGGAGGTATGAATAAGCAAAAGCTTTCAGGAGTGCTGAAAAGGATGAAGTACTGTTTTATTTCTCTTTGTAGAACACAAACCTGTAGGAGGGAAATTGCAAAATATTTTTCTTCTCTAACATGCACTAGAGAAGTACTTGGTTTATTTACTCATATTCCACCTGAAACTACCCACAGATTCATTTAAATAAATAAGCTTGCACTACATAGTGGGTTTTTACGTAGGGAGCGGGGGGTAAAGGGAGTAATGGAAATTCTCTCTCTTGTGTGGGGTGGATTAATCCATGTTTAGGTTTTTTTTTATTATTATTTTCTTTCCCTTTTTCTCCCCCTGCCCAGTTTTGCTGCTTCCCTTGTAGAGGGGCTTTGAGCTGAGAGAGGTTGGGAACCTTATAATCACATGCACTTAATCCTTGGTTTCAGACCTTTATCACCTTCAAGACCAGCTGGAGTGTGGCTTAAAATGGATCTGCTGTTGTGCTTCAGTCCCAGTCACCTGGAACCTGAAGAGGCCTTCCCACCACCGGATCCATCCCCTGCTACCATGTCCACAGAGACTGCTGCTCTTCCTTGGAGGTAAGGGAATACACATTACAAATCTAGGTTAATAGGTTTTATGATCAATCAACTCCAAGGCACGTACCTGTCCCATTAATAATGCAAATGCAATAGGATTATTGAGTTATGAGTAGCTTATACACAAATATTAACCACTAACACATTCATTAAAGCTGAGTAAAGTATTAATTAGCTTTGCTGCTGCTGGACTGCAGAGAAATAGATAGTTTTACGAAGGCCTGCTCAAATTGATTAGTGTGATCCCATGCTGTGTGCTGTGTTTCCACAACAGAATCGATCTTTTTCCTGGATGAAGACAAACAGCATTGTGAACCACATTGGGTGATGTCTCTGGCTCAGCTTGGCTAGGGAGCTAAGTGATAGAAATATCCTGCTAGAGAGTTTTATACTGTATGGGATCTTATTCTGAAAGTAACCACTTGAAATTTGATGTGAGTCTTTGTAAATCCAAAAGAAAAGTAGAAAAAAGGAGTCTCTATTTTCACTGTGTGCCATAGGGGTATAGGGAGTCCACCAAAGTGGGATTATTCTCCAGTATTGCTAAAATGCTGCTTCCTAAATTGATATTTCTGTTCTGTCAATCTTATTTATCATGAAACTGTCAACTTTGACTTCTCTGACCTGCAGGTAAAAATACCCCACCAGATGGTAACAGTGGCCAATAGCTGCAGCTCACGCTTATTATCAGGCCTTAAAAATGTGGCCCATCTATCATCATCCAATTGAATAGTGGCAAAAAATGTATCCCCATACCCACAAGAAAGGAGCAAAGTGCTGAATAGTGTAGCTTGAACACAAGTTACATAGAAAGGAACTCAGAATGCAAAAGATCCCAGCCGGCACGCACATTTGTTAGGCAGCCATGCACTTATCAAAGATTTTCAGATGTGAATAATCTATTTTAAAGCCAGTTAAATTACAATTGCAGAAGTACAGTCATAAAATATTACTGCCAATCACTTGAAGGAATTATATGTTGTTCAGTAATTATGCAATAATTGAAAAAAAATGTTGTTTTTTCATTTCTTTTTGGGCTAATTTCATCCATCAACACATGGAAAATCATTACCCTAATGTGGTAGACAATGTGGATTTCTGTGCTAGTGAAAGTAAGAATGAACTGGCCTTTACTGCTGGCTGACCATAACATCACTGAAGGCAGTCATTGATGGGGGTATAAATATTGGTACTTCAATATTATGCAGGTTTAATAACAGGAAGCAATTATTTCACATATATTTTAAAGGGTTTGAGACAAGCCTATGAAAGACCCTGAGATTATTTCTAACAGTATCACTAACCTAAATTGACATGGGGTCATTTCACTGCAGGTATCGAGGGATAGAAAAGTTCTTCAAGGTTTGACTCAATTGAGTGCCAGACAGAGATAAATATCCTCAAGGTCTTGAAAGGGTCTTGATCAAGGAAAACTTCCATTTACTCCCATTTTTTTCTCCCAGTTCTAGACATCCCATTCTCCCTGTAATACTACCTCATTTCTTTGACTTCTGAGTGTGCCCTTTGATTTGTAGCATCTCATTGACAGTGAGGGGCAGTTGTTCGTTAACCATTATCTCTTCTAATTCTCTGTGAACTAATTGTAAGGAGCATAAGGAAAAAACTATTTGAATAGTAGAGCACTGAGGGACAAGAGAAGAAAAAGAGCAGGTCAAGATTACATTGGGTCATTGCAATTTACAGCAATATTTCTTTCAAGAGTTGCAGAGGTCTAAAAGTCAATTGTTAAAAAGAAGGCAGAAACAGACCTGCTAATATCAATTCAAAAATCAATAGAAATGTCCAGTTTGATACGAACTTCTATAGCAATTTCTAGGGAAAATACTTACCTTATGACATGACAAGCATCTTTATTGCATAGGTTAAATGAGCCAGTAAAAGGAGAAATATTGGAACATAGCAGTAGAACTGAGAACACACACCAAGCTAAAATAGGAATAAAAAAACCCAAACCACCCTATTCCCCCCCAAAAAAACCCCTAAAAGCCCAACCCACAAACCCCCCTCTATTTTAGCTGATGCTTACAGTCCAAAGCTGATGTTTGAAGAAAAGACCATGCTTGGTAATCAAAAGGCATCATTCCTCTGGCTAATGTTTCCCAGAATTTTGAAAGAAATAGAAATAACCTTATTAAAACTATTGCAGGTTATGAGTTTTACTCATGACTGCGTTAACTTGACTAACCACAGCAGGAGATGCCTTGTAACTTCAGCTGAATGCAAATACAGATCTTCAGGTTTATATACATATCACTCATGGTTAAAATTAATTTTTGATAACAATGAATCAGGGTGGTGAAAAATTCCAAATCCAAATATGTACTTGAACAACGTCCTGTTGTGTCACTGATTTCAGTAACTCAGGATAAAAAGGTAGAAACTGAATGACAGTTCTGGGAAGAAAATTCTTCATGTTTTCCTGCCTTTCAGAATTTAGACCAATAGGTGGATATAACATGAAAAGACAAACAATGATGGAAAAAATAGCTACATTGGTCACACGTAACCAACAAGTAAGATATAGGCATCTTTATAAATCAAACCACTGCTGGAGCACAGACGGATTAACAGGTGGTGAAACAACAGATGACATATACAACACTGATGGCAAAGAAATATGACCATGTTGAGAAGTTTGGACAAGCTTTAATTCAACACAGCTCACTTTTGAAAATTGATGGTTTTTACAATAACTTAGGAACGTTTCTGCCCTACTCACAGTGCCTGCTGGCCCCTGAGACTAGGAACTAATCCAGCACCATTGTTAAGGCAGCAAACAGAAAAGCTGAGCAGTTGCAGATGATCACTTGCATGAATTGGAAATGATTCTTATGACCAATTAGTCTGTGGCTGGAATCGCTACACTTAGTGTAGTTCTGACTACACCGTGGGGTATTTCCACAGCTCTTGATGCACCACCAAGAAGTTAAAATGTTAAAATATTGTAAGACAAAGGATTCATTGGCAGGCAAAGGTTCCCACCACATAGGTGGGGATAGAAGGGAGAGTATTGCTGAATTCCTTACGGATGAGACCAAAAATAAATGTTAGCCTTGGAGTAGATTAAAGGCAAGTAAACAGAGCAGCAGAAATATCAGTCATAATAATGAAGGTGCAAGTAGATGGCTTTTCCAGATTGGTAACCTTCATCAAACAAATACAGGGTGAGATCATTTGAACACAGATTGGAAGAATTATGGAATGAAAAATAAGTTGAGTAAATCAACAAGCATGTCAGGTGATACCTTGCAGTGAAGATGGAGGTTTCTTTTTTAATTTACTGAAAAGGCACATTCTATTCTCACAGGGATGAAGCTATAAGGACCCATTGCCAAGAAATGCTGCTGGATACACTCCTCCACCCCCTCATCCAGCTGGATGGAGATATTGATGAAGAAACTTTTTGTACAAGGTATGGAGTGTGTGTGTGTGCATGCAGAGTTCGATTTTGGGCTAAAATAAGCACCTAATGTGCAACATCAATAAAATCAGAAATGCAAGCAATGGAATAAATGGGACTGAGTGTTAGGGCTGTACCCTTTATATCCTTTTAGCTGGTCGGAGTTCTCTCTATCTTGCTTTAGAAAGCTGCTTGCCTGCTCCCCAGGCTGTTAAAAGGAAGGATTGATTCGAGGCTTTAACCCGTGTAGTTCCAGCTGGGACATTCAGGCAGGGCAGGCAGCACATGAATGTTTTTTTGAAAATAATAATATTCCATCACTGGCAATACCAAGTAATAGAGGAAAGAAGGGTTGTGATTTATACCGCGTCCTGAAGCCATTGGAAAAGGGGGAGATCCACTCAAGCCTCTCCATGTTTCTCCTGGGAACAGCAGTGTGCTCCACTCAGCTCAGGATTGTGCCCCAAGGTGTATTTTGGCCAGGAGAAAATAAAGCAGTCATGTAGGCTGCTGGGTACCTATAGTCTCAGTAATGACAGTAGCGTGGACATACCAGACATGCTCTCAATCTTCCTAGACTTGTGTATCTATATCTACCTCATCTGCCCTGATTTTGCACCCTGGGCAAGTTTTGCAGCCTGTCCTGACTTCCACGCAATTTAAATCTTCTATTTAGATATCACTAGTGTATTTAAAACTATTGTTCATCTGCTGCTTAAACTTTTAGACATCAGAGCCTTCCAAAATATCTGTGCCATCTGTCACAGTCTAAGAATTACCATTCTACTTATCACCAATGAAGGTGCAGAGTCATTTGATATGAGATTTATGCGTAGCACCAGTCACCTGGTCACCCAGGATACAATTGAATTTGCCACTGTGGAATTTTGTATAACTAGGGAGTCAAAGGCTGGGTTAATTGTATGCATAGAGGGCTAAAGGAATATGCTGGAATTGTATGGATAGTTTGAAAGAGTGGGTGTGAACGAGCATATGTGAGACAGGACAAGGATGTGCTTTTACTTGGTGATGGTAAAATGAGGTTTTGGGGAGCAGAGTGTGAGGGAGATAGGTGTTTATTCCAAATAGTGGATTATACTTAAACCAGATTTAGCTAGGTTTTACTTTGGTAAACGAGCAAAAGCACAGTCACAAAACAAGATACAGTGCTCCATGGTGTGTGGCCATGGCAACAGCAGGTTAAAGCACCCACCTTGGAAAAGGGAAAAGAAAAAATCTGCTTTCCACCCCTACTATGCTGAGTTTACAAAGACTAGAGCAACTATAGTGGTTGAATTTATGCATATTGAAAGATTTCAAAAGAAACACGAAGAAGTCATCCCTGATGGTTAACTGGTGGACTAGTTCAGGGAGGACTCTCAGAGGCAGTGTCATCCCTCCTCAAGCAGAACACTGAGTTCAACCTCAGTCTGACACTTCCCAGGTCTTTGATGAAACTAAAGGCTTCTAGGTAGAAAAGACACAAGGGATGTGTGTGTGTGTGTGTCTGTTTTACATGAAGTTCAGACCATGATATCTGCTAGTTTGGGTCCTTTGAGCATCACAGCTGGGGAACACCTGCTCTGACACAGGCTAATCCCCATGGCCAGTGAAGCAGGCAATAACGCCCAGGCTTGGTGACATCTAAGCTGTGCTTCTGAGGACATCTGTTTAAATGTTTGCATCAAAAAATCTCATAGGTACAGAGACTGAACTAAAAGTGGTTTTAGCTCATGGCATTTAAACGACAGAAGTTGCCTTTTTGGTGATGCAAGTAATATATGAAACTGCTGAGAAGTCTGACTAGGATAATAAAGTTATTATCAAAGTCATGTTGCAAGCTATAGATGAATATTTTCCATAATCCATTCATTGTTAATGAAAATACAAGGTAGCAAGGTAAAACAGACCTATTTTATGACTCAGATTTAATGATTTCCTGCTGGGCCCTTTTTAATGCTTAGAACTGACCTTCTGTGAAATACTTTGCTCATCAGCAACTTGCCGTCAGCCTTTCAGTCCTTCTTGCAGAAGGTTACTCTGAAATTTTCACCTTTTCCTTTCAGATGTTTATATTTAAAGATGACCACTGCCAGCACGAACAACTTTTACTTCTCCTTGGACTTCGTAACTCTCTTTGAACATTGGAAGCCCTTGAGGACAGAAGCAAGGTGAGCATTCGGCTGAAATGGAGGTGAGGTGAACGTGCTGATTAAATCTGTGAATGAAATGAGTAGTTTAGTAGAACAGGATGACAGCAAATGAAAATCTTCCTTAAAATATAGTAAAAGCTGTAGGAAATACAAGGTACCTGCTGAGAAATCAGCTTTCTCTTTAGCTGGGGTGTTTAATCTTTTTGACTCTTGCCTAGTTCTTCTGGGGTAGAGAGAATCTGGGTGCAGATTTCACAGTGCTGTCATCGCCACTGAAATGCTGGTATTAATCTAGATTTGTATGCTGTGGGACTGTTGGCAATAAGGACAGTTAACATTCCGATATCACTTTCCCTTCAAGGATACTGAAGAGCATTGGAAACATTAAGCTCTGAGGTTGGTAATTTACTAATGAGAAAACTGATTCAAAGAGAAATTAGGGCCTTAATCTCTCCTCTGTTGAAGCCAGTGGAAATAATTTTGTGATTTGCTTGGGCAGACTGTGTGTGGCTTGCAAAAGGTCACATGAGAAACCACAGAAAAATTAGACCAGACGTCCAATAACTTTTGCTTGTGCAGTAGGAGAATAGCTGTCCCTGTCCTATGGCTGAATCTTTTATATCTGAGTCCCTTTTCCTTAATGCAGTTTAGAAAATGTACCAATAAATTAAGATTTGCTAAGATTACATTTCCTTATCTCCACTAGCCCTGTGCTACAGCGGAGATGTGGAGCAACTGATAGGTTTGGAACACTGCTATTTTTTAATTAAGACCTAACTTCATGGGTCTCCTTCTTGGATCTGAGCTGGACCTTCACTGGTAGTGCAGGCTAAAGCTACACACATGTTCTAGAGGCAGAAATATCATGGGCAAGGTTCCTACAGAAGGAGAACAATCCAGTCCCACCGAGGTGAAGGACCAAAGCCTTTGTATCCTATTTGCACACTCACAATTATTTTAGGTACTTTAGTACAACTGAAAGCCATGCCTCATGTCATAGAAATTAAATACTCAAACTCCTTCAAGTCGTTAAACTTTAACAAAAAGCTGTTCTGTATTGCTGAGGCCTTTCAATTGAACTAAAGCAGCTGGTTTTCAGAGTGACATGATGACATTGAAGAACTCGCAATTAAATTCTTCAAACTTGTTATTTTACAGGTAGCATTCTCCAAGGACCTGATCCAACGCACTCTGTACTCAGTAGGATTCTTTCTGCCTCGGGGCTCCCTTGATGCTTTTTGAGATCCTCTATCTCTGGTAATAGTTCAAGCAGTTATTACAGAATTCCATAATGCAATAACTCATTGCTTGCGTGGCTAGAAACCTTTATATCAACACTCTGGATAAATACCCATACACTTCAACAGAGGTAAGAAATGCAGTGCCATATTCACAAATTTGATCCATTCAGGGCCTCAGACTGTAGTAACTTAGATATAGGAGCATTTATGCACAAAATCACTGGAGCATAGGCATGATTATTTATCAAGATGGTCTGTGTATAGCGCTAGTATTATGCGTTAGCACCTACTTGATAGAACAGGAATAAACATTTCATGAAAGAACACAAAGGCCACTGGAAAGGTATATCACAAGCACTGTTTAATAATGAACCCATGGAATCTTTATTGTGTACATTCCACATAAAATGTGTGAGAGCTTGCCAAGTAAAGCCCTCCCAGAACTAGGTAAGCAGGACACTTTTATACTGGCGATATAACTGAGGGAGCATTCCCAGACTTTTATGAACCTTATGTTTTCTATTGGTGTTCCTTCAACTTCAGTACTGCTTAAAGGTCATTCCACAGCACGATTGAAAGAATAGATGTATTTTCATGATAATCAGGGCAGATGTAAGTATTAGCACTAATCTGAGCTTAGCAAACCATCGTGTGCAGTGAGTGGCAAATGTATTATTCTACTGTGTCATATAAAGGATTATTTCAGAGGTTTGAAATAATGCATATAGTTAAAGGTTATGGTAGAATAATGCTAAAGAAATTCATTGTTTCTGGACCTGATGGTAATATGAATGATAAAAAGGTGATGACTATTATAGCCTTGAAACATTACTGCCATTTTGCTATGATAATAGTCCTCAGATTTGGTTATAGCACTAATATGCTACCTGAAAGTTAAAATCAGATTCTGAGGCCTGTTGGCACATAATAATTACTTATTGTCTAGAATGGAATTTCTAAAGGAAATGAGAGTTGATCTTGAGGATAAATCCTGGTTTCTTTTTTATATTTTCCTTTTTTTCTTCTCAATTATTTTTTCCTTCTTTTTTCCTTCCTGCCATTATTCTTTCCCTCCTGCCACTATTTTTTTCCCTCCTGCCACTATTTTTTTCCCTCCTGCCACTAGTTTTTCCCACCTGCCACTAGTTTTTCCCTCCTGCCACTAGTTTTTCCCACCTGCCACTAGTTTTTCCCTCCTGCCACTAGTTTTTCCCACCTGCCACTAGTTTTTCCCTCCTGCCACTAGTTTTTCCCTCCTGCCACTAGTTTTTCCCTCCTGCCACTAGTTTTTCCCTCCTGCCACTAGTTTTTCCCACCTGCCACTAGTTTTTCCCACCTGCCACTAGTTTTTCCCACCTGCCACTAGTTTTTCCCACCTGCCACTAGTTTTTCCCTCCTGCCACTAGTTTTTCCCTCCTGCCACTAGTTTTTCCCTCCTGCCACTAGTTTTTCCCACCTGCCACTAGTTTTTCCCTTCCTGCCACTAGTTTTTCCCTCCTGCCACTAGTTTTTCCCTCCTGCCACTAGTTTTTCCCTCCTGCCATTAGTTTTTCCTTCCTGCCACTAGTTTTTCCTTCCTGCCACTAGTTTTTCCCACCTGCCACTAGTTTTTCCCACCTGCCACTAGTTTTTCCCACCTGCCACTAGTTTTTCCCACCTGCCACTAGTTTTTCCTTCCTGCCACTAGTTTTTCCCACCTGCCACTAGTTTTTCCCTCCTGCCATTAGTTTTTCCTTCCTGCCACTAGTTTTTCCCACCTGCCACTATTCTTTCCCACCTGCCACTATTCTTTCCCACCTGCCACTATTCTTTCCCACCTGCCACTATTCTTTCCCTCCTGCCATTAGTTTTTCCT
This sequence comes from Gallinula chloropus, assembly GCF_964237585.1. NCBI lineage: Eukaryota > Metazoa > Chordata > Aves > Gruiformes > Rallidae > Gallinula > Gallinula chloropus. The sequence goes on from NC_140097.1 coordinate 3,220,680, forward strand.
TCCTGCCACTAGTTTTTCCCACCTGCCACTATTCTTTCCCTCCTGCCACTAGTTTTTCCTTCCTGCCACTAGTTTTTCCCACCTGGCACTAGTTTTTCCCACCTGCCACTAGTTTTTCCTTCCTGCAACTCGTTTTTCCCACCTGCCATTATTTTTTCCCTTTTTCTTTTCTCTTTTTTTTTTTTAATAAGAAGAGCTAAACACAGAGTTTGTATTTCAGAGAAGAAATTGATTCAGGATCATTTCTAGCTTGAAATATACTGAGATAAAGACTTCTACTCACACATCAAAACAAAACAAAATAAAGAAAGGAAAAGAAAAGGATGAGAATAATGTTCTGGGTAAAACCAAGCTGGTTCACAACAAGAAGAAAAGGAAATGAAATGGTGACACAGAATAGAAATTCAATATTTGTTCTGTTAACAAATTCTGTTTTAGAATTTAACAAGTTCTGTTAACACTTACTTTAGGGGACTAGTAAGTTTTTGATTAAAAAGGTAGTAGTTTTCACAGGGTGCATTATTCATTCCAAATTTCACTTTTGTAACTCGGTAGTCAAATACATTTCTTACCCTCGAACCTGTCTGATGTCTCTGTATTTCTGGAGCTTCACAGATGTGATTGGAAATCAAACATTCAGGGGAGATACTGCAGTTAAGTATTAAACCTGACAGCTTTTATATGTCTGGTACAATAATTGATTTCATGTTATGCTAACCTGCTCTGCAGGTCAAAGCAGTGAGGAGAGTTCCATTTCCTAGAGTAGTCACTGAAATATTATTTTTTAAGGTTTTAAAAGAACTGAGGCAATTTACATTTCTATTTTCCCTTTTAAGCATTTATACCGATGAAGAATACATGAACACTTGGCACGGGCAAGAGGACAAATTCAACCTTGACATTTCCTGTGGGGAAAAAAAAATAACTTAGTAAAATAGTAAAACTATTAGTAAAATATTAAAAGTAAGTTAACTTGTTGAGAGGGGGATTCTATGTTTCTTTTGTCTCTCTCTCTCTCTTTGTTCTGGTCCATTTACTACCTGCTTGTGGCTTCTTAGAGCAGGAACGTGGGAGGCTTGGCAGTGGCAAGAGTCTGAACAATTGCTAGCATTTGAGTTTAAAGACAAAAAACCACTCTTGTAAGAGATATGGTACCAAACATACATTGGCATATTGTCACTTCAGACAAATCTTGGATTCACCAATCCTTTTGGTCAGAAGGATTTCAGAGAAGAACAGATACTTCTCCAATACCCTTGGTAGCATCAGAGGTTTTTCCTTGGTAATGCTCAGTCTGGAGGAGTCAGTTCGTTATAAAGTCCCCAAATGGAAATGAACCTGTATTCCAAAACACTGCTCTTTTAAGCACATATATGAATACAAGGAAATAAAGGTGGGTTTCTGCTTGTCCTCCAACCATCTGTGAAAGTTGCCCAGCTTTCCCTCTGCTTCAGGTTCACCATGATCATTCAGCAGAGTGATTTAAATGTGGGTCTCGTACTTTTCAGGAAGCTCTCTAAACTAAAAACAAGATGGTCTGGGTTGAACTGCCTTCAGACTTTCCAGGTATTACTGTTTCACTGAAATACACCTGGAAGAAGAGAAGCTGCTGCTTCGAGCAGCTGCTCTGGGCACTTGATTCTCATCCCCATCTCACTCAGCAGTTGTAGAAGTTATGCCAAGTGGAAAACCATTAACTAGTGGATTAATTAATGAGGTAATGTCTTTTTACTTACTGGTACAAGTAATTGCCATGACCCATGCTTGTTGAAGTAGGAGAATTTCTACTTCAGTAAGGATCAAATCAGGCTGTATATGGTCAGAGACCACTTCTTTTTCCAAGTACTTTTCACTGTGTATTTATGGTGAGAAATGAGCGTCGCTTTCTTCTTTGCACATTAGGACTGCTGAGCTGAAGAAAATGGATATAACTTTTCTTTTAATTCTATAATCTTATTATCCTAGCTCCAATAAAAACTGATAATGAAATCTGAAGATATTGAGAACTTGGATTTTTTCCATTAAGTTTAACTTGGTATTTTTTTTCAAGCAATGTGATACTTACTATAGTCCAACTCTTTTTAAGACTACCCAGGGAAACATAAACCCTTGCAGCGAGCCATTTTCTGTCAAAATTACATCTGACCTGCATATTTTTGCAATTCTCTGATGCATTATACAGTCAGATCAGGTTGTTCCTTGACCAGTTGTTCACCCCTATCAATTGCATTAGCATTTAACCTGTCAGTTTAAATTACAAAGGTAACAAAGGTTTAGGAAGGTTACAATAGATCCAATCTCACAGAAGTGTGGAAGAATAATCTTAAATCATCCTTCAATGCAAGTGTTATTTTTTCTCCTGACATACATATACTCACCTTCTAGAAGCATCACTGTAACTGTGGGCAACTTTTTATGGTGAAGACTACATGAGATCAGCAAAGCATGTGAAATAAGGCAAGTGCTAGCAATAAGATGAGCACGTATATTTTACTTGAACTTAGATTGCATCTCCTGTATCTTTACTCATTTCCTCTTCTATTCTCTAACCTTTTTCAGTGCTAAATTTCTTCTTTTTCTCTCTCATGATTCTGTTCTTCATGTCTGATTAGTAAATTAGGCCCTATTCTATAGTCACGTAGGCACATCATCAGGGGTTAGAGTCCTTTAAATCCTTAAACCTTTGGACCTGAAGGTACTGTGTCTGCAATGACAGCCCAGCCTCTCCTCCATCCATCCTCTGCTGTACACTTACGACTCTACCACATCAATTTCTGTTGTTTGGGTGGTGTTTTAACAACACACCATCAAGTATATAAAGCCCAATAATGCAGAATTTCTACAAAATTACATCTAGAAACAACATTAGACCGAGAATCCAGGCTAATTCCTCAATTGTTTTTGACCTGATGACAGCATGCTAAGTCAAAATCTGTCTAGCAAGTGCTTAGATTTGGATAAAAACAAATCTAGAAGTCATATTCATTTTCTCTGAGGTCTTCCATATTTCTGGAATGATAATATAACACAAGGGCAAATGACAACCTACCACGACTCCTTTAGGGCTGTTCCAAGGCAGAAGAACAATCTGCAAAAGGCCTCCCCCAGCTCTGGCTCTCCATGACCCCTCAGGACATCAGGAAAGCGGCGCAGGAACCCACATTTCTGCTGGCTTGTAGGGAAAGCAGAGAGAGTCTGTGAACAACGAGGTTGGAATTCCAATTGCAGGTTGTCTGAATAGAAAACTATGACCCGATTCCCACATCTACCCATACCAACCTCTCTGGGCTGCTCCCTGCATCTAGACAGGCTATTGAGTAGCATAAAAGCACTTGGTTGCCTTTTGCAATGCTAAATCAGCACATGATGAGCCAAAAATGCCACTGACTGAAACAATGGGGAGAAAAAAATTAAAGCACCCATGGAAGTAAAAATCCTGATTCTGTTTCTCTATAAATGTCACAGTATTTCCTACCTGTTTTCCTCCTTCCTTACTAAAGGTGAAACAATAGGCTTCTGCCAATAGTAATCATATACACAAAGCTCACATCAAAGTTTGCCTGCATGGAAACTGCATCATTAAGGTAGTAACGAAGCAATATGAAAGGTAAAGCCAGATTGTGGCTGTTTGTTACGGAGTTCAGGTAGCACAGTTGCATATTTATTTTAGTATATGTAGATATTTTAAAAAGGTTGTTTTCAGTGCATCCAGAATGCATGTTTAAAAGGCCCTAAGAATAAAAATACCTGCCCGTATATTAAGTCTGAGCAACAGATAAATGCTAAAAATAATGATGTAGGGAAAACAGTGGAGGCATATATCTGTGTGAGCTTACAGAAATACCAACTTTACCTCATGCAGCTGTGCCGCATTAGCTGAGCCATGATGGATGTTGTTTAATAAGCAGAAGAGCTGAGGTTGGCCTACATTTGCCTAGGGTGCGTTTGCTGCTGAAATTGGGATGTGCTGGTTTCATCTCCCCAAACAGGGAGCAGCTGCTGCACCCTTCCATCATGCACAAGAGGACTGAGGCAAGGTTTGCGTGCTAGACTCTGGGCTGGATGTTTGATTGCTATAAATATCTACTTATATTTAAATGCAGAACTGATAGAAGATTGTCTAGAGACTCCATTGCATATCCAAATAGGAAATACTACTCCATACCAGTCAACAGGCATTTCTGATGAGTCTTTGGAGCCATTCTGGTGTCAAAAAAGACAATCTTTGGAGTGACAAGACTGATTCAGGCCATATTGATGTAACCCACGATATTACTGCTCTTGAGCAAAGACAGCGAGATTACTCTACAGTTGCATGCCAGGTTTTATTAAAGAGTGTGTTGGGAATTGTCAAGCTTTTCTGAGACTGCTACCCTGCCTGTACACTCAGAAGGCTCTTACAGCCTTTTCCCAGCAACTTGTGTTCTGTTTTCAATACATATGGAACAACTTTAGGGAAAAGTAGCAAAAGGTGAAGTGTTTCTTGTCTTCAGTGCAATATTCACTGCTCTACTACACAGCTGCAGATTTTGTTATTCCTTGCACAGAGACAGAGCTTGGATTTAGCTTTTTTTTGCCTGATCCCATCTTCAGTTTGTAAAAAGATTTGTTTTAAACCCATTGTCTTAACTGGCCAGCTGAGGTTCTTTCTCCAGAGGAGATCCCTCCACCAGGATCATTCTTCACTGACGGTGGGACAAGTCCCCTACTACCTCAGTGGTAGGGGAGAACTGGCTAGAGCTGGTGATCTGATTCCCTTGAAGCACACAGATGTCAGAAAGGTTTTCCTGGTGCAAAGTGCTCCAGGAAAAAATTAGATTTCATAGAATCATAGGATGTGTAAGGTTGGAAGGGACCTTTAGAGGTCATCTAGTCCAACCCCCCTGCAGTGAGATCTTCGCTAGAGCAGGTTGCTCAGTCTCATCAAGCCTGACCTTGAATATCTCCAGGGATAGGGCCTCCACTATGTCTTTAGGCAACCTGTGCCAGTGATCCATCACCCTCATATTGAAGAACTTTTTCCTAATATCCACCTAAACCTCTCCTTTTCAAGTGTAAAACCGTCACCCCTTGTCCTATTGCTACATAGGGTGATGATTTTAAACTTTTCATCTTTTAAAATTTCATCTGGGGGTCTGCAGTATGATCTCACCTCCCTTTCAATAGGTTTCTTCAGTGGATACACTTAAGAAGTATCCTTTTCAGTTTAAAGGTGTTTTTTTTCCTTGAAGATTAGAACATTAAAGCCATAGAAAGCAGCTGATACCAGATTAGTTTCTTGTTGCTAGACTGTAATGTCCCTTTCTCAAAATAAACCGTTCATTGTGGGACAGACTATCCACTGCCCCAAGCGTTTGCAGGAACACAACAGAAAGTTTGAGCAGGGAGGCAAAAATACAAACAAGTAAGAGGTCCACAGCCTTTCAATCAATCGATCAATCAATCAGCTCTTGTATTCATGTCGCTTCAGCCACGAACAAGCAAGTCAAAACTAAAGTTAATTAATTTTTGGTCCTAATATTTACACTCCAAGAAAAAGAAAATATATTAACTACTATAAAAACCCCCACAAATACAAAATTACTTAGAAGATGTGTTATCATATTTTGACTGTGCAGATGTTACTTCTTTGAACCAGTAAGATCTGTGGTCCTCTGATTAGGGAACTCTTCTTAAAGGATGAAATGGTTCTCTCATCTCAGATAATATCCAAAGGAAAATGAGCATTTCAATATGAGAGGCCCTATAAAAGCATCTCATCAAGGCTTGCTTATACTGGTGCATTGTAATATAGGTCATACCTTCTTGGGTGACCCGAGCACTAGTGAACCACAGCCCCTTTCCAGCTACTTTAAATATCTCTAGCAAAATATGTAGAAACACTCCCAACATCTGCATTTGTTACTCTGATTTAAACTACCATTTCTAATATTATATATTCATAAATACAATCCTAAGTTATTTACTTTCTTGTGGTATAAACCCAAATGCAACCCCCAGTCCCACCAAAAAAGAATCTTAGACACCATTTGGTATGTTTTTCCAATGACTATTTGTAGTGGTGCATGTGTCAGACTCTCTTCAGTGGAAAAAAAAAACCCTTATTCAGGTTTCACTAACATAACTCAGTGTAATATTGCTCTTGCACAAGTCACACTGAAGTTACATATCTTCAAAGTGGGGAAATTTGGAATCATCAACATGTGATGCTCACTGACCCAAGCACCTTGCAGTTCATGAACATTAGCAAGGCTCTCATGCCCCACATTTGTATCATGTTTGCATAGTCAGCTAATCAATACTAGTAAGAAAATGAATGAAAAGTTACCTGACTGCCATTACCATTGCAATACTGCAAACCTGGTGATGTTGTCAACTGCGGGTACAGCTTGCACCTCCACTTGCTGGTTTCAAGGCTTTCTTCTGCTTGATTCACAGCAAGAGTTGGAAAACAGATTTTTCTTGCCTTATCCAGGAAAATAAGCCCATTTAGAGGATGTTATCTTTCAAGCAGAAATCATCATGCAGAGAACTGGTCTTTGAAACTTCCAGCAAAGCTGACAAACTTTCTAAAAGAAAAAACCCAAACATTTCAGTTTCAACCACAGCCCCTCCCTTTCCATAGAACACTTCAGAAAGAAACAAAAGAAGAAAAAAAAATCCCACCAGCCTTCTCTGTTTCCTCTATTTCTTATTCTAGATGTATTCTCAATATAAACAAAATTAGGTCATGTATTCAATATGGCACACATGCACTATTTATGGTCTGCAATCCAGCTCCAAGCTGTGGCGTTCAGTGCCCCGTCTATCATGAAGTCAAACTCTGTGGCTAAATAACATAATATCCTTAAATTTCATATCCACCATATATTCATGCTTTGGAGAGCAAACGCCTCAGCTGAAGGCTTCAATGTAATTTGTTTGGAGTGCTGACCTTCCTTTGAAGTATTGCTAATATTTGTCACTGTTAAATTCATGATAGTAGATGAGATCTACCAGTCCTTGTTGCCTGTGTTATCAAATTGCTTAACTTAAATATTTAAATGGAAAATGGCTTTGCATCTTCACTGACATACAGAGTAACTCGGACACAGGGGCTTTGCAGTACAGCAGAGGGAAAGTCTTAGAAGTCTAGTGACTCACTGAGATTCCTTGTAGAGTCTTGGTGTGTTAATGTACAACAGAAGAATTCTAACCCTGTATTAAATCTCTGATTAAGAACAGGCAGAGAAAGAGAGATCATTTTAACTTACCGCCTGGAGACCTGTAAGGCTGAGGAGCTCCACTGGACCAAAAGTCTATCCTAGTTTCTCTATGTACTTCACACCACACTTACACTCAGGGCATTCCTTTTCTGCATGGTTGGGCTTTTTTCTCCCAATGAGTACATTTGATAACTGCCAGAACTGCAAAGAAGATAAAGAACATAAGGAAAATTATGCTTAATAACAGCAAGACTATCAGAATACATGCTTTCCCATGCTTCTTCCTAATCCTAAAACTAATGTAATCTGATTATGCTTCTAATACTACTGGAAATTGGAGGTTTCTATAGGCTTTAGAAAGCTTCCTTGTACTGAAGTTCAGTGGGATAGGAAACTTGATTTATATAGATGCCTCTGAAGAGCCCAACTGCAAAATTAAGACAAAAATATTGAATATTTTAAAAGTGATTTGGGATATCTCAGCTGGTAGGCACCTCTCAAGTCAACCAAAAGTTTTTTTCCTCCAAAAACTTGTGGGCAAAGAAGATTTTGGTTTAAAAAAAGGCAAAAAGTAAAACAAATTTACTCTCTGTATTAAAAAGTAATCATGTTTCATAACATTCAGGAAGACCACAACTCCCATAACAGATACACACTACTTGTTGTATATGTAACAAAGAAGGTTCAAATGAACATACATTTGTATGGTGTTAGCTAATTAGGTGAATTCTATATCTATTTAATCAGCCAATACAGAACACAGTGTGAACCCCCTAAATTCCATTCCAATCTGGTTTTATTTGCTTTGGGAAATGTACAAGTAGAAACTCAATCAAGGAAAAATACCCCTGCTACTCTGATCCATGTCTCCAGCTGATAGCTTTTCACCAACATAAGTAATTGGGAGGGGGATACAAATAAATAAAACCTTTGTATTTAGACAAAGGCACTGTCTTTCCTATCAACAGCTCTCAGAGAAGAAAGAATAATATTGGGGATAGAGAACCAATCAATATTCCCCTCAAAATAGACTGCTAAGAGCACTAATTAGATTAAAAAGTCTGAAGATTATAAAGTCTCAATAGCAAAGCAGATGTTTTGTACTCCCCAACCTGCTATGGTGGGATATTTCCATGCACTCTGCTGGGCCTCCGTTACAGATGGATATTCCTGGGAGGGTCATGCCCAGCACAAATTAGAGGCCACACCAACTTATCATCTGTCCAGCCATTTGCAAAGCACAAAGTTTACTTTTAAGCATCTTTTCCCTTTACCTTCAGGAGTTGTAGCTCTGATCAACAGCTTCAGACTCATGTTCTCAATGGTCAAGGTCACAGTAATCCTTATTTTAGTCATAATCTTGCAGTGCTGGAGATGCTCTGCTGTGTTTTAAATATAAGGAAGGCAGTGGGCAGGGGTCATAGAGGTGTGCCCGTGGAAGTTTGTGTATTCCCTTGTTGTTCACTGTTCTGCACGTTCCCATTGATTAGAGTCAATTGCCCAAAAAGACAATGGCTGCTCTGATGGTTATTAGAGGCAGCCACAACACTGTCTCATCATGTTCAGTCAAATATTTCTTTATTGCCTCATGTCAAGATCTCTTTGTGTATTATCAATCTAACAACTGCTCCAGAAACAGGAGGAAGGGTCTTTGCAAAAAAACTCCCTCCAGGCGTGTTTGGATGAGTGTGCAAGGCATGTTCTTGGCATGAACCTTGCAAGCTGGGTTTTAAAGCAGGATAGAGGAGCTAACCTTATCACCTTCAATTAAATAGCAGGTCATGTAGCTTCCAGCTGCATGGCAGGATTTCAGAACAGGCTGTCCAGAGGATGCTGGGTGGCAGCCACACCACAGAGGATCTCTGTGGGATGCAGAAGCAGTGGCACACCCCATAAAATGTCATGTGTCCAGCTCCAGAACACCAAAGGGGACACAATGCAGAAGATTATTTAGAGTATCCCTAAGGTCTGCTGACAGTGTATTTTTTTTTTTGAATATGCATTTACAAAAAACAAGTGAGCATCAGAAATAGCATATAATCTGTTCTAAAAATACTCCTGTTATTTGCATCAGAAGGAAGATGTTTACATTATCAACTACAAAGAGGTTACAGGAAACTCTTGGATTTCTTGTCAGTGTACAAAGCTTAGAAATAATATTTTGCTGAGCTAAATGTCTTTTATATTTGTTTTTTTTTAAATAGTAGCTGCTTTATATTTTAACCATGACCTTTCCATCTGTTGGGTCAAGGATATCAGCTGATGGTGGAGTTTGAAGTAAACTAATTCCCAAGAGACATCGCATTTAGTATTTTCAGAAAGGCAGCTTTAGCCTTTGGCTCCTAGTCAATAAATAAAAATTACTATGACTTAGTTTTTTGCTAAAGAAATATGAATAATCATATCTTTCCTCTAAGCTTTTAGTCTCTTTCTATCCATCCATCCCTTTCCTACAGCAAATACTTAGTTTAACCTAAACGCCATCGCTGTGTTCGCAATACAACCTTCAGCGTAATTATAGGCACAAAAGTCTTAGATGATTTTCCTGTAGAGTATACAGCAGTAATGTAAAAAGAAAAAACAATAACTCAGCTTACTCAGACTATTATTAACATCGTGGCTTTACTGAGAAATTTAATGGCACTGTCACAAGGAGAAGCTGACGTTTATGTCACAACAATACCATCGTACCTGGTGCATGCACCAAATGCAGCTTCAGGAGATGTTTGAGTAATCTGTACTCCACAAAATGAGGATACTCCTATTGCAGCAGCTTTGGTTGTTAAATTTGGCTAAGTTCGATGTACATCTTACTTGGCCAAAGAAAAAGAGACAAGTGAAGACATGCAAATAATCAGGGATCAACTAGTACCACCTCCATGGAACACTGGGGGGGAAAGGGGGTCCGGCATCAAATATTGCCAGGGGGGTCTAAGCTGACCTACCTGCAAGGCCAATTCTCCATCACTGGCATTTAAGACAAACAGCCAACAAACAGTTTGCAAGTGTGGCAAATCCTGCGCTGGGGCAGAGGACAGATAAGGTGTGTGAAGTTTTTAGTTACAGATAGAAAAGTATCTTGTACTTCCAAACCCTGTTTTTCTCCCCAGATGTCCCTGTCCAGTAGCCTCTGGCAGTGATGTTGGTGTGCAGCAGGGGTGCCTGCTGACCTGAGTGTCCACCCCTGCAGAACGGGACAACATTAGAGTGTCCCAGGGCCAAAATCTTCTTTGACAAGTCTTATTCATGTTGTTATCAATAAACATCTTGCTGCAGATGTTCAAAAGGTGTTTTGATACCTCTAGGCTCTATAGAAGTTTAAAGTACACAAATACCAAATTGCCTTACAGAATATCACCCTTACCTTAGTCTGGCAGACCGAGGGCTCTTCAGTTCTTGACAGCATTGATTCCTGTATAACCTCAGAGACCAGATGCTTTACTCTCCCGTGGAAGGTAAAATACAAAGAAACTGGGGGAAAAATAGAAAAACTTGTAAGAAGAGGCAGAGAAGTGAAGGCAATAACTTCTGCGAAGGTGAAACTGTTCTGCTGAATCTAGTTCTGTCAGGCAGAACTGAAGTAGATGAAACACATGTTGGCATCTTAATGCTTAGTTTTTCAGTCTCCTCTTTTCTTTATCATAATATGAAGGAAAGTATTTCCTCTCCCAACTTAGATCTATCCATCAGACAACAGATCAGTAAATCTGTATCCAAAAAAATAGAATAATGGTTCCAAAGCAACAGAAATTCTTGAAGAAGTACCTATAGGTTTGCTTGATAAATTATTTCTTCATTTCTACATTCATACAAACCACATGTATTTTCACAGACCATTGAACTTAGAAATACTGTGAATTTCCATAGAAAGCTGCTATTAGGTTATTTTTCTTTTACTGAAGAAGTTCTTTGCTATGAGTTTTCAAAGCATAGTAAAAAGCCTTGCTATCCTTCCTGCACCCCATTGAGTGCAAGTGCAAATCTATTTATTCAAATGTTATTAATTGAATAATATTCAATTCACCAGTGTGCCCAGAGGAACTGGGTCTGTCCCTGGATCGCTGGCAGGGCTGAAGTCCAAGTTGGATGGTGCTTTGGGCACCCTGAGCTGCTGGGTATGTCCCTGCCCATAGCAGGGAGGGCATTGGAGGGGCTTTGAGGTCCTTTCCAACCCAAACTGAGTTTGGGATTCGATGATTCTATGAAGATAGTTTAAGGTTTTACTTATAATATATAAAATTTATTACTTACAATAAATTTCAGAGAGCAAATTCTCTGAAACAGACTGTTTTCAAACTAACTGGTACCACAGTAACCCAAATCTCAAGTAGAACCATTATTAGAAATGGATGCATACCACTTTGTCATGAAAACAGGACCCTCAGTGGGACTGAGGCAAAGAGAAGATGCTCGGGAAGATCCCAGCAAACCTAACCAGAGTCATGGATGGGCTGGCTGGAGCTAAAAGACAAGCAGGACCCCAAGCTCAGCTCTCTGGCACAGGGTGATGGAAGCCAGCCACTGTTAGGAAAGCAGAAGACACCAACCAGAAAACAGCAAGAAGAAAAAGAGGCTGCTAATGCCTTCTACAATGAGATGGTTAAGCGTTTCCCAAGTTTCCTATAAACAGTGATTGGGAGGGATGGTAGCAGCAGTGTGGCAGCACAGCAAGGAAGATCCCTGCTGAGCGTGGATTACGTTTCCGTGCTCCACAAGTTTTAACAGTTTGCAGAAGAGTCACGTACGAGACAGGGTGTAAATCTGTGATCTCACATTTCCACCCACCAACACCACCCTCCCCATTTTCTTTTTTTTTTTGTCAGGTCAGTCAAATTAATTGGTTTCAACTTTTTTTTTTTAAGTAGAAGTTCATTAAAATTTTTGAAAAATTGCCATCATGAGAAAAAGCACAATCTTCAGTTAACAGTGTCAACCTGCGATTGCACTGGCATCTTTTTCTTCTTAATTGGGTATGTTGAATCAAATTCTGCTTAGCAAACACTTCTGATTTTGGCAAATCAGCATTTTTTTTCTCCCAGTGGGGGGAAAAAAACATTGTCAAGGAATTCCCAACCATCTGAAATAATTTCCCAGCTGTGGTGGTAGCTTAATGAAGTCATAGCCTATTTGAAACTACATTCTTGTATCTTTTAGGTCTTCCCAAGTATCAAGGGACAATCAGTCACCACTTGTACTCAATAAACCTGGAGATGATGCTACAGGAATCGATGCAGCTCTGCAGAGATTTGAAAGATGTGCATATATTGGAGAAAGCAGTAAATAAAAATAAAACCTCACTGGAATTTAAGTATCCAATAGGTGAGTTTGTACTTGTGTGCATATATAAATAACTAAGCCAAAGGTATGGCAAAATTGTAAACTTAGCAAGTATTGACTAATACAGAAAAAATAAGGCCAGCATCATCAAGTTATTCTCTGCTATTCTAATTCTGCATTAATTTGCATTAAGATCCTTGCTGATTGGATGCAAATTATTTCTAGCTCTCCATCCCATCAAGAAAAAAAAGAAATCAATTTGGGGATATTATGGACTAAACAAATGTTTTCCTACTATACTACCTGTGTGAGCTGCATGTGTGCAACTCCACTGCTCATACAGGTTGTGTTTCCAAAGGTACTAGAGCTGTGACACTGTGAGCACACAGAAAGTACTAGGAATAATATTGTCTCAATATTGAGCTAAAATTATTAATGGTAACATTTTAAAAGAGTTCTTGGACAACTCAAAATTAACATTTCTTCAGCCTTCTTAAATTATCCAGCATTATGAAAATAGGCAATGTCATTGTTTTATCTGCAATAAAGTCAAAAGAATTGCCGGAGATACAAGAGTATTACACATCTAATTACCACTGTGATAATTTATTCAATAAAGCTCCCTTTTAATTACAGGAACCTATTAGTTTGAGTGATGTGTTAAGCGTGATTTATACCTCAGACATAAATATTCAGGAAGAGGCCTCCCGTAAGGAGAGCAGCTCCTCACTGTTCTCCATCTGTGTTTTGCTTTGGGGTGCCGACGCAAGAGGAGGGCACATTGGCAGGTCACAGGGCCACCAGATCAATTGATGGGCAGAGAGAAGGTAAGTCAGTAAGCCTGCCCTCCTTCTGCATCCATCAACAGACCATGCATCTGAAACCCTAAATATTAATCCATACTGGTTTGCATTCATTTAGAAATTAGGGTTTTTCTCATGGTGTGGAACAATTAACATTCCTCACACTTGGGAACAAATCACACACATGTACACAGTGTGCTCACAGCTGCCTGCCTGCTCTCACTGCTCTTTTCCCTTCAACTTTGGCTTATCCAAAGGCCAATGGAGATTCTGCAGAAAGCTTTTAAACCCCAGAGCTTTTAAACAGAGATGCTTAGAGCAGTAATAAGTCACTGCCCTTGCATGAAGCGTACCTGGGCTGTTTTGATACCAAAAGCAAGGCAAATCACTCTTTTACTTACGTTCTTCCTCCACAGATCTCAGAGCTTTCCCAGAAATGTTAGAATATTTGAACGTTAACACATTCTTCAGTACCTGTCTCAGAAAACACTCACTTATTACAAATTTAAACAACAAAAACCTCAAACCCAGTCAAACCCAGCTGTGTCAAACCTGACAGAAGTTAACGACACTCCTAAAAGGCACAGCTTTCTAAAGAGACATCTTTCTTGTGAAAAGTGTTAGCCAATGGATAATACAGGTAATATTCAGCACTCTACATCCATGGTGATGTATAAAACTGCTGTCAAAGCTATTGACATCATCATGAATGCTTTGCTCCCAAGGTAAAGACTCTGTTGTCAGAAGTAGCAGAAAACATTATGCAAGATATTTCTCAGTTTAACTACGTAAGTGTCCATTGCTAGGAACTCGTCGGCATTCCCTAACATCATAAGGTAGCACATTTCACTTAAAACCTGCAAAGAGCATTTTAGCTGGAAGAAAACAGCAGTTTGGTGTGACTAGTCACTCCAGCTGCGGGCTCCCTGCGTGTGACTGCCCACATCACACCTCATGCCCTGTGCACAGACCTGGCTTAGGGACCATATGGGCTTAAAGAAATCCAGCCACCTAGACACCCCCCACTGTTACACTGTGAAAGCCTTACTGGTATTCCGATGGGCTCTGCTTTAGGGTTTATTTCCCAAAAAAAACCCCATTTATAAAGGAGTAACTCACCATAGACTTTTAACAAGACCAACAAACACCAGGTCACATCTGGCCCCAAACATACGACTTCACCTGATTCCTCTTTATCATACCATATTTTCAGACGTTATCTTGACAAGCTCAAGAACTGATGTTCAAGGGGCTGAGACAGGAAAGTCAAACCAGTCACATACAGCCCCTCACAAAGCCCCATGTCTCACATGCTTCATCAAGCAGTGCTAAGGACTAACAGGCGTCCCTTGAGGAACAAGGGTAAATCCCACTGTACCCATCGCTGTGCCCATTGCTGCATTCCCTTTCACTGGACACTGAAAATAATACTGTAAATAAAAGGAATAAACTATTGCCTCCCTCAGCACTGACCTTATTTATCTTTGCTGTCATTCGACAGATAAAACAAGTCACCAAAGACCAAATCTACAAAAAGATTTCAACAGTTTACCACCTAGTGCAATCAAAACCCCTTGCTCAGGGGCAAGCTCATACCTCAGTCCTCTTGGAGTTTCAGCTTTTCCTAACAGCCCCCCTGCCCTGTTCAGGGGACCAGAGGCGAGCACATGCCTGCACCGCCTCGCCCCATTCCTGTCCCCGTGACATTTTATCCCACTCAGCTCTTACCTCTAATCTAATTTGACTGAGATGGAGAAACCTCACGCTCTCTAGAGATCGATTCTCCTCAAGCGCAGCACATAAATGAATATTTTACAAGTCATATAAATGCAGCCTTTTCCATTTTTCTTTTCCACTTCTGCTGTATGAAGGCGAACGCCGGTACGAATTTGCGGCGTTAAGCTCTCATCTCAGGGGCAGGCAGACATTCCCCACATCCCAGCCACCAACCTCCCCCTTCAGAGGGCACCTTGATAAGCTCCAAAAATAACACGCTGCAGTTTAGCATGCAACTTGTGACATCATTTTAACATTGGCCCAGCTCATAACAGTGGATTGTTAAAAACGGGGAACTTCATTTGTTCTGGAAAACATTTTGCAGAGGTCCTGTGTGTCAGTGGTCAACAGTGACCTCTTTGTTGGTAAAAACCAATCTGCACTGAAGCTACTCACATATGAAACCTTCTTTAATAAAAAAAAACCCTCTCTACATATGGTTACATCCTTTAGCACCTACTGATCAATAGCTAATAAGCTAGACCTTAAACGTGGCTGCAGGGAATTAACACTTGACACCTTAGGATCCCACAGCAATAGCCCTGTGCTTTTGACTTCAAAGGCAATAGAAAAGTAATACTGAGATCAAAGACTTCCAGCACAATCACAGTTTTTGAAGTTTGCAAGCCACAGAAATTGGAGGCATTTCAGTTCATTCCCTCTCAGTTTTCTGAACTCCTCAATACTTTGTATCACTGTTAAAACTTTCGATGCAGAGCAGTTTTTGCAATGCACAAGGATTTGGAGATGCCCATGAATTCCAGATTAAGCCACACTGACAGCAAGGGCTGCCTTTAGGATCCCATTAATTGTGCAGATAGATTGTAATGTTTGAAAAAAAGCACCTTTTGCTCTATGTTCTGATGAAAAGTAAGCTCTACTACTTGGGCCAAACACTCTTCCTTTCAAACATACATACGCAGAAGGCTGTATTTTTGGATGAGGCATAGGAAAATGTAAAAAGCTGCTTCTGTGCTTCATTGCCAGGAGGATGGTGCACCCTCCAACAGACATTACAGCAGCAGATCAATAAACACTCACCTGCTGCTGCTCTGCAGGCTCCTCTTGCAGTTTTATCCCGCTGGTACTTGGTTCATGAATGTACATAACAATTTGCTCATTGCCATCATTGCCTGACACCTTTCCATCCAGTTTCATGGGACACAACTATATATGTAAGGCTGCTCTTAAAACCTTAACCAAGGAGTTGTTGCAGCCCAACTTCTGTTTACAGTCAATAGCTCAAGCTCAAATGCTAAGGCAGACTCTCAGAAACAGGCAGTTTCCTGATGCACTGACACGGATATACAGCTGCCCATATCCTGATACATACATTTATCAACTCTCTTTGCCCTTTTCTCTTTTCAAGTGGTCTTTTCCTCTCACTCATTTATTTGCTGTTACCAATTTTGGCTGCCTTGCTTCCTCTCATGAAAATGATGCAGATTGCTACATGGTGGATCATTTCAAGTAGACAATTGTGCTTATTGAAATCGGGTGGGTTTGTGGGAAGGTGTTTTTAACTCCTTGCTGGACAGCCTCACGTAGCCAGCCTCTCCAAAACACAAGGGTGCTCTGCTGCTTTCTCCAGTTCTTGAATGAAGCAGCTTAAGATTCACGTATGGCACAGGCTAGATCGTAGATCCAATAATCGCCTGATTACCATGAAAATATGTCCATGGTTAATATTCCAAGGTATAAAAATTCATTAGTAAGCATTTTAATCAGGCCTTGCCATCTGTATTGTTCAGTGGTGCAAAGTCCTATCACACTTTGTATCTGTGAGTAAAACATGGCCAAGTTAAATTCCACTTGAAAACCAAAATATGGGCTAAGACCAGAGCCAGCCAGAGAAATAGCCCTCAGAGCCAGTCCTCATGGGACAAACTGGGGTGTGCTGGATTTTCTGGGGACTAGAAAACAAGAACTGGCAGCACCCTGTGCGTGGGGATTCCCGAAAGCCACGTTACATTACACACTTAAGCATTCACCTTGAAAACTGCTTAATCTTTATGAGACATAATCTTTGCACACAGCAGTACACCACATTAACCCCGTTTGTCCACAACACTGTCCCAGGCAGGTAAAGTGATTATAAATCTTGGCAATACTGTGTACATCTGGGGGGCTAAAGTAGAGTATCATCCTCTTCCTGCACTACAGAATCCTTGTGAAACAGGCTGCATATAGCAATAAATCTGTTTATTTTTGTTATGGTTCTTCCATTACTCTCTGACTGCTTCTGTTTTCTCTTTGAAAGCACTTGATTGTACCATTCGCTGTCTGTTTTCAGCATCATAAAATGAAATTCACCTCATTGATCAGAAGATGACCTCTATCCAGTGCCTCTTAGATTAGAGATAACAGCAGGCTGCTGTCTAACTGAGAAATAATTTCTTCAGCTCCTCTTTATTATGATTGCTTCCTAACATATGACTTAAAAACTGGAACGGGAAACAAACGAGAATATCTTCTCCCAGTGTTTGTGTTTTGACTTACCAACAAACACAGGCATAAGTACACACACACACTGCAGCACTCCTTGCTGGAGAATAATTCAGGGTTTTTTTTCCCCATGGAAGATGAAGGAAATGTTTAGCTGTAGCTAGACGATACGAAGGAAGAAGTAAAAATGAACTGACACAAAACCTACTTTTTTTTTTGCCTGGAAGACTTCAGGCTTTTAAACAGGAAAAGTGGTAGATGTACATTCATGTGAAATTTAAACTGTGCATATTCAGGAACAGTTTTTTAAATATCAGCATTAAAGATCACGTTAGAATATATTATCACATTCTGCACTGTAGCATGTGTTACATATTTATAACAAGGAAAGCATGAAAGACTAATCACACACGATGCATAATGCCATGTTTTTACCGTGAGAGCTGCAGAGTGTCACCCCAGACGCTCACTTCTGCTGGGGGCAGGAGGGAGAGGTTCCTTCACCACATTCTGCTCAGCTGCTCAGCATCTGCTGCAGGATGGTCCCAGTTTGAAGGTGTTAGGCCTACAATGACATCTGAAAACAGCCATAAATGTGTGTATTATTTCAGTGCTGAGCTGCAGGAGAGGTTTCAGTTGGCAGCAAATGCTGCGCTTCATTCCCAGGGCCCTACTGCCTTGGCTAAGTGATGGGATCTCCAGAGGGTTTGTCAGTCTCAGCAAAGCCTCACAGCTTCAGTCTTACCATCCTGCACTTCCCCATGTTGAAGAATGTGCTCTTCAGGAATAAAATGAACTTTTTTTCTTTTCCTGCAGCAAAATTGAGAGTGCCTCAGACTCTGGCACGGGGTTTGACTGCTGACCTTATTTTAATCAAGTAATACATCATCAAAGCAACACAAGTCCAATAGTGTAATACATTAGGAAATATTAAATACTACACAAATATATCATCCAAGTAATGCCTGATTTTTCATCTGTTTACTTTAATATGAGCTCCCCTTTCTCAAGGGCTGGGCTTTTCTTGGGAGATGGATCTTTCGGAAGATGGAGGAGAGAGAGTGTTTCTTTCTGGCTGTGGTGGGTACCAACTGCTTCTTTCACCTCATGCAACAAAAACTGTGACTGAGGTACTCTATAATGGTAATAAAAATTAAAGCTGCCATCCTCACTTTGTCCCAGGGGATATGGTGCTGCAGCCCAGTCTGCAGGGCCCCAGGGAGCGTGACATGGAAAGCAGGGAGTTGGTGTGTTTGGGATTCCCTGCGAGGGTGGAACGGCAGCATCTGCCTCTGCAAAGAGATCCTCTCAGTCTTGGGTGTCTATATGCAGATCACACTGGCAGGAGTTTAGATTGAGATTAAAAGACTGACCACAAAAAGAAATACCAGTAGTAGTTCTGCAAGAAGGGGATGTGTTCAATGAGATAAAGTATCAGCTGCAGCAGTCTGACCATAAAGCACATGAGCTGCTTTTCAGTATTCTGCACCAGTAGACAAAGGACAGCCTCTAAAAACATCGATAACATATCTGCCATGAACTTTTTGTACTTTGTTGGCCAGTTGTAACTTCTAAACAAAATTTAACTTGCCCAAGCTTCAAAGCTCAGAGCACATTCCCAGGAGAAAAAGAGCAGCTGTTGCTCAAGGTCAGTCTCAATCATTCAGTCATGAAATAAAGTCTGAGCATCCCCTAGCTAGGAAAAATATCATCTGGGAATCAGCTCTGTTTTCTTAAGAAAGTCCCTGGGATGGGAGCTCTCCTCCACTCTGGGGATGCACTGGGACTGGGACTCTGCTGTAGACTTGTTCCTTGACATTGCACTGGAATCACACAAACTTGTTCTGCACAAAACTTGCTGCATACTCTAATGTGCCATTAAATTTCTCTCTGACCCCTTTTTAAAAGAAGAGCCAGGGTGTTTGGGTTAGTAACACCACTGTTGCCCTTCAGGTGTGAGGAAACCAAATTCCCTGACGGACAAAGTCATTTTGAGGCTGTTAATCCCTAAGTCATGTAAGACATGGCAGTGCAGAGCCTGCCATTGTTTCAGACAATTTTATCTGATCTGTGATTTTTCAAAGCTCCTGAAAGCACTCGGATAGCTTGACAGATACATTTGCTGTGTAATATTGGCTCGGCAATGCTAATATTGGCTGTTGCCTGACATTTTATATAACAACATTTATATAACCAAAGTTCCCATGATTTCTAAGTTGTCTGACGCACCATGAAATTTAAAACCAGCAATTCCATTTTCTTCACTTATCAACTTAAAGCTCATGATAAATCAAATAATATCAGAGAAGATAAATTATGCTGCTTTTTATTTACAGTTTACATTCCTGCAGTCGATGTACCTCATGCAGGAATTGACCTTTGGAAGAACTATAGCAGCACATCATTTTTGCGGCAGTAAAATTGATGGAAATTGATGATGCCTGAAAAACACACAATTATAGTGTCTTGATTAAAAATGGAGCACATTTCAATGAACTTTTTCCCTTCTTCACATGATTATGATACACAAGTACTAACATTAATGGTATTTTTTTATATAATGAACCATAAAATTACAGTTGGCAGTCAAGAGCACTCTAGCAGATAAGTAAGGCAATTTTCCTCATCATTTTTCCCTTTGTTGTCAATCTTGTTGCATAGCCCATTGCCTTTTCAATGAGCTGTTATGTGAATATTCAAGATCTTGCTTTTCCCCCGTGTATATATTCCAGTTGAAATAATTCAGTTTCATGCCACCCATTTTAATAGGTTTTATTAAGTAAACTTAGTATTTTCAGGTTTTTCCACTGGTACTAGACTGGCCTGTACCTTGACAAAAACAATTACAGCATTTAAATTGTACATATTTCATGCACATCAGTCAAAGTGCATATCATACTTGCTGTGTAAACATGCTTAAAAAGTAGTGTTTTGGGGTTTTTTTGCACTAATACTTTTTGCACTAGTACTTCTCTCTGTCTGGGAGGTTTTATGAAGTTTGCACACGTTTGATTACTTACCCATGTTAAGTACGACAACCCAATTATCAGTTCAGCCTCAATTAACTTGAAAGAAACATACATTATCTCTATTAGTTCTCATATTAAAATGCTATAGGGAGACTTACTTCATGCTATTTCCAGTTGTCTGGCAATCACTCTAGATGTGAGTTGCAGTTCCTGTAGCACAAGAGACGAGTTAAACATCACATGGCCTCATCTGTGTCCTACATGGAAAAAAGCAGCAATAAAGATTTAGTTGTTATGAAGTTTGGAGTTAGAAAAAAAAAAAGACCTGAAGTGCTTTGGAGGGGAATTAACATTCTCACTTCCCACTACATGTAAACAAGTGGCTATCGGATAATCACAGCTTTCTCCAGCAATAGGATGAAGTCTGGGCTCCACTGAAGACAAAAATCGGCCAGTCTGACCTCCTCCACAGCTTGCAGTGCTGGTGAGGAGGATTCTTCTCCAGACAAGCCTGAAAACATCACTTTTCTGCCCTGTTATCTGAAGGATTTGTTCAGAGAGCTTAGGAGTCGGAAGGAGATTATGTAGATAGAACAGATTTGATAAAGATCAACACTTTATCGTCACAGTGAGTGCAGAGTCATGAGAAACTCATCTTCTGGACATGCCCAGGCCTTGTGCCATCTGAAAGCCAATCTGCTTTTAGGCTGTTGTAAACTGCCATTTGTTTCCCGATTCTCACCCAAATCTCTCCTGGTCATCTTCCTAACCTTTATTATTCACAATTCACATTCTTTCTTCTTTATCTGAACAAGATGTCAGGTTGTTGGTAGGGTTTTATACAGCGTCTAGCAACCCCCAAGAACAGCAATAGCAGACACAGAAGCACATTAACTCTCCAGTCATAAATAAGACCCAAAATTACAAAAGAGAAGTAACAAGCAATAAGTCCTTGTTACAGTTCATTGCTCAGCCCCTCTGCCAAGCACAAGATCCTGGCTCCATTCTGAAAGTTATTCCCATCTCCACACTTACTCACACTAATTCCAACACAAAAAACTTATGATCTTACAGTTTTTCCTTCTTACCCACTGACAACAAAGCAAGCAATACTACAATATACTAAATGCTACTAAATAACCCTGTTTTCACTGCTGCTGAAAACAAGGAAAATCAACAACTAACTCGAGCATCGGGTAAGGCTACTGGAATACCCACATCTGTGGAATAGTTGTGGCTCATTTCATGATACTTGTTTGCAGAAGTCTGGGAGTTTCCAAGACTGAACAGGTAAAGAGAGCTGTTAAAAGAATTTTAAAATTCAGGTGTTTCATCAAAGGCAGATTCTTCTGTTTTTGTTCAGTTATCATTACATCTTGCTGTGTTTTGTCAGATCAGTCTACATTAAGAGGTGAAGTACCATAAAGGTAAATAACCTATGAAACAGTGGTCCAGGTTAGAAGAGATGACCCTTAGTTTTACTTTGACTGGCAGTCACTATAGGAAACACAATGCTTATCCTAGGGGAAAAAAAAGATCTCCTGCATGGCTGATTTAAGTTTCTGGCAATATACAACTTAATTAAATTTAGGGCTATATTCTGAGGTATTTAAATATATTAAATTCTCATTGACTTCAGTGGGAGCATTACATGGTTAAAGACTGTATTACTTCAACTACTGTATTGAGCTCTACTTGAATAACCACACCCAAGTCCATTAGCTCACAGATCTCTGCAAACACAGAACCAAAAAAGAAAGAAAAAAGAAAAACCAACCAAAAAAATTCTAAAGAAGCAAAGAGAAAAATAATCTGTAAACTGAAAATGAGACATCAGGGTTTAATGGCATGGATTTGAGTCTTGTGTACTGCATTTTCAGTGCTGCAGCTGTGATTTATCCATTAGAACTGGAGCATCTGGCAGCCGAGCAGCTGCATGTGGGTTCAGTGATGAGCAAAGGGTGCCACAGAGCTCCCTCTCCTCCAAGAGCTCCTCTTCAAACAGTAGCTGTGCCGACACCACTGATAAATCTCCCTGATGGGAAGAGATGAACCTTGTTTCTCCCACCACTTGCAATCAGCACCTTTGTTTTCACATTCCCTCAGCAACTGCTGCCCAAAAGCTTTGGATTTTCCACAACCTACCTGAAGCTTTCTTCTGGAGAAGTGGCATTTTTAAAGGTTTCTAAGCTACACCAAGCTATGAAAATGAACTTGACAAAATGATGGAGAGCACCATCCTTAAGTGTGAGTAGTGTCATTGTGGATTTTGTTTGTTTCTGCAGTAGTACTTCTTTCCCATTTCTAACTGCAACGAAACCAGAGAGGCAAAGTTTAGTGAAGAGTCACACCTTACACCTTTAAAAGGGACAACTGTGAATTTGATGGTGGAATTAATAAATTTGTTAGGACCAAAGGTGAAGTCCAACATTTGAATGTGCAAAGTTTGCAAGAAAGCATTGTAAAGAGGCGAGGCCAAGTTTGCTTCATGGTGAAGAGAAGCTGATGAGAGCATGCTGGCAGCCTCTCCAGGATGCTTGAAGCAGTGGCTGGTTTTATCCAATTTAGAGCACACATGGAATTGACTTCCAGCACTCATGGAAGGTTACACATGTCTCTATTACCTGCAGACTCACACGACTGGCTCCTCAGGTTTCAGCTCCAATCCTTTCCTAAACTGAAGCTTAACATAAAGTTTATCAAAGCTCATTTTTAGATGAAACCCCCAGTATATCCAACACAGGCTGCTTTCGATCGCTGTCAAGAACTCACTGCTTATTTCAATGGTTAATCTCAAGCATAGGCTGAACCATTGTGATAAAGCTGTTAAGCTGGTCCAAGTCTATAAAATAAATCAAATTAAGAATAGCAATTAAATTTCATTACAAGCTATGAATGACAAGATGTGTTTCTGATACAGAACATGACTTGGTGAGTAGGGATCCACCGTGGAAAAAGAAAACACTGTATGACGGCTTTTGATATGTGTCCATATAGCTTTGACATAAACAGTGGTGGCTAATCTTGGCTCAGAGAGCTCTGAAAAAATATCTACAGCTGAGAAATGAAGAGTGTCAGGTCTGCAATGAGCTAATGTGGCAGAAGGTCAAGGTTGACAAATCAGCACCAGCCTAACGCTTCGAATGTGCCCATTGCAGCGTTAGTCTACCAAAGATAAATGAAGAAACTGTCAGCCAGCGCTAATCTAAACAATGGAACAATTTAAAGTGGAGGGAATCATAATCTGAAGCAATTTGTTTCACACTGTACAATCACGATTAGGAAAATCTCAATTTTTCTCTGTCAAATTGGGGTGTAAATAGAGGTTTCAATAAAAAAAAAATCTTTCATCAGAAAAAATGTCACATTTCAAGGTATCCTTAAGGATAAGAGCCAAGTTTTAATCTCAGTGGGGCAGCAGAGATGAGAAAACAGTTTTGGCCTGGTTGTGTAGAGGGTCCATAAAGTGCTGCCAGTTGTGTTGTCCACATGGAGGTAAACAAGAACAGGTAGAGGAAAGATGCGTTCAAGAGACATGGTGCTTAGCAGCAGGTCAGAAGAGCACTCTGAAAAATTAATTCACACCCCCTGATGAGGTAAATTACATTTGCAATCTTTCCTAGAAGGAGAAGATGGCCATTTAGGGATTCTTCCAAATCAGTGTGCTCTCCTCTTTCAGCCTCCAATGTGTTCCTCTCAAAAGGAACATGCAAGAATCATTGTTTCTCACACAATTACTGATGTTGGATTTCCTCTTCTATCAAAGACAGTGTAGGGGTCTTTGCTGAGAGTGGCACATGCAGGGTGGCAGAAGGAAAACCCTGCAAAAGGAAAGCTGAATAAATAGGTTGTAATGTGTATGTTCTGCTACATAAAATAGTCAAGTAACAGTTAGTACATGATAAACCCACAAAGTGAAAGAAATTGAAACTTAAAATTCTCACTGATCCACCCTCTACCTTCACACTTCAGTTACAGATTTTTATTTTGGCTCTTTCATGAGTCTCTGATCTTACAATTTTCTCTCCCATTTTCCAGATTTTAATGAGTCTGTTGAAATTTCTACAGCACTGAAGAGAAGGTTATGCAAAGTCTGAAGTAAATTCAAATTGATTTGGGGTACAAGGCACTTTAACTTGAAACGCATCTGCCTCTACTCAAAATGGCTCGTTAGTACCCCCTCACACGTCCAATCTCACATTGGTTATATTTAAATAAAACAGGTTCCTATTATCCTGTCCAGTTAATAATTTAAGGCTCAATCCTGTTACTGTTAATGCCAATTTGCTATTTGATAGCAACTCCAAAGGGAAGTGGTGTGACAGAGATGTATCATCAGATTCACTGTTACATGGCTGCTGGTTCCTGAAAATCCCAAGATTTCAGAGATCTTACTTTTAGGAAAGTCCAAGAAACACCAGATAATTATAATTTTGTGGATATCGTTTTCTCAAACAGAATAATTCCTTGTATGATACTTAGCCAGGTGATGCTGAAGTTGCAGTCTGCTGTATAATTTGCAGACACGTAGTGATGCTCACATGCAGTGTTCCTGTTGTTTCTTTTTCCATCTCTGTTCTTTTCCTTTGTGTACTTTAATATCAGTCTGGAATGTACTGTTTCCTATCAGATGGACACCCTAGCACAGCAGCTACGTGCTCAGGGGTACAGATGGTACAGCTCATGAAGCCATCCCAGTCTTTCACATCCAGATGAATTTTACTGGGGTCACTTTCCTCGGAGAAAGGGCTGTTCTGGAGGTGTCTGTCAATTCTCTTCACTCACCTCGAGGGTAGAGTGCATTCTGCACTGATTTTTCATACTTCTGTAAGCTATTATGGTCCATTTTCCTAACAGGTATGTTGCACTGAGGCTTTAATCCCTCAGCTTGCATACACCAAGTAGCTCTGTTACACACACGGCTGATTTCTAAGTGAAAAACTTTAGTACTTATTTTTAGAAACAATACTCCAAACTTTACCATAATGGCCTCTTGGGAGTTATAATTTAAAATACAATTAAAATACTTTAAATAACAACACAGTCTCAACAGAATATTTTTACTACATATTCCATTCTATTTTACCACTCCTGTACTCAAAGTCCTGGAGAGTGGATCAGCAACAGTAGCAAGAGTACAGATTTGTTGGATAACAAAATCTAAAGCAACACATTTTTATGTATTTTAATACCAATTTCATTTCAGCTTTAACTGTGGGTTGGAGAATACCTATAATTATTACACAGATTCTTGTGTAAGTTTCTTGGCTTGGGGAAGCCTCGGTATGATGGAGAGAAGCACCACAGGTAATTTCAAAACACTTGAGATCCTAAAACTGAAGGAACTTCCTATACCCAGCTCACAAAGCCCACTCATCCTTAGGCTCTGACCCTTACAGCCTGACATGTTTTCAGATGCAATATCCATGCAGATTTTATGATTATATTTTCCTGTAATCCTTCAAGGAAGTTGCACAAAGGGAGAAAAATCACTAGCAACACAGTATGACCTGAAGCAACAACAACCAAAAAAGCAAAATAAAAGGAGGAAGACAAAGCAGAGCACTCTAAAATTAGTCTGTGTTTTTAAGACATGTCCCTCAATGATTTTTAGCCTGTGGTGGTGTAAACCAACCAACAGTATTGACAGAACGATGACAGCCTATTGACTCAGCTGGGGAAGGATCCAACCCGTGTACATCACATCTCTCTCACTGGAATTTGAGCCCTCTAAGGTTACAGAGAATGGATTCTATAAAACTAAACCTAAAAAAGTGTATTATTTCTCAGAGGACACAATTGTAACAAGCTTTTCCTGATGGCAAAAATCCAATTATTGCAGTAAAGGTTGTGCTCAGTTATTTCTCAGTTCATGTCAAAGCAAATTGTAAAATGGGTGCACAGGAACTCTGCTGCTCTACCTTTACTGATACACAAGCTTACACTCTACCTTTTTTGCTGTTGTTAGTAAGACAACAGAGGGAAAAACTGAAGGGTAATGTCATCAAGTACTGGCCAAGAGTGTGATATAGATTTTTTTTTTTGTATTTCTCAAGAACTGCAAAGAAAAGTTTACCATAGATTGGATCAAATATATATTTTTCTTTGGTGTCAGAAATAAAGTTATCTTCATCTCTATTGAATTTTTCTTCTTCTTAGATAGTAGTGTATGTTAAACTAGTACAAGTGCTTTTTCTATTTGCCTGGCAGAGGAAAAGAAAAAAAACTCCTCTCAAAACTAAAGGCTAAAGCAATTATTCCTAGCTGTATCTTTGCTTTCTGGGAAATGACAGCATGGCTTGTGAGGAAAGCAAACTTATTTTTTTTAAGGAAACCAAGTGCAGTAAGAATGAAGACCTCAGGGAATTTTTTTGCACTGGCGACCACAAATGATGCTCCTCCCCTGGAGCTCACAGCACTGTAACCTCGGAGTGAAGACCTCTTTCAACACCTCCTCCATGCTTTCCTGACTTGGTGTCATTATTACAATAGCTGAAATGTCTTTTTCTATTTCTTTTTTTTTTCCATTGTAACTGTCCTTTCTGTTGTAGGAACGTACAGAAGAAGGGTACTTCAAACAATACTCGCTTGGGCTCACTCTCCCTCCCATCTAGTCCTTTATTGGGCTGGCCACCCCCATCTGAAACACCCAGTTCTTCTCTCCAGATCACAAGTAAATCTATACATTTCACTTGCTGCAGCTACTGGACTCAGACATACAGAGCAGTTTCTCTTGCCACTGTTTATCAAACAGATTTGATACATCTGTTAAACACATCCCAAGAATCTCTTCCCTGCAGGACTGTGCACACTGCTGTACCTACTTTCAAATTTTTCCTCAAGCATCATACAGGTGGACTTACTGCTTCTCTCATATTAATAAGTGCAAGTTATGAGACTACTTGCATATACTTTTGGCAACTTTAACACAGTTTGCATCTCGCAGTAGGACCTGAACTGGGCAGAGATTCATGGTCACACCCAATGCCCAAGAGCTGTACGCAGCAGCAAACCAGGGCTGCATCCCTTTGCCATTAATATGCTCAAACTCAGTGTGAATCAAAGATTTTTCTGGGCAGCCCTCTTAGGCTGCCATCACTTGGGATGGCCTAATTCAGTTCATTAAGTTCTTTTTGGGCATTTGCAAAGACTAAATCAAACAAATAAAACCAAAAGCTGCCACAGATTGAGTCTGACCTGTTGCATCCCAAACTGAACTGAGGCCAAATTCTGCTTAACATTCACAGTTGTGCAGAAAGCTTTCTCAGTCAAAAGGGCACCACTAAGCCACATGCAAAATATAATTAAGCACAAAATCCAGTCTCCTTCATATTGATAGCATAAAGCAGCATCCAATGAGGAAAAGGACAGAAGAATTTGGGCCCAAAAATATAAGTTTAAAACACTTTATATTAAAAAGATATCCAAAAGAATGACTGTGCAATATGAATATTCTATTTTAAAAAGTGGTTCAAGCTCATAAAGACTTATTACCCACTAATTGGGAAGATAATACATCCATATTTGAAAATAATGTCTATTGGACCAGTCACTATGAATATCTTAAGTGGGCATCTGTCTTCAGTTGAGATAGCACTAACCTCATAGTCAGCTTCAACAGAGCAATACCAAGTCAGACAGATGAGTCCTTAACTGACATACACTTGCTGACTCCTAACTGTACGATCTCTATTTAGGTAGGGATTTCCTATAACAAATACTAAACATGCTGCTTTTAGCACATATTAGGGGGGAAACCCTTTCCAGCCATTCAAAAGATTTGCTCATTTTAATTGTCACATGCCAGTGATTAGGAAACAACAAGAAGTGCTGCCTTTTGTGGTCCCACTTAAACACCTTCGTTTGGGTTTCATTTAGGGTTTCCATCCCAAATAGCTAGGACTGGGACCCTTCTCTGCTTTGAGCCAAGTAGTTCAGTTATCACCTAAATTTCACCTTCAGTAAGAGGAGTTTTCCACTCAAAGCTCTTCCAGAAACAACGAACAAGCCAAACCTCAGATAATTCTGCTGGATGTAATTACGTTTGCTATAATGCCCCTAGTAAGACTAACACATAAAAGGCAACAGAAATACGATTTCTAGGAGACCAGCACTTCTGAGACTAACTTTATAAAACTGCCCTTTGCTCAACCCAAAAGGCTTTTAATAACATTGTGACACTCAAGACACACTTCCACCAAACTGATATATATTTATTGACCCCAATCTTGTGACACAGGTCGGGGCTACAAAGGGTTATTTGCCAGACACAAGACAGGGGCTTGCCCACTGGCTACTGTCAGACTCCTTAAGTCTATTTTCATTTATCTTAGCAAAAATCTTGCCCAAGTAAAAGCTGCAGGGCTTGACTCTCAAAGTTTAAAACGGGTTCATTTCTCAAATTAAAATTTTATAGGACCCTGGCTGTCAGAGCAATTTCCAGACATGCCAGCCTTCATCACTTGGGCTGACACCGGATTGCCTACAACCCTCTCTGCGGCCGTCACAATCCCCTGCCACCTCTCAGGAGGATTGTTCTGCCCTTGGATCTGGGGAAACAGTACCAGTAGCTTATACCCCTCTTGCCTTCTTCACCCCAGCACAACTGGACTGGCTTTTTACTTGCAATTTCATTCACTTCACAGGGGTGGTTGATGTGACTGGGTTTATGATCTGATGGCATTTATCAGCCCAGCTCCCAGTAAATGTAAACTGGTTCTTAAATACAGTTGTGAATGCATAGTTTAAAAAAGACTGTAAGGAATGCATCCTTTTGGCAGAAAATAAAACCAAAGGACACAAACAAGCTTCTTTGAAAGTAAACTTTGATAAATAATGTTATTCCTGTGGAATATCCCAATAACCTATTTGTAGTATTTAGATGGTTTTAAACAGCAAGCAGATTAAGTTTGATACGGATGGAATTGCAGCCACTATTTATTTGTATTCATACATACAGAAGCAATGTAAAAACCCATCGAGTTTGTGGAGGAGTCCGTGGCCAATCTGCAAATAAGCATGTCTACAGCAGCAGTGTATAATGTACCAGTATAATGTACTGGGGAAACTTGTCACTTGTTTGGCAATTAACACTGATATAGGAGGGAAGAGGAATGAGATGATATTAACAGATTAATCTCGGGTCCTTTTAGACTGCGCTGAAGTGAAATGACAATTGAGTTGGCTCCAACTCCTGTTAGATCAGTGCCCTCTGCTGATCACTGCTCGGATTAAACCCGCCGCACTCCTGCAGCAAACCAGGAATACGGAGGCTGCAGCTTTACAGCTGCAGGAAGCAGCCACAAATGGATTTCACCCTCAACACCATCTTTCTAAGCGAAGATACAGACATCGGGGACACTTCACAACAGCGACCTGTGCTGACAATAATGCCTAAAAAAATAGAAGCATCTCTACATACCTTAAATCCTGCAGCTCAGCCCAGAAATAAACCCTCCTCTGCTTTCTGCATCGCTGCTGAACTTTGTCTTTCTCTCCATTCAAATCAATTGATATGTCTTTAATGTATTATGAAAAAAAAGTGACTTGGACTTCTATATTACAGCTGTATATCGGGATTAACTGTCTTGTTTTGCAAACAACCTGTGTGCCGCTACACATTGCTACTCAGAGTAAGGAATGTTCCTAAGGTGAGTAAAACTGGCCCAGCCAAACCCATGGATGCATAAATAAATGACCATAAACTTGCCTGCAGCCCTTCTCATGCTGAAATACAAGATGCCAAGCATCATCTCTCGTATCTATGAATTGTTACACATGTATTATCAGCTTGGTACCCTCACTTAGCTAATAAGCAAAGTGCTCACATAGGGCAAAACCTGAGATATTTGCCAACTGCCACTGCACCCAGCAGATACAGCTGAAGGGAAATTCCCTCTCTGCCAGAAATTGCATTATGCTCAGGGATGCTCACACAGTAAGGGTCTTACTCTGCACTTGGGCAAATGTCACAAATGCATGAAGCTGCAGAGAAGTATACTCTATTAGCTTAAAAAACCTGAAAGATAACTACAAGAAAGCAGAACAGTTACAGAAAGAGGAAAAAAAAAATCCACTAGTGAGCTGGGAAGCTTGACAGCAGCCCAAATTTAAATGCTGCCTGGAGGGAGGAACACATTACTCCATGAAGAATAAGATGACATACAAATAGCCTTTTTTTGGAGTCTATTGATACTGTTTACATTTAATTCTTTCTTTTTAGCTTCAACTTGCAGCTTATATGAACCAATTCGATTTGGCCAAACTTGAAAAAATTACCAACAACATTTTTGTTCTGGGAGTCCATTTCCCAGAGAAACATACGTGGCCAGGCTGATGCATAACCTCAGCTCTAGTGCCCTCTATTTGTATTTTCCAGAGAAATTAGAATAGAAAAATATTTTGGTGTTGGGTGTAAAACCACATTTCACCTCTGTGCGTGCACATGGTCTTCTCCACTTGGAGAGTTTGCACGCTGATTTTGTGTTTCATTTCCCCTACAATACACCACTTTGCTTCATTCAGCAGCATCACAAAGCCTGGAGCTGCACAGTGCCTTGCTCCCTGGCATCAGTAAGTGTGGGATACAGCGGGAAATGGGCAGCCTCTTTTCAATGGTCCATGGGGACAGGACAAGGGACAATGGCTGCAAGTTGGAGCACAGGGAGTTCCACACCAATATGTGGAACAACTTCTTCACAGTAAGTCTGACAGAGTCCTGGCACAGGCTGCCCAGGGGGGTGTGGGGTCTACATCTCTGGAGAGATTCCAGACCCATCTGGATGCCTCCCTGTGTGACCTGTCCTAGGGACCCTGCTTTGGCAGGGAGGTTGGATCACATGATCTTTTGATGCCCCTTCCAACCCCTACAATTCTGTGATCAGTAACACATTAGAATGGTCCAAGTCCATATAACATTTTGGCTGTTTAATATCCATAGCTAATGTACTTAGTCTCAAAACAAAGCCAGAAGACAGGGGAGGTTGGCTTGCCATTCCCACATCATGTTTTCAGCAGTTTGCCACTGTTCTGTGCTTCCAAAACAGGATGCACCATGTTACAACAGAGCATTTATATTACTTGGGAAGCAATCAGAAAAAAAAAATAAATCACTAAGCATTAGAGTGAGGAGTGGAAATGAATAGTTGACTACTACTTTATTTACCTGTAATCATTTTAAATAGAGTGGAAACAGGAGGAAGGGATGATGGGATGCTGCAGACAAGGGCCTTGTCTCAGTGTGCGATTGTACATCGCTTCTCACTGCCCCCGACCCGCCTGGAGCATCTCACTGCAACATCAGCACTAGAATGACAGCTGCATTCTTGCAAGCTGCATGGATGAAGGGAACAGTAGGAGATTTTGTACTTCTGGTAGCAACTGGGACACGCTCAATGGGGCTCTGCACGCCCTGGCTTGTCACCAGCAGGTAAGGACCTCAGCACAAGGCTGGAACCGAGCCACCAGATCCCAAGCAACATATGCAGAGCAGATGTTGGGAAATCTCAAGAAAACACAGGAAATAACCTCTCACCATGCTTTTTTGTACAACACGCTGTTTTTTTCCTGCGCTTCCATGCTAATTGAGCTCCTGGCAGTGCCGCTTCCTCACAAATCCTTCCCCTTCCTTAAGTGAAATGTCAGTATTAGTGCTGATTCAGTGACGCTCCTGTCTGCAAGCACTGCTTTCAGGAGCTAACATTTAAGCACAACGGTACTGCTGGCAAGGTACTACTTGGCAGAAAGAGAGCGAGAAGTTTGGCAACTATGGGCCAACATGGGTAGCAGATGTTTTTAATGCCAGCTTCTCTCTAATTGTAAAGCAGCAGCACCAGCACAGCATGAAAGGAGAATACCATAAATCTCTAATGTAGGGACTAGTCCACTAGCACATCAATTTTGCCACTTGTTAACAGAATTTGCTGACAATCTCCACGCTCCACTTAAAAATGCCTGGTGTGCAGTCCCATTTGGCTTCCTAATAATAGGCACAGCGAGTTGAGGCTGGGCTTTCAGGCACAGGTTGCCACGATACAGTTCCCCACACCGCAAGATTTACACGTGGCCAATTTGGAGTATGCAGATGAATCTTGCATACAGCAAAGCCTTGGTGCCAGGCATCTTTGCTCAACAGCAGAGGATTAACAGATCTAATCAAAACTTCGCTGGTTTTGAGGATTCAGCAGCAGTAACAGGCTTTCCCCCTCACCTGTAGATAACCATCCAGCACTTAAACAGGCTGTCAAGGGTCAAGCCATCAGAAAAATGTTCACCTCACAGACATAATTCTGGCTTTCAGCCCTAGCTTCCATACAGTCATAGAATCCCAGACTGGTTGGGGTGGGAAGGGACCTCAAAACCCTTCCAGTACTCCCCTGCCATGGGTAGGGACACCCTCTGCTAGCCCAGGGTGCCCAAAGCCCCATCCAGCCTGGCCTTGAGCCCTGCCAGGCATCCAGGGAGCTATACCTGCTATGCTGTACTCTCACGGGGTTTGTAAATTTTTTAATCATATTTTTTCTACAAAAAAACCCCACCACAAGGTGATATTACTGCTCATCCTCAAGACTGGGGTATCAGTCTTGCACATATTTTCGTGGCTAGAGGTATTAGTGATGCAACTGCTCCCAGGAATAGGGATATCCAGGAACACATCCCCGCTCCACGTCCAATCCCAGCACATGCTTTCACTAACCAGTAAGGGTTAAACCACAAATATAAAATCATTGTTTGGAGCTGACCTGGAAAGCAATGTTTATGAAACATTTATTTGCTGTTCTGACATCTGGAGGGAGATACTTCATTTAGGTCATGAATTTTTCTGTTTGGATCGGGGCTGGTTGCTCATGTTGCCATACTCCACCCTCTGTTCCCCTGTACCTTCTAGCCCACAACTGATTTTCAAAACAGGGAGTGTTGACCCTTAAGAAAGAGTGGAAGGCTGACTATTCCTTTTTCTTTTTTTTAAGCAGCAGGAAACAAGACTCCTCACAAAAAGAGAAAGTGCAAGAGATAAATGTTTGAAGAGCGAGGAGCTAAAATGAAGGAAAGAAAGTCTTGTGTATTTATAAGAGTAAAATGAGAATATGTCCTCTTGAACCTTACAGTCAGAGGAAACTGAACCGAATTGATCAATCGCCAGACTATTGATAGGGAAAAAAAAAAATGACTTGTTGGCAAGCAGCTTGCAAAGGATGTGGATGAAGGGCTAGACATAGCAGTCCACTTTCTCTAGACAATTAAGGACAGACTCAGCTAATTTAAATCCACATAGCAACATCCTAATCAATACAGTTAAGCTGCATTTCTCAGGCTAAAGATATTGTTTGTTCAACTCTTATTATCCTCAGTTATAAAATGAGAGGCTCCACTGTGGTCAATGCCACTCCATGAAGTTCACTTTACCTCCCTTGGCAGG
This sequence comes from Gallinula chloropus, assembly GCF_964237585.1. NCBI lineage: Eukaryota > Metazoa > Chordata > Aves > Gruiformes > Rallidae > Gallinula > Gallinula chloropus. The sequence continues at coordinate 3,254,572 of NC_140097.1, forward strand.
CAACGCACCTCTCAGCCCCCATAAATGCTACCAGAAAACTGGAAGGGCATTTTGCAAAGGAAAAGGTGAAAACTGCCAGAGAAGTCAAAACCCATACATTTCTCCCTATTATAGCACTTCCCAAGACAGAATCCCCTGAAGGAAGAGACTGTGTGAAAATGGGAGCTGTTTCTTTCTCTGACAGAGAAAGGATTGACAGATTTTGTATTTATTTTTAAAAAATGCCTAACTAAGCAGCATTAGTCACCCATCATCCATATTTCTCTCCATAAATGAGAGTGCATGGAGCTACAGAGTCTCCAGAGAAAGCAATTACAATATTAATTTCAACTAAGTGACAACTAGGAAAGAGAAAAGAAAAAACCCCAGCTAGCTTGAGGAGTTCAGTTCTCTTAGATCCTGATTATGAAAACTACTTTAAAAACACAGGAAACCACCAGCCACCAATATAATCTTTAAATGAGCTCCCTGGAAGGCACTATGAAGAGCACTATCTGTGCAGGAAGACATTTCAGCAGTAATGAACGTGCAAGCCTTCAAGACTGTCAGGCCACAGGTTTGACCATGAAGTAGGCTAGATCCCTGAGGTGGGGGAACCAGACACACATGCTCACACTTGCAGGCCACTGATCCAGCTGGCTTTATTGGCACCTATGCACTGAAATTTAAGGACCTTTGCTTTATGACCCCATTCTATGGGCCATGATCTGTGGCACACAACTGGGTGTTGTTCAAAACCTCATTGAAGCCCTAAGTGACTCTTGCCATGAGGATTTCATAGACACATAGAAATCTTGGTCAGAGGGGACCACAAGAAATCCTGATTTGCCCGCTCAAAGCAGAGCTCCTCATGCCTGTTCACACCAGCTGTGGCTTTTTTTCCTAGCTAAATCTTGAAAATCTCCAAGTATGGAGACTGTGCACCTCCCTGGGCAGCCAGGAGAAGGAGAAGGAAAACTGGGGAGAAAGGGCTCCCTATTCTTTCTTGAAATGGAGAGCTGAAAGAAATCTTATGATTCACTCCATCTTTGAAATAGTATAGAGGGCAAAGTCCTAGTATGAAAGTCAATGTGCCCCAGAGTGCTCTGGCTGTCTCCTCATCTTTACTCACTGCTGACAAGGTCAGACCCATAACCTCGACACTCAGCTCAAGTGTATTCTGTCACCATTTTAACACCAATGGGAGTCTTCTCCCTAATTTAGATTTGAGGCCAAATTCTTCTGATGAAATGGCTTGAAATGACACCACTATAATGACTGTCTAGCTAATTCACTTAATAAAGAGAACCAGTTATGTACCAAGAACATTTCCTTTGTGAGTTATTTTCCTTCTCAACAAATGCTCCTATTGGAAACATGACAGTCTCCCATCCCCAAAGCAACACAATATATTTTATCCCAATTGTATAGCTGCCAAATACACACTGAAATGTGTTCCTGCAAACACCAACAAGATTGATGTGATGTTGTGTTCTAACTACACTGCCTGGTTTTGGACTTGGGCTTTACCACTTTTTCCCCTCCTGGCAAAATATTGCCCATTAAAAACTGTAATAATGCTAAAATAACCTAAGTAAAAAGTGGAAAATGTTCTTTTGAAAGATTTCAAGGGCCTTCCCATTTCAAACAAGCCTCTAGATCACCAATGCCCATTTAAAAGTTGTCTTCAAGAGAGAAAGGAAAAAATACCCTCCTTTCTAATAAGCTTCGTTAACTTCCAGGTAGCCATCATTTGTCATGAAACCCTTTCTTTCTCCAGAGGGCTGGAAATGCCTGTGTGCCTCTATCTGGTGGGCTAAACGACACCTTGTTGAACAAAACATCTGGGATGCTGTGCAGCTGGGAGTCTTTCAGAGAGACAGGACTTTGCAGGAGCTGTGTGATATTTTCTGTGGGCTTGGAAAATGAGTGGAAGTGCCACTCCATTCTTTGTCTTTGTCATACAGTGTCACCCAAACGAAGATACAAATATAAGGAGCCAAACAAGGGTTGTATCCTATTTCTTGAACTTCTGCCTGTGCCTTCAGATCTGACAGATTCAAGTTTCTGACCCCAATTAAGCAGCTTCATCTCCATACTTCAACCCAGGAAACAAATAGGTAGAGGGGACTACCATATGTTTTGGTTTTCAGTTCATTAAATCCTTGATTGTGCAAAACCTTTTAAGAGATACTACTCCATAAATTCATACAAAGCTATATTTTGTGTTGTTTGGAAGAATCTTATTAAATGCTTTCTCCAAAGAAATATTCCAACCTTTTGAGAATCAGCACGACACTTAAATGAATTATTCATGCAAGGCTCTGCAAGATGGGCAAGTTTCCTGCCAAGACTTGCACAGTGAGGGGTGTTATAAAACTGAAATTGGAATGTGGAGAGAACTGATGGAAAAGATTTCAAAGATCATCTCTGCTGAAAAAAAAAAAAAACCAACACCCCAACCACAAACCCACAACTTCAGACCTTGAAACTTGCTTCCTCACAGCAGAGAGGCTCCTAAATGTCCCACTTCACATCCACTCCCAAATTCTCCAATTTTGAAGCGTGCTCACAAACAGATAGGTGTTTTTAAATGAAGCCACTGATACAAGTGAAATTTGAGAGACTCATTGGCACATAGTTCATTTCAGTGATCCTTAAATGATGTTTCATCTCAGGACACTAGTAAATTCCCTTGCATATTCAAAGAAGCTCTTTCCAAATTACCCAGTGCCGAACTAACCAGGAGTTGCCCCATGTGTACAGAAGACCACCTTGAAAATGAAGCAGGCATAAGAACATATTTAATGAAAATCGTTTGAGCCTTGAGCCTAACTCAGGAGCTGACGCCTGGCAACAGCCAAATGAAAATTAAGAGTCCAAAAATTAAAGTTTTCATCTTTACCAGCATTAGCAGCTTTAGATGCTGATGAAAATAAGGTTTACTTTGTGTTTCCCCCCAAAATGCTCTGTACTGAATAACTAATGAAACTCACATTTTAAATAATATGACAGACCCAAGTAGGGACTGCTATCACTAATACAAAGCCACTTGGTACCACAGAACATTGTTTTGGTGACATTTGCACAAGGGAAAGAGAGCCCTGCAAGCAGAGCAGTGACATGAGTGATTGCTGAGTGCATTTTAATAATTAATTCCACAAATAAGTGAAGTCTATTTTAATTTCACCTTATACAGCGTTGCTATCTCAGTGAAGTAAATTGCAAGCCCTCTTCTGTTCCTGTACCCAACACTGACACTTTGGAAACATTACCAAAGCAGCAGGAATGTAATGAAAAATATATACAGTGCTGAGACTTCTGAGCTATCCAAAGTGCTCTTTAAGATCCTGTGGATAATCTTTAGGGAATAATCCAAACAGCTCTGTTGTATAAAGTTACATTAAATGACTGTACATCACGCTGTGATTGAAAAGTCATGCCCAAGAAAATGCTGATCAGTTTGATTGGACATGGATTCATTTCCAGCTCTTTAAAAGGTCTGCAAAGAACAGCTTAGCAAAGAAAAAAAATGAAATAACTAAAACCACCAGAGGGACAATGTTTGCATGTTTCAAACAGAAGCATAATAGAATTATTTATCTGTGAAGGAACTGCTAAGAGGATCTGGGGGGGAAGACAATGTCTGGAAACTTCTGTTTTTCTCAAGCTAAGATAAAAAGCTGTTTTGTCCTGTATTTAACTTCCAAAAAGTTTGCATAAACTTTTAATCTTTGTCCTGTATTTAACATTTGCAAAGTTTCCATACAGCCTCTCCATGAACCACAACAATGCTTTGCAAAGCCCAGGCAGGTATCTGTACTTTGGCCCTGAAAAGGATTTCATGCACACAGAGCAGATGAGGCAGACACTTCCTCTGACAAGTGAGTATTACTATGTTCTCTCAGCTACCTCCTAGAAAATAGGAGCTTGTAACTCATTCACAATATGCAAATATAGACCTCCTTATCATTCAGAAGTGGTATGATGTTTTTTTCCCCTTCTCCCAAAGGGAGTGGATTTCATCTTGGGAAATGGAATTCCTCTGACTCACATGTGACACTTCCCCAGGGAGAAATCCATTCTCCCTGAGGCTATGCCTGCATTTGAGGAAGCAGCTTCCTCTCCTTACACTTCACAGGAGTAACTCCTGCTTCCAGTTTAGAGGAAAAACACTTTTAGAAGTTTAAGACTTTTTTCATCAGTATCAGGTCGCTAACATATTTCTCTGATTCCTGAAAATTCATTCCAGACCTTATTCCAGTTTCCAAATAGGAATCTCTGCAAATGCAGAATCCATGAGTTATGCTTCCTCTTACAGGAGAGAAATCCACTTTTTCTTATGATTTCTTTTCTTGGGCTGAGAAGCAACACAGCCCAAGAGACTGACTTCTGATATCAAATCAGGTGCACACTTTATTCCTGCTTCTCTGAAATATTGCAATTTAAAGATAAATTCCCATTGTACTGGGCACCAGTACACTTTCTGAGTTAAGACCACTGGGATTATTATTTTTTTTTTTGAGATCAAGTCATGTAAAAAGATTATAAACACATGCTACAGAGTTGTCCCAGCCTAAAATATATTCTACAAATACATCTTAAGGTTCTGTAAATAAGGTTACTGCACATAATCCCACAGGCACCAGTATTATATGTACATAATAAAGCTTAAGATCTTATTCAATTTTCAGGTATTTTATGAGGAAAGATACTTCCAGATTCTCAAGGGCCAAATACTTCATTCAAAGGCAAGGAGATATTATCATACTCTGAATAGACAGAGTAGTTAGTTTGTGCAGCATCTCATAAAAGTGTAATTTGCAGACTTTGGGAGGAAGAGAAATGCTTTAAGGAACTCAGGGAATATTTATGTAGCTACACAAATTACTTGGTTGAGTGGGGTTGCCTTTTCAGAATGATTATAGAAACTGAAATGACTCCTTATGATAAAACTTTTGCCATTATTATCACCTCTTGCACTTAAAGATATTAAATCTTTGCCTTGAAATTTGGCTCATGAACATGCAATTATGATTAAAGCACTTCTTGGCTCGTTACTTTACCATGGTAACTGGCCAAATTCCCCTGCACACAGGGTGTGGAATAAATAGATCTGGCCCAGGCAACCTCAACACAATGTAGCAAACAAGTACAGGGTGAACACCATCCTCATCTTCCAGTGACAATTCCATCACCTCTGCTTAAATATGTATATTTGTATCCCAGGTAATGCACAGTAAATAGCAGATGAAACAGCTTATCTGGAAAATGAAGTATTTCGAAGGCAATTGTGAAGAAAGCCAATAATAAATTATTAATGTGAAAAAAGCCCCCATTTTTCTCATGCCAAGTCAAAGTTGCACAGGCAAGTAGTTTCATTCCTTCTCTGCTCTGTGTTTCCCTGAATGAGCTGTCTCTCAAAAGAGCACGAAACGTGTTACACTGAAGATTATACTGTTGGAAAACTTGAATTAGGTATCAGTAAACTAAAAGATTCAAATACTGATCACCCAGGTATGCACAAGGGCTCTAGGGCCTGAGTGTTAATACGCTTGCTTTAATAACAAAGTTAATGAAAGCCATCTCTTCAAACAAGAAGATATGCCTGTCACAGTTGTATCTTATCTATCTTTAATACATTTAGTCAATATACAATGATGCTGAACATATTTGTGCAAACATACTTAATTTTTTACTCTGAAAGCTAATCAATAATATTTCTGTTAGCACACTTCAGCTTAGCTATTGGAAACAAGTGGCTGGAAACAAGTAACTGGTATTTCCTCCTTGTCCCGTGCTTGCAGGTACTAAATCCATATTAAGTTGATTGTTGAGCCTTGTGATGACACCTCTATGTCATGGAAAAAAAAGCCCAAGAGTTATTCTGAAAATGGTATTACTAAAAAGGGATTTTCTCCACATTTGATATTTTCAGAAGGCTGAAAAGTTTTGGACTGGCGTCAAGCTGACAAGGCTGCTGAGACAGTCCAACCCCAAACAAGCACAGGTAGTAGACACGTCAACCTCCCTGTTCAGGAAGCTCCACAAAACCCCCATCCTTTTCATGGGAGCACAACTAAGACTCTGTCCCCCTCCTGTGCCACAGTAGTTGCCATAACATGCTTGAGAGCATAACTCAGATAAGCCACTAGACAGTAGACCAAAAAACTGGACATGTGTACGCATGATACCTCTCATGACAGTTATTCTGGCCACAAATAGGTCTTGTACAACAGAGACATCTCAACAGGAAGTTTTCTGTAGCGTTCAAAGCTCCAGAGCATGAAACGATCACATCAGTTGATAATGACTGAACCATGAATATAAAATAATTACCACCTTCAAGGGAAAGATGATAAAAATAACAACTAGTAGAGAATAAAACATAAGGAATACGTTAATATATAAGTGAGAGACATGGGTAGAACCTTTGAACCTGAGCTGCAAGCCTGCTGTGTGTGCTTTGATCACCAACACAGTGCTCAGCAGAAGACACTGTCTGCACAAGGAGCAAGACATGAACAAACTGCTGACCTCGGGTGGCTCAGCCAGAGCGCAGGTCAGGATCCCAGGACTGGGACTCTTTGCTCTTTGTCTTCTCAATGCCAGGTTTATTTCTCAGCTGGTTGTTCAACGAAGGAAACCACAGGTTTCACCATTTTAGCACTACAGAGGAGACCCCCAGGTCATCTTAACAAGGGGCAGAGAACCCCATGGTGGTACATTCCTCTCTGCTCCATTCCCTTTCTCCTAATCTTCCATTTACAGCTCCAAAGTATCACAGTTTCACAGGTCATACACAGAACTGCTGGGGTTCTTTGTGACTGACACTCCTTTGAAAATCATTTACTGGTGGTCAAGATACTCCCTAGTCTCCATCTTATTTGTTTCCTTTGGCTATAGCTCCCCATAATAGTAAACATAAGAACAAATATAATCATGTGACCAAAATTTCATACTGACTTTCTAATAATTTACTCCAAAGTGATTCAAGTAGGAATTAGAACTCCTAAATGAAATTACAACTCTCTGTAATTCACCATTATTTTTTTCAATGAACATGTGTTACCATTAACATCAATGAAGGGCAGCCTGACAACACTCAAAGTATGTACATACTGCAATAATGAAGAATTTGCTGGAAACCCTATAAGTGACTTCCATGTTTCACAAAAATTAGATGTGAGCTGCCCATTGATTATGGTTTTTGCTCAACTGTGGAAAGGAAAGCACATTTGAAAACATTAAAATAGTTAAAGAGAATGTTTTTATGACTAGGAAGCTGAGGACAGTATGTCAGCTGATCAGAGAGCAAATTTGTGTCCACATAACTCAAACTGACTACTCTTTGACAAAATTCTGTCAATCAATAACAGTCTGAGCACCGCTGGTCTCATTGGATAGCACTACAAAGACACTACCTCTTGAACAGCAGCTTCTTTAGTGATAAAAGACAAAGGAGCACTCTAAAAATCTAATCCAACCACTGTTGGAGAATTAAGAGAATGCAGAAATATAGAGCACATTAAGAAAGTTAAAGATCTATATAAATGGTGAGTACTCAGAAAAAATAATAATTGTTAATTGTTTTGAGTTGAAAGTGGCATTATCCTACCAGTTATAGTCCACTGAGTTGGATTCTGTTGGTTAAAAGTTAACTTGTAAATCTGACAGGGTTCCACCCAAATCAATGGAATTCCATTTAGTTGCTAGAGGAACATTGATAATGAGGCTCATCAACTTCAAATGGGCAGAAATTGATTTATCAGTCATGAGGAAGAACCAAATTGGACTCTCAAATACATGTTAATTCTAGTAGCCCTCCTGGTAGACTTTCTGTACAGGAAGGTATCCAGTAAATATTTCAGTAGTCTTACAAACACTGAGTACACAGAGAAATCTTCAAAGGCTTACTTCACCAAGGAAAGAGGAGAAAAACTGGAATGTTGAGGAAAGGGAAAGAGAAAGTCAAAGGAAAGTCTGTGAAAGTGAATTTCTGGAAACAAATATATTCTAGAGGCTGCAGCAAAATGTAACCTCAGCACAGCAGGGGTGAGACGAATGGGTTGTCAAAGCCATTAGGAGCCATTCATACTTTCAGAACAGCCCTGTACCACTATGATTGTCTGTCGCACTGAGGGACTTCAACCTCCTGAAGTGTTTTTGCTAGTAGCTAGGTCTGGGAAACAAATATTGGCCTATTTTGTGAGAAATATCAATATTAAATTTACCTGCCTAGGAATTAAATGAAAGGTAAAAAGCTCAACCTGGGGGAGAGCAGCAAAAAGGAGAGGCAAGCTGTACTGCAAATATTAAACCCTGGAATTTTCCTCTAGTGAACAATTGATGGACATATTTTTAGGTTTCATCTTTCATAAATATAGGACAGCAATTTAAATTCCAAAATGAAATGCCATTTAAACCCTCCAAATGCAACTTTTCACTTAAAAAAATAAAAGAGGTAGACAATATTTTAAAAAATGTTTTTAATGGGGAAATTTGTAAAATGCAGCTTTATTTGCACAACCCCATTTCATTTCCATATCTCCTTAATCCCTGGTGGAAAAATCAGGGTAGTAGTACCCAAGATGAGCTAACTGCTTTGCAATCTCCTGGAACTTTTATAAAGGAAGTTCCTCCAAGACTTTAGGAATTTTGTCATTTTTTTGTTTCCCCCTAAAAGCATTGGCATTTTCTTTTTTTAACATAAACCATTTGCAAACCCAACATAAATGTGGTATTTGTCTTGCTAACACATAATTCAGAAATACAAGAGTATTTTCATACAGAAGGTCCAACTAATAACTAGAGGGAAACAAGAGAGCAGATGCTGGCCCTAACTCTGTCAATTAATAAAGAGATGAAAGCTAGAGAAGAACCTGGACAGCACAAGATTTCAATAGTTGCTTTAAAAATCAGGAAGATCACGGGTTTCTGAAGAGAATTTTAAAAAAATGCTACACCTGGAAAATATTTTTAGATTTTGCAGAGTCTGCAGACACCTGTGCACATCCTGACCTCCAGGAGAGGTGCTAAAAATAGGCTGCAAGCCAGATTTACACTGCACCTTCAAAAATAGCCATGTATCCTGCACAGCTCTTTAGACAGTTATAAATAACGGAAGAGCTTACATAGGAAGAGTTTCTGCGCTCGGTGGTCAAATGCATTTTGGTAACCCAAAGAACCGATTATTGATTTTACATTTTACTGCAGATGTTTGTTTCTCATTCTTCTGGGGTGGCCGCTCCACCTCCAGAGGTCCTGCTGAGAGCTGTGCCCATGCAGACACCCCACCCTGCCCCCAAACCTCTCTGCACATCCTCAGCCGAAGTCAACAGCAAAACTCTTGTGACCTCCAATGGCCATCAGCTCCTACACTGAGCACCTAGCCTGGTAGGAAGGCCAACCAAGGTCTCTTCCAGTTCAGAGACTGCAAAAAAGTGTTGCACAAATCAATATCATCACAAAGAAATCTAGTGCTGGAAGCTTGCTGCAATCCTAATTTATCTGGTCAGTAATCAACGAGCAATGCATACATCATTCATAGCCTGAGCTTTCTGGATCTGAGCCGCAGCCACTATATTTTCTGCCAGTATTATCCCAGCACAGATCATTGGAGACCAATCAGGGAAGTCCTTTGCCTTTCCTTGGTGGGTTAAACAGACTCCATTCCTATATGGCTGGATTGCAAAGATCTTTACTCATTCTACTGAGTTTTCCCTGAACTCCGTCCGAATTTCCAAGCAGCTTCACAAGTCGTGGACACCACATGGAGTTCCCCAGTGACAGAGAGAAAGAGAGTTTCTCCCCAGACCTATTCAATATTCTCCTGTTGTATGCAGCTTCTCAGGATAAAAATCTCCTATCCTGCAAGTATTGGCTACATTCATTATTCTTAGATATATGACCTTACATTTGGTGGTATGAAACACATATTGATTGAATGCTCATCTGACAGGCTTGTAATTACCCAGGTCATCCCATTTACCCTTTTTAAATAATGGCAGAACATGAGCGTTCTTCCAGCCTATTGAAACTTCCCCAGTGATCCAGGGCTTATTAAAAATAAACATTAATGATCCAAAGAGTAGCTCGTGCGGCTCTTAAAAATTTTAGGTGCCAGTTATCCAGACTTACTGATTTAACAGAGCCCGACAATAGTAGCTGCTGTTTAACTGCCTCTTAATCACTGCTGGGATATAAATTATCCCCTCCTGTGAGGCAGCAGCATCACCCTCCTCCCTCCCCGCCAGGGAGAGCATAGACACGCTGACAGCACTGCTTCTGTCTGCAAATGGACTGGTGCAACTGTTAAACTTCTATTCACTCCTGTCATATTTGAAGGGCATTAGGAAATAGGTTTAAACTTGCTTGCCATACATTTTTTTTCATGCTCTTTTGCTTGTCAATCTTAACCACATCCAACTCCTCGTTTCTATTCTGGAATATATGTTCTTATCTGCCCCTCTTGCTGTTTGTGATAGAGTATTTTGCCAGGAGCAGGAAGGGGGGAAAAGAATTAAGGGAGTTTTATTGGTTTTTATCTTCATGAAACTGGATGTTTTGGAGAACAGTAAATAAATTCTTGAGACTTCCCACCCCACCCCATTAGCACACACTAGGCATAATCGAACCAGGCTTCCCTGCACCAAGCTACCACCAACTCTTCCTTTAGTGATCAATTGTTCTCTTTTATTCTCCCTCCTATTGCATGCAGCTCATCTTGAGTTAGGGGCATGTCAACCACAGCTTTTAAGAATCACCAAGGACAACCTCATACTAGCTGAGTGAGACCTTCCATGTCTGCTTCTCAGACGAAAGGACCCTTCGATGCCTCAGCTCTCCCCCTGCTCCTCCCATAAATCCACCTCCTCCTACCCTGCAAACCCACACTGCAAAACAAGAGCGTGAAAAAGATCCCAGGGGATTTGTTTTCCTAGCAGACATGGCCAAGTGCTCCATCTTGTATTCTAGCTATTAGAAAACTGAACTTGATCACTGGTGGCTCATTTGTATTAATTGCCTGTGACTGACAAGGGTAATGCACTCCAGTCCAAGTGCCATTTCCCTTTGCCTTCCGCCTACCCGCTTCTTCCAAAAGAGTGGAAAGAGCTGCTAATTGTTATATTCAATATTCTCTAGTTCCTGCAAGCAATACCAATTTAATTAAATTTACATGGTTATAAGTGACCAGCTACAACTCCTCTCATCTGTTTATGCAGGTCACCAGGACTGATAAATCTCCATTTCATTGCTGACATCTTCATTTTCAGTGCTCCCTCAGTTCCCTTCTGACCTTTTTTTTTTATTTTTTAAGCTATTTTCCACCCTCTCCACTCAGCTATTCATGCTGTCCTAGCTGAGGCTGGATGAAATACAGGGCTTGTCCTTCCAGAGGAGGCAGGACAGCAATCCCTCAAACCCAAACCCCATTGTGTGCTGTCACTGCCAGGGTACTTCCCTTCACACTTTGGAGCATGAAGAGTCTTTTAGAAGAAAATTTGGATATTTCTCTTCTCTCACCCATTTAAATCTTCTAGAGGAAGCTGAAACCAGAGGCTGCAACACCATTATCCTCCTCATCATCCCCATCACCTTGGTGGGCCATTGCGATTCAGAAACCTGAAGATCTGAATGAAGCAGCTTAAAGCCACTCCCCTTCTGTGCTTTCTCAGTATCTCCCTTCCGTTAGCTCAGCTCTCTGCCCAAGACCCAGAGGACGTGCCCAAATGCTTTGTCCTCATCCCAAGCTCTGATTCCCTTCTGAACCTGCCTTTTCTTTGAGTCAGGCAGGAGAGTTCCTACAGCCCTCCAGTTAGTGCTCAAAGTGGGGTTACACAAATGCAGGTGAGGTTGCTGCTTCCAGCCGCAATCTCTTCAAAGAGGCAGAGGTTGCCTTTGAAGGGCTGGAAGGAATAAAAATGAATCACAATTTCCAACAGCCTGCACACGAAGGAGAAAGGAAGGAAGGAAGGAACAACTCACTGGGGCTGAGCATCACAGGTCCATGCCCAGAGCCTGCGCTCAGGTGTCAGTTGGTGCTCACTGTGCTGCTGGGCGGCTCCGGTGCAGTCAGCGGGCAGCAAGAGATCAGCTCAGTCCCTCAAAAAAAAACTGAGAGCTGCCTCGAAGTTACAACACAGAAGGATGCTCCTTGTGCTGCTCCTTCCCATCTCACCATGTGCTACCATTGCTGCACAACACTCCCTGGGGAAGGAGAACAGCCACCAACAGGGACTTCAGCAACCAATTTTCTCCAAGGAAGAAAGTTTTCTTGGGCTGTTTTAACATATTTTTCATAAGATTATTTTATGGTTTGGTGTTGGGGTTTTTTTTCCTGGATTGTAGGAGAAAAATAGTAGCAGTTCTTATAAATCACTTAGCTGTAGGTTTCAAAATCCTATGCAAAGAATGGATGACCAGGTTGCAAGCCTGGAGGTGTTCAAGGTCGGGTTGATTGGGGGTTTGGGCACCCTGGGCTAGTGAGGGTATCCCTGCCCATGGCAGGGGGTTGGAACTAGATGATCTTTGAGGTCTCTTCCAGCCCAAACCTTTCTATGAAGCGGGTAGTAACTGCAATCAACCCCAGGTCTATCCATAGGCAGCAAAGTGGCACACTGGGGACAAGAAGTCACACAGAAGAAAAACTGGCTTTCCTGCTTCATCTGCCATTCTCCTCTAGTAAGAGCTCATACCAAACCACTCACTTCATCAGGGAAAGACATGCAACATCGCCCATACAAGACTTCTGCTTGATACATCATTACAAGCTTCCAAGTAGGATAATTAAGAAAAAAAAAATGTAGACACCACAAAGTGGAATGTTTTGGATACTATGTGGTCTTATTTAATGTCTCTTTTCAGGGAGGAGGTGAGAAAGAAAATATTTTCTGAAGAAACAATAGTAAACTTACTGGGGGGAAAAAAAATAAACCCAGGAATAACTCTGTGCTGCTGAGTTCAGAGCTATAAAAGCTGACAATGGAAGTGCAGCTTAAACCAAATACACTGTAAGCATCCCTATAGAGTGTGTGCCATGTCTAATTCACCTTGGAATTGAAGTCGTCATGTTTTACTTTTCATGAGAAGGGTAAGAAACATTAAGGAAGTTTGGCTCCTACAAAAATAGGGCAAATCTTTATCACAATGGTAAATTATTTCTAATTCACTGCAAGGGAGTCATAAAATAAATGACATGGAGCTGTCAAGTAAAATTCATCTAAACAGCTCTAAAATTCTCACGGGGAAAGCTTCCTCCTTCTGTAAGATATGGTTACAGGGAAGTGGGTCAACTGTATAAATCTAAATGGAAATTCCTCAGTATACCGTGACTAAATGAAACCACAAGGAAATCTCAGTTCAAAAATCTGACTTGATTTGTCCTTAACACAGGGAGTACACTTGTAAGGTTTGCACTAGAAGCAGCTTCAGTATAAGAACTTAACAGCAAGCAAGGGCACGATTTCAGACCTCCCTGCAGACGTCCGACATCCCCACGTCTGAACTGACCGTGACTTTAGACCAGCAGAAGACCGAGGCTCTAACTCCAGATGTGACTTTGATTCCCACTTCTCCTTCACCCTTACCTGATGGCTGGACCCCAAGGTATGGCTGCAGCACACAAACCCCAGGTATAAGATGCTATAAATGTATATATTTCCCTCCTCTTTTTAATTGCCTTGGTCTTGCTGCAGCTCAGCGCACACCTGACCTCCAGTAGAACAACCCTCGGGCTATTCTCGCTGCTACCTACTCCGGCTGCCGCAGGAGGACTGTAAAGGTAAAAGCACTGCAGGGGCCCTGGCCACTTTCTTCTCATCAGACACTACCTGTAGCAGGGAGATTGTCTTCAGAGTCCTACATTTGCTGTGAAGATGCATTTGATAGGGAGCCGAAGCTGAGCAGAGCGATTATACCACTGCTGCCATGTGCGTTAAGTCAGGGACAGAGCTCAAAACAGCCAAAAGGCAAACCTGGCCCAGTTTCTCCTCTTTCCCTCTGGGGAGAATTCAATCAAGAATTGATTAATGCTTGAGTTCTCATCAAGAATTAATAAGTTACTGATGTGGTGAAAATGAATAGTCTCAGAGAAGCAGCTAAGCTTGGGTTTTTTTTTGTAAGGGGGTTGGAAAAGTTACATATATTTGGCATCTCTGATGTGATGGCTGAGTTACAGGGAGGTGAAATTCTGAATTCCCAAAATGTTTAAGCTTTTTTAGTAATGTAATGAATCAATTGACTAAAGGCCAGTTCTCAGAGATGCCTTGGACTGCTTCCACCTCTATTTTCTCAAGCTTAGGTACAGGGTTTAGACTCCTTACCAATATGCCAGGGTGGGTCTGGCAACGTACCTTCTTCCCAGCCTTGGTGGGATCCAAGTGAACAGAGAACACTGAACCTCAAGATGCTTTTTAAGGGTCTTAAGTGTCATGTCTTTCTGGAGCTTTTGCATTTTACCACTAGGCAAGAGTCGAAACCAACTCTGAAATAAGACTGAAGGATTTTGTTTTTCCCTTTGCTATCAGAGTGATTTAAGGCACCCCATCCTTGCTATGCACCCTCACTGGCTGGAGCACACATTTGGAAAGGGACCCTCGAGCCTTAGGTGTCAGGTCTCCATGTCCCACCTCCTGTCACAGGCTCTTCACTTACAAGCTACCCTGCTGCAGCCCAGACCCAGCTATCCTGGGGAAAAACAGATACCAGTGTCCCTCTGCCTGGAATTCCTCCCCCCAGCTCACATACAAGGTGCTTTACAGCATTAAAAGCAGGAGCTTTGGGCTATACACACCTAAGAAAGGAGCTAGAAGGAGCTGATAAAGTTCAGTGTTAAGATACAGCCATACTCATGTACCCACCAGTGTCAAGCACACACAGGCTAGGCTGCAGCTAAGTGCCACATTTGGGTGCTGTAGATGTTCTGAGGGTCAGGCCTTAAATCCCCAAGCAGCAAAAAGTTTCAAGACTAAAACAAAGATGCTGAAATACAGTTAAAGCTCAAGAACTGGAGGCAAGAGAGTTGGAGCCCATCTTATTGAGGTGCAGGGAAGGCTGCCATTCAATCCGGGAGGGAAATAATCATCTCAGGTGATTTCTTACAATCGCTGCGTCCTCAAAATCCTTCCAGAGGACACCCAGCCAAGGAGGTTATAAAAGTTATTATCTGAAGAGACACAGGAACAAGCAATATCCCTGGCACAATCGCTACTTGTAATTATCTTGAAGCATTTCCTGGAAGAGTCACCGTGCGTGCCGCAGCATCTGCCTATTTCCGCGGTGTAACCACAGCAACACTCGCTCCCGCGCTCCGGCTGGCACAGAACAGAAGGGATTCAGGATAATGGCAGGGAGTGGAAACTCCAGGTGAACACTGCTGAATATGAAATTCAGGCTGCATTTGTTTATGGGTAGCAATCTTTTGCTCTTTATGGGGAGGGGGAGGGAGGGAGGGGAAAAAGAAAGAGTTCTCAAACTGTGATCGCGTGGAAATAAAAAGCCGAAGCGTGACTTCTCTTTGCATCACCAGCAGATGCTGTGGTCTGCAGAAGACGGCTGTGTGAAAGATAGCTGTGCTACACAGCTCTTCTTCCCAGCCTGGAGGGATGTGGATTGTAAAAAATGTATCTTAGTGCTGCTTCATGAGGATGATTAAAATTAAGGTAGAACTCAATAACACAGCATTGTAAAGAAATAATTCAACCCCCTGTATCTCTCTTACATACAGGGGAAGGTTTTTATTTTATTTTACTGCTCATCTTTAGGTAGAAACCAGAAAATAGGTTTCTGTTTCATTCATTTTCAGAACATTCATTCAGGCACACACAACAAAAGCAGGAAGATCTGCTCCCAGGCAAGCTGATGGAATACACTGAATTTCCATGGGGAAAATGTGCAAGGCAGGGGGGAGAAAAGGTGCAAGTGTGGGGAAACAGGGCTTGGGGAAGGGAGGGAAGGTTTAAGACCATTAGAATGGTTTTCCCTCCCCTCCCTCTGTAACAACATCAGGTCTAATACTGATTTAATTCCACCTCAAATGCCTTTGCCCTTTCAGCTGCTTCTCAGTCACAGCCTGGTCTGAAACCCACCTTTACACACACAACTTGAAACCTAAGCCAGTGATTATTTCAGCTGCAAAGTCTAAGCCAGACTTGTGCATGTTTTTTGCACAGACACTTCATGTGGATGGGAATTTTATTCTCCTTATTGTTTTCTCCCTCCTCCTCCCCCTTCCCCAAGTGCAAAATAAGCACTGCTCTCAGAAACAGCACAGTTCCTGGTCAACAAATCACTAAGAGACTAATTCCTTTTAATAAAAAAAAAAAACCCACAAACCCACCCATATAGTTAATACATCACAAGAGAGAACATGCACACTGATTTTTGGACCTAGTTGACGTGCATTTTCTTTCACTTACATGAGTGAAATCAGACCAGAAACTGTTGCTTAAATGCAGAGCACTACTCATTTCACACAAAACAAGGAACAAAGGAAGCTGCCTACATCTCTCCATCTCCCCAAGGCTGTGGATGCCAAGAGCTCTCTATTTCTTTACTCCCATTCTCCCAAACCCAGCCCTGGACATTTTGTGTGGCAAGCTCCTCTTACAATAACCATCCTAGAAAATATAAGTTCTTCTCTCTGCTCTCCTCATAGTAGAAAGTGTGGGTACTACAAGTCTACTGGACCTACACCTGACTTCTCCCCCCAGCCAGAAGAAACCCAAGAACTGCTCAGAGCAGCTTGATGGGAACAGCTTGGCTAGAAGCACTGGGGACATGGAGCTGAACCAGACCACTCAGAAAGAGTCTCTTGTCAGAACACATCTCTGGGCTGTGCTGCTGCAGTAAAGCCCAGGCCCTCATCTGAGAAAAGCATAACCAGAGGCTGAAACTAAGAGAAAACACAATGTTGGCCAAAACTCTCATCAAAATCCTCATCAGTGTATCTATACACACCAGTTAAAACGAGGCACAGCAAGTACTAATAGAAAGTGATAAGGATAAGAAATATTTAGCTACATCCTTGGTACTCTCTTTGACTGGATGGAGAACTAAAATACCTTAAGAAAAAAAAAAGAAAGAAAAAAAGACATGATGCTTTAGGACTAATTGAACCAATAATCAAAGGCTGCCTCTAATTCCTGGACTAGGAGGTCAATTACTGAAATAAATTTGACAGCAGATAGATGGTAACAGCGTGCAATTACCATCTAAAGACTTGATAATTATGGCAAGAATTAGCCTGTATTTTCAACTGCAGCAAAATCCATCAATTTTTCGTAGTTATTATCTTGATTATAAGAAGAAACGGATTCAGCTACGTCTTGTCAAACTGACAGAAACCTGAAGATACAATGGGCGCTGATAACAGCCTGATGAAACGAGCCAGTGGAGTTGAAAGTTTCCTTTCCTTAACTGGAAACTTGAATTGCAGATGTGAGAAGATTTTAATATTCAGAACATTTGGCAAGGAGAAACGTAGAAACATTTAAGCTCATAAATAATAGGACTGAGAAATGCAGATTTTTATGAGGTTTGCCAAAATTAGTCAAAACAGGAGCTTCTCCTTCACACATTTAAACCCTCAGTTTAGAAAGGCAGAGTTAGGAACTGCCATGATCCTGAGTATTTAAAGAATTACTGGGCTCTTCCATTCACCACAGGTTTTTGAACCTTCTGGTTCACAGCTTCACACTTTCAGAGCTACACCTGGTTGGGGAGAAGGGTTTGGTTTTGGTAACTGTTTCTTTTAAAAAAAATAATATCCGAGATATAAAGTTCACACTAAGTCACAGACTGAACTTTAAGACCTTTCTCCTGGAGGTAGACAGGGTTCTTATTTTCATTCCCCCCACACACCCACTTTACAGGGTGTGGAGCTGTGTAAGCCTCACAGCTAAGGGGCATTGTGATGGCAGCCACAGTATCACTGCAAAGTATTGGCAAGCTCAGAGTGGGTCAAAAACACAATTGAAAAGTGAACAGTTTGGAGGGTGTTTTAAAGTATTTCCCCTCCCCAAGAAACACATTGAGAAAAACAAAAATCCTCAGTAAGTGATGGTCACAGGAAAATAAACAAACCAAATGCTTTCCAGCAAAAAATCCCACCTCAAACTTCAGGCAGGTATCACCCAAGTTACTCCTTATGAAGAAACAACAAAAACAAGTCCCTTTAACAGCTGCCATGACTCTTCCCCATCCACCCTGCATCACTCCTCAACTACTGTTCCGGAGCTACTCCCCCTCTGTTGTTGCTGCCACCCTCGGATCCCTTTGCTGACACTACTCTTCACAACAAATATTTCTCCTCAAGAACTGAGTTTTTCCAAGTTTTTTCTAACATTACATGAATTAGCATGTCAAACGATGTGGTTTCACTGCACTTGATGTAAGCTTATTCACTTGGTGGTCTCGCAGTTCCACACTGAGCTTGGAAAAAATTTACTCTTTTTTTTTGTAATTATAAATAATCAACCAGAACCCCTCCTCCACTGGAAGTTGTTACTCCACTGTCAGTCCAAATAGCCCAGTAATTTTTTCGTATGCTTTTTTATTTTAAATATAGCTCCACTTAGAGGAAAATAACTGCTCAGAATGCTGTCTGGTCATAAAGGGTAACATTCCTCTTACATCTAAGATTTTTTAATTAGAAATCTCATTTGTGCTTTTAGCTACTATTTTATAAATAATATTTAAAAACACTCCAAAATATATAAGTAATCTTAATTACCATGTGTCCCTCTGTCTGTAGACACACAGCAACACAGGAGTGAGCAACACAAGTCATTCTCTGGGTGAATCCTACAACAGGACAGGGCTCACAAAGGTCCCCACACCACTGGTGAGGGCCTCAGCACCTGCACAGATGCCCTTGACAACACCCCAAGCAGCAAGCACAATCAGTTTTGGATGTACTGCTATGTCTTCAGCTAAATACTCAGCATAAGCCTTCTGCCTGCTGCTTTACCAGAGCCATAGGAGCCCCAACTGAGCAGTCCCTGGGCTCACACACCCTGTGTGATGGAGCACACACCACCCTGCCCTTCCAGTCTCTATCAGGAAACAAGCAGTTATTGCACAGAGTCTTAAAACCTACAGAATAATTTCACTCTCTTTTTTTGTTTCAATGAAAAAAAGTTTAAGAGAATTTAAAAGCCAAAACCCACCAAAAACAAAACACACACACACACAGAGACTGGAGTAGTTCATACACCTCAACCCACAGCAGCTTTGCCATCCCAGGTGCATCTCTAAGTGGAACTCAGCTTCCCCCCAAAGAGAGGAGGAAGGTTACAGGCAGTGAGAAAAGTGCCTGGCAATGCAAAAACAGGATGGAAGTTTTCCAAGCACAGGGACTGAGGAGTTGAGGGATCAATACAGCAGAGCCTGACAGAGTCAGGAGGAGAAAGAAAAAAAGCACAGCTTGTGCACAAGAGGCAGCTGTGCTGCCTCAGGGATAACAACAACCCCACTCCAGAAAAACTACAGAGCAGCCACATCACCCAGCCAGAAGAAAGGGGGAAGCTGCCCCCCACCCCCAAACCAGCCCAAGGACAGCAAAGCCCTGTGGTAGCAAACACAGCCCCATGATCTCCTAGACCTTCCCACATCACTCCTTCAGGTAAAAGAAGCAACAAAACCACTTTCCCAGCACTGGTGTCCTCCCACCTAGGCATCTGGGTCACCTCCCCACAGCCTTGGGGCTTCCTACAGCTCCACCCCAGTAAACACAAAGGAGCATGGCCTTACCTCTGGATCCTGCTCTCATGCAATGAACTGCAACACTGCCACTTTGCTTGCTCATCTATCAAGAAGGGATGGAAACACCTTGAAGCTTTATAAGCAAATGCAGCCCAGGTTGGAAGGAAAGGCGGCTAATTTGTTAGCAGGCTAATTACCTGCACCAGGTGCAGCTGCTCATCATTTCCTGCCCTCTCAACTGCTTCTCATACAACTGTTTCTCACCCCTGGCAGTTCTGAAAGCTGCCAGACTTTAGAGGCTTCAGTCAGTAGGTGTACTGAGAACGTGCTGAAAAAGCTGAGCAACAAAAGGCCACAGAACCCCAAAACAAGACTGGGGGTCAATGTAAAAAATAAAAAAATCCCAAAAAATCATACTGCTGCATGTATTCTGCTCTGATATCCCAAGCAAATGGGACTGGGGCCCTGATTAGCAGCCCCCAAGCTGAGCTGGGTATGCAGCCAACAAGCAGGTTGTTTTTTAAATGCCAAGAGCGATGTGGTCCTGCACTGGGCTCCACAAAAGCAAGTGGCACAGCAGGGATACTGCGTAGGCAGGCAGTGGGCAGCATGGTTCTGCCCAGAAATACCTGTATCTCCAGGCAGAGGTGGGGAGGGATGGCTCTTCTATGCAGGCTTGGCCACATTGAATGGGGACGTGGCCTTGGTGACACCAGCAGGGCCTCAAGCACGGCAAAACCAGTGCACAGGTCTGGCTAAATAAGGCTTGGCAATCTGCAGAGCTCACACATTTCACATGGCTGAGACCGCTGGTATTTCCACCGGGTGACTGACTGGCTTCCCTGCGACTCGAGCTCAGTAACAGATGGTGAAAGTCCAAAGTGATGACATTTCATATGGAATGAAATGTCTGAACATTAGAAATGCTGCTCTGTCCCTGAAATACTGCCAGTAATGCCAACTCAGTGTTAAAAGCAAAATATCAAATGAAGGTCTATTGTTCCCATACCTTTTCCTTAAGCTTTTCCTTAGGGATTTGTGTGCTGGGTGTCAGTGGAGGGTGTGGGATGCAGTGAGCTGGGATCTGCAGCCTGTGCCCCTGACGATGGCAGCATCATCTTTATTCTCACTCCAGTGAAGCACATGATTGTCAGACTTTTTCCTCTCCATTATGTTATTGAAGGAAAAAAAAACCACTGTAAATCCCATTATTCCAGAATATGAATAATAAGAATAAAATAAAACCTTGGCATGCCCTTGATGCCTTCCTGAAAGGTGAACACTGGTTAGCACAGTCCTACTTGTCCCTGCACTTGCACTGAACATGTTGGAGAGGTTTTGCAGGAGAAGAATGCATAAAAAAAAAGTCCTGGAACCTTCCTGCTGAAGAGAAATAGGTAAAAACATGAGGGGAAAAAACATGTATGGGAGCATTTATCTCACTGAGTGAAACACACACCAGCCCTGGAAGCCAGGGGTCACTCTCTGTGCAAGTGGTTTGTTTTGAGCACTGCTGAGATCTTTCATATTTCAGGTAAATACCTTTTTTTTTTTTTTTTTTTTTGCAGCTGCCATGGACTTTGCTGACTTCTGGTGAGCCTCAGGTGTGGCAGCTTTGCTGTCCCAGGTATCAGGAGGGTGTACTTGGGCCCTGCCTCATTTAAATTCCTCCATGGACAGGCAGAGTAGAATTAAAAAAACACATAAAACTGAACATTAGGGAGATGGGGGGATGCATATGACAGGATGGCCATTTTAATACTCAGTAACAAAGTTATTTAGCTCTTATTTTCTTTGGCAAAGGACATGGGCTATATTGCTATATAATGAATGTAGATTTCAGACTTTGTGCATAAGTTTTCCCTAAGAGATAAGAAGAAAAACATAAGTATTACTTAGCTTCTAGGTGGCTGAGTATTTATATCACCATTATTCTGGTGATCTTTACTGAAGAGGAGTAGAAATTCACTCTGCTAATCTCTGCAGCTGTGTTCTACCACATATAACTGGATCAGCTTCTTTCACCTCTGTTCGTGCCCACTGTGTTGGGCTTTGGGCTTCCATTTCATGGCTAAGTGTATTTTAATGCTGGATAATGTTATTTTTGCAGGAATTTCACATGCCACTTAGCTTAAAGCTCTGTGTGCTTGGAAGGTTACCTGATGTTAACCGTGACAGGGTATATAAAGCACATTACAGACACTAGCAGTATACAGGACGATAGTTTGATCCAGATGATTGTGCCATGAAACAAATGAGGTGTTTGAATTCAGGGTGTTTGTAGTTTGGGTTCACCCCACTTTGGTGGCGACCGAATCTAGATGGTTGGTTGTCCATGGTGTCCCACAGCGAAAGCCAAGGGCAGCTTGACCTTGGTGGGGAGGACAAGAAAGCCCACCACACACCACAAATTAGAGAGGGGTACACATGACAATTAAAACAAATTTCCCAGCAAGGAAATGGTATTAGGGAAAATTAAAAATACAAACCACAAACCAAAATGACAGAGAAAGCTGCTGGTTGCAGCTCAGGCTTTTGAAGATTACATCAAGTCAAACTTTTATTAGCAAAGTTGTATTTCATGTAAAATGAAAATATCTCTTAAAAACCATACGTGCACATATGCCTGATACAAACAGCAACTACAGTACAACACGTTTCTCTAAACTTTAATAAAGGCCCACTAACATTTAGCTCAAAAAGGAACATTGGAACGGTGACACCACATTTGCTTTGATCTTTTCTCGTGAAATTACAAAGTATCTTGTGTAAAGTAACAATGATAATAAAAAAAAGGAAACAGACAGTATGCTTTGGCTCAAACCCAACTCCTGGTTCCTGCCTGAAAAAAAGAACAAATCAGTGCAGATCACTTGAAACTCTTACATGAAAGATACGGAGCAGCGATGTAAACATGTACTGGTTCTCCAACATGGTTTATATGCCTTAATTTGAAATACTAAACATTAACAGAGATGCAGCTGAGGGCTTGATCCATTGCCAAACAAAGGAAATTCTCTTGCCATGAAGAATTCCCCTGCTTCATATCCGTTCTTGTATGTAAAACAACCTCATCTGCAGAACAACGACTATGAAAACATGACGATGAGATTTCCTTTCAGACGTGTGCAAGGATCAGTGATCGTCCTTTCAACAGCAGCTTACAAAACCCCACGTGGAATTACTGTTACAAAACCAAGCTTTTTACATAGAAAGATTGTGCTAATATTTGCTTTAATCTCAAAAATAATATTGTCCTGAAAAGTTTTATTGAAACCTCTCACTCCCTGGATTTGACCCATTAAGTCAAGGGAAGTAGTTACCAGAGAAAGCCCTACTCGTCAAGGTTTGTGTGAGAAAAACACAACAGAATGAATAATATAGGTCCTTAATTGATCTGCTAATTAGATCCATTTCAAAACTGAGTTACAGAGAATTTTTATTATACATACACACACATTTTTACCTGGAGGGGAAACTCATTTTCTGATTTGGCTCCTAATTCTGCTCTTCCTCAAGATCCAGCCCCAGAAAGGCTTGGATACCCAGTCCGGTACTGTTAGACATGCTGGAGTGGGGAGTCAGATGCAAGTGAGGATTTCTTGAGATCAGGTCCCCAGCTTTTGCCAGAGAATGAAGGTAGAGCCATTCCTACAAAGTCTTGATTGTGCAGGGGGTTTTTTTTTGTTTGGTTTTGGTTTTTTTATTTGTTTTGGGTTTTGTTTGGGTTTTTTTAAATAAAAATTTAGGCTGGAGATTACAATCCATACCAAATCAATGACAAACTGCTTTGTGAATGCAACTGCTCACTTCTACAGGAGCTAGCACACAGGGATATTTTTCCCCATCAGTTAGAAAGAGCCAATTTCATTTGCTTAATCCCATGCACAGTCCAAACCATGCAGCGTTTTGAGAAGCATCCATCCCTCTTTTGCTCCACAGGAGGCTGCAAGGATTGCTGGGGCCAGGGAAATTCTTCCTGCTTGTTGGATGAAATCACACCCTGGGTTGACTGAGATACCAAATCTGAAAGCATCATTTCCCCTCCCACATTTGTACTGCCAGGAAACGTAGCAGCGTTATCGTAGCCAAATGTAACCAAATCCACAGACACAACACTAGGTAATTAATAATTCCCTATCTGATATGGTCTGTGTGCTCACACAGCTGGCTGTCCCTGATTCCCAGCAGGTAGTCTGAAATTCCCTGCTAGGTATTAATTAATGAAATCACCACCGATTTCCATCAATGAATTTTAATAAACACTCCTGGTGAGAATTATTTAAAAAGAAAAAAAAAAGGAAAAAATAAAGATTTGATTTAATGGACAGTTACAGAACTGCAATAAATTGGGGATACTTTTTATTCAGCCTGCATGGCAACTCTTCTTCTCACCTGTAGCAGGCTGCCCTAGGAAAAAAACAACCATGCATCCCATCTCCTGGCACTGACAAAAAATCTGCAGGGGAAAAGCTAAGCTTGCTCCATTAGTTTACTTTTTGAAAGCAGATCTGTAAAAAAAACATTAGTGGCTACAGTTTTCAGGGCAACCTGTATGAGTGGTACCCTCACAATAGAAAATAAAGTCCCAGTGGGGAAGAAAAGAAGGCAAATGAATGATGGGGAAAGAGAAAAAAAAAGCTCAGGTGAGAGATTACCTGGGAGTTTCAGCCATTTGTTTAATATTCATTGGGCATACTGCTCCAAAGCCAGTGCACACTGTACGAATTCCATTGCACATCTTTTTGTCACTGTATGATTTTCAGGCCCTGAGGCATCACGAAACACCAACATTAAGATTTAAGGATCTGAATTAAATTTTTAATAGAAAAAGCACTCATACCGGCACAGATGAGGAGCACATCACAGGAATGTCATAAACATCTCTTAGCAGCACCAGAGCGAGCGATAGCACGGGGGATTTATATTCATTATCTGATAATTTGACACTCGCTAATATGATTTGAAATTTGTGTCTGTCTCACACCGGCTTTTCTTGGGACAAGGAGTCTAGCTGGTCTGCAGAGACCCCAAGTACAGGAAGGGCTGGGTCACATCCAGCCTCACCCACTCGTGTCTGCCCAAAGGTCTGCCCTGGATAGTCACCCCAGAGCTCAGCCCTTCCCCAGCTCTCTGGACAGAGAGGTTAGTGAGGCTTTTGAGGAGGTCCACCCCAATTTTGTTCCTATTTCAAAGACCCTTGCTCATGCACTAGTGCAGGTAGTTCCTAAAGGAAATGGGTTAAAACCAGCCCAAAGCTTGTACTAAAGGTTGGCACAGCAGCGCTCAGCCTTTATCTGGTTTCGGCTGCAGCAGACAAGAGTCAGCAGATGAAGGTCCTGGTGGGGGAATTCCTCTCCTGAGAAGATGTTCATATCACTCCAACTTCCTTTTTTTATGCACTCCCTTCTTTTAAAATGATGATTCTTAAATAATGAAAATTACTTTGGGCTTTTTCAGTATTAGGATTGAATGAAATACAGAAAATAAAACTTTTAAAATGATAAATATCAAGTTCTTCACACCACGGGGTCACTGACATGGAGTGGGGTGATTTTTGACTCAGTGCAGATGTACGTTGGTACTTTTATACTCATAGATGTGGTGTCACTGGGGTTTGGGGCTGGCTGGTTGGGGGTAGATTCTCCCAGACAGAGGCAAGATGAAAGGTCTTTACAAGCAAAAACAATTAAAAAAAAAAAGAAAGAGAGATGCAGAAGCATCAAGCCCCAAAGGTCTACTACCACTTTCAGAAACTGATGGGCACAACCGAGAATTCAGCCACCCAGGGGATCAGCCCAAGCCCAAGGGGAGCTGGTAACAACCTGCATTTCTGTGGGTGACTATTGGGTTTTAATTGCAGGCCTTCCTGGCAAGTCTGTGTGAGCAATTCTCGCTTCTTCTCCTTCCACCCAAGTAATGGAGACCATGAAGGAGCCATTGGGGATATCTGCCTAATTACTACCGTAATGCAGAACAGCTTTTAGGACCTATTCCTCCTCCTGCAGTGAATATTTAAAACATATTATAATTGAAGTGACAGTCATTGATAAGTGCAAGAAGAAACGCAGCTGTATCAATACTCTACTCAAAGAAGCATATTCAGAGATACAAATGCATTGTTTAAAAAAAATCAGGATATTCCAATACAAAAAGACCAAATAAATGTGCTGTTCAGCTGTGCTGAGTTAGTGTGGGAGAGGCGAAGAAAAGAACCAGGTTTGAACCAGCGTTCAGTAAACAGCATGTAAAGGAAACCATACCATAATATTTTCTCCTTGCTTTCGCTTTTGTTTATTTAACAATGAATAGGCTTGAAAATAAATGATCTCTTGAAAGTCAGGTAGGTCTGTTTTCTCTGATACTAGAACGACGTGAGATTTATATGACTGGTATACACACAACTCCTCCCAAAAACTAGTTTTGCTGGTCCAAACTCATACTGAGAAGCAATTCTATTCATTCCTACACAGGTATACAGACTCATGCTAGCAACATGTCTCATCTCAAAATAAAACAAGGCTGATTTTTTTTTTACTTGTGTCAATATTAATATCATATGTACAACGTCTCCATGAAACGGATGCTAGCGCACAAATATACAGATATGGGGCGGACAACAAGCGTCTTGCTTAGAAATGCAGCTTGCAGAGAGAAATTAAAATACTTTCTAAGGATGGTGGATGGGAACCCTGTTTTGCCTTGCCACAGGAAAGATGCTGCAGCTTAACGTAGGTAAGGAAATAGTGCCAGCTACTGGACAAAGATTCATCCACAAGGCCAGAGCGTTGTTTGTCAAGAGCAAGTAGCAATTTTTCTGTGGATAAAGTTGCATCTCTAAGTACTGGGAATGGCAGTCAGCTGCAACCACTAAAATAATTGCAGAGCATCATAAGCAAAGGAGTTTATTTCTTTAAGAAAAATTAAAAAACCCTATAGAATATATTTCTCCAGTATTTTAAATTATCAGTTTTCTCAGTAGGATGCATCATGTCACTTTGTGACCTGTCGCTTTAATTTTGATTTGCCTGTTGTGTTATAACATCTGTAACACCAAGGCCACGGTACATGAGGGAATACCACATATAAATGTATGTACAAAGTGACAACCGCCATATGGGGATAAAAAAAATACTATACAGAGAAACATATTCCAACCCTAAGAAACACAGGGAGTAGCAGGTCAATATACAGATGTAACACTGAGAAATTCCATTTTGGTAAGACCGAGTAAGACATTTTGTCTAATAAAGAATTATTTATTTCTATTTTAATGAGTAGAAAACACCTCGAAATTAGGATGGAAACCCATCTTTTAGTGGCAGTGACTTATTGTTATATTACCTGGATGTCAGGTTCCTGACCGGCTCAATTGGCAACCTGCTTCCAATCACACGTGGTAACTGTGGAGTACTAATCAAGATAAATATCGCAATTAAACACAAATCATTCTTGCTAATATTTTAGGCGTGGAGAGGAAAAGTTGCCGTAGAACTCCCAGTGCTTTCCACTGATCCTTTTTCCTTAGATCCAGAATAAGCTCCAATAAATGAACCATCTTCATTGAACATCCCATGCTCCCCTTCTCCATAATCTACCAGACTATCAGCACTTTCGGTGGCTTTAATGTCCCCGTTCACTGACCGGAGGCTGCCTTTCAGCGGCTTTTCATCGCTGTCACTACAAAACAAAGAAATGCCTTTCCAAAAATCTAGCTTTTTTTAATTGCAGGCATGGAAACTGCTCTTTTTATTGTGAAAGGAAGCAGCAGGAGGGAAGAGAGAGGGAAACGTTTCTGTGCGGGTTGTACACTGGGAACTGTCTGAGCCCCGAGTCCTGCTGGGTCTGGTGCACCTCTGTCTCCCCACATATATAGGATTTTGTGAGTATTGCAACAATGGAATTGGTTAAAAAGGCAAACACCAATGAAAGCTACACATGTGGTTTGGGTTTTTTTTTCCCTTTTTGCTTGGACAGTCAGAAGAACATACAGGAAGCGAAGGGGAAAGCAAAGGAAATGCTAGAAGGGATCTGAGGGATCTGTTCCAGCCCTCAGTGCTGGTGTGAGCCTTCAGCACCTTACAAAAAGAGACATTTTCATTTTACAAAGCAGTGGGCAATATTCAGGCCCTATATATTTCATTTTCCTTTTGAGGTGGGTGGGTGTGCCGATGTAAAGGTGTGGGACGGGGCAGCAGCTGTCGGTTCCATCTCCCAGCTTTGTGAGCATTCGTTTGATGTTAGATGGTGGGGGGAAAAAAAAGGGGGCTTTTTGTCCTTTTTTTCATGTTATCATTTTTTCTGCTGTTATCTTACTGGAACTGATGGAGTTTCTCTCTGCAAAAGGTGAGGAACAGATAACAAGGAAAGCAGAGAGTGTCCATATCTGCTCATAGGCAGCATACACTCAATGGGAATCTCATGAAAAAGGACAGACCCACCACCAAAATTCAGGGGGGGGGAAAGGAAATTCCACTGGCTGTTCCTCCCACTGGTCCCACAGAAGAATCTCCAAAGGAGCCAGACTTCTCCTGTCTGAATGGGACATTTGGGGCAAGGGAACATAGAGTAAAACATTAAATATTAATCAAGTTAGGTCTCTGAACTAGGTACAGAAGTTCTCAGTTACAGTCCCTGCCAATGCCAATTTAGTGTCAAGGCTCTGGTGACTTATCTAAGGAAGGACAGAGAAATGCACCTGAACTTCACCTCTTCAGCATGTAATCAATAATATATATGGTCAATACAGTATTAAATGCATGTTACTCTTCCACACATGGCATTTCTATTGATAAAAAAAGACAAGACTGGAGTTTGGGGGGAAGGGGTGGGAAAGGGAGGATCAAAGTTATTAACCTCAGGACTTTCTTACCTTTCTAAATATTTGTCCCATTAGAAAGCATTAAAAATTAAATAAAGATGAA
Source organism: Gallinula chloropus (assembly GCF_964237585.1). Taxonomy (NCBI): domain Eukaryota; kingdom Metazoa; phylum Chordata; class Aves; order Gruiformes; family Rallidae; genus Gallinula; species Gallinula chloropus. The sequence continues at coordinate 3,283,179 of NC_140097.1, forward strand.
ATTATGCAGAAAAAAAAAACCCTATTCCAGTACAAATAATGTAGTATATATAAATGGGATTTCCACAAAAAAATGTATTTTTCTTCATGTAACTGTTAGGTACTATTGTAAGCTTTAGCTACTTTAAAGGAGACAAAGTAATTATTTCAGTTCTCCTACAGAAACTTCTGTAGTGAGGGCTCTTGGGTGTTTTTGCCATGTTTATATTTCAAATTTTTGCCTTCTTCCACAAAACCAATGTCTCCCATATCACACGATTTGGGTCTGACTGGGTTTCAGAAACCCAGAGAAGACAGAGAAGCCTTTCAATTGACTTCAGTGGATATTACAGCAGGAATCCAAATTATAATATATATTTACATTATTCATACAATGCTAAATAAATTAAAAAAAAACCAAACCCAAACAGCAAAATAAAACCCCAAACCAAGTGGAAAAATAACCACTGACACATCAACATTTACTGATATCCCAACTGGGATGGATTTAAGTATACCTTTATATTCCTAATATTATCCACTCCTGTGAGGTTTGCTTTGAAAATGAAAAATAGGAGTTAATTGCATGCTATAAAAATGTCCTAAATAATGATGACATCCGGAAACAAACAAAACCCCAACAAACACAAACGCCTGTTAAAGCAGGTCCTATTTACCTATATTCCCCAAAGATTTCATCTTTTATTGATTGAGCTTCGGGATCTGGATGCAAATCTTCTTTTTCTTTCACTGTACAAATGAAATAAAGCACAGATCTGTACACTGTTCTTTTCCCAGTACAATGGGAAAATTGCCTGTCACCACCTACAGCCTAACCTGGAGTGCAGCAGCTTGCACTGCGTGTCCGGCTGATCACGACCACAGAGGGTTTGGGAAGGGCTGACCACAAAGATCGCAAAGGGTTTAGTGCCATTCCCTAATTTTTAAGAAAGCTAGGAAATTTTGATTGAATCACTGAAGAATTTGGGTAGGAAGGCACCTTTAAAGGTCATCTAGTCCAACCCCCTGCCATGAGCAGGGATATCGTCAGCTAGATCATGTTGCTCCAAGCCGTATCCAACTCGACCTTGAGTGTTTCCAAGGATGGGGCATCTACCACCTTCTCCAGGCAACTAGATTTACACTTAAACATTTATACTTTATTCCTTACTCATCGCTTTGAAACTTACAGAATTACTTTTACCAAAATATTCTGTTGTTAAGCTGCTTTGTCAGTGAGTATGTCACTGTCAATTATCAGGCACAAGGCGAGCAGGTAGCCCTGCCAGCCGAGGCTCGAAGGGGCAGCTGGTGAAGGACCATGACTCTGCGGCTGGGTGAAGATTCAATGAGCACTATCAAAGGCTTTAGCAAGACCTCAGACCAGCAGACAGCACTATCTCACCCAGAGAGCACAGTTTCACTTAGAGTCATTCGAATCCATTCTGCGGATATTTACCAAAAGCTACAAATCCTAATTGGATGTTTCTGCTTGCGGCTTTGCAGCCTCTAGAGATAAAAGTCTGAAGGATGCTTGTTATTAACATGTGAACACAGCAAAAGGACAATAAATCCATTTACCTGAATATTTTCCTCCTTTATTTCTTCTGACAAAGCAAATAGTTAGCAGCAGTAGGGTGAGCAAAGCGATGGCACACATCAGTCCAATAAACCACCCCTGGGTGGAAATTCCATCATAAATGCCAGCATAGGCTTCGTGAAACAGGAGAGGAGTAAAAGAAAAAGAAAATTAATCAGGGGAAAAGGGCATCAACCCTGCTATGACATGAATACATAACATTTTCTTCAGTGAATCTTAATAGAATCGGTCTATCGCTACTTAATTGTGTTCAACTTAAAGAAACACAAGACGGAGGTATGCCCAGAGTGTGACATTTCTAGATTGAAAGGGAAAGCACAGCCTAGGAGGCTCCATACAGACATTTTGGAAAGGTAATTCTGAGAGAGGAGTTGGCTCAGAGGATTTAATGCCAAATAGGAAAGCTGAACAGAGAATTGTTAAAGCCTCTCATGCAAAAGCAGCTTTGCGAAAGAAACAGCGTTAAAAGTGCACCCGATACATGCAAACTGCTGGACTGGCACACTTAGAATGGATTGTATCACAGCACTACCCTTTCCAAATCACATAGGAGGGAAAACTGCTTTGTAAAGGTCTGTAATTGTTCCAGGCTATTGTGTGTCAAGTAAAGCATAGGGCTGAGCCGAGAACCACGGATGCGTTTGTGCTCCCATGGGATTCAGCTGCAAGGGTCAACTTAAAACTCACAGGACAAAAATGATGAGTTTGGTACACGTTCACTGCACGATGTAAGATGCAGCCTCAACATTTATTCACATTCAAAAGAAATCATTATCAGCTCGAAGGGTTTCATGTCTCACCTCTCCCCCTTGTCTCAATTACATCTTCAAAAATGCTATTGTTATCAACCCAATTCTTAGTCACTAGACGAACTGTATATTCAGTTCCAGGCTCAAGTGCCTCAATGGGGTGAAACTTTTGGGTGGGGTTTACTGCTTCTGAAATCTTGCCGATCCCTTTACCTATGGAATGTACATAGTCAAGTCATATTGATTAATTGTATTCATTGAACAGGCCCATGAAATGCACAGTTACAAACAGTGTCAACAACACACAAACACGACACAGACGGATTTTTAACGTTTGCCATCAGACAAGCTGACTTTCAGAAAGTAAAACACGTTCCCCCTGTTTGATTTTTAATATTCTGTGAGATAAAATGAACAGCAGCCTGAAGTAATCCTGATGTTTATGAAGGGGTTTGGACATTTCCCAGGACGAAAGTTAATATTGATGGGGGATTATGGATCTGCTTTAACTAATGCGTGCTTAAAAAATTACAACTTGAAAATGGTCTTGCTTTGGATAGATAATCTGGGGGTTGATGCTTCCTCCCATTGAACTGAACTCAGCAGGGAAGCGCCGACAGCTTGTTATCTGGAAATGGATTCTTATGTGTCTCATGGAAAAAATTAACATTGGGATTTGTACTCATTTCTCCCCTGACGGTGATTTTCCATGTCCTTTTAAATTCCACAATGCCTGCACAAAGCACTTGGTTTAGATATAGCTGAAGTTTGCTTTTAAATTGATATTGAAGCATTTAAATGTTCCCGATGAGTTTAATATTTGATTAAGAGGTAGAGAGGAAATTCCTGTAGCACTAGTTTGAGAGCCTTTATACCTGTAAAAATGCCTGCTGTAATTTCTCTCTGCATTATGACTGTGAGGCATTAATGAAGCTTTTTTAGAAATATCATTTGTGGGTAACAGGAGGACATCGGCAGAGGATATCAGTCACACCAAAAGCCTGTTCATACAAGCAAATTCAATCTGTGGGTTGGCATGGGACATCAGTCAACCCAGGGGCACAGCAGGGGATGGTGCCCGTCTCGATGGCAGGAGAGATGTTTTTGGGGGGCTGCACTTGATAAGTAGAAATTTTTAATTCAGTTGCCTACTTTGCCTGCTTTATCCAAAGTCATCTAAACTAAGGCACACATGGCATAATCTGAAAACTACTTGACCAATTAACTCTGACAGTAAAACAATGCTCATTAATACTTAAACTAGTAAACAAGCAAAGCAAGAAGCTTTCAGAGATTAAAGCTTAGTTGACAGCTGAAGGAAAAAAAAAAGATTAAGATGAATCCAAGCGCAATCAAAGCAGCAGTTCAAGATAAGTTTTCCAAGGCAACTATACATGTATTACAATAAGCAGTTAAATTAGTAGACCATTGGGACCCAGCGAGAACACATACAGTTGAAATACTGCTGATACTGAAGCACAGCTTATTAGCATAAATTAATCCATCTATCAGTAATTTTTGCTAAATGAAGTACGTGAAACTGAGCTGTAATTTTTAATCAAACTGCAAATGAAGCAACAGGATACCACAGGTATATTTTAATTACAGGTTCTAAAAATCAAGGCATCAGGAAAACTTACTTCATGGAAACACTCTCTTTAAAGAAACAAGAATGAATGTGAACCTTCAACCCATTGTGCATTGAAACCTGTATAACACCTATGCATGACATCATAACTACACAGTCCTATTTGTGCACCAGACAAGTCTCAAGAAGCATTTCTCCTGACCCCCTGATCAGCTAAATACTTAACCCTGAGCATGATGGTAGCCTGCAGCTGTATTTGTTGAGCATTTCCCTAAACCACTTTACCCTTTCTATCACCTATTTCTTTCCAGCTTGTGCCAGGCTGTTCTTTTCAAATGGCCAGCTCTTTACAGAAGCATAACAGTGAAATGATATGGCTGAAAAATGACCCTTTTCTACCAGATTATTCATCAGCTGGATCAGCCCCTCCAACCTGCCATGCCGCTGCCCTGGCACACCGAGATGCACGTCCTGGAATGAGGGTTTGAGCCCAACCTGACCTGGGACTGGGGATTTCCCATTGGCTCACCAGACTGTTTAACAGCACTTGTCCCAAAACACTAAACACATTTATTTTTCTTGAAAACTCAGTAAAGATGTCCAGTGATGGGTGATTATGATGGGTTTTTTTCCATGCGATTTCGTTCTGGTCTGTGTTACACACTCGACATAGCACCTACAGAGGAGAAAGCATTGCTAATTGGGGCAAATTCGCTGGCTGGACTAGAAAAAGCAGTGTAGCATCCTGTAAAATAAAAGCAAAGATATACAGATAAGGAAAAAGCTCAGCGTACTGAAAGGTCAGTGAGCTGCAGAAATTAGCTTCAGAAAATTGAAAGCAGTTGGGTTAGGTTTTTAATCTACAATAAGGGAGAAGAAGCATTAGTAATAAAGGCATATCACCAGCACTTCTCATCTTCCCCCACTATTTATCAGCCACACCATGGGACTCACATGAACATTAAACACTGAACTGCAATTTTACAATATTCCTACCGGGCCTTGAGATTTATGAGAACAGAACACACATTTTTTATAGAAGCTTATGGTATAAAGGGAAAAACAATATAAACTGCCCCCAAAGACTTAGAGGAGTGCTAGTTCTCCAAAAGTTAGCACATCTGTTATAAAACATACTTATATAAAAAAAAAGCTGGCAGTCTAATAGCTAAATACTAATTGTGGGCAACATCTTAATTTATAACCATACCTGTCTAAATACATCTGCTGCAATAAACACAAAGTTGAACTTTCATTAGTTTTCCCCTACTGCCTGACTATTAAAAGTGTATAAATATGCATCACAAGTATCCTTCATCTCCTGGGCTTTTTTAGTGCAGGAGGTAATTCATGCTAACTCGGGACTATTTTAAGCTGCAGGAGTGACTAAGGCTGCTATGGGTAAAGTCTATGGAGAAGAACTAGGTGAGTTAGTGATAAGCTGTTTGTACTGATTGTCATTTGTAGGAGAGAGCTGAGCTCAGGCAAGACAACAGGTTATGTACAGCTTGTTCATCTCTTGTGGCTTCTCTTTAGCTCTCTGTGCTGGCTACACTGGGGCAGGCTGATAAGCAAAAAAGCACAAAACCAGCAAAGACAAACAGTTAATCACAAATTTGCTTGCAGTACTCCCAAACTGAAATATTTAGCACATTCTATCTAAAATGCCTATTTGTCATGCTCAAAATGATAGGGGTTTGAAACAGTGATCACTTAGTCCTTTGTGCATCCCGCCTGTCTGCAGCGCCTGGGCTGGCAAGAGAGTTCATTGCCTGTCATCAGCAACGGGGTTTGATGGGCTACCAATGCTAACTCTCATCTTACGGTGTGTCACAAAGGTTAGTACCCTCCAGGTAAGATTTCCACAAAGCCTGTGGGAGTTTTGTGCCAACTGCCATTGAATCATAATGAAACTGGTGAGCTCCTATTCTCTGGCCTCTCTGCAAAATAAAACTACAGTAATATGGATTCCTCCGGATGAATTTTTCATTAAGGCTTGAGTTTACTGGACACACAGTAATCATTCCCAACATGTAATACGTGTTTACTAATCCTGGAGAAACACTGATAACTCAAGATGAGAAGTGTGTTATAATCATAGAATCATAGAATTGTAGGGGTTGGAAGGGACCTCGGGAGATCATCGGGTCCAACCCCCCTGCCAAAGCAGCTCCCTAGGACATAGCACTCAGACAGGCGTCCAAGCGGATGGAGGAGACTCCACACCCCCTGGGCAGCCTGTCCCAGGGCTCTGTCACCCTCACTGTAAAAAAGTTCTTCTGCTTGTTGGTGCGGAACTTCCTATGCTCCAACTTGCAGCCATTTCCCCTTGTCCTGGCCCCACCGACCACTGAAAAGGGGCTGCCCATTTCCCCTGCATCCCCTGCTTAAGATAATTATAGACTTTAATTAGGCCCCCCCTTAGTCTTCTCTTCTCAAGGCTGAACAGTCCCAACTTGCTCAGCCTTTCCTCATAGGGGAGATGCTCCAGGCCCTTAATCATCTTCATAGCCCTGCTCTGGACTCTCTCTTTCTATGCTGAATATCTTTCATAAGAAAGAGGCCTTTTATTCCATTGACTTTGTATCCCAACATCAGCAGTGTTGGGTCAGGCAACAAGGATTCTATTAATGAAAGCTTTTATATTGCCTCCTCCTATTTCTCACTAGTTCCAGTGGGCCTGTGTTTAATCTTAGTGATAAATATTAACGTGTGGTTTTCCTCTGGTAAGTAATTAAACAGAAAGAGCCCCTTCTGACAGAGGCAGCATTGCAGAGCAGATAGCTCGACCTCTGGACATGCAGAAGATACAGACTGTGGCACTGCTCCATTGGAGAGTGAAGAAATGGAGATGTGAGCACTAGATGGTCCTTTCCTATCAGTATCCACTCACTGGCCTTTGGGTGAAGTGTTGCTAACCCAAAGCCACGTGTTACTCTTAATGAAAATCCTGTGTGGTTTATTCACTGAGGAAGATGTTGCAGTTGTAGACAAAGGGTATGATCTGTCCATTTACCTATACAGGGAGTTATTTAATTGAGAGAAACTTTTTTTTTTTTACTAAATTCAGTCATTCAAGCCACTGCAAGCTCAGCCTCAAGAGATGGGTTGCACATAAATATCATTTAAAGCACAACCATTTTCCCTACTGAGACCTGGGGTTTAGTGACTTTTCCTCCTGATTCCAGACTCCAGCAGCAGGGATAACTGCAAATAAGTGACAGTAATAGCAGTGATGCAGATCAAGTATATCAATGGTAAATTGTGAATGAACCTATTGCTACTACCTCAACACCTCCACTTCCCTGGCAGACTGACTCTTGAAACCCTGGAATACCCATGGCACAGAGGGGCTGTATTACAGCAGTGGAAGCTATTCAAAGTCTTGAAATGAGCAACGAGAGCTTTATGGTTTTATTACTAAAAGCAGAACACGGCGGATATAGAATCACTGAATCAAAGCCCAAAGAAACTTGAAATGCTCCATCTCAGAGTTTCATTTCAGAGGGCAGCGTGGTTTATATCTGTCATTTATGTGGGTCATTTTAAATTATAAACTTTGACTTTCAAAATGACTCCCTTTCCTCAAAAAGAGCGATTGTTTTAATTTTGAACAATCGCCTTGCTTCCCATACCACCACTTAAAACCCTGAGAAGGTCACTGAAAAGAGTGATTTCGTTATTTTTTTTTCAGCCTATCATGTTTAGGTGAAAAATATCCCAACAATTTAGCCACCAAATAATGACACAAAAAAGTCTAACGGCATCTCAGTGACAGATGCCGTGCTCTAATTCACGGTGGCTTGAAAACCAGCACGGAGCAGACATTAATCGTAGAACTGGACCCTTGAAGTGTTTCCTACATAGAATACTCTATTCCCAAACATTTCTCCAGAATCAGTTGCTGCCACTGCTGAAACAAAGTCTTAGGACAGAAAAGAAGGGAATGAGAACACAATGAACAGCAGCATTATCATCCTTTTAAGGCTATTGGGCAGGGATACATTTCATAAACAGGCAAGGTTATTCAAAGAACTTACAGACCTTCCAGTGGCCAAACCACCTTATTCTGGCTGCCCAGTGAAGGCCAGAAAAGGTAACTAATGAGGTGAGATTGTATTATTTTTCACTTGGGGAAAAAAAAAATAAAAAATAGAATGATCTATTCTTAAAGAATAAATTTTAAACCATGCTGATAGATTAATTGACTATACAGTGATGACCTGTATACTACGGCAAGTCTGGAGGCTACAAGACAGTTGTGAAGGAGTTTCACTACTTGAAAGAAATGGATGATAGCTCATGATCTGAGCCTGAACTGGGATATGACATGTTTAAAGTACTTTTTACTTGTTCCAGTAGGATGTCGTGCAACGAGCACTATGTTTCTATTTTATATCAATATTGTTCCAGACCGTTACCGTGGCTAAAACCAATGAAACCAGGACTCTTTTGCTTATCACATTCTCTTTCTCATTCCCCATGGTAAATGCACAGCAATGTTTTCTGATTAATAGAGAGGACTTGTTCCTTGGTATTATAGAGTTTTCAGACTTGCTGAGCACAGTAATTTTATTTCATTTCAGCTGAATGTGAAAGATGAGCTATCATATAGTGCTGGCGATTCTCCTTTAAATCACTGAACATCAGTGGTTTGGGATAGGATATAAGTGGCACACAAATGCTCCCCCCAGTCTCTGATAAAATAATAATAAAATAACCCATCAAATGCACTGCCATCAGCTTTATGTTCATCTGGATTTTCCATGTCAAATACCTGCCTCTAATGTTGCTGGAGAATTTGGGTTTATAATACTACTGAGAAGGGATTATTTAGATCTTCAATTTTCCGTTCGTGACTAAATTCACTTATTCTAGCACAGCTTAAGGAGTGGATCGGTGGGAAGAGAAACACCATCCTGCCCAGCAAGGTGAAACAGATAAGCTCTGCTCTGCCTTTCTGAAGGCTGCGTGGCTCCAGCGAAAAGTTCATCGATCGTTCTCGTGGAAAGAAAAACAAATTTATTTTCTCTAATTACAAAGGAAATGTCAACCCTGGAATATTCTCAATAGATTTTGCCATTATTGTTAGTGCTTCTCCACATAAAAAAACATATTGCCTATTAACTTACTCCCTTGAGCCATTGTTAGTCCTTCTTCTGTGACCGGCTTCCCACAGCCCTTGACTGTACAAGCCTTTACATAGAATTTGTACTTGGTGCTGGAGCTGAGACCTGGAAGCTTCCAGCTGAGCGTGGAGCGGTTGGTGACACTGACGTCGTTCAGAGGTCCGATTTCGTGCGTTTCGTTTACTGAAAGGGAAAAGGCAGTTGAGTCAGATCCAGCAGCTAAAGGCTACAGGCATGAAACCTGTCATGAACTCTCCTGCAAGGGAGGCACTCTGCAGTAAGTAGGAAGGATGAAGCCTGAATAAGCATATCTCACCTTCCTGCCAAGTACTTAAATGGGATTTATCTCATCCATGTCAATCTCCCGACTACTCAGTGAGCTATTACTGTTCTTAAAAAGCTCTCTCATTCTAGCTATGCACATACTGAGTGGGAGGTAAGAATGACTGTCTCCCAGATCATTAAATATATATGAATTGCTTCTTTCTTTGCTTCCAAACATCTGCAAACTCTTGCAAGCAACTTAACGGATGGCTGTTCTGCTTTGCTCCGCTCTGCCTCAGCATACTTAGCAGCTGAAGGAGGGGTTGCCACTCCCAAACTGCCTAAAAAGATAGATCCATTCTCTGCCCACAGTCACCAAAACCAGAGGGAAGATCCAGCCTGCAGCCTCAGTTTGGCAAGGCAACTGGGCAGTTCTGTTATCAGCCTAGATAAAAGCCCATGTTTGGGACTTGATTTGGTTTAGTTTGGGTTTTGGTTGGGTTTTTTTTTGTAAACAGGATGCAGTTTAACCCTTTTCCATCTTCAAATGACACATAAAATACCCCCAACAGCTGGTGTTGCAGCAGAGTGGGTCCAATACCAGATCCTGCCTGAGGTTATATGCTCAAAGTCTGTCCCCTGGCTATGCAGGTCTTCATAGGTACAAAAGAAAGTCTTCTGCACCCCTGGTATTTTGCTGTTTCTCAACGTGGTTACTTACTAACATGACCTAGGTGGTAGTTGTCTGCATTTCTGCTGAAGCATTCTACAGTGAGGGAGGAGGTGCTCACTGATGTAACGTGAAGATCTGAATAAATGTGGCTGAAGTGCTGTCGTTGCAATTTAGTTTGCACTGAATGAGCTTCACTTCTGTAAAATGGACCTAAAGTTTACATGCTGCCTTAAATATAATATTAGGTATAATTTGCAAATATGAAATAATTGAACTAGTCTATAAATGTGGAATAGGGCATGGGACAATGTGAGCTTGCATCAGGAAAGTGAACAGAAAACTTTGTTCTGGAAGATGACTTTGGTCTGCCCTCTAGCAGGCTGTGTGGGCATGGCAGTTCAAAAGATGCTGTTCAGATGCAGTGGCTGTTACAAGGATCAATAAATAACTGTGGGCACATAATCTTTTTTTTTTCCTTTTCTTTTTTAACTAATAATGCTTAAATTCTAAAATCCAAGTAAAGCAAGCACATACTCATCTGGTATTGCAAAATGTAGCCAGTAAGGTGGCCATTGGCCTTCTTGGGAAGTCCCCATGACAGAGTGACGGAGTCCTTGTCAAAATTCAGGATCCTTAGAAAACGTGGTTGTTCGGGAACTGGAAGATACAGGGATTAGCTTTCCAAGAAGAAGACCAAACTGGTCTGTCTCTACACACACATATTAAATGAGGATATAGTTTAGCTCAACACCTACAGTTCCCCTTTCTAGCAAAGGGTTTTATGAATATTAGAGATGTTACGATCACTTTAAGGAAAGTGGTCAAGGAAAACAACTTGCCTTGTTACATGAACACTTTGCTTTTGTGTTCCTCCAGCCCATATTCTCATTTTGTCTTACCTCCTTCTGGAGTCTCAAACACAACTGGAGAGCTTTCCGGGCCATCTCCTTTGGCGTTGTAAGCCAAGACAGTTAAGCGGAATTCACTGAAGGGCTCTAGGCCAGGAATCATCCCATAGTTTCTGTCTCCTACAAACGTTAGGAAGTGTTTCTCGGGGTGATGCCTTTTCCCATCCAGCATGCTTTTTGTTTTCCACCAACTGACCTGCATGGAGATTGGTACTTCTGTAACAAATCCTGCAGTATGGGCCTGAACACCCAATTGTTTTCACTCGCCTTCCCAGAAATGAGAGACTGCGATCTCTCCTTGGTCTGGGATTCATTTAGTAGCTTATTAAACTGCATATAAATATTTAAAGAGAAATTTGTAACCTTATAGCCTCCTAAATGTCCACGAACTCTGTCCCTCGGTATTCCGAACCAGAAGACTTTGACCAATGTGCTGTTCACAATATCCACTGATACGCCGGAAGGAGCGGCATCTGGAACTGTAAAAACAAAAGTGCTGCATGTCAAAGACACTTCCAAGAGCTCAGTTTCACACTGTTTGCAGCTACAGGGCTTGGCTTTCCAACTCAAGCTGTGGCAGCTCATGCAGTCTTACTGCAGGCAAGAAGAAAGCCATTCCACCTGCATCCAGTGGGTGAAAAGGGACAATAAACATTATTTTGCCATATCCAGGCTTTCTGCTGAGGGATGGAATACAGGTGCACTGGGACAGATGAATTCTAGACCAGTATTAATGGTTTCCCATTTCAAGAATGCTTACAGCAGTGAGAAGAATAAAAAAAAAAACCCAATGATTAACACGGCACTCAAAGGCAATCATAAAGGTTTTTTTTGTATAATCAATTTAATTTTACAACTAAGCTCATTAAACAGTAGGATTTTAATCACTACACAATGCAGAGAGCTATTATAGTGCCTGGAAAAAAAAGAAAAAGAGGCCTCAACCCATTGACAACTGGAGTGCAAGGAAGATTTTGCACTGATAGATGTGCTAAGCATTTGCAAATCCTACATCCCACATGTCACCTTTAGTTCTGTTAGCAAGGCAACACTCTGGCTTTTTCAACTCTTAGCAGGACACGAGTTTTAAAGCCCACCATGAAGGCAGAGCTTGAGGAGCATGTGCAAACGTTGGGCATCACCAGTGGCAGCTGGGAGCTCAGAGCAGCCCTAGGTATCTGTTTGTGAAAATGGGTGTGCGGGGAGAAAGCATCTTTGGTCTGGGCTGGATCATGGGCTAGGCAGAGCCCAAAATCAGATGTGGGCAGCAGCTGAGAAGACCTGGGGAATGGGTTTGGAGAAGGAGTAGACAGAAACAAAGCCTCACAGTGAAGGAAGACTTCTCCAGAGACACGGGGAGGGCTGAGAGGGGGCTGTGCCACCAGGGAGGTATGGAAAGCACCATATAGAAACCAAGGCTGGAGAAGAGGACCCATTCTTCACAGACTCAATGAACAAGGTAACACGTGGCATACATGGGACTGTGGCATCACCTACTAACTCACTTACAATGCCCAGCACCTGAGTGTCTGTACTTACCCACCAGAGCACGTAACCTATGGCAGAGGTAAACTGCTGAATCAGACTGCAGACAGCTGGAGATTTTTTTTCCCCAAGTACAATACAATGACTGCTACACTTCATAGACTTCTCATGGTACTGTGGCCTTCAAACAAGTATCCAGATTAAGCCAGCAACTGAGATTAATTAAAGAACTCCTCAAACTCTGACAAGCTGGCATCCGTGGCGCCCAGCTCCAGTTGTATCTGCGTCTCACGTAGCCCATCACACTGAGCACTGGCATTTAAGCAGTTTTGTCCATGGGTTGCCTAATCCATCACTCCACACCCAACTGTTTTGCATCGCACAAATTCCCCACGCTACATATCTTTACATGAAAATCTCTGCTACTTACCATCCTCTCCTGAATATCCAATGGTAACATTTGGTTCAGGACCAGATCCTAAATTATTTACTGCTTGGACTTTGATCTCATAAGGCACGAAGGTGGGAGTGTTTCTCAGGGTCAGAGAATGTTTCTTCACCATCTCCTCGTTCCAATCCGCCTCGACTCCCCGCTGCCGCCAGCTGACTTTGTACTCCAGCCCTGGCCCGTTCCTCTCCACGGGTTTCAATGGCTGTGGAAGAAGTTAAAAGAGATCTTGCCTGGCTTTGTTGCAGTGATCATGAAACAGCAGCTGAGGGGAGGGGGGGAATAATTTTGGAGGGTTTGTTATAGCTTTGGGAGAGAAGAGGGGGGGGAAGAAAGCTTTAACTTTAGGCTGTCATGTAAATTTTAAGATGACTGGGGAACAAAAGTCATGACTTCAAGACAAAGGCGGGTGAAAGGCAAGAGAGATATCTGGATTAAAACCAGATTAACTGCTAGAAGACATCTTTCTGCATGCTACCCACAACAGTTTCTGTTTTGCCACAGGTTCCCTTTGTTTTCTTGTGTGATGTAAAGCCACATGCCTTTTTAGCACAACTAAACCACGCACTTTGGCATAAGGCTGCATGTGCCTTTTAGTAGGGCTAAAATCTGTGTTTTATCTTAGAATTTTATGTAGCACAGCACGATGGGTCATTAAAATTTAGATTTGTTCTAAATACGCACCAAATGCTTGAAACTCTGCCTGGACATTTAATGTGCAACTGCTGTGCTACTCTTTTCTACTGAGCAGCTGAAGAATTCATCCCAGCATGGTTCCCATCTAATTAACATTAATTTATAAAATATTAGAAGACATATAGCAATGGCTTGTCATGAGAGATTCTCCAGTTGAGTTTCTCTCTCTGAAAATGTACATCTTTAAATAATAAAGCTAACCGGTCACCTTCACTGCCAAAAATGATGGGGGTTATTTGAGTCCCCTGAAACAGCTGTGGGTATTTCCCTCCCCACAGCCTACTTTTAATAATATTTGAATAATAATATTGCACATATTAAATATATAGTAACTGATACGCAGCCAGGCTGCACACAGAGGTCTGAAATAAAACAGCATCGACTTGTAAGTACCAGCAAAAAGTGATGCCCCACTGATGCTCCTCATGGACAGGGGGAATCTGCAAAAATTCCTACTTATGTGCTCGGAGGTTATGAGGACCTTTGGGATGACTGTGGTCGAGGAACCAGGAGACTGGACAGCTTTCTAACAGGCACTGCTGGGAGAAACTCCTTCATGACAAAGCTCCCAGGGAATGGGATTTTCAAGAGAAGCTGAAGAGGTAAAAATTCCTACTAAAAAAGAACTTCTTGTTTAGAGTTAAATTGCAGCGCTGCTTGACTCTTATTTTGATCTCTCTTAATGCTGCAAATCCTTGGCTGAAAAGCTAGTCACTAATGCTCATCTGGTCCCTTAATCCAAAGTAGGCAGATTAACATCATTTCACAGCCTTTGTCTGCCAGCAGTGGCATGTTTGGTGCCTAGCATTTCCTCTGAAAAGCAGACAGGAAACACCATAAATAAATGAATATCCTGTTTACGACATTTAAATGATTCAACAAGATTTAACAAAGCCTGTCCATCCATTCTGCCTCAGTTCTCCCCCGCCCCTTTTTTGCCCTGTCTAAGCAGTGGATTACAGGCTTCCCTGCAAGGAGCATTCATTCTCTGCCCAACAAAGTGTTGGTCATTTCCCAGCCATGCTGGTTCCTACCACTCTGCATCTCTTCTGCAAGGCAGGATTGTCTTCCCTTACCCAGGGCTATGCTGTACAGCAGAAACCCCCATCCAAATCCCCATCAGTAGATCTAGAGGGCCATTTCCTTTGGGTGTAATTATAGCCTAAACCACCAATTCACACTGGGGGAACATTTCTTGTTCTTTGCTGCGAGCAGCAGATTGAGGAGTAAATCTCAAGTAAATTGTGTTTAATTCCAGCCACAAAAAAATATGCTTCCTTCCACAGTTGTTGAAATTTGTGGTGGATGGAGGAATATATATCTCTCTAAACTGTTGGCACAGATGCTGTAAGCTTAAAAGCCAGGGAATTTGAAGACTGGAAACCATCCTCAAGACTTTTACACAATTCCTCTGACACACATTCTCAGGAGCTTTAGCTACACTCCTCTAGTTCTTGATGTAAAAAATGCGAGCTCACGATCTGCATCACTTTTAAGCCTCCAGGCTGGAAGAGCAGAAGCTGTGCATAAACCATCCCTGGGCCTGGCTGCTGCTTCTAAGGAGTGGGGCGAGACACAATTATTTTAAGCACATGTTAAAGTCAGTAACAAATTTACCTTTGACTTCAGGAGCATCAAGGATCCTACCTATGGGATTTGCTAATATTTCCTAAAAAAACAGGGGTAGGGGAGATAAAGTTGAAGTTATTTCTTTTTTAATGTAATGTGATTATAGTAAAACAACACCCTGATAAACTCCATGCTCCTTTAGAAACTGCTGCTTGAAGGGAGAACCCATTCCTGATGTTGTAGCATTGATGGACGTGTCTGCCTTACCTCCCACTTCATCACCATTTCGTTTGGTTCAGAAGCTTCAACTCGAATGTTTTCTGGGTTCTTGTCTGGAGCTGGAACCACACAGGTGATAAGGTTAGTTTGCATACCCTGGGTTTTGTTTGCATGTATTATTTAAATGAAAAAATATGCAAAAAACTTCTGTTATTTCTATATTACTGACAGTGAAAGACACATAAACAAAGAACGTCCATGAGATTAATTACTTGGATCAGCAAAGCTGCTGTGACCGAAACACATTGTTTATGCAGTTTTGATTCCTAAGTGCCCTAGTTGGTTGGAGCCACCAACTAACATGGAACTGTGACTTTTGGATTTCAAAGCACCAGATGTAGGGGGATTATGAGGAAGAGATTTTTCTCCCTGTGGGGATAGCCAACAGAAGGTGTATCATTAGTGGGATGCACAGAGTTGAAAAGCTGAAGAAGGACCTGAAATTGAAGTAAGGGCAGGGGGGGAAGAAAGAAAAATGCTGGGGAATGCAAATGCTGTGCTGAACAGTTAGCCTCTAAAATGACTTTCAGGGACACGACATTTTCAGTCACTGTGAGAAATGCGCTGTGAATGGAGATTTGTGACAAGCTTCATGCTGCTAAAAGGCTCCCCACATACCTCAGAGATCCTCTCCAGCAACTGCTCAGCCATAGATGTCTGAAAGGGGCTTGCTTTAAAGGCACAAAATCAGCAGAGCTGAGGCAAGCAGCATGCTAGAGGTACCCTGGTAGGAAACACCCTGCCAGCCATGGCAGCCAAGGATCCTCACTTAGACATCCCTGAACAGCACAAGTGACCCTGACTTCTTTACACCTCCTCTGAAGCCAGGAGGGTGATGTTATTCCCAACAAAACAGTAACAATATGAATATTCAGAAAAACTAGATGGCAGTGTTTACCAGCTGGAGGTGTTGCATAGCGCAGGGATGGTTTACTAGGCTGGCTCCTTCCCACAGCATTCACAGACACGACACGGAACTGGTAATTCATATAGGGGGCCAGTGACAAAAGGGTTGTGGTGTCATTCCCCAGGACACGGGCCAGCTCCTGCCACCTCCCTGGCTCCCACCGGTTCTCTTCAAACTCTATAATTGACTCTGGGGAGAAAAAGAAAGAAAACAAAGCAGGGAAAAAAAAAGGCAGAGCTTGTGTAAACAGCTTATAAACAGCAAGGATGGAAATGAACTTACAACAAATTAACTGTCATAGTAAAACCGATTAAGTATGGCTGTGAGCATGGCTTGTTTCTCCTAACAGCCATGACGAGCCATAAAGCTCAACAGCACAAGATGATGCAACTGAAATCCTTCCTACCATTAATAGGGCTGTTATGACTGGCCCCAGCTTTCCAGGAGAGTCGAACACTTCGGTTTTGATTTTCTGAGAGCAGAAGGTCTTCTGGCGGATCAGGAACATCTGAGAAATAATGAAGAGGAGTCAGAAGCAAGGCAAGCTATTTCTGTTTGTCTCGGCATTTTCCAGAGGACTGGAGCAGCAAGTTTGGTGAAGACAGTGGTGAAATCTCTTTTGATTTCAAAATGGAGAAAATTAGGAAAGAGGGAATTTCTTTTAAAGGTCCTTTTTATTACAGAACACCAGGGTGATTCTCCTGGTCCTGCTTTGTCCCTTATAAAGGCAACATCCCTTCTCAAGTTCATTTCCATCTACTCTCATTACTGTGCTTGCAGCCACAGATTTTTCTTTTCAAGTCAACACTAAGATCTATTTAATCATTAATAGATATTGACACAGCTCTTAGCAGAAAGTTACATTAGCATCACTTGGATTTACTCTGGCGAAAACTGGAGTGGTGAAAGGTGACTCAGCTCTGATAGTTATCGAACTTGGCCTTTTAGAGTATGAGTGAAAGGATAACATTCATTATCCCAGCCATGGGGATCTATATTAAAAGGAAACAAGAAAATTCATTACCTGTCAGCTCAACTAATGCTGTCCAGAGGATATAGCAGAGTTGTTGGTGTGACAGGTGCACTGCACCTCCTGGGGACAAGCGTGGGACTACACAAGCCCTGAGCACAGGACTGCCCTGCTGCTCTGAGAGCTCGATTTCCAGGGATGCAGTTCCTGCCCCTTAAGCAGGGCTGTGGTGGGTCCTGGCAAACCAGCACCACTCAGTCCTAGGAGACAGCAATGGGGGCACATATCTGTAACACCACCTATTATTTAACAGCACCAGGGGCAGAAGAGGTGAGCTGCACCATGGGTCATTTGCCAAATTGCCTGTAATGGAATGAACACTTTCAAATGGAGGGGATTCAGCCCAGCAGATGTTTGCCTTCCTTATGGCATGCTTGGACAATCTGTAGTCTGATTGCATTGGAGTAGTTTGGTAAGTGAAACATATAGGGCCTGATGTAAAACAGCAATTTCTCCCTTCAGGGTGCTGATGGTAACCCCTCACCCTTCCAAACTCACACACACGTGCTCCCTCCCTCCTTAAACATCATGCTGGTGTTTCAAAATCTAAAGCACCCGCAGACCAAGGAAACAAAATTGCACAACTTTGGGTTGTTGATCTCCCCATGCCCCAGTGTCCCAACTACATTTTTGTCTGACAATGTAATTTCTTCTAGGAAAAACAGCTAACTCCACCACCAAGGCTGTCTCTGCCATTGCAAAAGAAATTAACTGTGTTTGTACTGGATTTTTTAAATAACAGGATTGAGTTTCCTTCTTTATTTCAGGGTCCATTAAAAAGTTAAAAGTTATATTTGGGTTGGGGTTTTTTGTTTTAGTTTTCTTTGCATTCCTTTCTCCTATTTCTCTTGTACTTGGGAAAAATCAGGAGTGCACGGTTTAGCCTACAGGCTATTCTATTCTGGTGTTAAATTAATACACTGTATTCTAAAGATGGCAATGGTGCATCTTAAAGATACTCACTCCTTTATCTGCTCATTAATCATAGAACAAATACTTAGATGTATGGTAACTGAACATTTCTTTCAATCTTGGTTGCCCTTGTTCTGATGTTGCCATCTGTGCCATATTTAGTTCTTTTGCCATCTCACAAGTCTTTCATTGTGAAAAAAAGACTGAATTTTTCATTTGGAGAATAACAGATATTGTTAATCCACCAAGACCTTTCTTATACAGAATAAACAAGGGGAAAAGAGCACAAGGCTCTTTTTCCTCTTTTACAAATCGCCTTTTTTAAAGGGAATTAAGTGCTTCATGAAATTTTCATAAGTAATGTAACAAATAGTCTACAAACATTTTGGATTATATGGCACTAAAGAACACAGTACCATAAATAATGTGCATAGGATTTTCTTAATTTACTATTTACTGAAAAATACCATTCATCTAGAGTGTGAAAACAAACCAACATGAAAGTCAGATTGCCTTAGTTCATGTTGCAATCACTGCCAGAAAGAAATAAAAATGTAAAATGTAGCAAAACTTAATGAAATAAAAATGATGCAAAAAACTGTCCACAAAACAGCATCTCAGCTGATGCCCCTCAATACATGTGCAAAGGGCTGCACATCACTACACGAGTTCTTCCCCTTAATCTCAAGTGCTCCTTCAGGAAGGGAGGCAGGCTGTGAGGATGCTCACACAAGGTCAGGCTTCAGACTCTGTGGGTCAAAGCTTTTTGCTGTTTGCCACTGAACAACAATTTATGCTCAGATTCACAGAGATAATTAATCCTTTTGGGTGCTTAACTTTCACTGATCTTCAGCATCTAAATACCGGCCCTATGTCTTTCTTCTTCAAAACACAGTCCAAGTGGTGATCTGTGTGAAAATCTCTAGTAAAGTGAGGTGAAGGAGTGACAGTGGATTTCAAAGCAGAAGCAAAGCCATTCTTAATATGCTCGGACACCTTCCAGCCTGGGCAAGCTCTTACAGTCACTGTGGCTGACTCCTGAACTGGGAAAACAGGCTGCCTCATCTTAGGTGCAACAAAGAATGAAGTATAAATGAAATGTTTTTATCAGCAGCCCCATTCCAGGAGATACAAGAACAGCACAACTGAGGTAAACGAGTGAGAGGTAAATAGCACCTCTACAAAAACAGGTTATTGAGGTTCTGTAACTGAGCTGGGTTTAAGAAGTAAATGAGCAGAAGTGCTGCAATGGGATTATATAGCACATGGGCTGTTTGTATGGTGGGAAGATCTCCTCTTACCGAGAACAATTAACTGCGATTTGGCTGTGACGCTGTCCAGGGAAGTTCTTGCCACGCACGTGTAAACTCCTTGATCCTCCTGTGTCACACTTGATATGAACAGTGTATCCCTGTCCAGAATTATCCTATGGGGAAAAAAAACCCCAAAAGTAAGTACAAATAGGAAAGAGAGAGATCTGTAAGATGAGCATATGGCAGATGGACATGGTTGTTGTCTGAAAAACTGTTGATAAAAGAATTTGGCAACGGGACATTTTGAATAGCATAACTGCACATTAGGCCTATTATTTCAAAATGTAATTCTGGTTGCATTACACACTGTGATGTAGACTACTATTTGGGTCTTGTAGTAATTTAGCCTCCACGGCTGGAAGTTGGCACATCTCTCTTGGTCTGACAGGAGCCACATTGATACGCATCAGTAGAGTGTCGGGAACATGGGATCTTGGCACGTGGTTAATGAGGCAAATGCGTGGGCTTTATGTCTGAATTTTTGAAAGGGGTGAGTAAAACTGAGCAATCCCAACCCACTTGTGTAAAGTTCAGTGCACTAGGTTGGCATTAACCCAGGGACACGGGCTCTGGGGCAGACATGGCGTTTGTTTGGCGCTACCTCCCCACACTACGTGGCCTCAGCAGGATCTTCAACCTCTCCAGCTCTGCGGTATTTAGGAAACCATCTCCCTGCTGTGGTAATTAATAAAGACATCTGATTGCCCACTGTGGGACCCTTCATATGGGATAAAGGCTGATCTCCATCCCTTTAAGGTCAATGGAAACACAAGAGTAGGCTAAAATACAGCCTGCCCTTCCAAGTCCTAAATTTATATATAGGAAAAAACCCTCATTGCTTTTAATGTGTAAAATTAGGCAGAATACCAGAAATCTGGGTTTACATTATTTTAACGTTACAAGGACTTGTGATGGCCAAACAGGCATAAGAACACAGGAAAACAAGTTCCACTGAAGTGGCAAAACAAAACACCACTCGACTATGCTGGGGCTAGGGTTGTATTTCTGGGTCGAGCCAACATTTATGCAATACTCTGCTGGGATGGTGAGAGAGTTAATAAAACCCCCAAATGATTTGCCAGCCATGGCTCAAAACTCATAGAGGTGCATTTATATTTGTCTGTATATAAAATGCAGATCTATTCACATACTGCATGAAGCATTCTTGCAGACAGAAATTTGCATTTCAAGCTATTAAGTCTCATGTTTATTGAAACTCATGTTCCCACACCATACAGCATTATTCAGCTGAGATCAAGAAAACTCTTGTTTCCTCCCTGCTTACCTGCCATCTTCCGTGCTGTTGACTGGCAGCTCATCTCCATCTTTCCTCCAGGATAATTTAAAACTGTGTTTCAAGTGTGAATCATACTCAGACTGACATTTCAATAAAATCGAATGTGATTTCAACACTCGGGGGTTCTTTGGAGTAACAACAAGTTTTGTAGCATCTGATTGATCACAGAAAACACTTTGATAAGGAGAGACTATTACATCAAATTTTCACCAAGCACTCCATATATAAAAATCAACCCTAGGAACAATGATCACATCTTTTCTGTTATATATACAAACATTTCAAGTGAAATATGGTTGGTTTTGAAATAGATATTTCCCCAGGATTTAATTTTCTATCTTGAAAATTTCTATTTTGGTTTGCTCCAAACCAAAGAGCTCCAGAAAAAAATACCACCAAAAAAAAAAAAAAAAGAGAGGTCCCAGGTGAAAGTCCTTGTTAGCAGACTGTCATGAAATGGGTGATAAAAAAGCTTGAATATGATTTTTATGTCCAATTGCCATTTGAATGAGGCTCTGGCAATGATCCAAGAAAAATTACAAGCTTATTAAAGTCAAGTGAGAAAAAATTATTGCAATCAAGTTAGTTCTTTTAATTGACTCTAACCTGAATGCAGAAAGCAATAGAATAAGTAAGAAGAAAGCACCTGACTGAGTTTCTTTGTACAGTGAGATGTTGGTCCATGAGATTTGCATTGTACATTTTCATGTTCCTTATCACTGCAAAATTTACAAAGCAAAGGGGATGGCTGGAAAGGGAATACAAAAGGAACATTTCTTTCTCAAGTATGTCACAGTGAACCTGCATCTGAGTGTCCTTTTGAGGCCTCTGCTGAGTACTGAAGTGGGTTTTTGACTGGCAACTCCTGCATCCTAAATAGATTTGTATGCAACCCAAAAACTTTGAGTTTTATGTTCAACAGCAGCTGCCCACTGCTGTCATGCACCAACTTCCCCCAGGGAAAAAACCCTCCTGCCCCACCAAACAAACAAATCCCCTAAAAAAGAATTAAACCTCAAGGAACATATCTGAAAGTAAACATGTTCCAGTTTGGGTTTTTTGCTCTATTTACAAATATTTGCTAAGTTGATAATCAGGCCCACTGCAGAGCCCTCAAACCAGCAGCATCCCCTACGCCGTCCTGTTTCTGGGGATCCACAGAACGGTGGGGGTTGGCAGGGACCTCTGGAGATCATCCAGTCCAACCCACTTCTTAAGCAGGATCACCTCGAGCAGGCTGGATCACATTGCATCCAGGCAAGTCTTGAATATCTCCAGAGTAGACTCCACAAGCTCTCTGGGCAGCCTGTCCCAGTGCTTTCTTACCATATTAATCTAGTTTGGGATGCACCTACTGATCCACAGGCTGGAAGCAGCTTTAGGGAAGGAGGATAAAAAAGACAGGTATCTCCTGGAAAGAGTCCAGCAGGGCCACAAAGATGCATCTCCCCTATGAGGAAAGGCTGAGTGAACTGGGGCTGTTCAGCCTAGAGAAAAGAAGACTGAGAAGGGATCTGATTAATGTTTATCAATATCTGAAGTGTGGGAGACAAAGGGAAGTGGCCAGTCTCTTCTCAGTGTCTGTGGGGACAGGACAAGGGGCAATGGGTTCAAGTTGAAGCACAGGAGGTTCCACACCAACATGGGGAAGAACTTATTCACAGTGAGGGTGAGGGACCCCAGGGACAGGCTGCCCAGGGGGGTGTGGAGTCTCCTTCTCTGGAGACTCCAGACTTGTCTGGACACCGACCTCTGTGACCTGTCTTAGGGAACCTGCTTTGGTGGGGGGGTGGTTGGACTTGATGATCTCTCAAGGTCCCTTCCAACCCCTACAGTTCTGTGAATCTCTGAAGCCCATGGCTGCAGGACATGGAGAGACCCTGTCTGACCCTGCAAGGACCCACTGACCCCATCAGCACAGGGAGGGCTCTGCGCTCCCCAGGGACATGTGAGAACCTGATTGAAGTGTAGTAGCACTGATGGCAAGAGGGAGGGAAAATCCTTTGAAAATAATAAAGTTAAGGGATCTGGGAAGCAAAGTACAAGTTTTTGGTGGCTTATGCAGCTTCTGGAAGTGTCAAGAAGAAAGTAAATACCATGGGTGAGCATGGAGAATCATAGAGAAAAACAGAGACAATTTTAGCATACTGGGAATTTATAGCCTCACAGAATAAATCTGTATCTTGGACTAAGTATTTACTCATTTACTGAAAATTCATAAATATAGAATGTTAGCAGATGCCAACAGTCTTTCTGTTCACAAGTGAGACATTACCTCTGATATCCAGATTAGCAGTGATTGCTCTTTTTCCAACAGAGTTTGCAGCCCAGCAGGCGTATGATCCTGAGTCTTCCTTCTTTGTTTCTTTGATCTCTAGGGTGCCATTCTTATTTAACTCATAGCGTAAGGTTGAAAGTGGCTCTATGCTGTCATCCTTTGTCCTACAGAGGATAATAATAGGCATGGGTTATTTCTAGGACTGCAGGAACGGTTATTCCGTGACTAGCAGATACTGCAAGGAATTTTGGGAACTGGTCTCAGCTCTGTCACTCAACAATCAAGTCACTTCACCCACATGCAGCAAATCCTAAAGGAACATAAGCTCCCTGCAAACCCAAACCACACTGACAGCGTCTGGCGAGGTCTTTACAGTAGCCTGGCTGAGGCTTGAATCTATAGCTGTCACCCGTGATTTTATTGCGCCTGTCAAGCACAGTGACAATCCCATGATTTCCAGCCCCATGGAAGCATTCCCAGGTAAATATGTTCTGTAAGTCATCAGGTTTCCACCTCAGTGATGTGGCTGAGCATAAAAAGTTGCCGGCGTCACACTGAGGGCGCTGAAGCTGTAGCAGGATTTGGCTGTGTAGCGAGTGGCTTGGTTTAGTGAACATCCCAGCACTTGTCTCACACAGGCACTGAGGACTTTCATTAACCTTTTTTGTTATAAACCAGTTCTCCAGTGTTCTTGAAAGTGCATCTACACTCAGAATATTTCTATTAAACAGTTTAGTTACAAATGTCTAATTTTAACTCCACAGCAATAACAACTGGTGCATTTTCAATGTTTGGGGACCAGTTTCACATGAAAACATCAGTTCTCAGGGACTTACCATCTAATGTCTGCTGCAGGAGAGGCAAAAATCTCACAGTGCAGGAAGGCACTGTAGCCCACAACCGTGGCATAGTTTTCACCATCCGATGTCAGTATTAAGGGAGCGATATCTGCAGAAGAGAATGCAAAATGCACTTCAGAACTGGGAATACAAATACTGCCCCGGCATCATCCCCTTTTCCAGCAAAGGTCAACGGCTTGTCCACTTAATGGGAATTTCATTGCCTTTTGGAACCAGTTGCACTGAGCAAGTGAACTCCCATAAGCTTCACTGACTACGATAACAGGAGTTGTTCTGCTGGATATGGCAGAACATGAAACATCAATGTGCTCTGGGAGAGAAAACAGACCTGGTTTTGCTTCCTCTAATTCCTTTTATTAAATAAATTCCCATTATCCCCTTTCTTCAAAGAACAAGCACCACAACTGAAATTAAAGATTACCAATACACTTGATATTGCAAAATCAGAGCTGTGGTCACAATTCAGCCCCCAGTGGGTTTTGAGCTCAACCACAACCACATTTTAAAAATAAAGACTCCACCAAAGCTCGTGACCACTTATGCTGAGTGTAATACTGCCCGTGATAAGGCATGTTGCTTTAGTTTGGACAATGTATTTCTTAAAATCTGGGGCCAATGCAATAGAATGATGACATAGTTACAATGCCCAAGCTGTTCTGTAGCATCCAAGCAGCAGAATGGGACACTTCAGCTAGATCTTTTCTCACAAAGAGGAAAGGCCAGGAGCATACTCACTGAGGACGTTCACGTTGGCACTAGCAAGGATGGTGCCGTGCTTGTTGCTGGCCTCACACTGGTACACAGCACTGTCCTGAAGCTGAAGGTTGGTAAGGCTGATCTCTCTGGATGAGATCCTCCCCCTGAAGGTCCTACCTGGAAAGGCCCAGATTGCATCAGGAGATGGAGAAAACACCACGACTGCAGAGTTTACAGTCACTGCTTGAAAGTCAAAGGCAGCACATCTTCAGCATGAAGCCAGGATTTTGCTCAACAGCCAGTGATCTCCAGAGCACTGCCTTTGCCACCAGTCCCGTGGCCTAAAGAAAGTTCTCTAGAACACCAATTTCTAATTAAAAATGTTAAAGTGGTAGTAATAACACTGCTCCACCAGGGAGCAGGGTCTGTGCTCCTCAGCCACACAGTCACTCGTGCTTTTTCAAAAGCACAAAGAGCAGGAGCCCTCAAACAACAGAAGCTATGCTAGGTCTCCCAAGATGGGAGCATTACAGGGTACCACCACTCCACAGCACCACAGCTTTTCACCCCTACTCTCTTTAAGGTCACACCTAAGCATGGGTTTTGAGAAGTAAATAAATATTAACTCATGCCTAGAGAGGTGTCAAAGCAGAGGTCGTTTAGGGCATTAGGATTTGTGTGTTGCCTCTAACCGGGTGCAACACAGGCACATCCCACCCGGCCACCACCTTGAAGGAGGATGCTGGACCTTGCACTTACTGTCGATGGGCATGCCGTTAAGTTTCCACTGAATGGTTGGCTCCGGGTTGCCAATAGCCTCGCACAGCAGCACCAGGTTTGTCCCCACGCTGTAAACACCACCTTCGGGCTCCTTGATCCACCGAGGAGGCTCTGCAAGGAGGGGAGAAAGCAGGTATCAGACACCACCACAGTGACATGTCCAACTCTGCTATTGCCATGGTCCTCCAGGAGATGGCACACTCTGCCAACAGTTCGCAGCCAGCTCCTCGCAGCTTACTGTGCAGCCGCACTGTACGCCTCGCAAACTGATGTTACAAGAGGTAAAATTAGCATCAGCACACACCTATTTCTGCCCTTCGGACCTTGGAAAATATGTCAGGAGAAAATATAGGGAATGGGCACTGTTTGTCCAAGTGGAAGGCAAATATAAAGGGATTGAGAAGCTGGGGAAGGAGGCAAACCTGAACAGGTCTGCACTTTCATAGGAACCCTCAGGCATGAGACCATGAGCTGTGAAATGAGGTTAGAACTGTGCCAGCAACTGTGCCAGGTAACATCCATCCAGCTCAAATCCCCCTCACCAGCCACAAGCAAACGGCTTCCATCCGCTTGCCCAGGAGGGGCCGGAGGGCAGAGCGCAGTGATGCAGGGGCAGAGCGCGGTGATGCAGGAGCAGCGCCGAGACCCGCAGCAGCGTGCGGCACCTCCATCTGCTCACCTGTCTGTGCTGGGAAAACGCACCATGACGCTTAATATTCTGGTTTTCCATTATGTATTCAGCTCAGAGGCTGATCCGTAACACGTTTGGGAATGAGGAAATAGTATCTCACCACTGGGAACAAGGGAACCGTCGTCCTGAGCAGCAGCCCAGAAAGGCTGCCCACAGGGTGGTGGTAGAGGAGCAGCAGTGTGCTGCTGCATTCCCTGGGCTCTCCTCTCTCCCAGCACTGCCAGTTAACTGGGGTAGCTCTGGAGAAGCCCTCTCCTCTGCAGAGCAGCCCCTGAGCATTCCCATTGCTGTACCCAAACAGCACTGGAAAAACACAACTATAAGGGAGGGAAAGAATGGGGCAGAAACTGATCTGCTTGATGCTTTGTTCTCTGCAGACTTGAATGCAGGATTCCTGAGCCTGTCTCCCCTCCAGCTTGCAGTCTCAGCCCAAAACACAACCTTGAAGAATTCATCATTTCCTCTCCCTGAGAAGCCACAAACTTCCAAATTTTAATTCCAGACCTGACTCTACCTCTTCCACATGTGCTGGGCAGACCACTGCACCTCTTTCCCTATTTGAAAAAGATGAGCTAATGTGTGGGAAACACGAGGATTCATTAGTTAATACTTATAAATTGCTATGCAGATTAACAGAGCTGTTCCCTGCAATGCACCTCCAGATGTTATCAGTGCAATATGCTAAACCAAAGCATCATTGCTCATATTCACACACATATATTAAAAAAAACACCCCTGAAGATACAAAGGCAAAGCCCATCATTCCCACAGAGGAGCACCCATGAAGAGACACTTAAGCAACAGCTAAAGACTGAAGTAAAATCCAAGGCACTGAAGCTTATATCAAATTATAACATCTTGGACTTTCCTTCACACAGTACAGATTCCTCCTGCTGCCCTCCTCACACTATGCTGGTGGCCCTCCCACAGAGCAGTGTGGAACGTGACCACACTTGTTACACTTCCTGTTATTTGGCTTCAGGAGAAAAAAACATCTCTGCAAGCAGCAGAACGTTTTGGTTTTGCAGATCTATTCCCTTCTCTCTCTCTCTCTTTCTCATATACATCATGCTTTCGCCAGGAAAAGACAGGTCAAAAGCAGGGAGGTGAAAAGGTTTGTAACAGTCCTGGTGAATTTTTACTCCTTCCATCAGCTCTGCCACAAACATGACACCTGGGAGGATATCTCACTGGTTTGGGTGAGGCACCAAGCACAGACTGAATAAGAACCACCTGATAGATCACAGAATCACTGGGTTGGAAAAGACCTCTGAGATAATCGAGTCCAACCATACCTGTCCTCTATTAAATCATATCCCTGCACACCTCATCTACCCATCTTTTAATAACATCCAGGGTGGGTGACTCAACCCCCTCCCTAGGCAGCCTGTTCCAGTGCCTGATAACCTTTTTGGTGACGAATTTCTTCCTAATGTCTGATCTGACCCTGCCTGCTGCAGCTTGAGCCCATTCCCCTCGTCCCATCACCTGTCACTGGGCTAAAGAGACCAAACCCCACCTCTGATCCCTTCCTATTTTCATCCACACACCCACTCTAGAAGTGAGCTGCAGACTCGCTGCCCTGCTGCTTTCCTTTCTCAGCACAAGAATTGCTGTGGGCGCCCCAAGAATGTGATGCAGCTGTGAAGCCATAGGCAAGGCCATTTGGTCAAGTAAGAAATGTGATGTCACAGAAAGGTTCTTCTCTCTGTGGCAGACATGCCACGCTACCTGTGAGTATATAAGATGTAAGAATCATAAAATATACAGGTACTTTTTAGCACTGTGAAAAAAAGGTGATTGGACAGTCAAATAGTTAATCTACGTGAGCAATAATATGGCAAATATTTCACTGCATTATGCATCCTTCTTGGTAAGAGTTATCAACGTGGAGCTCCTGATGAAGAGATTTATGTCTCCAAAACCAGAAGGGATCTGAAATGGGCATCAAGTCCACCCTTCTGCAACAAGGCAGGATCAGCTACGCCTGAAGCACCCACGATGGATCCAAACCTTCACAGCCTGGAACTAGAACACGTTTTTAATGCCTGATGACTGCCTTGCTGCAATTTAAGTTAACTGCTAGCTTCCATCATCCTCAGGGAACTAAGAGAACAATTTGTTACTATCTATGGTGAAGAAACTTTGGTGCATCTGTAGGATGCTACGTTCCCCAGATTCATTCTTCCCTAAATTAAACATATCTCTCATTTCTTTATCAAATGCTGTGTTTCTGAGCTCTGTGACTACCCTTGCTGCTTTCTCCTAAATTGCCTTGAGTTAACCCCAGCCTTGCTGAAGTGCATGATGTAGAACTGGTTATCCTACGTGTAGCCTTGCTGGTTCTCAGTAGTCTCTCTTAGAACAACAGTTTTCTTTCTACTTTCTGGGATAATTTTCTAAAAGACTAGTATTTCCAAGTTGTGATCAGCCTGTGACCCAGTATATCCTCCAGACTAGTCTAACCAGACATTTCCCATCCTGTGCTCATGAAGCCAATTAGTGCTGCCTGATGAGAACTGCTTTGCCCTTGTGCTTACTGAAGCCCATCCTTTTTAGTCCGGACCATTTTCCCAATTTGGCAAGATCATTTCCAATTCTCCTCACGTCTTCCCAAGGGCTGGCAATCCATCCCACTTTGGGGGCACCGTCTGCAGCTTCAGATGCAGTTACCACCTTGGGATCTGCAGGTTTCCCATGAAACACAGACCTACAGTTTGATGCCTCACACTAGCTTCATCTGTTTTATTTTTCTCTAGCCGAGTAATGAAAATATTACAAGACATAACTACAAAGGCCCTTAGCTATTATGTCATTACTGTAATTAATCACTATATTTTAACAATTATTTCTATTAAACACAGTCCAGGAGCCTCGCTCAAGATCCAGGTATCATTAGATCAGGCGCTGCGATAGTGACAAGATTCTGAGGTTGTATGTACATTCTATACTGGGCTTGGGGGATTATATACAACAGCCAAATAAACATTTGAATTCAAGGCAATTTGTGGGCTTGATTTACTTTTTTTCTCCCCCTCCTTTTAAATAATTCTCTCTCATTCTAACAACAACAATGGGGTTTCTGTGCCTGTTCCAATGTTCCAGGCTACATCTTTCCTCGCAAAGGGAGATTAAAATGCTCAAACAGTCAAGCAATTTGCTAGCTGAATATTTTCATAGGCTTGGTAATAATTGCCTGAATCTTTGCCCTCTGACTACTGTAGGATTAGTAAGTGGGCTGCATGCAAATATCATTAATTAAGATTGTTATTTAGAAGTCTGGGATATTGGTTTGAGATCCTCAAATGCCAGAAAGAACAGAAAATGTAACAGAGTGCAGAAATGATAGAAAAATCCTGATTTACACACTGACACTAGATTGAGAAGGGTTGGCAGTTAATAACTGAGATTATTTTTCTTCCATGTTTAATTTTCTTCTCCCTACAAGCATCCTTTGAGAGGAGTCTGTTGGGTGTGAGGATGCCCTGCATCAGCACCACCCCTGACTCCAACAGAAATTAATGCTCACTTCCACCAACTCCTGATCTGCCCTTGAGTGTGCACACAGGAGCTGCTGCAAGAATGATGAACGTGCCCATCTCTGATTAATGGGAGTGACATTTTCCAGTTAGAAATTCTAGAAGACAACGATGTTTGGGCTCAATTTTACCTTGATACCCTCTATGTGAGGTGACTCCTAATAGGAAGAATTCCTGCTGGTGACAGTAGCCATCGTTAGCTACACACATGGAAAATTAATTTAATAGAAATTACAAAAATATTTTTTACATTTCAAAGGGGAGAGTGGGACTATTTATGGGTTTTTTTGGGTTGGTTTTGGGGTTTTTTAAGTCCTTGTTTACTAATGAGCAGGAACAACAACTTGCCGGGAAGCATTCCTCCCTCTAGAGACTGGGGGAGAAGGGGGTCAGTTTTCTGAACTGCTTAATTAATGTTGTTTCTCTGGTATTTTAGTTTTTGCAGCTCCTGCAATTTCTTTGACGGATTCAATTTTTACAGGCGAGAAAATCATAGCCAGATTGTTAAAATATTCAGCTACAGCAGAGATGCTCCAAACCATCTGGAATGATTTCTAGGAGTCAGCACTTCCCCTCCATCACAGCTGAAAACTTGCCATACCCTGGTATCCCCCTCTGCACCACTTCCAGGAAGGGAAAGACGATGGTAAGACACAAGGTTGTGTCAGGTGAGTGGGGATGATTCATCACATACTGGGAGAAAAGGCTCTTCCGCAGCGGCGAGTAAATACAGAGCAGGTAGCTGACAGTGCCTTTCCTCCTGTCAGGACATCTTGTGACCACAGAGTGAGAAGCAGCACAGATTAAAATGAAGCAGTTGGCAGACTCAGACAGTTTAATACTGCCTGTGATGTTTTTTTCCTCCCCTCTGCAGAGCAGAGGCTGGAGCATTTTTCATCAGTAACGAGAAAATGTTTTCAGCAAGTTTTTCAGCGGTGCTTCAGGACTCTCATTTCATAGCTATTTATGGGCAGCCTTGCTGAAAGGGTTGCAGCAGCAGCGATGCTTCTGCAGGGCTCTCTTGTCTCTGCTTAGTCTCACCTGAGCTTTGCTCTGCTCCTGGAAAAGAGCACCTGCACCTGCCTTGTGTGAAGGGCTCACACCTTCGGGGTCCGGGGAGTAAGGAAGGGAGAGAAGGGGATGGAGGGAGAGCAGGCACCACACGCCTCTCTCTCCACTCTGCAAGATGCCTGTTAGGAAGGTATCTTGGTTGGCTTCATTAATCTGCCTTCTTTTGGCAGCAACATAAATAACAGACAACCAAAGGAATGCACAACCATGCCGTGTTCTTCGTTTCACCAGCCTGGCCCCAGCTCGTCCTGTGCAGTCACCAGACCTGTGTGTATGCTCATGCAGAGGGATGTGCCACCCACAAGTGTGTGAGATACTGTGAGTGTAACCTGAGGGCTATTCATGGATGCTACTAGTAGAGCTTTGGCCATCCTTCCAAGCACACAGGCTAGGGTGGAAACAGGCCTTGGCTACTCAGTGGGATGACAAAAAGGCTTATATTTCAGTTTAAAAAAACCCAACCTGATAAAAATTAGTCAACAGTCATTTTTTTACCCTGTTTCATGAGGTTTTTATACTTTTCAGAGGCTATAGAAACACAAACCCCACTCTCAGTTCAGGTTGTCCCCATACAAGCGAAGGAGCACATGGAGGAGGGATAGAGAGAGGTGATGCTGTATTTGCTCCCTGGGTTTTTACAATCCTCCCTTGACATTCCTTTCTGGTGTAAGCCAAAGAAAGGAAATTGAGCTAAATGTACCTCTGATCTGGCCCAGTGTAGCCATTTTCACATTCTTTGAGAGCAAGGAGAATAAATAGATCTTTTAATCTGAATTTCAGATTAATACAAGAATTTGAATCAATATTTTGCTTGACTAACTTAATGTTTAAGTACTGGCCCTGCTCACACATTCATTTTACAAAGTTTACCACTTTGTAAAGCCTTCAGAGTTCAGGGAAAAAAATGCATTATTTCTATCTTTTTTAAGAAGAAGAAGAAACATAAAAGGTGCTACTTTCACCAGGCTTCCCAAAATTATGAGCCAGGCCCTTATAAATTGAGAGGGTTGGTTGAATTTATGCATTGCACCAAGCAGTATTAATGAAGGTCCTTATTTGTTTCCTTTTAACCACCTCTTCCATTCATAACCAAAAAGCTTAATGAAATGTACTCATCACCTTCCACATGAACATGGAACTCGTGCTTCACTCTGCCCATGGGGTTGCTTGCCGTGCACTGGTACGTTCCTTCATCAGTTGCTGTCACTTGGTCTATCTTCAATATCTTCCCAAAATTTTCTGTTTCTGGTTCATCCTTGGGCAGGTTTCCAGTGACTTTGACCCAGCTTAGATGAGGAGTTGGGCTAATAGCAAAGAAAAGAAGACAAAAGGTTTTGAGGCTGCTGTAGCGCTTCACGCTAGCAGAGCTGCTAAAGTTCATGCATATGGTCTGCAAGGTGAAGCTTTTCAGCCCTTTTGAAACACTACAGACTACAACTAGTCCATTCAAAGGGTCCCTGTGCACAGGTTCTTCACAGCCAACACCAGGCCATGACATGAGGCTGTGTTCCTTCTAAGCACATTGGTGTGGGCTGTGGGAGAGGGAGCAGAGCTCATTTCCTCCTACTCCAAAAGGGCACGTGAGGACAGACAAGGAGGTAAAGACTCATTATAGTGACTTCACTTGGTGCCCTGCCTGGTTAGAAAGGTGGCCAACCGTTGGAGATGGCTGAAAACACTCCGTACATTTTTAGAAAGCAAATGGCAGTGACAGAGAAATTTGGGACAGACTGTTGTCTGCACGTTCCCAGCTGGGCTTCGCGACCCCCAACACCATACACGACGCTCATACACAGTGTCGTATCTGCTTACTCTTGTGTCCATCTGTTATTGTGGCAAAATGCCCGGGCACAAGCTACTCAAAGCCCCAGGTACCAACAAATTATGGTTTTCCAGGAGCAACAAGCACAACAGTGCAAATATCCTACTATTTCCTGCACAAGCCCTTGTCCTGCTCCCGCACCAAACTCTGGTGCTGAGTCTCCTCGGTGTTGTACAGAGGCAATGCCCTCCTGACACTGTCATTTCTCGGATTATAAGTCTTCAAAAAATGACAGATTGGAAATGTACTTAATTCCTTATTTTGCAGTTGGTTGCCCCTGATCTTAGTTATTTGAAATCTGGCTCAGTCTATCCGCTTCTGTGGTTTGTGGACATTTGGTGGGATAGATTGGCAGAGATCTAGGGAAAGCTGATCATTTTTCTGCTGAAAAGGGGAATTTAAAGTAATAATAAAAAAGAAATATTCTCGTATTTTGGTTTAAAAGGCTGCATTTTTGAAGGCTTTCAGGGAAAATATTTGTTGATTAAAAGAGTACTTTTTCTTGTTTCTAAGGTGACAACTTTTTTAAAAAACCCAAACTATTTATTAAATGGAAAATTAATTTAAATAAATGTTTCTTGGAAAATTTAGAGTAAAACAGAACTTGCTCTTTTTTTAAACTTTTCTTTTTCCCAAAGAAACAGCATCCCTTATTTGACTTTCTCTTCTTGTACAGGATACTAATTCTTGCGCATGAAAATTCATATTTGTGTATTTCCAAGACTGTTTGCCCCTGAAATACCTCGAAAAGCCCATAAACTCATAGCTGGGGATTTGTGGAGGTTTGTATGCCTGCGAATTAGCTTGATGGGTACCCACAATGAAGTGTTGCAACATGGGACTAAAACTCACTGCAGATACTTGGAGTGAATCCAATAGAGACAAGTAATTCACCTTCTCTCAGAAATGGCATCCAACTGCAGAGGCATAATCTTGCCAGCTTAAATGAGCAATGCTTTTTCAAGCCCACATGCAAAACCAGAATACCCCAAACGTGTTTGTTCAGGCAGATAAATACCCTGATTTTGGAATTTTATAGCAGGGATATAATTGCACAGCCTTTGATATGAATTATCTATCTGCTAAGCACAGTCTGCAGCCCCATCAACACGGGAAGACGATGATTTAAGTCTCCATACAACAAAAAGCTCTATCATAAATAAACCAGAAGCGACTGTGTTTTCATTGTGGGTTTGGTGGTTGGCGAGATTTTCACTTTATCTGTTTCTCTGGTGGCAACTCTTCTGGGGCTGGCTACTGCCTCTGCAGTAAAAATTGGAGAATTGGGCTGGGGGCAAAGCGGAGCTTATGTCTGCCTGAGTTACTGCAGCAGGACCATGGTCTGAGAGGGGAATTCACAGCTTCACTGTGCTTCATATTTATTTAGCCATTTCCTTTCCCTATTCACCCTTATTTTGTCCTGAGTTATTTTACACTAAGGAACAGAACCATCCTGATTGCCCAGCATATATTATCTACTATAACCTTTCCCTGTATTATTACAGTGAGCATCTCCTCACTCAGACATTCTGCCATGCTTAGTAGAAGCACATCCATGACTAGAGCTTGAGTAGTGCTCCAGTGTAAATGCTAACAGCAATAACAAGCTTGAGACATCCCTGCTACACCAGAGGCATGGATAGGAATGGGCCCAAGTGCAAAAACACAGCACTGGAACTAAATCTGAAGTTAGCCCATCACTGTTAGATTTGGCAGGATCAAAGCAATGCGGCTGACTCCAGTCCATTGTATTTTTACATCATTGTGGACTTTGTTCCTCAACATACTGTTGTCTGTGAGAACATCATGGAAGGAAAGTGCTTTGTATGGAAATTCTGGATGCTGGAGAATGGACCATGGAGAGAGGCCAGGTTCACACTTGCCCCTGAGCCAGCATCTCCCACTGCAACTGGGTTCCACCAGTATCATTCAACTGGGCGTAATGGACGTGTTGTACTACATCACTCAATAACTTCGCTTTTAAAAACCTGAGCTGGATAATTTTGTAGATTTGAACAAAAACTGAACTGGCAAAACTAGAAATGAGAAAAGAAACTTTATGAACCAAACCACTGAAGCTGAATTGTGATGTTATTTGGTTTCTCAAATCTCAAAAGCAGTAGTACCACTGAAAAGAGTTCCATAATAGTTTTTTGGGGGTTTCAATATCATAATAAAAAATCAATACTTACCATAATAAGATTTTAATGACCTGTTTATAAGCTATAGCAATAACAAATACACCAATGTTGCACACTAGCTCTGCGCTGCCTTACAAGGAGTACACATGCTTCCAAAAAACTCTGCAGAAGAGTTCGATTTAAAAAGGTTTGGGGGTAGATATATTTATTTGTAGCTGTATAATCTTTTTATGTAGCTCTTTCTTTCTTCAATTCCATTGCAAAAAGTGATTAAGTTTGTGCAGCATTGTGCATTACTCACAGCCCTTCAGCAATACATTCCAGGAGCAGGACACCTCCCTTGATGACAGTGACTGATGAGCTACTGCCAGCACTTTCAGGAGGGATCAGCAGTTTGGGTTTTCTTTCCTTGATAAAATTTGCTAAAAAATAAAACAAAATAAAATAAACTAAGTTATATATGAAACCTTAGAGCCTTTGCTTATGCTTCAGTAATGCCACAAACATAACTTCTGCCAGAAGGGTTTGGACATTGATTTGTAAAATTTCTTGTTTATTTATTTATAAGGCTTAAAACCAATCCAGGACTCTCCTATTTCCTCTGTTTACAGTCAGGAGATGTCTACAGTAAAAACATCAGGCAGCAGCACTACTGGTGAGGCCCATTTCCTACTGCCTCATGTCGTGCTTTCCAAGCACCAGCCCTTCTCTCGTACACCTCAGCCAGCCTTGGTGCCCCAGTCTCCTCATAGGGTCTTCTCATCTGTTGATCTGCTGCGCACCACCCTTCTCAGCACCTTTCTTCTGCATGGACTCATCTTTTAAATCTCAGATAAAAACCCATCTTTCCTAACTTGAATATCCTACAGATATTTGTCCTTCTTTCCACAATTATTAAATCTACAGTTAATGGGGATACAATATGTAAGGAAGACTCTTAAAATAATAAAACAAGATTGACTGGCATTTGATTTCAATGGACCATTTGTTCCAGCCCAACAAACAATGGTTTCATGATGAAATATGCATAGAGTTAAATGACTATCCAGTTATCACTACAATAACAATTAACACAGTAATGAATACATCCCCAAATGGTACTAGTTCCTTCAAAAATAGTCAGTTACGGGTGATTTGGTAAAAGGCCCCATGTATCTCTCAGAACTATTTTCTAATTTTTGTTCCTCCCTTTCCTTTGTATCCCTACAAATCTGTCATGAGTGCTCAGAGCTGCAACAAAATAGAGGCTCTCAGAAGCAATTTTACTGAATAAATCTGAGTCGAGAGCTACATACAAGAACTGTGACTCTCATTTCTACATAATTTAATCAACATTAACTGGGTAGAGAACTGCAGGAATAGCTGCTGGCTGCCTTCTGACTTATCCACCTTGCCTGCATCAACCTCAGCAGAGTACTTCCAGGGTAGTTCTCCTCAGAGGGGGTAACACAGAGCGAGGGAAGATGTCAATCACCAGGCTGAGAAGCATTTGGTGTAGTGCTCACCTGTGGTAACAGACAGGGCACTGTATGGCCAAAGAGAACCACCTACCCCCCCCCCCCCTCGCCCCAAGGCAGAGCTGCAGATGGGGACAATGAGCACAGAGCACCAAAAGCTCTGTAAATCCACGCCTTAAGCTCACCCCAGAGTAACAATGGACACTTTAGACATGAATTCATCATTTCAAACCCTGTGTACCGAACACCAGCATCTTAACTGCCAGAGGGAGGTTTGGAGCATCCAGTTCTGAATCCCCCCCTGAACTGACAACACGAGAAACCAGGAACATCATCCTCCCTACTTACATCACATCATGAAATGAGAATGTTCTCAGGTAAGAAAACTACCTCTTTGTTAAAAACCCTTCAGATTTCTGTCAAAAACTACAAGATGAGCAAATTGTACTCCATGGACCACTTAAATCCCTCCTGTCGCAATAAAAAGGCTTTTGTGATTCTTTTTTCCCCCCTCTTTTTTCCTGAGCAGCAGCTCACATTTCATCTCAGCTGGTAGATTCTCAGTTGAAAGGCTGAATAACAGATGCAATCAACTCACCCTTAGTAACCGCAGCGTTAGGTGAGCCTGAGTCATTAGCATGCTTAACTGAAATAAATAAAAGTGACAACCAAACACAAACATGCAGAGTTGATACAGAACCAAAAGAAACACTAAATCAACCAAAAGAAAACCATGCCACGTCCCCTCCCCCCCGCCATTTCTGCCATAAAAGAAAGAAATAAAAGAAAAATATGAAGTAAAGCAACAGATGAACAACAAATTTCTGAAAATACAAAGAAAATTCTTCACAGATAGGTCTCATTCTGCAAAATACTTCATGGGTGATATAACTGTCACTCCATCCTAGCTACCTAGCATAATAAAAAAATCACTAAGCCCTAAGTATCCATTATAAAGTAATTTTATAAAATGTATCCAGTCTCTCTTTTCTTATCACCTATGTTTTTCTATGTATTTTTTTTTCACATGGTCCCTCAGCAGGTACCTGGGGTGGATAAGGGTGGGTGGTCTCAAGCTGAGCTTACACAAGCCATTAAGCATGTCCCTCATTTCCTTGCCTGCACCCAGTCTCATGGCTTCTATAGCAAGATGCATGCACCAAAGTATGTTGCTGAGCTATTTCCAGGGCCACTAATTCCCACCCCCCCCAGTATCCCAACCCCTTCATATATTCCTGTTATCTGCATGTCCATGTGTGTGGGACCAGACCCTTTAGAGAAGCCACAGTGAGCAACACTGCATTTTGATATTTTTCTCACAATTATTATCCCAATATATGGTTTTAAGCAAGTATTAAGATACACAAACCCACTACTAATCCTTTATCTTTTTATCCCAACAAGAAAACTCTCAAAATCATCTATTAAACATTAGACTTTCATTCATGAAGAAAAAATCTTCTTGGCTTTCTGGGCCAAGAGGTCAGAAGTATTAGTGAAACAGAAGATTGATATTAAGGGCACCAGCAGCCTCAGTGAGTGGGACAAGTGATACCAGAAACTATTACAGCCAAAAGAGATTCCAGCAAAGCAGGATGGGTCTCCAGCTGGTATAAGCTGCCTTAGTTCCATCGGCTTCTGTCCGGCTTTGCTGATTTAACACTGCTCAGAGTGTGCCCTAAAAGGCTGCTTTCTTTCAGATTTTTTTTTTCTTGGCATTTGTATTCTTTTCCTCTCCCCCTTCCAACCTGTACCCCCCCACCTGCTCAGTAGCTTACACAGCTGGAACTAGCAGTTTGATGCCGTGGTGGGTAGGTATGCACACAAACATATACACACTTATGGTGATGCCCCACCAAGACCCCTGAAACCATCTTTTGTGTAAGACCCTTGGAGCCCACAGGACACAGAGATGATAAAACGAACAAACAAATAAATAAAATTCCATGTTCCCTACTCAACATTTCTTTAAGAAAACGGGAAATGCCTCATGTGTCACTAGTGATGCTCAAGGCAGCCTGCAAAGACCTGGAAAGCACCATCCTGCCCAACTGCACTGCTGCACCAGACCAAAGCAGGCCTGCACCCATGGAGGAGGTGAGAGCCAAGTCCCATCCGTTGGTGGGAGAGAAGGAGATTTCCCTAAGGCATCATTGCTTTTCACTGCAGGGAGAACAGGAGGAAGAACAGGGCACTTTTGGGGCCCCACAGCTGCAAAAAGCTTTTATCAGTTGAATTTAGCCCTCAGAGTGAGGTTAATAATGGAGGAATAAGCACAGTAACATCCATTTTCTTCAGAGAGATTCGGATCAGAGAGGCAGGGCACACATCTGCATTCACTGATGCACTGGGAGTTAATGAAGAGACAACAATAGCAAACAGGAAACTACTTCTCCACAGACTTACAGCGGGAAACCTTCAGTGTCATTGGCATTTTCTGTACGATCGTCCTCAGCCTTGGAAACGCTGCAAAGCAACAATAATCACTCCGACTGTCGTTTTCTTCCACGTTTGCAAAGTAGAGATCTCCCTTAAGGCTCATGGAGACCCTTTCATCTTGAGGGATGTGCTGCAAATCTAGCAAGAAAAAATAATTATGATATGGTAATGATACTGAGCTGTTTCACCAATGTGACTACTCACGCTCTCCTGTCATGTCTTTGCTTCCAGAGGATAGAGCTGTAATGGGAAAGAGGCAGGAGGCCCAGCAGAACCAATGGGTTATTTACCAATAGTCAACATATGACTGACAGCTGGAAATAAATATTTTATATATAATAATATGTTTATAAAATGTAAAGTATATGAAAAACAATTTATAATGAAAAAATTCTAATTAAAAAAAACACCTCAGTACAAAGTTCTGGCTCAGGTCAAAGGAAATCCCCAGCAAGTTTCCCTGATACAAAGGATTGTTATGATGATACAAAGATCCCAATTTACAGCTGGTCCCTGTGGCCAGTCTCCCAAGCACTTTGTTCTTGTGCAACTACAAATTACGGCAGGGGAGTGTTAGTACGATCTAAGGTTGCTGTACTGTCTCATTGCTGATCCAGCCAAATGCAGGTCTGTGCTAAATATGTATGCCAGGAGTAGAGAGGTTGCCTTATATGATCAGGGGTTTAGCCTGGCAGCCTGTCTCTGCAAGTACTTGGTCAGCATCAGAAACAAACCCTTCACATCATGGAGGCAATCCAACTTACTTTGCTTCCCAAGAGCCAGAAATTCCTGCAGAACACAAATGCTGGAGAATAATGTGACAAAAACCCACAAGGAACTCAGGATATGAACCTGACATTACTTTTTCCCCTTAGTATCATAAATCTACCATTAATCTATGAAAAGAAGAAAACAGTAACGGTAGAAATAAAACATTGATGTGTTTTATCCTCTCTCCTGTAAATGCAGCAGCCCCTCATTACTGGTAGACTCATTTACTGATGTGCAAGCTCTCTGATATCTCCTCTTTATTAATATTTTGGGTCAACACACTCTGCAATTTAACTCTGTGTTATGTAAAAACATATCTCCACCCTCCACTTTTCAGTTTTGTTTTTCAATATCCCAATCTTTTATTCCTAAGCACTCTCACATTTACCATTCCCATCAATTATGAATCTGTAATGAAACTGCTCTGGAAGACAAATGTTTTGAGTCTCCTCTTCTGAATCGTGTTAAGATCGTTTACTTACCGATGTTCATCCAATAGATGTGCAAAGGGGGGATGCCTTTTGGGGGGTTACAGTGCAAGATCACAGAATCACCATGCTCCACATCAAGGGGCTCGATTTTTTCTTTTGGGAATTTTGGTACACCTGCACAAAACCAAGGAAGTTGGTTGTTGCCTTTAGAAATTTTGCTCTTTCTTTCCCCCTTTATACAATTCTTAACAAAATACCTTCTTTAATACCATTTTTCCATTGCCTGCCTTTGGTTGGTACTAAAAAATATTAGCTATGACAAAGTCATACAGAGTAACAGTGCCTTTTATGAAGGGTAAGAAATCCCTGCTAGGGTTCTTCATTTGTAAAGCACACCGGCTGCAGCACTGAAAGTCAGGCAGCTGATGGTGGTGCTGTCTGTGATGTCCATGAGCTTTGCTCAGGTTTTATCTTAACACATTCATTTTCAAACCCTTTCCATGGTTCATTTATTTTTACTCTCTGGAAGGGACTCTCTGAACTGAAGGCTGAGACGGGCAGAGGGGACTGTGCACCGATGGCTCCCGGGCTGCTCCTGGGAGGTCAGGAATCATCCTGGGAGTTCAGTGTTCTGGGAAGTCTTGGCTAGAGGGGGTTCCAAAGAACCACTGCAAGTCAGTGCAGGCAAGGACAGACATCAGCCAGCTCCTCCACCTTCTGCCTGGAGTTGTCCCAGTTCTCCTCCAGAATAACACACAGCAGAAGTCCGGTTTAAAGACTCTACAGCCTCCTCATCCCCTGAGGTGTGAAACCTCTCTCTGCTGTGCAGACCTGCAGGGTCTCTCAGCGAGTTTCTCCTTCAGGATTTGCATGAAAGAATACAAAGGGCTGCTCTATTTGGTCTGAAATATAGATTAAATAATTAATGGCTCAAAAACTTGTTTAATCATGTAGAGCATCAGTGCTGATGTCAGCAGACTGTTCCAAGCCTGAACCACACCTGGCAAATCTGGGCAACCTGGGCAGTCTCAGCAGCCCAAAATGGAACCGGAGCGCATCCGAGCAGCGGGGATGCAGAGCTGGGCTGGAGCCCACACCAAACCAAGTGCTGGCAAGCTGTGGTTCAGCAGTTACTGCAAAGAAATTAGTCTGCAGATTGTAACCACTCCTTAAACTAATTTAGCTAAGAGAGTTTCAGGGCAGACGACGTCTCCTGCTTTCATTCCAGGCGAGTTCAAACTAGTGAAAGTTTCGGTTCAGGCAACTGCTTTAAACAGCAAAATTAAGAGCAATGAAACCACCAGTGAAAACATCCTGGCAGTGCAGAATAAACTGGCACAGCAAATACTGGCACCCCGCTGCTCAAGTCATGACAAGTCATGACAGTGAATAAACAATTATAAACGTCAGCGGTCCAGCAGCTCCACAGGATATCTGCAGTGTCACATCACCAGAGTCAAACTGAAGGAGGAAGGTGAGAAAAGCAGGGCTGGAACTCTGAGGAGACTTTATACACTGTAGGATTACTACACATAAAAGGAAGCAACCACCATAATGCTGATTGTCTGAATACAGGTTGGGTATAGGTTTTACCTCCAGAAGGGTTATTAATATGTTATGAAATCTTAGGAGAGGCAAAGCAGGGCTAACAAGCACTATCCATTCATTCTGTAGGTGAAATTTCAGGTAATGGGGGAACTATGTATTAAAATCTAGTATTTTTTATAAGCTATACTCTTCAAGCCCTGTAAAATACATCTACTCATTGCTGGAGAGGTGGAACATTTTCTAGTATGAAAAAGCCAATTTGTTGGTCTAAAGCTTATTTACTTCCAAAAGCACATCACTCTCAACAAAACTTCAAGAAAACTGGATCAGGTGAAGTTAAAGGGATCTCTGTCTAGGTAACAGAGAGATCAGCAAATACACTAACCATGAGATCACTCATCTAGGACATTGGAAACTCTTGTTCAAACCCATTTTCTGCCTCATTTGGCACAACTAAATCAGAGTCTCCAATATGCCAGTTGGGTGCCATAACCACCAGTGAGCTCAGTCAATTTCTGTAGCCATTCATTAAAGAATTACACAAAAAGGTAGCAATTCCCACCAGGTGGCAATGAAAATTCCTGGTCTCGGTGCCACCAGCTGGCATCACAGGCTCTCATGTCCAGTGCAATGCCCTTCGGTGCCCAAAGTGGCAAGCAGCAACCTGAACCCCAAGTACCTGAAGTACAGGTTGGGGCTTCTGGGTTCTTCCGTGCTGGCTTGTTACACTTCATTCATTGTGAAAAAACATTGAAAACCTTTGATTTTCCTCTCGAGACATAATTTTTGAGCTTTTTGAACCCTGGAAGTTTTGCAAGGGAGGAAAATTCAGCTTTCATGATGAATCCCTGAACCAAACCTTCTGACAAGTGTATTTTCTTGCTGGGGTCCCACAGGTCTCAAAGACGAGAAAAAGAGCTGCTTCTGAATTCTGCATGAGGAGATTTATGAAAACTAAAAACTAACACCGCATTAGACTTTGGCTCTTGCACATTTGTCTTCAGTATGTATATAGAGGCATTTTCTTTTCTTTTTTTTCTTTTTTTTTCCTTTCCAGTCTTCGTCTGTTTTAATTAGCTGATATTCCAGAATCAATCACTGCTGATTTGTGGCTGATCACAGAAACTATCACAGCTCGCAAGTATCATACAAGATTAATTGTGTCATGGAAGTATTTAATACTGTATGGAGTTATCAATGCAGCACATGGACACTGGAAAATTTACAACCAATTGATCTCTTTGCAGCAGTACCATTAAAACTGTCACGTCAATCTTTCATGCAATTCCCCACACACAGATATAATGAGAGGAGACAGAGAATCCAGCGTAGCTCCAAGTGCTACCTCTCACATATCCATAACACAGGGGAGAACAACGTTATTTAATGACTCTGAGAAAGGCTTGCTGAAGCAGGATGGCTCTCAGGACACGAGCAATCAGTGGCACGTATGAAACAGCCACAGGGAAGATGAAAAACCGCACACCTGACTTCTCGTATGGAGACATCTTCTAAAAGCCCACCGTGACATATAAAGCTCTCAAAACAGGCTTGGGAAAGGCTTCACTGCCCAAGTAATATTTCCTGACAAGGCTGTACCATAAATGTTGTACAGCAGTCAAAAAGACAGAATTACAGTGCTTTGACAGTGTGCAAACCATGGAAATGGAAGATTATCAGCGTCCAGAGTCATTTGTGTAAGGAGCCAGACTCTGCATAATCCCTGGGGTGACTCAAAGTTTAATGACCGAACTGTACTCGAGATTAGGCTGAAATACCACTGACAAATTAGGTTGGCTGAGAGAAATTTCAGAAAGGCTGCTGGGGCCCTCCCCCCCCTCCAAAGACTTGTCTGTTCAG
The DNA here is from genome assembly GCF_964237585.1 of Gallinula chloropus. Lineage (NCBI taxonomy): Eukaryota > Metazoa > Chordata > Aves > Gruiformes > Rallidae > Gallinula > Gallinula chloropus. Next base: position 3,326,388 of record NC_140097.1, read on the forward strand.
AAAATGCAGTATCTCCACAGAAAGCCAGCAGGAGTGAAACCAATGCAGCGCCATAGAGAATGTAAATTTGAGCTCAGCAATATCAAGTCAGAAATACAGCAGCAACCAGAGGCCCAGAAGGATTGCTTTGGATTTACTCAGGTGCCTATTAGCACCCTTTGTCCTGCACCTTAGTTTTTGTCCTGCTGCTGGCTACAGTGACCTCACCCCGCTGTAACTGTATCGAGCTTCTGGGTAAACGTGCTGCAAAATTGAACTGAAAGAAAAGGGTTTCTCCAGGTAATGATAGTAGCCTTTGAGATCCTTGTGTCTGGTTTCTACCAGTATCTGGTGCAAAATGGGAGTCCACTCATTACAGTAAATCAACAAATATTTTTGGAAACTACTGTAAGAAAACACCATGATATACAAGGTCTGTTTTCAAAACCTTGTCTGTGGATGCTGCCAGAGATGTGTCCTGGGCTAGATGGATGCTTAGCTTGACCCATCATGGATACTCAAATTCTTTCATGCAAATAAATCCTTAAAGCATGTAAGAGTGAAGGAAAGTGGAAATAATTTCTATATCCTGGAAATTCCCAGCTCCTCAGACAGCATAATTAGTAGCTGACTGATCTGTTACACAGATCTATGTGTCTTGTGCAGTGAACAGCCCAACATATCAAAGGACCTTAAACGTGACTTACAGCCACTGATCACAAGTTGTACTGATTACAGCTTGGGCAGATTTCAGTACTCATCTCAGTGTATCAATTGATATTCTGATCCATGTATCATCAGTAGTAGTTAAATCTGTAATGTTCATTGCAGTCTTTCAACCTTTCATTGGATGTGATCCTGCTTATTCACAGATTTTTTTTAATTGCTGCATTAAATTGAACAAGTTAGGAATGTCTGGCTGTCAGGAAGAGCATGGCTGTCAGTCCAGTCACTCTCAAAGCTTTTATGATGGAATCAGTGGTGGTCTTTTATTTTCTGTGTAAATCTTAATCTCCCTTGCCAAAACAATGGTTGCTGCCAACAGTCAGAGGGATCTCAATGATGTAGATGGCCAGAGAAGTTGTCAAAGGTATAGAGACTGGTTTGGGAGGTGAGAGGTTTAAATTGTATTCCCATTGTTTGCGAAGTCTCCATTACTCTCCTGTTTTCTCTTCCACAAAGGCTACACTGAGCACCTCCACAAAGAGAGTTACTGGGACATCGGATGTATTCTCAGCTAAAGATATCTTTTAAGGATTTCACAAGATTCACATCCCTTTTTTTGAATATTAACATAGGTTTTGCTTTGTTTGGGAATTCCAGAGCTACCATTACTGGCACAGCACAGCCTGCCACTGCATCATTTTATGTTTAGGCTGTTTCCATCCTCAGATCTTTGCTTTTTTCAGAGCAGCAGCTTTAGAAATACTGAGCATAAATCTTAATGCAGTCTACCATGAAGAGTCTTTTACACTACAGTTAATTAAAGAAGTTTAAACTGTACTACTTCTCCTTCCCCTGGCCTTGGGCCTACTCAGTAATTCAAGCAACAGATTCCCTAAATACAGGAGGAGGGGAGCTGAAGTCTATGTTCTCACCATTTAAATTAATTTTCGTGCTGCATGTAGCAATCTGGACTTTGTAAATAATGCAAACATATAGAGATGCTCAGACCCCATCCTTCCCCACTCTTCTTAATGTCATCACATATAAGGGAGGTGTGGTATTTTCATTATGTAGGTGAGATTTAATGATCATTTCTGCTGACATTTCTATTGCTTTCCTGGAACGACTACTGTGAGTAAACAGTCTTTTGTTCTCCCTTTCAAAAGCAACCTCACAGACCCAGTATTCTACTTCTGCAGTCTAAGTGTAATTTATGAAAAAAACCCTGGCCTAGTCTGACTTGCTGGGTTTTTCTTCACTTCATTGGCATAGTGACTTGCCAAGTAGCTTACATTTTACTTGAATACAGCTGGCAAAGCACTGCCACCTCTGCATCGTTATCATTGAATGCATGTAGTGATCTCCCATGTACCAGCCCCTGCTTCAAAACTCCTGGGTGAATAGAGGTAATTTATCCCAAACTCTTCTGTGTCAGTGATTGCCTAATTTACAGCGGATCTGTGCACCAGCAGCTCTCTTTCACTTCAGCACAGTTGTAGACTATCCAGCACTTTAGAAAATCAAAGGTGTCTTCTATTCCTCTCTGAATCCTGATTTAATTTGCAGCATCTACTCTGCACCATGAAATGAAAGAACTTTATCACAGAAGAGTATGAATAAAAGTAAATGTGCCTTAAAGGGTGTGGGCGTCGGGTAAATCCCTCTAATACATTATCTGTACCATTTATTTATTTCCTGGATTTAGGACTTTGCATGTATTAACATGAAAATTCCCCTCACATTTGATAGCAACCACGATTGTAACTTCTCAACCAATCTGTTGCTAACTACCTCCGGTATATTTAATGTCTATTCAACCTAGTATAGACAATTTTTTATTAAAAGCAAAAATTATCTGCCCTGAGTACAGATTCAATAAAGCCAGATGCAGACATTCAACTTGTTCTTCTTTTCCATTTTTTATTGTCTTATTTTCTTCAGCAGTAATGAAGGATCAAAATATTCTGCAGCTGGAGGTTGTATCCCTTCACTGAAACATGACACTGAGGACTTGAACTCCTCTGAAAATTCATGAGACCATGACACTTTGCGTAAGAGAAGTCATATTAACCCCACTGCCCTGGCCAGACTCCAAAGTAAATAACTACGTCCTGTCTAAAACTCTGAGTAACTGCATCACTCTCCTGGTCCTGCCAGAAACTCCAGCTGACATCAGCTTCACTGTGCTACCTGTGGAGCTGGCTAACATCATCACTTCGGTAAACTTCAACTGTGAGCAGTTCTCCTCTCCTCCAGAAGGCTGTTCCCTTGAAGCAACTGCAAGTTGGTAGGGACCAAACCACACAGAGATAGGTGTAATCTTGGTAATTCCTCACCAAACACCAAGCTACTGCATTAGGCAATACAATGTGATATGAAGCAACATGAAATGAGTTTCCCAAAGAAAAAAAATCCATTAAACTGGTTAGAAAGAAAATAAATCCTCTCTTCCATGAGGAGTGCTCATGACAAAACATCTACATGGCATTCCTAGCAGTTCTCTCCCAGGAACTCTCCCAGCCCCTGTGATGTGTCTTATTTCCAATGTGACCGCAGTGCCATGACTCTCCCACCCTGGCTATGCCTGAAATAATTCTCAGGATCATCTCCTATGGAAAAAAACCAAGACAGAAACTATTAAGCATATTTCTTATTGCCTATTTCATCTGCACTGATCTGGTGGAAGTCTGTTTTTTGTAGCTAGGTGGCTATCTCTTGCTACTGCAAAGACTGTGGAGATGCCCCTGACATGTAGGCACACCAATTCCACATCTGCCCAGTCCTTTCAGGTCCCCTGATAACAAAAAATTGTAGGAACATTAAAATGCAGGATCTAGTCTGAAAAAACCCTACACTGCACTGTTGATCTTCTTCTTCCATGCCACTTGACTACATCATACAGTCTGCTTAATGATCTCACTCTGCTCCATTGTGAAGCCAGTGACATTTCTTGTCCTTTCTATTCCCACTAGGAAAGTTCTGCCTCATTTTTTTCTCATTTCATATATTTTGATTCTGAATTTATGACCAATTTCATCTTCTTATGCTACTTCCAAACTACAAGTGTTTAAATGTGTCGGTACAAAGCTGGTTCTATCAGGACCTTAAACTTTGATTCAGCAAATTTCATCCCACTTCTACAAACCTGGTCTTTAAAACCACCCATTTCCCCCTCTGCCCTCCCTCTCTGCTGATGATGGAAGGACAAAGTTCTAGGATGAGTGATTGTCACTACTATATTTTAAGCTTATTTTCAATTCAGTTCCAGATATGCTCCCTGCATCTACAGCAAACCCTGAATGCTACTGACATCAGACTAATGAAATCACAGTTGATTGGATCACTTCCCCTTGGGCTTTCAAACATTTGCATCGCTTGCTATTTTGCAGTAATAAACTGCTATTTGTCCCACCCTTCCCCTCAGCTTCTGGTTTCATGTTCCTCGCTCTGAGACGGAGACCATATTGTCCTCCCAATTTCTGGGCACCCAGTCACGCTTGCCAAGCTGAAATATTGAAGTCTTATGACTCTTAAAGCATTTGCTTTCCAATAAAAGTTTGGAAGGCAAGAGCATCACATAATTCCTAATTCTTTATCAAATAAATTTCTCCACTCTTAGGGAGATAACTGAATTAAACTCAGGAGTTTCCCCAAACTCACAAAGTGTTTTTACAACACTTCCCCAGGTGACCTGACTCAAACCAATTTTGTTTTCTCCAACAATGATTTCCTATTCCCTTATTGACCACTACCTTTTTAATTATTAATATATTTCTAACACTATTTTGTGATCGATATCATTATTTCTGTCTTTCATCACCAGCTAACGTCTTTCAATAACGGGACTGCAGTTAAGATAGCTGCTCTGCTTTTTCTTCTATTTGCTTTCTCTCTCCAAATATTTCAGTTCCTGCAGTTTCATGATGTGCTGCCATCAGCTCACAAACAAATCGTCTCTGATCAGATTAGGTGGAGAATTTACTAGACTATGACTCTCATCAATATTTATGCAGAAAAAGTATTAAAAGTGGAAGCATTGCAGGAGCAAACAGTGGCTCTAAGCAGTGCAAATACAAAGAAAAGAATTCTTATGGGTTTTATGGCAAAGGCAAAGCAAGTACTTTAAAGAGGCATTTAAATAGTCAAGTCAAAGCAAATAACAACTTTCTGCCATTGAACATTCAGCTCTCCTGAGATGGCGATTAAAAAGTTTCTCCTAATTTACCCAATAACTCAGCCTCTAGAGGCAAAGTGGGGCAGACAGTACTCAGAAAGCAAAAGGAATGAATAAATGTTTTCCAAATGAATGTATCTGGGAAAACATATACATCATCTACCCAGTTGTGTTTGTATTAATTAAAGTTGGTAAGAAACATCAGTAGCAGCGTTTGGAAACCAGTAAGGACCTGACACTCCAGTGGTATGGTCTGAAGTCCTGCATTTGGGTTTGGCTTCTGTCCTCAAAGCCAGGAGTGAAATACAGTTATTCCAGGAAGCACAGAGTTTTTCCTTCCAGTATTCATTGAATAACAAACAGCACATGTTTTACCATTCATCCCCTTAGTAACTAGTTCCTTCCTGTTTAATTTGAGGAAACACAGTTTTCATCTTAAAAAAAACCCCAAATCCTAACAAACCAAAAGCAAAATAAAAGCACTTACTTGGAACAATTAGCTCAATTTCTTCTGACATGGCAGTTCCCAGCACATTGGATGCAAAGCAACGATATTTCCCTTGAAAATTGCTGATGATTCCACGGTTTTGAATCACAAATGTTCCAGAGTTGTTAGATGCAACTATCCTGGGGTCAGATGATAAATCGAATGGTTTTCCATCCTTAGTCCAGTTAAAGCTGAAAGATAATACAAGCGTTACAAAGGACAGGTAGGAGACCAGAGAGCACTGAAAAGAGTGGTCAGTGTGGGTCCAGTAGTGTACAATAGTACATATAAAAGGAAAGACTTGATGTAAGAGGAAAGAGTTGAACAGTAAAACGACCATTGTGCCACTATAGTGTTAGCTGTGGGGCATGTCTCTCCTCTAAGACACTTTAATTTTGGATAACTGTCTGTGACGTGAAATAAGAATACAAAGCTTCAGGCAAGGACAGGAAATGAGAGAGACCATTTGTGAAAGCAAGAGCCACACAGTGACAGGAATCAGAGGCTTGTGGAAGAGCTGTGTCTGTAAGAGAGTTGGGACTTTTGATGGGCAAGGATTGACAGGAGTTTTCCTCACCATCTACAGGAGGTACTGTGGCTGAACCCAGGACAAACCAAGATAACTCGACTGAGCTTCTCCTGGTCTTAGAATTACTTGCAGTTTTTATGATGCTGGGCTGTGATTCTGATGTTCCCATTGCCTGACCAGCACTATCACACGTATTTAAATATACTATAAAACTTTTAATTGATCCTCAGGCAAACAGTAAAACAAAGGAAATCTGTTATCAGGCTACAAACCTCCATTCAGAGCTCAATTAAAAAGGATCAAATCATCTTGATGTAAAATAACAATTGCTTTTTTAAAGTGAGTTTAACTGGGTTGCAGAGAAAGAAGTGAAGGATTAAAGAGTAAAACCAACATGCAAAACAGCGACTGATTTACTCCATACACCATCCAGCGGCAAGTCTCAAGAGGGGCTTTACTATGTTATTATTACATTTTTGTTAAGCACATTTTCATTAAAAATCTTTTTCCTTTTTCACACTGGTGAAAATAAACCTACACAAACCTTCTCTTTGGATACTTATTTGAATAACTCCTTACGTGTGTAATTGTAACACCTTCATGGTCATGATGATGTTGGCTACAGACAAAGTCTCTGATAAAATGCAAATGTGATCACTGAATACGTGGTTTAATGTGCTCAGTAGTTTTAGTGTTGCTGTGGAAAAGGCAGAAGAACAGCTGAGACCCTTTGATTACCGTTATGTACCTCCCAGACAAGCTTTTTTTAAATCATGGGGTGAACTTAGCACATGCAAGAGAAAGAAAACATCTCCTGACAGGAAAAAGGCACGCTCACATCTAGTCACAGAGTGAGCAGAAGCACTGAAGCAATAAAACCTGAATGGCCTACATGGAAACACAAGCCTTAACCTCGCCCTGGGATGGTGAGCAGGTTACTGTGCAGCAGCTATTCCTCCCCTCCCTAAAACCAGAACGATGCTTGGCAAAGGCTAAAGGCAGAAGCAGTACTCACCTGGGCTGTGGGTTCCCTCTAGCTTCACATTTAATTGTAAAGTCCTCATCAAAAGGGTAGGCAACCTGGGTGTGAGATTGCTCCGTGATGGTTGGAAGCTGCGCAACTGAACACAGAAAGGTACTGGGTTAAAACGCAGTTTAAGGAAAACTGTGGTCCTCTCTGGTCCTTCCTCCTTCAGGATTGCCTTACTACCGCAAAGAGCGAGGCTTGTCTGATAGAGAAGGATGGTCATCATCCTCCTGGCACTGCCAATGCTCCCTGCTCCCAACGCTGAGCACTGTTACTGCCTCAGCAGCTGGGGGACGGCTTGACAGCACAGATAACCTTCGACCAGCCGCCCCTGGGTATCACCTGCCCACGCTCCCATGTGTGACCCACCTGTGCAGGGCAGAGGAGACCTGGGGCGATGCCAAAGCCAAAGCCAAAGCCAAAGCCAAAAACAAAGCCAAAGCATGATTGTGTGGACTGGTAAGCAAATTCAGCAGTAAAGTCAATAATTGGCTTTTTAGTCCAGACACAAACACACACACATGAAGTAGGAAACTTCCCTCTCCATCCCAGATAAAACTGCCAGGAAATCAATGGAATGCAAAGATGACTTTAAAACCCCCTCTGGGGTACAGCAGGGGAAGAGCTGTTGCCAGTCACACAGTCACACGATGATGTTCCACTAAATGCTGGGTTTTTTGCTAATGGAATTCCAAGTGTTGTGAATGCCTGTGTAACAGAGCTGCACGAGGGAGAATGCTCCCTGCAGAGGAGCTGGGGATAATAGGATCATCACATTGTTATAAACAGCCAGGAAGAAAATTAAACATGGTCTTTGGTTTCTCTTTTTAGTCCAGGAAGCACAAAGCTGGAGTGAAACGGGGTGTCTTGCCATACCATGTGGTCTCAAAGCTGAACGCTTCCAAGCCCACCAGCTTCACTGATTGGACATAATTCCTTTTTATTAAAATATAAAATGCTTCATTAAAGGAAATTAAGGGCTAGATGGTTCCCTTGTGTAGGCACTTAAAAATATGTGGATGCCCAGAGAGTTTCTCCTGCACTTCACAGTCACAGCTCCACTTTTGCTTTATTAAACACAAGGAGCCACGGTGGTACCTTCCTCCAAAAATCTTCTACTTTCAAATGCTGTTAAAGAAATCTGGATAGCTTTAGAAAAACATCCCATAAACCTGCTTGATTGCCTTCTCCTTTGCAGCCAGAGCTATTGGCAGACCCCAGAGTGCTAACAGCTCACGGTAGGTCCACACGATGGCCTGAAACTGCTCTGTGTTCTACTCTGAGGCTACAGCACCAAAAGCCCACAACAAAAATTGTAGGTTTTAATCCTACATTCAAAAAATGCAAAGTTTAGGAGGTCTGGGCTATACTCCAGGCAGTGGGGTCCACTGATTTTTATTGGATTGTCCCCTGTGAGCCTCATCCCATATTTTACACGTGTCCCAAAACCAGCCCAACCGTGTAAAATGAGCAGTTTGAATGCATCACAGGCAGGGAGGGATAAAGGAGGTGCTCCCAGGGTGGTATGTGAGGTCTAGGAAATACATCTCAGGGGACTAATGTATGCCCTGAGCCATACACCTGCTCTTTTTTCAGAGTAAAACGGCAGGTTGCAAGACAAGTAAGTAAGGGTATATGTACATCAAACAAGCTTCAGGGAGATTCTGAGCCAAAACAAGGAATTTATGTGAAAGACAAAACCAAACCCTCGGAGCTAAGCAGTGTGGTGGATGGCAAACATGAGATATATGTTATTAGACAAGTTTACAGCTACATTCAAACAGGTCCAAACAAAGTAGTTTACATTTTTATCACATCTCAATTTCCCAAAGGCCATGTTCTGGTAGAATTAAATTCAAATGGAACAACTGAAAAGTGGGATTTCATATTTTTTTCTGCAAGGAAAGGATCAACAACACAAAAAAAAAAAGGAAAAAAAAAAGGGATACCAAATGAAAACAGCAAAGTGCTCAGTAAACACCTACAACTCACCTGATAATGGTATTTCAATAGCTGCTGCCAAACTCGATACAAAGAAAAACAGGCATATGGTGATCCCTTTTGTGCTTAATAGCATCTCCATCACTCTTCTGTAAACAAGGAATCCAAACAGAACGAGATACACCTTATGCTTCCTCTCACCGTCACTTCAAATCAGAGGCAAGGATGTGAAGCTGGAAGTCTAGTGAGGAACAGAAACAGCCACATTAGCTTGTAACATTAACTTGGCTCTAGCAAGGTTCCTAAATTTAAGCATTGCTTCGGGATTTGCAGCTGAACCACAAATTGCACTGAGGGGTACAGTTCCCCCTCCTCTCTCCCCGGCTTTGGGAAGATCTTCTACTCAATTCCTAGCAAAAAAATACATGCACAAAGTACAAATCCATTACAGCACAGGAGTATAATTGTGTTTTGGTTTGCAACTGAAAGTAGGGACGGTTTAAAATATGGTATACTTGTAATCATTCCAGTTCATAAATTTTTCTAATGAGAGTTGTATAAGTTGGAAAGTAATGTAACAGATCTAATGCGAGAAATTTGGTACAGTAATGACCTTGTTCATAAATCTCCCATGTCTTTTCTTTTCCATTTATGTATAATATAAAAAAGACTATCTAGTTTGGTTCATTAATAAGCACCAGAACAAGAAACCTTTGCTTTTCCTCCATAATCCCAGAACTACTGTACGTGGGTTTTACACAACAGGTTATACATCCTCAGGTTCTGCATTACAAGGCAAAAACATCAGGTGGCTGCCAAAAGGAGACATAGTCAGCTCTAGTAAGTGTTTAAGAGTAATTCAGAGAGAAGTAAAGTAGAGACAATTCTACAAATGTGGGTGTACAGAACCTTTCAGTCCTCAGCATCATTCACAATATCTCTGGGAAACATAAACTGGTATAAGGCAGGTTGTACCTGTGCATCTTCTAACACACACATCGGTCTCAAGAGAATTTGGACCTCAGTATTCAAGATAATTTTGCAACAGGTATTTTGAAGACAGGGTGACCATGCTGGCTGTAAGGACCAACCCATCAGCCACCCAGCCCCACACAGCCCAGTGAGCTCTGATTCAATCCTCTGTGCTCACACGCAGAGCCGTACGGCCACAGCAATACATCGCCAGACTAAGCCTGGCTCACACACAGCTCTTGTATCTTTCCACACACCACCCGGTTAATCTGTGGATCAGAAAAGCAATCCTGGGATCACCGAGAGCAGTTGGCATGTGGGGGCAGGCAGGAGGTGGGACCTGGGCAGCGCGCTGGGGATGCTCGCCCTTGCCCAGCACAGCTGGCTGCAGTTGGAGCAGGGACAGCACCGAGCCATGCAGCCAGTACACACCAGTCTGTGATGGTTTGCTCTTGATGGTTGGTTTGCTAGAGCTCTACAGGAGTCTCTACAGAGAGTCCCTTCCCAGCACAGTCCCTCTCACATTGGATCTCAGAGATGAGCAACAGGTTGTGCTGCTGCTGCTTCCGAGGCATTAGCTGGATAATTTCTGTTCACTTGGTCACCAGTTCATGAAAAGTTTCTGGAAGTTAAAGTCTCTGAGACCAAAATCCCTGGGTGGAGATTGAAACTGGCCAACAAGGGGACAAGAGGCAGACACTATAATCACATAAGCCTCATTTATTTAGAAATGAGGCTAAAAACCAGATGTCTTATAAGTATCCTAAGCAGCGAGTGTTCACTGATGGAAGAAGCTGACTAATCTGCTTAGTGCTTCACTCTGCAGAAGGGGACAGTGCAGAAGGGCATCGGAGGGGACAAGGACCCACTGAGCTGCCACCCTCCAGGTCATGTCTGGGTGCAAATCAGGCAGAATCAGGCAACATCAGTAAGCTATGATTTGTGGCAGTTGGGATCTCCCCCAGTTTGATTCCTCCCACCCTGAGCTGTGAGCAGCAGACTTTTCCAAACCTCAGCCCAACAAAATCTGTGCTGTATCACAGCACAGTGGGGGGGTGCACATGCCACACAGCATCCCCAGCCTGGAAGTACCTGATGGCTTCACAACTTGTCACCACAGGACTGGCTCTCCTGCCTGCCTTACCTGTCCTGGCAGACGCTCAGTCCCAGTGTCACTGATGGTGAAACAGACGTGCTGACAGCAAACCCTCTCCCACACTGTTCCAATTTAGGCTCACAAAAATCAGACCCATGTCACAGCTTGCAGATGGTACGATAGCGGCCGCAAAGCCCCCTTCTCCTCACATCTGCTGACAGCTCTGGGGAACACAGCATCCCATGCCAAGATGCCAAGCAGAGCTATGATTACAGGAGGTGTGCAGCTTGCTAAGGCAGCAGACTACAGAGTAGGAAGTTTCCTTGCATAGGAATATTACAAAGCACTCTATAGATTCAGATTCAATTCAAGAACAAGGTAGGAAAACAGCCTGGTTCCTTAACCAAACCCATTAGCTCACACTTCCTATTTTTCCTTTTTTTTTTTAATACAGTGACAGAGAGCAAAGCAGAAATGTACTAAATAAAAAGGATATCCTTTATCATGTGGTATGGCATGACTTGCCTCTGCAGGCTGCTGTAATTAGTCGGTGTGTCTAGCGCCTAGCTCTTTTTCCCTGTGCTGAATACTAATGCTGGGGGCTGACAGCACCAGCATTTGGAAGCAGCAGGCGCTTGGGGACCGATGGCACTGGACTTGTGTGCAGCGATCGGATGCTTCCAAAGGCCACTTGGAAATCTCCCTGCGGCTGCATTTAACCTCTGCTGGGTTTTTATTGTGGCCGTTTCCACGAGGCGCAGTCCTGGGGTGATGTGAATTAAACAACAGTGTCTTTGCAGAGGTGTTTGCCTAGGGACAGCTATCCAGCAAGAGGAGCATCCTGCTTGGATGTTATCTATCCTACACCTGATGATGTAGCAGAGGCGTTACGCTGGCTGTGCTGGTTGTGACAGGGGTTATTTTGGAAGGCAAACACTCAACACACATCTCCTCCAACACCCCACACTGGACCAGTTGTTTTTTGGGTTCTGTTTTAGACAGTGCTGGTCCTCAGCAGACAGACAGGTTGACACATACGTCCTCCCCACACGGAGACCTGTGTCAGGTGATTAACCTTATTTAAGGTGATGTATAGACAGGGTTGCCAAGCATTAGGCATTTTGTATGGCTGTCACGTGTCCAACTGTCCTACCAAGCCTCAGGCCTGCAGCTGAGCTGAAACAGCAGAGTCTCTGATTAAATCACTGACTTTCCCTCTCATCTCCAGCACCCAAACAACCCTGAGCCCCTTCCTAAGTGAGCAATACTAGATGTCCATCCTCCAGACACCCCATCTATCTGGGCTGAAAACGCAGCCACGTACCCAAACTTCAGGCAGCACCGTCTTTCACTCCTCTGATGGTTAAACACCAGCCCAAAACTTCTCATCCCATGCCAGTTCCTAGCAAATGAACAATGCAACTGCTTAAGTAAATTGGAGTAATAAATGAGGTAGCTGAGCAAGCACTTGGCAGCTAGGGGCAGGTTTCGGTCTCACTGGTGCCAAGGCATAACGCTCTCCTGGGGTCTAGTAAATGCCAGAGAGCAACTTGCAAAATCCTGACCTTGGTAAAAACATCAGCCCTGCCCTGGGAGCCAGCGAGCTTGCTGCAGACCCCTGCTTTATCCCAGGAATTCCACATCATCCTTTGTTCTCACAAGGAATGAGCTGCAGCATCCCTTACACCAGGAAGCAGGGCAAAAGACAATATAAGAAAACCTTTCCTCAGCTCAAGGATTCAACATGTATGGTCCAAGGAATGTTACATTTGCAATCCTTCCTCCTCCTGTTTCTTCATCCCCCTCTTCATTTCTATTTTTTTTTTGTTCCCTTTTCTCTGCCTCAGGCTGAAGTCAAGTAATTTGAATTCCCTGCAAATACTTATCTGTAGTTCCTTACCTGCAATTCATTATTTACTGTGCTGTTCAGTTAATAGTAAATACTGATTGCTCTAAGGACAGCTCATTTGTTTGTTTAATGAGCTGCCTTTAACTTACAGTGAGCAAATCTTTCAAAACACCAGTATTTCCAAGGAGCAATGCTGTTCCAGATCCTTTTACTGTATACCATAGCTTCCAGAAGCATAGAATAAAAATATTGGACAACTAAACAAGAAAAAAAAATTGAATTTCCATTTATCTCATCAACCTAGTGAACAATTTTCCCTACATGTAATTACTACATTAAAATTGCTTATAAATAGTAGCAGGATGACAGCCAAAATTCCCAGATTACTGGTCTACTGCTTCCAAGAGAAATTATAATGCACTGCTAAATATGGCATCAATCTTGGCTGTTTGATTCCTCCTTAAAATACATAAGATTTGGTCCTTGTATAAGTCCTGTACAGCACAAATATTCACAGAAGTACAGGATTCCCGCAGCTTAATGCTGGTGCATTTCTGGGCTGACCTTTTCATTAGCTAAAATCAGATTTAATTTCTCAGTGACATATACATTATAGGATTGTTAAATAAAAGCCACTGGTAATTAGAAACTACAGCCTTCAGGGTGGCCCCCATTAGAAGAATAACAGAACAAAACCCTGGTAAAAAATTGCTTCCTGGTATGAGAAATAAAAATTTGGTTATTTAATTATACCCTATGCTGCAAGTTTAAGTGACTATATAGCACTGGGGCTTAATTAAGTACTCTCTTTCCAAATTACAATCACCTGATTACAAGCACACAAGAAGAAGAAAGTCCCAGGCATGGTCCAAATGCCCACCATCCCAGTGCCCCCCATCCCAACCCCCCCCATCCCAAAGCCCCTCATCCCATCCCAGCTGAGGGCAATGGCTGGATTGTGCCCACAGCTGACACTCTCACTGAGAGGCACACGGCATCTGGTACATCCTGTGGTGCCCCAGACAGCCCAGTAGCCTCTGGGCTTGGTGAGCACCGCTGCTCCCGAAGCGATGCCTTGGCCTGGGGCGGCAGCTCCCACCACAGACACCTCTGAAGGCACCTTCCTGAAGCCCTATCATCTTTGGTGGCCTCTTCAATGAGGCTGAGGGTGTGATACTGGGAGATGGTGAGACTCCATCAAAGATCACAGTGAGTGACCTTAGACACTGAGGAATTTTACAGTGGAGGGCAACAGGGATGCTCCACCTGCCTCTTTCCATGCTCGCTATGAGGACAAGGGCTTCTACTCAGGAAGCATTCATCTCCACCCCAATGAGCCTCCCCTCCCCTCTGCTGCAGATTCTTCCAGCAAATCAATGTCAGAAAACTCAGGAGGCAAGGAAATGTGTTCATCATAGGACAAAGTGGTCTCCCAGCAGCTCCCAGGACAGGGGCCACAGTCCCCTGGGACACAGGCAGAGCCCTGAAGACCATGGAGGATTAATCCTCTCTGCATTTGGCCATGCCACAAGTAGGAACACCTCCTCCCTGTTTCACTAATGAGCTAAGAAAGGTTGAGATTTATGCTGGTGAAGCCTTAAATGTAACACTACAGCACTCATGCAGCTATGGTTCTTTCCCCCCAACTCCCTGCAAAAAAACCTCCCCACACACAGAGTCACTTATATGTTCAGTAAAGATGAGAAGGAATATTCATAAGGACCCAGCATTTTAACTTCAGGTGTCAATGTTACACATAGCTTTTCCCCTAAAAGCTTTTTGACAACCCAGCGTTAGTAGCAGGGAGAAGATAACCTTCACTTGACTCTACCCCAATCACCTATTTTTGGATGTTGTCACTTCTTAGAGAAGCAGCCCATGATGCATATGCTGGGGGTGATTAAAATAATCAGCCAAATCAGAAAGATGCTCTTCCTTCCGTGGTAAAATAATTCCAAATAGACTGTAGCACAAAGGCACAAAGATATTTATATATTTTTAGATCCTATTCTGCTCCCAGGAGGTTTAGTGAGAGAAGTCTATGCATTATTTATCTTGCCAAGGACTTTATAAACAGAATTGAACAGCACACGCAAAGTAAAAGTTTTGGGTGCAGCTAAACAACTTCAACATTATTGCACAAAATGTGTGTTTCAAATATGATTGCAACTATTATGCCTTCCCTATTTTGCAATCCATCAGTCTTTCAGCTTCTCAAACCACAAAAAAAAAACCCTCTAAAATGTGACAGAATGAATATAAATAATAAAGAAATATGTACACAAGGCTGCAGAGCGTTGCACTGTAGCACAACCAGCAGTGAAGGGTTCAATTTAATGAACAGTGGAAGTACTAGAATTAATTTCCCTGGGACAAGGTTTTCAGAAATAAGCAGGGATTTTGGGAGCCCAGCTTTTCAGGATAAACCAGGGCAGTTTTCTGGAAGAGAAGTCAGATGTCGGGCAGGCAGGGCACATCCCCAGGCAGGCAGAGACGGCAGGGTGACAGCTGGTGCCTGTCCCTGAGCTGGAGCTCTGCTCTCGCCTGGCTGTGACCAACGTCTCAGTTTGATGTTTGTGCTGATTGCATGGAAAGTCAGTTCATGGCGTTTCTGTTTGAGATCTACCCTGAGCTAAGAGGAAGCTGAGAAGGTGTACGAGCATCTCCCTGGCCCCGGGGAGAAGGCAGCCGGCACCAACTACCCGCTTGTGCTAAGTATCTACTCCCAACTGTTCCCCCAAAACATCATAAAGTGCAAACCACTTAAAAGCTAGCTTTAAATAACTAAAGAAATGATTTCTCTTGGTCACCACTGCCCGTATACACACAGCACCTGACAGATTTGATTGAATTCCTTTCATGCACCTGGCAGCTGAAGCACCGTACCACTGAATCACAGACTATGGGGACCAGATTTCTATAAACCCTCCATGTGTTTTACAGACACACAGTGATTGAAAGCTAAAGGAAAGCAGTTTGTAATCAGTACAAACAATCTCCTTGTTGGTGGCTGTTGTTTGCCAATGTGAAGCTCCCTTCCTAGGATATAAGGGTGCTTGCTGCCAAAGAATGTGAGGTCTTCAGGTTTTCCTGAAAAAAAAATATCAATAATCTGATTCTCTATTGTCCTTTCACCAATATGATACACATACACTAGGGTATCTGAATGCTTTTTCCCATTTTTTTTTCCATTTTTCTTACACAGCTCCTCTCAAGTCAGCAAGGGTTTGGTTTCTAAAAACAGTGCAGGACTGAGCAATGCTTCTGGCAACATGTGATACTTCAAAGTAACAGTTTGGCAGTACCCACTTTGATCTACCTGCTCAAACCATCTAACGTCACCTGGACTTGACTTAGCCCAGCAGAATTGCAAACTCATCCTTGCATCACCTGTAAACTGTAAGCAATTCCCCACTTTCATATTTGCTTCCTGGGAAAATTGGTGTGAGCAAGCTTCAGGCCCAGAACATCTGATAAAAGCACCAACCTAAAACAAATTACACAAGTGTTGGAAACAAAAGTTCACTTTCCAGGCCTGGATATTCACTGTGGAAATCTACCCAAAGAGTAGCAGCCCTGCGAAGATGGTGGGGAGACCAGCTGTGCCACCCCACCAGCTCCGCTGTGAGCTCGAAACGCCTCTGAGCAGCACTTGCAATAAAGATTCAAAAGGAAATCCAGTGTGGAAATCAATACCTGGGTTGGCTTTTTCATAACCAAAGACATAAATGTTAACTGTGAACAGGATGTAGTTTATGATGAATACATCGTTACACTTTAGTTACAACATTATTGACATGGTGCTTATGAGTTATTGAGATAACCATTGATGTGGTTATTCCCACTGTTAGGAACACACAGACCTAAATACCCCACAGCCAAATCCCACTGTTAGTGATGTTCTTCAACCTGTGAATAAACACGAGCATCTGTATTGATTTAAGAAGAGCAGTGGTTAACAACAAGCAGGACACCAGGTCACACCGAAGTGGCTCTGGCTCCTCCTGACAGGGGAGGCACAAGTGAGTGGCAAAAGGAGTGCAGGATGCTGCTCTCCTGGAACATCCATCCTCCCCACCTCCTGAATCTCAGCCAGATGCTGCCACTAACCTTTCATCCATAAGAGCAGCCAATGGGCCTTTCTTCCACAAATTTAGGTACCTTTCTCTTGTTCCACAACTGACGATTAGTCAGACCTCCATCCCCTCAGATAACGAGTCCCTTGATACATATGCTGTTAAACTTGCTGCTTCATCACCTCACTGGCTCTTCCCAACTCTCTACAGGTTTTCCCTCTGCATCACTTGTGATTGTGCTGTTTCCCTGTGTCCCCCTTTACAATCCCATTGCCAAAGTGAAACAGAGCATCACCTTAACCACACCACGTGTTGGGAGTGGGGTAACTTAGCTGACCAGTCTGGTCTCAGGTCCCGCTTCTCTGGCCATCCTCACTGCACGTGACACTGCCCTTCCCCAGTTTGCTCTTGGAGTGGGTCAACTGGGCAGCAACTCAACCCTGAGAGCACTGGGTCACTACAGCAGCTCCTGTAAAAGATGAGTGTAGGTCCGGAGAAACTAACTCAATCTTTCCTTGAGTGGGAAGCCAGTCCATATCTTTATATTCATCTTCCTCTAGCCTTCTCCCAGTTCTACTATGGCAGCAGTCTCTCTTTCAGGGAGAAGTCTGAATTTAAGATAGAGTACGTAAGCTGTATATACCACATTCTGTGGCAAAAAACTGGTGGTGTAAATGTTTTGCAGACTTCAGAGCGATGCTTGATTATTTAATTAGGAAGTTTCTAAAGAATCTAAAGTTCAAGCTGAATTAAAAATACCATGGTGAAATTTTAGATTATATTTCCTCACTGCAACACAAAGTGCAGTTTGCATAACACTTGTACAAGTCACTAAAAATTAAAGTTACTGACTACTTAGATGCACGTTTAGAGATGCAAGAGCAGACTAATCCCCTCCATGTGTACCTGCTGTATCTCCCCTCCTTGAGGGTATGTCCATACATTCATTCATTTTTTGTTAAGCAATGAAATCAGAGCCATTATTGCAGCATGAGGAGATAACGCTGTGAGCATGGCTTTCACACAGACCTGCCAACGTGCACTGACCATCACTCCCCTTGCTGGTAATAGAGCAGCACAGATGGGACAGATGGGAGCTCTGCAGACACACACACAGCACACTAGCCAGTTAAAAATTAAACTATCATCTGAGGCATTTGCTGTTATGTTTTTCCTTGAGATCCCACATCTCCTAAATGCCCTTACCACATTTCTGGCTGAAACTAGTTTTATATTAATTGAAATTTTCATCAGCGATTAGCATTTCAGCTCATAGGTCAAGCATGAAGCATAACGCGAAGTACAGTAGGGACTGGGCTGGGTGGCTGGGAATGACAGCGTGTCAGCCATGCACAAAGGGAATAAAAGCAGGTTGTTTCCAGAAGAGACTGCTAATGCCAGCCTCCTCCAACTGAGGAAATGCAAATTCTCCTGATTTCCAAATGAATTTGCAAGCAGAGGCACTTTTTCTTTTGTACCCTGATTCCCCCTTGTTCAAAACACAAAATGACAGCAAAGTCATGAGTCTTCTCATGTTAGCAACAACAAACCAACCCTTTCTAGTCAAGCAACACCTCCTAGGAGAAATGCTGCCTCACCTTGAAAACCTCCCTTGAAACCTGACACAGTTTGTTCCAGCCATCCCAGTTCATATGAGCCACCCCAGCTCGCATGAGCCATCCCGGTTGGCATGAGCCATCCCAGTTCGTTTGAGCTATTTCAGCTCCCGCTCTGCAGCGCATCATTCAGCAGACACAAAGCCAGGCAGAGCCCTATTGAATTGGAAATGCGGGCAGGGGATCTGCTGGGCAGAGCTCCTTGCAGCCCTGGACTCTAATGAGATTGTTCAGCCAGCATGAAGCCAGAGAAAACAGCATCTCCCCCCCTCCCAAACGCATCCACACCGGCTCCTCCAAAGTCTGCCCTGGGAGAAATGCTGCTCTCTATCAGGTAGTAAAACAGGGGGGATAAATATACAGCACCCAGCACATACTGGGATCTGTTCAAGAGCATGGCATGCTCCCAGTGCGGGAGAAATCCCTGTGCCAGCAGCATCATCTGACAGCAACAGGCACCACCGCAGAGCAGCGAGGGTTCTGCTGTGCGTTAGTGATTTTCCACAGCGTGAGTTTGAGTTTATGTGAGAGTTCCCTGAGCTGGTAGCAAGGTGACAATACAACCAGGGAGGAGAGGAAAAACAAAGGGGGAAAAAAAGGTACTTGATTACAAATAAATTACCTTTATAAACAGCAGAAAACAGCTATTATTCCCATTTGATCCATGAACAATCACTTTTCCCTAATGCATCCAAGACAGGTGGACTCATCCACAGTGTACATCACCTGTGAATACCGTCAAGTATCAAAAATCCTAAACCTGAGCCCAGTGCTTTATCCGTGTCATGCAAGATGCACAGCACTTCTCTGCCTCAGAGACCCCAGGGAGGCTCAGCGTGATCCCAAGATCCCAAGAGGAAACTCCTGGCAGACTTCACACATGAAATCTTAAAACCAAAGGAAAACTAACATCAAACCTGCAGCAAATCTCCTTCTGTATCCCTTTTATTCTTGCATCTCAGCACCATAGTGCTACAAGACAGCAAGAGTCATTGGGACACTCTGTGGTTCTAATTTAAATTGCAGGCAGCGACTCAGGAGGATGGGGAGCTTCACAGCAAGCAATCTCGTGTACTTTCTGCCTTCCTCTGATTTTTTTTCCTCCTTCTGTCTAATAAAAGAGATTAGCTCTTCCAGCTTCGTGGAGGATCGTGCAATGCTTGCTTTTCCTGATAAGTCAAGGCCATTAAGCTTCCAACATTTTCCACATTACAGGAGATACAAGGGATTACTTTAAAAAAAAAGAAAAAAAAGAAGTGAAGTGTAATGACTTAACCACAGACTCCAGGGAAGCATTTGAGGATACAAGTTAAGCACCATCCATGTCATGGTAGGACAGATTCTGAAATCCTGGCATGGCCTGCCTGGACAGGGAGCCCTTTCTCCCAAGGCATTGGGTCAAATCTGTTGGGGTTTGCTTCTACAGGAGGAGATCATCCCCACTTTCCAGGGAGATTTGCAGTTTACCACAGAAGAAGTGCCAGAAGAATTTACTTAGGGTAATAAATACAGGATTTGCCACAGTTTATGCATTAGGAAGCCTAATCTCTAGAGCAAACACGGTTGCACAAGAGAGGAGTGGATATTTCATCCTGATTGTGCATTTCCTACTTCGTTTGTGTTTACCTTAGATGCTGGAGTCTACAGTAATTTCCTTTTCCCCATGAACAACTTCACAGCTAAAAAATAAACACTAAGCTTAAAGAAAAACACACACAGAAAAGCCAGCTCATATAAGTGGGACATTCTGGTTTCACCCTAAAAACAAGTTGTGTAGGAGCTGTTACCGTCCCAGTAGGGAAATACAGGACAACTGACAGGACATATTTTGGCTGGGGATTCATCTGGGGAGCAAAGAGTTTGCAATCTTAATGGAAGTGCCTGAGACATCCTTCCAAGTAGCACAGTGCTACAGTTTATCTGGCTGTGGCTTTGTCTCAATAGCATGTGTTAATGGAAGTGTTTGTACTGAGGCTTTCAGGGGAGCCCAGTTGATGATAAGGTGAAGATTATTTCTGAGCACAGGCAGCAGTTCCCTGCACCCACTCACATAGTTTTACCTTTGTAAGAGAAAAGCATCATTTAAAATGCTCCAGATCCCAATGATTTTTCAGCAGCAACAGTTGCCTCTCTCCATTAATGGCTTTTTTTTTCAGAGCACTGAATCAAAACATCAATCAACTAAACTGAAGACAGTTAGCTGACAATATATTGAATATATCCACTGTAGCTGTGAAAGAAAGGGGAAAGACTGGTAATTCTGTTTCTCTCTCCCTTGGATCCATGCTCATCATCCCTTTCATTACTGGTGAGATGCAGAAAAGCAGCTGTCAGCAACTGCATCATTTTCAGGTGATCCCACAGAAGATACTGGATTAGGCACATCATATCCACGCACCCTCTATTTTCAGGAACAGTTGATACAATTTGACTCCAACCAGGTGCCTGAGCAGAGAACAATGAGGAAGGAAAACATGCAGCATGCACACACTATCCAGTGTAAAAGCCCTGAGATGCATACCATCACCCACCTGTTTGCAAAATACCAAGAGAAAAGAGTATTGAAGGAAAACTGGTCAAAGCTAAGTCCCACTTAGCTATCCCTAAGCTAAGTCCCACCTTAGCTGGTGGGAGCCTGGCAAAGCATCTCCTGAGACCAGACAGAAATAAGGTTTAGAAACAATCCAAAGGTCATCCCCACTAACTGCACAAAGATAATTACATCATTGTGTTTCCTTTCTCTTTCATTTTGGTGATTTATGTTCTGCTTTTCCATGTTTTACTACAGCACTAAACCTTAAGTTGCAATAGAAGGAGAAGGCTGATGTGGCTGCACACATGCTGGGCACAGACAGCATATTTTCCTCTATCCCATTGCTGGGCAAACCTGAAATCCACCTTGCTGGAAATGTAAGTAAATAAAATGAAACTAGACTCACAATGAACATACATCAGCAGTGCAAAATTGTGCTTCAAAGATTGAAATCTGCTGGGGTTAGATAAAGCTGTAAGGAAAACCCTAATGTTGAACATCAGATATGCAGGACTGTGGTCTTCAGTACCACCCCTGCCCATAACACGATGTTCTCCAGAACAATCATGATTTTTGCTCACCATCCCATCTGCAGATGTATCACACTAATCAATTACATGCCCTTTGGGAAAAAAGCACTCTCCACATTCCACACATGAAAACTGTATTACACACTTCATCTGGAGCTTCTATAGCATCACACATGCTGTTCTACGCAAATGCTACTGGTCATGTTTCATCTCATTTGTATTGCATCACATGGATGGATCCACATTATTTCCTTCTAATCATCATCTCACATAACTGATTATGCCCCTTAGAAAGCTTAACAAGAAAACAGCTAAGAAAACCACAGTGAGGAGTCAGTTATTAAAAAGACAAGAACTGCACGATACCTTTCATATGCTTTACTCTCAAATATCTCTGACTTAACTTCTCCTCCTTCATGCTTCCCAGCCACTGGCTGCGAGCCTGCAAAGGTCCCCAGAGCACAGGAGACAAGCTGCATGGCTTCCCTCCTCACACATCTGAGCATTGCAAACATCTCTCCCCTAAACACACAAATGCAGGGACACGGCCCCGCTCTTCCCGCTTGTCCAACCCAACTGGTGTGTCCATTAGGTTCCTTCCCTTGGGGGAAACAGCAGTGTTTATTAAACAGCTCAACTGCATCTGGAAGCCTGATGGATGCTCCTGGATATTCCTTGGAAAATGTGGCTATAGTATTATAAATGCTGTTTTGTGTTAGGGGAGCAGCAGGAACCCTTCAGAGGTCCAGGGCACCATGCAGCAGATCAAGGTGGCACACTGAGAGCTCACAGAGAGCCTGGTATTAACTGCAGGAACCTGCCTGTGGCCCGGGCAGCTCCCTGGGGTGAGGACAAACCTGCAGCACTGGGGAGACACAGGTTTGTCTGCAATTTAGTCAGTGAATCCCAGAAAAGAGCTACTCCTGAACCTACCAACTTCTGGTTTATTCCAAGCAGCAGGAAAGCCAAGGGCAGCCATGCTCCTTACACCTCCTACATCTCAAACAGAGGTATGGGGAGCTGACAGGTGATGCATTCGCTTCCTTGACACTCCCCTCTCTGCATTTTTGGGCATATAGACCCCAGAGCTTGAAGCATATTGGTTTCCAAACAGGGAGAGAAGGAGCTAATGGCCACTAAAGCCATTGCAATGTAAAAATAAAAACCACTTTTGTAATTACAGGATGTGCCCTTTGAGCTTTTCCCTCCACTCCACTCCTCCTCCCTGTATTTAGCTGAAGTTATTTAAAGGACAGATCTCTGTTTAAGCAGCTGCTGCCACAACTAGTCAGCCCAAGCAGCTCTTTTAATTAAATATTTGCTGCTATGTGAGTTTTCTCTCCCCTCCCTGTTATCCTTGCAGACAACATTTGTTCTTGCAAAGATAACAGGTCTGCTGGGCAGCCTCCACCTCTACGGGCACGGTTCCTGCCCTCAAACCCCATAACCATGCAATGTCTCCACAAAAATTCATTTTATGATGTGCACTATGACATTTGCTATCAAGGACAACCATCAACAATAAGGGGAAAAAAAAACCCAACTCGCTGGGAATTAATAAGTATTATTAAATGATGTCATTTACATAATTAGACTTTAGCAATAACTACAGCATATGACTTTTATGGCATAGGAAATTGGCAGAGCACTTCACAAAGTGGGGTGGTTTTTTCCTTTCTCTTCCTTCTCTCTCTCCAATAACTGAGAGGAGATGGGGTAAGTGATACCAGAACGCACACCAAGCCAGTTTGTATAGAGGATGGAAATGTGATTAAGAGGATCCTTGAGAAACACAGATTTCAAGGAGGTTTATTAGAAAATGTCTTTCTCTTTTCTTGCCAGTCAGCAGAGCGGTTTCCTGGTTGCAGCCAGGTACAGCCGTGCCTCCCTGATGCTTTCTGGGTTTTCCAAGCCAGGCATTGGGTTTACTCCACCATGTCTCAGTGTTAACAGAATTGTTCACTGTGTTGCTCCCAGCCAATAACCCCAGGAACAACATTAAAGGCAACTGGGTTAACAAATACCAAGAAAGGCTTGACTGGCTTGGGGAAAAGCTGTTTTCCTACTGAGGTCTCACAAAGCAGATGTGTGTCTTCATAGAAGCCCTCAAATTCCTCCTAATGCCACCTCTTTCACAAGGCAGGAACACTCCCACCAGCCCAGGGTGCCCAAAGCCCCATCCAACCCAGCCTTGAACCCTGCCAGGGATACAGGGGCAGCCCCAGCTTCTCTGGGCACCCTGTGCCAGGGCCTCCCCCACTCCCTGGGAAGGATTTCTGCCTCACAGCCCCCCTCCAGCTGCCCTCCTGCAGCTGAAGGCCATTTTCCTGAGCTTGGTCCTCCCTGCCCTCAGCACCAGCCCCTCTCCAGCTTTCCTGGAGCCCCTCGAGGGACAGGAAGAGGCTCAGAGTTTTCCCCAGAAACAGCCTTCTCTTGTCCAGGCTCAGCGTGCCCAGCTCTCCCAGCCTGGCTCCAGAGCAGAGGGGGTCCAGCAAGGTGTCCTCACTCATCATTACCTGGTAATGATGATTACTGTGAGAGCGTGGCTCAGAGACCCTCACCTGTTTCCAGACTGGAAACAACAGAGCACACTTACTGTGAAAAACATCCCTATCCATCAGACCCAGATTGACAATGGAGGTGAAAAAGGGAAAGGAAAAAGAACTGAAAAGATTTTTGATGCAAGATGTTTCAACATGTGTGGGCACGGGCACCCACAGTAGCCCCTGTGGTGGAATGAGAAAGCAGGAAGGGTTTGGGCTGGATGGGCTGAGCATGAGGAAGCTGCACAGAGGAGCACAGGGCTTGGTCAGGGGGGGAAAGGAGATGGAGAAAGGATTCAGGAAAATAGAGGCAGCAAGAGGAGCATGTGAGGAAATCGGAGCCGACACCAACGAGCCTGGTACAGCTACACAGGGCCTCAAAGCAGCTGCTGTTAGATGCAGATGAGCAAGGGAACGGATCCTGGGAGAGAGTGAATACTGTCAAAATAGCAGGGAATGCAGATGAGTGAGGGATCAGCACTGTGCTGGGCAGGGCGGGGGCTTGGGAGAATTTGGGAGGCTGGAGCTGTAACTCACTGGGGAAGAAATGAAAGAGAGAGTGGGTCTCAAAGCACTGAGCAGGGAGCTGGAGAGCCCGCGATGCTGACGGCAGTCTGCGGGGATGGGAGGGAGAAGCAGCTCACAGGGGCAGAGCTCAGCAGCGAATTCCTCATTCAGCAGTGTTTCAAACCTGTTTCAAACTCCGAGCTGAGACACACCGTGGGAATTCATTTCAAAAAGAAAGCCTAATAACACCAAGGAAATCTGATTTTTTTTAATATATAAACGAGATCTGCTAAGACAGACAAGATGGCACAAGCTATTGTTGCATCTGTACACCGGCATGAGAGCTCATCTCTCATTTACTCTCAGCCTACTCCAGAGTGTGTCCTTTGAGGCCACGATAGATGCACCTGACTGACATCACCTTCACCAGCAAAAGAAAATCACCGGATTTTCTGTTTCTTTGGGAAATCTATCAAATTCCACTCATGCAGCAGGGCTCCTTCATGTCTTTCCAGCTCAGAGAAGCACCTAGTAAAGCCAAGCTGGGCTGGGCTGGGGGCCACTCTCTGCTACTTATCTCTTCCTTCTGAGGGGGAATTATTAATAGGGTTTATAAACACTACCAAATAACTGCAATCCATCGTGTTTCCTGAGAGGAACACAAAAGGGCTGTATCCTGAGTCCCTCTTCTTTCCTCACATCCGTTCACTAGCAAAGCCAAGTTCATTAACACTCTCCTGGGCACCAGGCAGGGAAATGCAAACTGACAACACAAACAGGTCCTTCAAATCAGCAGAGAAACCAGGGAGACTCGGAGAGCTATTATAAAATGTCTCTTACCTTGAGGTATCAGCAGAAAATTAAGAAATAAAGAGGAGGAAAACGTCCAGGGAGACTTCCACCACCAACAGACTTCACCAGAATCTGAGCACTCTCAGGTTGGAGGAGCCAAAGACAAGTTTTCTCATCCATAGGTAATTCCTGGGCAGTTGCTAACCAGCCCCAAGTCAACGTTAATTTTCTCTTTCCTAACTTTGCTTGCTTCTCTTTTGTAACACTGCTTCTAATTTTGCAACTTTGGTTTTATTAGAGTGAAAATCATTTTCATCCCTTTACTTTTCTAACGCTTAAACAGGTTCCCACAAACTTCTTGGGCATAAGGAGTACCACTTTTGCACTCAAAGAAATCACTGCTTTCAACAAATACTTTAAGCCTCTATAAATCCAGTACAAGTTTGGGCATCCCAAGTGCTTGGCAGTGGCTCTGGGTAGGTGCAGAATCAGCTCCACCAAGCTGTGGGCCAGGAGGAACCATCCCAGGAGCTGGTTGTTCATTCTAGCACCACTTCTCCCTTTTGAAAGGAACTATCCAGGGCTCCAGAAAACACCCAGACTGGCCCACGGCACTGCTCATCTGGTTTTAATCCCAAATGTGCTGCTGTATAGACAGAACCAGTGTTGCAGAACACATCACAGTGCAAAGAGCCTAACCCAGTGACTGGTTTACGTGACTGTAAAACAGCTGAAGGGGAAGCAAAGACCCTCGAATACTCAGCTCAAACCCTCACACCTTTACATGTGGGGCTACCCAGCATCACTGGAAAGCTTCTCAGTAGCGATTTACTAATGAGTAGTCAGGAGGGCAGTTTGAAGCTTCATTGGAAGCTGACACTACCTTTCACAGAATCACAAGGTTGGAAAAGACCTTTAAGATCATCTAGTCCAACCATTCCTCTCCTATGCTAAACCATATCCCTCATCTACCCTTCTTTTAAACGCATCCAAGGATGGTAACTCAACCCACTCCCTGGGCAGCCTGTTCCAGGCCCCGACAACTCTTTCAGTGAAAAAGATTTTCCTAACATCTGCTCTGACCCTGCCCTGGTGCAGCTTGAGGCCATTTCCCCTTGTAACATATCCTGTTACTTGGCTGACAAGACCATCGCCCACCTCTCTGCACCCTCCTGTCAGGTCATTGTAGGTGGTGATAAGGTCTCCCCTCAGCCTCCTCTTCTCCTGGCTTCACCAAGAGCAGGAGCTGAAACATTCCCCACGGGGAGGAACGACACTGACCCCATCCCAAAGTCATCCCAGTTTCCCTACGGGTGACGGAGCCTCCCGCGGGTGCCAGCATCCCAACACAGCCACCAGCCCACATATCACCCACTCAAACAGGTCTGTCCATAAATGTTTCGCTAATCCTGAACCACAAAAAGGCTTAAAATATCTGTCAATCATGCTGCCTCCCCGCTGTCCTCCCCGCAGCCCTCGCAACCTTGCTGGGAGGATTGCTATTGAGATCGCCGGCGCTGCCAATGTACTGCGGAAAATTAAACCCCAGCCGTGGAAACAATAGCTATTACAAAGGGTGTAATCAGCAGGAGATGGGATGAATGTTTGCAATTCCGAGCCACAGAAAGCTTTTTTAAAATGCCTTTAGTCTCCTCCATACTTCTTTAATATTTTGCTGCCTAATAGCGGCATTTTATAGCCAGGCCATAATTTTATTGAGGTACAAACTTCTGTAGTATAATGTGGTAAAGTCAAGTAAACATTTGTAGTAATTACATGCCCAGGAGGTTTCATAACATCATAGAATTAACAAGAAGCTCACTAAATTACATATCGCTTCATCTACAATTGCTCCATCTCCAGCAAAGAGCTCGGCTTCATCTCCAGCAACCCTGACACGACATGTCAGCGCGCGGTGCAAACCTGCCAGGCAGTTACTGCACACTAATATTAGTTACCACCTTAAAGCATAATGTTTCCGAAGAATTAAAGCACCATTTTCTTACACTTTCTTGTAAGAAGAAGACACAATCCCAACGAGCAGAGAGGTGGTTTTCTCCCACCTTGAGATATATGCTAAAAATCCTGTCCACTTTTCCTTCACCATTCGAAGGGACTAGCTGGATGCAAAGGTGGTGGTAAGCCCTAATTCCAAATGGGTGTCCTGAAACCTTTAAATGCTACCCAGAGAAGCCAGGCAGGGAGATGCAGGCTGCCTGCTGAGCAGAGCAGCATGCCCAGCCAGCGGGAGCAAGGTTCTTTCTTGCTGGAGACATATGTTAGTGGGGCGGTTGGTTGGCACAAAGCTCATTAAGCGCCCTGACAATCATTCTAATAAAGCTGGAGCCAAAATCTACCACCTCTCTTGTTGAAAGCTGAAGGAATGAGAATGGCTCAGAAGTTTTCCAATGAAAAAAATAGAGATTTTTTTTATTTTTATTTTTAAATACCAGTCCAAGCAATTACAACTGAGCTGATTGGGCATTGGAGCATGGCAATGAACAGCCAAAGGAGCTGCTGCATTTTGGCTCAGAGGTGAGTGCCCTTTAGCATTCACTAAGGAGGTTTCCTACAAAACCTGTATCATTCGTCAGGCCTGAAGAGTGCAACACACTTAAAGAACTCCCAGACTCATCACCAGCTCGTACAGCTCTCTGAATCACACCAAAAAAAACACAACACAACAATCAGGCAACATTCAGGCATTGACTTCTTTTCATATCTGCCATAATTTCACATTTACTGCCTCACACATCTCCAAGCAGGGCAGCCCGAGCTGTGTGGCTGTGGGGCTCTGAGCTGGTCAAGCCTTCCAGGGGCAAGCTGTGCCTTGGCTTTCCACCACCTGACCTCTAAAGGGACAGGAGCAAAACGACAGAGATACAGCCAGGGATGTGGACAAGCTGTAATAACAGCGAGTTCCTTTCTAACAAAAGGAGTATTTATTCAATCTTGCTGGCAAACGTGATCCTGCTTCTAATCCTTCTGGTTGCAGGAGCGATGCACTGAACCTGCATCTCTGAACAGAACTGACCTTATCGCTCATGTTTTCTTCCAGTAAACGACTAATTTACCCTGTGCAGACTCTAATATCACACAGCCATCTGCCAAAAGGTGTACAAACCATCTCTATTATAACAGAGTCTATTAATATGTATTAAAAGTCACATTACAGTTGACATAAGCTGTTCCTGTACATGAATATGAGCAACACAACTATTACATTTAAAACTTGCAACTAATCGTGCATCACTGATTTTCTCACCCCAAGTTTATAATTTAAACCTTTAAATGTTTCATAGCAGCCTCATCAAACCAAGATTTCTGATGGATTGAGGGTCAGGACAGCCCATTATAGAAACAAGAAAAAGCAAAAAGAAAACAAGTAGGAAACAGTTCTTGGAGGGGGAAAAATAATGAAAGGGTAGAAGTGAAATTATTTTTACATCAAAATAAAACCATAATAAAAAAAGAAATAGAAAAGCACCTGCTTCCTTCCTTGTTCCACATTATATTGGTCACAGCACAAGCGTGGTGTGAAGTGTAAATGTGTCCAAAAGGACATCGATGCCCAGCAGACAGAGCAGCTTTGACAGATGATGTACATAGAAGAGACAGATCAAGGGTGACTTCTTTGTAAGTGGGGCCAGTCCTGGTGAGACCTGTCTAGAGCTCAGATCTGATCCAGTTCACTAGTACAGCTTTGCCTTCTGCACTGTGCAGGAAACGTTGCCTAATTCTTTATTTCACTTGCAGACTTGGGGTTTTGTTATTTCTTTCCTCAGCACAGCTTATTTAAAACCTTGGGACTCCACATCCTGAAACCTCTGAGCCGCTGAAGCCCTGAGAAGGAGCAGCACAAACTCCCAGCTCTCTGCAGAAATTATTCCCTCCAGGACACCAACTCCTCCAGGCATTCCACATGATTGAGACCAACATTTCAAGGGATTTGGATACTCTGTTCACATTCATACCATAAGCAATCTGTGTGCCCAATCTCTAGGGGTAATTTGAAAATCCCAGAGTGGGTTTTTGGCTTTCGTTTTTTGGTCTGTGTATTCTCCCCAAGCTCTAAGGAAGCAGATCCACTTAGGAAAGCATTTATTAGACTTGCTGAGCTGTCTTCTTCTCATCTCCAAGCTACCTTGTCTGAATTTTAATCACAGCCATTATATAGTTTACCATCTATTAAATGCTTACCTTCATTCCCAGAGACACCCCCACCAAGGAAGAAAAATTAAAAACAAGTCAGGAGAGAAAATGAACAGAAGCCCCAAAAGAAGCAGCCACGTGATAAATAATTCTATTTTCTTCCCCCAGAGATCCATATTATTTCCCCACTTGGCCACATTTCTGTTTTACATACTATTCCAACCACCTGTTCTTATCATCACCTTCAAAAGCAGTGCTAAGGAAGCGCAATGCCCTTCCCCATTAGGTAGATGGGAAGCTGAGAGACAGAGCATACATTTTTTTGAGCAAATACAGAGCTTGGTATGGCTGCAGAGCCTTTAGGTAGATGTAGTATGTCATTCTGTACCCCTCCTAGCACACGTGTGGGCTCTTGGAGCTGTCTGACATGTTCAACAACCTCTTGGACGTGTATGGCCAAGAACGTTTCTAGGTATATGTGCATGAATGGCCAAAAGAGACTGAGGTGCATAGCAACAATCTCCTTTACTTGTCCTCACCAGAAAGATTCGATTTCAGCTGTCAGAAGCAGTGAGGCAAGAGCGCTGCCGTGCATTGCTGCCTTGCCTCCACCCTATTGCAATCAGCAGCTCTTCTAATGTAAGGCAACACCACCCAAAACAATGAAAGTCAGCATACTGAAGCTAGAAGAGCTGCCATAAGCACCTCTCTTGGTTCACAGGTCATGGCATGCTCAAACAGGAACATGGCTCTTGCAGAAATCACACCTTTTCCTTCAGCATCCCTGTCTGAAGGAAGATTTCCCAGACAAGGGATGTGCAGGAGAGTTTCTGCTTTGTCTGGGTTTGCCTCCTTCCCTCTTCCAAGCCCTTCTGGGGTTATGGTTAGCAGTGACCTCTGCAGCACGAGCTCAGACTTTTAAACTTCTTGTCCTGATAAGAGAACATTTCACTGACCTCATGTCATCTCAATGGATCTATGGGATGTCAGGGATTTTGCTGAAACTAGTAAGAATAAAGGGCATTTCAGTGAAAATCATAACACTAAAGAAAAAGACATGCACATAAACAGGGAACCTTCCCCAAAGTAATTCTGTACTGGTTAGGAATACAGAAACCCTCTGTATGCACCAGTCAGCTCTGAAGAAGAAAAACCTCCTAAGTGCTTTTCCACCCAGATTGTGCTGGCAGAGCCATGGGCTGACTCTGGCTCCCCAAAAGCCTCCCCAGCCAAAGCCAGCAGTGCTGGAATACAAATCTGAGCAGCTCCCAATGAAAACACACACACATTTGAATTTTGCAGCATGCACAAAAACAGCCTTTGGGGCCCCAAAACCATCCAAGCATCTTAAAAGCAGGGGAGCTATGCACCTCAACCTCAATGGAAACTTTCTTTGTTTCTCTCCTTTGTTGACTGATAAATCTGTCTCCTGCTTTAATTACCTCAACAAGATCTTATAGGAGGGTCTGCTTCCTGGTTTAGAGATGCTTCAAAATCTAATGTAGATGATTAAGTAAATGATACAAGTAATTAAAAGATTCTATTAATCTAATTACCATTTAAATCTTATTCTTCCTATTATTTATCCAAATCTCAGTGTCTTATTCTATATGATTCAACAACTATTTCTAGCATGTAAGCCCATGACAAATTAAAGATATGAAAAAATGCTTTGTCTGATGCTCACATATCCACAAGTCTCTAATTTTAGAATAAATCAGCTTGAATGACCATCATTTGTACCCCTGGATCATGAGCAATCTGCTGCTCACAGGGTTTACACCTCCCAAGACTTGAACCTTCTTCCCACACTGACTTGATGTGAAGATGGTGTGAACTGCAGAGGGAGGATTTTTGTTGGTCAGAGCATTTAAAAAGAGACTGACTGTGTGTTTTGCAAACAGTATGCATTTGGGGAGTGAGCTGTAGTGAGTAACGTGCCCCTTAGAGGAGCAAACTACAGCCAAAGCTCCGACGACCTAACACAAGATATCTGGTGCCTCAAAGCAAAATTTCAGTGAAAGCAAAAACCTGTGAGTCTCTGGATCCACTCAGGAGTTTTAATGTCTATCCTGGCCTTGCTTCAGGAGTCACTGAATGAAGCACTAACTATTGGAATCTAAAATGCTGCAAATAAAATGATGCGTTTAAAGCTGAGAGGTGAAATGGGAAAAGGGATGAGGACAACAGAACTGAGCTCTTCTAAGGACCTAGAGACCTGCCATGCTTTCAATTCTAATTTACTGCTATGAATCTAAGAAGTTAAAGTTACATATGCATTAGTTTTTCAGGTAAGAGTCCAGACTAAAAAATAAAGATGTTTCCTTCCCATTTATTCTCTATTCCAAGATAATTTTGTGTAGTTTGTGCCCTGCTTCCTTTGGTGACCCAGTACCTACTCAATTTCCAACATGGTCCCTCCATTACCATCTGCATCCAACTCAATCTCCTATTTTCTATCCAAGGCACTTCGGTCCACTTAGGTTAACATTGTACCAGTTCAGTACAACCAAAGCTCCTCAGCTCTTTCTCCAGGCTCCCTGACCTCTCAACTCTTGCCATTTCAGATGGACACCAACCACTTTGATCTGTAATGCCACAGATGATTTGGTAGAATTCACTTGGACCTCAATATAAAAAGATCTGCAGCTGTAGCTGATATGGAAAGGGCAGAGGGCTGGAAAGGGAAGGATCAGGAAAAATGAAGCAGGTGATTTCCTGCTGTAATCTAACAGGCATTGCCCTCAGCAAAAAATAGTCCAGCAAGGAATTCAAACATCCTATTACTGCCTTCAGGATTTACAAATAAAATTCATGAGAAAATTGTAATCATCCAGCCTTCAGCAGTGTTAGCCCAAGCAATTCATGGGACTGAAATACTGTAGAAAACTAATTTAAAATGGACATGGGCTGAAGAACCTTTAGAGAAACAGCTGGAGTGATCAAGAGACATCACTTTATAAATTCACACAAAATATTCAAAGAGCACCTTCATGTAGACTTGTTTTGCTTCCATTTAGGACTTCAGATGTCACAGCCAGTCTGGGGTGAGCCAGACACAAAGCAGCTGCAAAGGTCTCCTGTCCACTGCCATGGACCAGAACTGTACCAGAGGCACCTGACACCACGCTGGCAGAGCTGGGACATGGGTCACACACCTCAGCATCTCCTGTGCTTTGCTGCTGAGGCCAAACTGCTCTGCTGCCCAAAGTAGCAAAGTCTCTGAATTCTCAAGAAATCTCCCCAAAAAAAACCAACAACCACCCTCCCCCCCAAAAAAACCCCCAAACTCCAACCAAAACACAATTCTTTTTGAATGCATTTTGCATTCCATTGCAGACATTGAGGTTCTTTTCCCTGAATGCTTGTAAAATAGGGATAACACACAAGGAACACGTTCAACATCTTTGGAATCACAGAACATAAGCTGATGTTGAAGTGTGCTACAGAAATCCATTCTATCAGGAGGCAGACTTCAATTTATCACTGGGATGCCTCCAGATAGATAGGTAATACTGTGATTAATTTTAATCTATCAGAATAATGTTTAAATATTAACAACCTCGATTCCCCAAGATCATGTAAATTATTAACACTTGATTATCTATTAATTGATTGTATTATTTTTTCATCAAGTGCTGGAGTTTGTCTCTAGGCCTGTCTATTCCATCCTCTCCCTACCGTGCCAAAATCCCCCACGGCCCTACTGGTGGTGGCAAACACAACACCCAGTAGCCAGAAATCATCATTTGTACCTTATCCAGGCCAGAAATTTTGACTGTTTCTATGAAAATGAAATATCTGCCAATCTAAGATTGTATCATTAGTGACAACTTACTTTTACTATTTGGTGTACTACTGCCTACAGACACGATCAGAGAGCGGCAGTCACCTCACCAGCGAGGCGCCTGCTGTAATGCAGAGCTGTCGTTCTACAAACTTAACAGTTAGATTGCTTTTCTTGATAGCAAAATACTTAATCATACAGAGAGCAAAACGTGTAGTTTCTTTCAGGGGAGATCATGTATCTAATAAAGAATTCTCTTTAACCTGGATGCGAGGAACTTATTACTTGAAAACGTTGGGATGCAATATAGCATAAAATCATAACATCACTGTGCGTGTGTCATTACAGCAACAGTGCAATGAACCATGCTTAGATTCTTAAAGTAAAACAGTTATTTTCCCAGGATCTTTGTGACCACTGCACGTGGCAATCCAAAGGAGATGGACTAAAAAGGGTAATGAGGAATTTCATGGTACTAAGGGCAGTAATGGCAGGGCAGCAGCCGCTCATCCAGAGTCCAGGACTGTGCTGATGAAAGGCAGAGTCCAGGATCTGCACTGAGCTCTAGTTTTAGGAGGACAGCAAAGATGCCATCATGCCCCAGCAACTCCAGCTCCAGAATCACGGAGTCACAGAATCATAAGGGTTGGAAGGGACCGTCAAGAGACCATTGGGCCCAACCCCCAGCCAAAGCAGGGTCCCTAGACACTTACCTCGCACAGGTAAGTGTCTAGATGGGTCTTGACTATCTCCAGAGAAGGAGACTCCACAACCCCCCTGGGCAGCCACAGAATGGAACTTGTATAACAAGAAGCATGAATTGACCCACTTACCCCGTTACCCATGTGCTGCTGGTTATTCATAACAAATAAAAGAAACTCTTGTACCTTTTTTCCTCATCTCAACCCCCTGTTTTCAATATGGATTTTCACACTGCTGCTTATCTTAATCAGCAGAGCTAAGACCACTCTTGAGGGACATGCAATGACTTACACAATGAGTCATTAGGCTATTTTGGTATTCACTAGCAGGGTTTGGTTATGACTGGGTTCTGAGTAAGTCTAAGACACAAAGATAACTTCACATATGTATGTGCAGATTCTGCTCCTATTCTGTGGAAACACCACAGAAATGTGTATGGAATCCAAATGTAGTTTTTATGTAAAATACTTGGTATGAAAGGACAATGGGCAGTCAGCATTTGCAGCACACTCACACAGAAACAAATGCCAACATATCATACTGGAACAAAATCAAATCTGAAGGGGAGAATTCAGGATAGAAAGTTGCCTGAAAGCTGGCTTGGGAGGATGAAGGAATGAGAAAATGATCCAAAGTGGGGCTATGAAGGTGAAGGAGAGGACACAAATCACCTTAAGAAAGAAATTGCAAAGCCAGTCCCTCTCACCTCAGCTACTGGTGTTACATCATGAACATGGCATTGCCCTTAGAGCTCCCTGGCCACCACAACGCTGTACAGCAAATCCCTCTGGGACACCACATGCGTGTGACTGGCCCAGTGCTTGTCTTCCCCCATTCTTCTATATACCACATGTTGGAAGCATCCTGAAAAAGCAGTTATTGAGAACCTGTCCAGCTTTAGGAAGAGATTTGCCCAAAGCCAGCACATACCACAAGTCAGATAACGTTACGATGCACATGAGCAGCAACCCACCAGGACACACGATGACAGGTCGTATGGCTGGAGGGTGCTGAGCAATGGAATGGGCCAGAAGCAACGCTCAGATGACCTTTAGACTCATAAATTAAAATGCTACAAGTAGAGAGCGAAGAGGAGACTCTTTGAATTACAGCATATTAAAAGCTTACTGACACTGAAGTCATAAGAAATAATGAATATTTAATTTCCAGCTCATATTAAAAAGCCTATTAATGTTTTATTTTGTCATCCATAATGAAACAAGAAATTAGGCTAGTGATTCCTAATGATATATATGGTGCACTAGCAAAATTGCTGGACCTAAACAAATGTTCTTCTTAGTAAGGGCAGGCAGGAGTGAGCAGCTGAGGTCCATGTCAGAGTCAAAACACAGACTATCAGCTCCATGCACAGACCAACATTTCTCCTGCACTCAATAAAACACTTGTGAAGGCAGAACGTGAGCTCAGAAACGTTTGGTGTGCATTACAAATCTCAAATCTGACCTTGTCACTGCCATCCTTTGCTTTCCCGAATCATTGGGGTGCTTGTCATTAAGGACATTGTTTAGGACTGGCAACAAAAATTCAATTCCAAACTCTGGTAGACTTTCCATGTGATCTTCCTTTTGTGTTCAGCCATTCTTCTTCCATGCTTTGTACACCCTGTCTATTGATACTGTAAAGTTTCTCAGGATGAGAGCTATGTGCAATGAGTATGCTTCCTGGACTTCCCACACAATACACAGTTCTATTCTAATAATATCAAAATTATGAACTGAAAGTATTATTTAAGCCTTATTTTGAGGTGCATTTGTTCCAAACTTGCCAGGAAACCCCAGCATTTAATTAAACACAGAAGGATGCTTAAATCAGCTCTGTACCAGTTCATAAAAATTAGATGGAGGTTTAACAGGAGAACTGACAGTGCCCCTGCTCCTGTAACAGTGCACAAACCCTAAAAGATATGAAGTACCTGGGATAAGCAGCAAGGGGAATTTATTGGTGTTCAGCACTGTGAGCCCGTGGCTTCCACACTCAGTGGACTTTCCAGCACTGATTAAATGACACCTGCAAAGAAGGACTTAAGCACAAAGTGACTGTCCCTTGGGTTCCTGACACTCACTGCTGCTATAAAAACCAAGGAGCTGGAGAGACTTGGGGGATTCAGAGGAGCTCCAGAGGCAACCGGCAGGAGCCACGAAGCCACCTGAGATAAAACACAAGTGAGAGAAAATCTGGGATTTTCCTCTCTGGAGAAACTGTTGACAGCAATGCAAAACTGAGAAGCTCTCCAGAAATTCCTTCCTCCTACTTCCCACACAGCCTAGCAGAGCCTTTAAGGTGACACTGCTAGCATCGCTGTCTCACTTGGTGCAAGCTCCCTCCTCTGCAGCACAACTCGCTGCCCCTCTCCACCTCCTCATGGCTTCACTGCGTTCACCCTGCCAAAGGGAGCAATGGGGCTCACCATTTCTTAATACTTTGGTGCTTTTCCCTCTTTTTCTCATTCTACCAGGGCCAGGGCAACAAAACTGACACATCACTGGGAGGTGATCCCATCTTGCTGTGAATCCAGGGCTGTGTGGATACATCCGAATTTCAGGTTGAAACAATGTTGCTAACTTGGGTTCAGCAAACAGGTTTTACTGCAGCACAATCGCCTTCACACTCCAGTCATTCATTCCATGACAAGTGCAGACCTACTTTGCATGTACTATATATATTACTTACCAAGAGCATTTAGGACTAAGACCCTCTGGAGAGTGCATTATGAAAGATTACAGACTAATTTGACCAAAGATATCCCTGGAGAACACCAGCATTTGGTGCAGCAGACAGACCTGACTGCTGCTAGAGCTGGATACAAGAGTCAAGAAGCCCAGTGAAAGGGTTAATGCTTTGTGCTTTGGATTCTCTACAGACTAAACCAGTCACTAATCCCTATATAATTTAATTTATTTGCATTAATGTACTAGTGAGTCAATATTTGCTTTAGCCTACTGCACGAAATATTTCGAACTGTTTCTTCTAAAGCTCGTTCAGTTGCCTTTCTTAATGCTGAAACACCTTTATTACATAACATGCCAGTAGTCTGATTAATATTTCATGCTTTTCACTTAAGCTCAGTCTCACAATTATCAATCCCAAAATCCAACTTCCATAGGAATCTGGTTAGGGAGCTTAATCTTCCCTTCTGATGTGTGCAGTGCACCTCTGGTTTGCAATGGATTTACGTCAAGCTGATTTGTTTCTACCACCACACAAGGACCTTTATTGCATATTTTAAAAAAACCCCTGTGTATCATCATCTCCACCAATGGGGTGTTTATTTCCTCTCCAGCTTCTCACGTTTTTCCTCTGCATTTTGTGCCTACAAGGCATAAAGTACAGAGCAATTTTCAAACACAAAGTTTCCGAATTTAATCTAAATTAAGCCCCATGACCAATTTGATAACAAATCACTGGAATGTAAGTATTCACACTTGCTAAATGCAGCATGATTGTAATTACATACCTAAAAATCATAAAGTGATAGTGTTAACTGATGCTTCATAACAGATTTTCCTACCATTCTATACATAAAACACATCTGATATGTCTATACGTGACTGCTGCTTGGCCTTAGACTAGAAATTAAAGGCCAATCTTTCAAATTATTCCTTCCTGTTATAAATGTTTCTGCTGGGATAATGGAAGCATTTCTTTCTCATTATTTGAAGATCTCCGAATTCAAGCCACAGAGCCAATAAACATTGTCTTGAATTTGCTTACTTTCTAGAAACACCGACTTGGTTTGTACTGCAACACACATCACCCCTGAATGGCTCATGATTTTGGGAAGTTGTTAAACTTCAGACAACTTTTCTATAGCAAGAATCATCAGACAGTTTTTTTTCCTAATCTTTTCCCCACAGCCTTTGCAGCTGCAGCTGAGGAAGAAAACTACAGATGGAAATGTGTCATTCATATTCCCAAGTACTCTGATAAAGCCGGATGAAACACAACCACATTCAGATTTATTTCTGAGTCTAAAACCGAACTACATCACCTTCCTGGAGTCCAGGAGCATCCTTTGAAACCTTCCCTGCTAGAAAGGAGTTGGCCATCAACGTCTTCTCCTTTTACAGGAATCAACTCTGAAAATTAGGCTAAGCTTTCCCTACTGCCAGAGCAAATCTGGGGCATCTTTTCCTCTAGGACAAACTCTGCTGAAGCCTGTGTGCACCCATGGAGAGCCTGAAACCCTCCCAGAGCATGTCACAGGGTGCAGTGGCACAGTGAGTGCCTCGGCCACCTCAACCTCAAAGGCAAAGCTCCGATGAGGGGTTGGGAACCTGTACCCCTGGGAATGAACATCCAGCTCTTGGCTGCAGCAGCAGGATCCCTGCTGACTTTGCTGCCAAGAGATGCAGCCTTCCTAATATTAAACAGCCACAGGAGGGGAAGGAAAAGAGAGAGGGGGATGGAAAAGGGCTGTGACATTCATGTTTCTCTGCCTAAAGGGGACCAACTTCATTCGGAAGATATCCCTGTTTGGACACGTTGTGGACAGCCAAGCTGAATGCAGACAAATTCCTGGCCCAAACACACAGATGTCTGTCCTTAGCAAGGCAGCCAGCAGCTCTGCTGGCATGCTGTGGGAAGAACTGGGGAGATCCCACCTAGCCACAGCTGTTTCTGCATCATGATATATTCAACTCATTCTGTGCAGCTTTTCCAGTGAGGGGGTGAGAAGCCTGTGGTTTCAATCACTGCTTCATCAAAATTGGGTTGTTTATTATTATTATTATTATTATTATTATTATTATTATTATTATTATTATTATTATTATTATTATTATTATTATTATTATTTATTCTTCATGCCAAAGCCTGTACAAGGAGGCCTGAAGCTTTTTCTGGAAGTGCAGTACAAAAAATATCACAATCACACCAACAGTCAGGGAAAATAAGGTGAATTCTTTTGGAAAAAATCGAATTCCCAGCAACTCAAATTCCCCCATCGTCTTTCAGTGCTTTCTTGCTTAGCAAAAGGCCTGACCCGGCCTTCCACAGACAAATGGGAAGAAATCATTGATCTAATGGCACAGGAATATTGCCATTAATATGAAAACCTCAATATGCCAGTGTGGAGCTTTCTGAAGATAGCTTTATCCTCCTGAATCTTGTTATCCAAATGGAGAAATGTCAGCAGTGTATTAAGCAGACAGGAAAGCTGGAAGACTCATTAAGCCACATTTAAACTACAGGAACATGCAAAATTGAATATTTTCCAAGCTCATTAAAATACAACTTAATTACAGAACTCAGGTTTATCCGTGTCATCCAGTGTCACAATACTTCAAGACAGATGATGAGGGGAAAAGGAGAAAAACCCTCCAACAACTGCATTTAGAGTCGCAGCAGCATCTGCATTATTCATCACCAGTTGTGCAATGACAGATCCAAAATAATTAGAATTACTCACGTTAAGTTATGTAATTCCCCCCACCTTAAAGAGGAGCCATAAAGTAAAGCAAACTAAT
Organism: Gallinula chloropus; assembly: GCF_964237585.1. Taxonomy (NCBI): domain Eukaryota; kingdom Metazoa; phylum Chordata; class Aves; order Gruiformes; family Rallidae; genus Gallinula; species Gallinula chloropus. The sequence goes on from NC_140097.1 coordinate 3,365,832, forward strand.
TATAAGGCAGTCACATGCTGTGCTGAGGATGCACGGGCTCCTCAGACCTTTGGTGCCTTGCTTGGTGGAAAACTACAGCAGACCAAACCTCCAGCTTTGAGTAAGGAGGTAGAACAAACCTCATTAATGCCATAGAGTGACAGAAAAATGCAGCTGCCAAGCCAGGAAGATTCTTTCAGCCACTTTTAAGCTACAGGAACATGCAAAATTGAATATTTTACAGGAATTAAAAACCTGCATATTTTTCAAAAAATTGAATATATGAAATGCAAAATTGAGTATTTTCACAGGAATTAAAACAATAATTAAAATTTAAAATGGGTGTTTTCTGTATTAGTCTAACCTCAAAACCACAGCACCTTAGACCGACCTTAACTCAAAACCACCTACCTTAGAATAAGAAAATTCACCACCACAAATGCCTCTTTTCCTTCCACAGACAACCAATATATACCCAATCCCACAACTTAATCTATACATCCAACACAGCAGAACAGTGCCAGTCACCATAAAGATCAGAACCATTCACAGGAGACAGAAAATCATGTCAAGAGCTAAGAAAAAGCCGTGAGCTTCTCATGCATATATATATATATATATATTCTGATGGTTTTATTGTGTTCAGTTGTTTCCCCCCCCCTTACAGGGTATATTTTTTCTCCTGCTAATTTTCCTTCAGCTGTCACAGCCATGAAAATCTACTCACATCTTAGCAGCAAGACAGATTTCTGTTTCATCTTGAGATACAAGCCCTGAAGCATTATTGAATGGGTTTTCCTGGAGAAAGAATTTACCCGAGGCAAATCTGCAATGCTTGTACTCTGTAAAGGAAAATATTGGTTTACCACTGCAAAACACACACCTGTGGAACGTACACAGCCACGCTCCACATAAAGACCTGGATTTCAGGGTGGAGAAAGATGAGAATACAAAATGCTTTGACAGAGACAAAGGAATCAAAAGTGAAAATTAAAATCAATTCTGTGATTTGTAAATAGAGTACTCCCCTTCTTTCACAAACTCAGGGCAAATATGGCCATTATAGAAACTTTGATAAAGAAATCACAGCATTTCCTTTATTCAGTCACGCCTAACAGCAGATAGAAACAAAACATGCCATTTTCCACACAGTTTCATACACATTATGCACTGGCACTCATGGCAACATGTCTTATCAATGTGCATGTCCATTTTCCCCAGCACATCCTCCATTGCAAGCCAAAAAGTATGCTGGGATGTACTCAAGGATTGTTCCTCTGCCTCAGGTCAGATGAGCTGAGAACTTCACCTGTCCTAGCTTCCACAGAACAGGCTAGAGAAGAGGAGACTACATTCAAATGTGCTGGGATTTAGATGTTGGCACATTAACCTGAATTCATACCGTGATATTTATGAGCCAATGCTTGTTCTTTTTGATTTTCAGGTGCATATTTCTGCCCTCCTCGGCTTCAGTCACCATTAAGCAATGGGTTGCTTTCCCTCAGCTTTCCTTCCTTCTCCTCTTCACCTGTCCCACAAACTTCTTACCACACGATTTTTCCAGTAATAGGAATAAACTACATATACTTTAAGTTCCCCTATTCTGAGCTTTCATAACAACCTAAGAGAGTCCCATTAAGGGTGGTATCTCTATAAACACCTCTATCTGAAAGCATAATTGACATTTACTTACTGTCCTTATGAGCCAAAGGTAGAACAACTACGAAGATCACACAAAAGCTCACAAGAGATTCATGTTGACTTCAGCAGAGTTTGGATCCCTCCTCCATAAGGAATTGCAAGACACTACAGAGCAATTTGGATAAATCTCCAAATTCCAGAAGCACATACAACTGGATTCTTCTCATTACATTTTTCTCTCAAGGTTCAGAGAAGAAAAATGAGTAGCTGAACACAGGAGGCAAAAAGACATCAGTGCTGCCAGCCAAACAGAAAAATTCAGCAAAGGTTCCTCAAATACGGATCAGAAGCTGTGAGAAATAGCCATGCAAGACACTGCCTTGATATGCAGCTCTCTCCTTTTATTAAAAAGACAGAAAGAAGCTGGTTCCACTCAGGAGGAGACAGAAAAAAAAAGCTGTCAGTCAAAACCTGGCACATACCAAATCAGCTAAGCACAGAGCTCGTTAGGCGTGAGTGCCTGCACATGCATTCCTGGTGGCTTCACCTACTCCTGCCAGCTGAGACTCTTCAAGGTCACAAATGGTTGGGGTAGGATAAAAAAAATTCAATCAGTTACCATGGTCTGAAAGGTAAGTTCCTACAGAGCACCTGAATTTAGGATCTTCAAAACAGACACATATTGTACCAGAAATACACTTTGTAAAAAAAAAACTGGTATATTTGGTCAGCCAACAACTGGCAAAAATCAAAATCCTACATGACTAAGACAACAGGAATCTTAGAAGTAATTTTTCTAGTTTTAACACGCAAAAACACCGGTCACTTGAGAATAAATGTCTCATTTTTGCACCAGCTCAAGGTTTCCCACTTCTACACTGACCCACTGGCACGTTGAGCTACGAGGGGACATCAGGCATAGCCATGCCCTAGGACCATACTGCGTGCTGGGGAACATCAGCAAGAGACTGAGAAAGCAGGTTTTATTGAGAGACACAGGGAGGAAAAAGAAAGAAAAAAAATTCAACCCCCCCAAAACACACCCACAGGGCATCTGGGCTAAGACAGAAATTCAGAAACACTGACAGAAACTCAGACAAAACCCCTGATGTGCTCTAAACAAGGCTCTGTGATACAAAACAGCAAAGAGAACAAAGGCAGAATGAACAGATAGAGAATCCACCTACAGCCCAGGTATCAACAGGCTGCAAACATCTCAGAGTGGTCTGGTACATCGGGGTGATGCCCAAGCCCTGCCTCACACACCCTAGGCAACACATCTGGAAGTGAAGACAACTATGCACATGTCCTCCTTTGTGGTAAGCCCAGTGGTTAACCAGCCTCCTGACACCCACAAGCTGCTTTAAATCAACTTCTAATCAACTCAGAGTTTTCAAACCTGAGTAGCCTCGGTGCTCCTCCTCCTCCTCACCTCTCAGGATGGCTGTAGGTGCCTCTCCCAGTCACCCATCTCACTTCCAGGTTGATGCTACCTCCCTTCCTCCCACCTCACCAGGACCTCAGCTATGGACTGCTGCTGCAGCACTGGCTCTGCAACACCGAGGAGCTGCTACCAGAAATCATGACTATTTCAGAGGATTTAACCTGAAATGCTCTGCAGATGCAATGAAAGGCCATTTAAGTAGTGAGTCATCCTTTCCCAGATCCTTTTAAGGAACTTAGCTGGCACATTTTCAAGGCATATTTCTTAATACTTAGTTTTGCAATTTTCAGGGTGATACATCCCAGAGCTGGAAATATGGATCATATGGCAGCAGAACCACATTTCTCAAGGAGAAAGCATTTGCACTATATTTTCCTATATGTGGTACTTGCAAAACCTGATCTTAAAATACCCAGGTTTGTCCTTCTGCCCTTGATTCAGCAAACCCTTCTTTGAAAAGAAATCAGCTGAACTTTAACAAGAAAGATTTAAAATTCTATCTTCCATTACAGCTGAGAAAATTATATTTTAAATATATTTACTCCCAAACTCAGCTCCTTTCTGCCTTTAACTGTCATAGCAATTACAAGCTTTTCCAATGCTTTTCTTCCTCATTTTTCCACAGTTACCAGCATCCTATCACCTACATCCATACTCACTTTCCAGGAGGGTTTCTTGTTAAGATCAGCTTCAAAATGGGACAGTTGGACCATGAATAAACTCAATACAGCCAAACTACTGGAAGTACCATTATGCTTTGTGTAGTACCTAAGTATCTAAAACTACTCAAGTATGATCATGTTCCAACAAGTACATCCTGGGCTATGCTGGCTTCTAATAGGGTTTATCTTAGGCTGATATAAAAGGGCCTTTTATATGTGCATTTTCCTACACTGAATGTATCTAGGCTGCAAATCTGTATTACAGAGGCAACAACATTTCTCTCAGAAAGAGCTCAGGGTTCACCCACCAGAAGACCCTCTACCACTTTATGAGAAGTGTCACCTTTTCTTTCCAGAGAAATTTCCAACCAGTGAAATATTTCTGATTATTCTAAATTCTTTAGAGGATGTCAGCAGGCACCTGCCTTGGATACGTCAACAAACTGCTGTCTCTCTCCAAGCCACTGTTGTTGAGATAATGCCTGGAAATATTTTTAGCCCTCTTTTCAAATAGGCAACGGAGACGGGTTGCAGATGGGTGAAAGTGGCAGGCTTGAAGACAGGGGGAAAAAAAAAAGACTGAGTCAGAAAAATCTGACAATTTGTCTGAAGCCAAGGATTTTATCACTGCAAATAGGAAGGAAAGAGCTTGGGTCTCATGTCTTGCTCTAAAAACAAGTAAATGATGTTATCTAATGCATCCGGATCACTAATTTGGACAACTCTGCAGGGAAGTGAACAACCACAGACATGGAAACAGTCAAAAAATAGCAATTCATAATATTGAGCTATATATTACTAGTTTACAATTACTTGTCATTGAAATGAGGTATGTCAGGTAGTCCTGGATGTCTGAAGAGATTAATACCAAAATAATATCCCTATATATACACACAGTAACAGTGCAGGGATTAACTCCTTGTTAGTCCATAAGGAGCAGGGTGTTTACCTGTGTTTGGATGTCAGAGCTCACTGCCACGTAATAGAGAATATAATATTTATTCTTTCTCTGTATAGATATATATATATGATCCATAAAGGCCACTCAACACACAGCAAGGGGATGAATCTATGGCATTAATTAGACAATTTCTGATTAACAATCTCTATTCTTTGCAGTAGAACCCCCTCTTACCCTTGTCACACGCACACAGGAAAAAATCCCAAATAAACCCAATTCCTTCCACCTAAATTATTATTCTCTACTTCTCACTGTTTTCACAGATACATGCTCCTTTTTTGGATATATTTCTCACCAAAAGACAACACAACATCAGCTCATCTGCTGCCCACGGCACAGTCATCCTCCCATCACCAGCACTGCAGCTATTGACTCCTATGGGATCCAGTGCAGAGCTTCTCCATCAAACACAGCACTAAATGACAGGTCACTTGTTTTGGAAGTGTGAGAATGATCAGAGACTAGAGCGAAGAGAAAATGAAGCTCAAGTTAATCCTAATAGCAAGCAACTTTTTCTCACTGATTTTTTTTTTTAATACTTACTGCAAGAAGAAAAAATGAAGTCTGGACATTGCCAGCAAACCACAGGGAGCCCAAAGACTACAGCTCATGATGGGAACTTCAGAAAGTATGTCAAAAGCATTAGGAGTTCAGAGGGAGACAAATGACTACGTTTGTTTTCAAGCCCATTTGCTAAGGAAAGCGTTTAATGATGAGTGGCATCCAGAGCTGGGCTCAGTTTTTCCTGGTCGCAAAGCAACAAGCAGAAAGTTTTGCAAGTGCTCTCTTAATACCACTGTCCCAGTGCTTCCACTATGCCCTGGCAACACAAAGGTACTGAAATCTTTGATACAGCCACTGCTTCCCAAAATGCTGTTTTTAAAAGTAAAAACAGCCCAATTATCATCACAGAAGAATTCCAAGGTTGGAAAAGACCTTTAAGATCATCAAGTCCCACTGTTCCTGTCCTATGCTAAACTATATCCCTAAGTACCTGATCTACCCTTTTTTTAAACATCTTGAGAACATCAGGGTGAAGTTATCATGTACTGAGTGGATGCCAGGCTTGGTTTTCAGAGTTTTACTGAAAAACACTCAACCATCCCAACTAGCCACCTGTTAACCACCAGCTCTCCTCCAGCTCACCCCACAGAAGGAGCAACACCCTCCTTCAGGGGGGCTGACTCCATCTTCTTCTGCCAGCCCTGGGGACAGGGCAGTAGCACCCCAGAGATGTTGGGGGACACTGTGCACATCCCCCTTTCCCAGGAATTCACCCACCACATAAAAACTCCAGCATAAACCCTTCAGAGAGAAACTAAAATTCAGTGTAATGAGCAGGGGGTTGGCAAAACCTGTGCATTTTTATTCAGGGAAAGAAGGTTATAATGTTGAAATTGGTTTGATGAGAACTTTTTTTCTTGGCAACAGAAAAAATGCAATTTTCTGGGACAGCTTGCTGAGGAAATGAGGCTTTTCACACTTGTGCAGCCTCTCCCATCTCTCCAAACCCCTCAATCACTAGCAAACAGGGACATTTCAAAGGAAACACACTCAAACTACTGCCTCCACTGAGAAAAGGGACATTGTAGATTCTGTTTGAGAGAAACTGGCTGGCAAATCTCAATATATTTATTGCCAAGCCAGTCAGCCTGTACATAACATAGGCTGTGAGTAACCTGGTATTATCTCCTGCCTGCTGGAGAAGAAAGAAAATGCCCAAGCACCGCTGCGTGCAGAGCGATTGGGATTGTAAATCAGCAGGAAACCAAGTCAGGCTTTTAGGTTCACAGGTTACAGCATATCTTGTTTTGTAAGAAAGACTAAATTTTTAATTACCTAGAGAAAATTACTTGCCCTGTTATTTTGTGCTGTATGAGTATTATTAACTTCTTTTTGCATAAATCTGAATTGTAGAAATGTAAACCAAAGTTGGTTAATGAAAACAACCTCCCTGTAGGGATGCAGCAGTTCCACAGACAATCAAAAAGAGCTTTTATATCATTAATCTGCATGATTTTATGATACTGCCTTCAAAAGAATTTAGAAAAATAAGTATTTTTATAATGTAGGCACGAAGCATCCTTCAAAAGGCCTATCCCTCCCACAAAACTAGTTTGCCCAGAACCACTGCTCAGCAACAAAGACTTACTCAAATTTGAAACTAAATCATTAACCATAAAGTACTCAGTGGGAAAGCACTTTTTTTTGCCCAATATAAGAGGTTTCATAGCCATCACGTCTGTAGCCTGTCATTTGTTCATTAATTTTCAAATGAGGGATTATGAGCACAGACAGTGTCCCTTTGTCTTCCAGCGTGGCACACTGAGGATATAACGCTGAGTCCCTTATTAGTGAGTGTCCTCCTCACCCCTTGCTCAGAGACAGAACCTCTCGTGTGACGACAGAAACCACGCGGTGACCTCCAGCCAACGCAAGCTGTCGGGCAACCAGCTAGGACAAAAACAATGTTTAGTTCTCAGCATCTTCTTCCAAGCTCTCAGCACATGCAAAATCTGCCACGGTAGCATCCCTGCACCCTTACACCTCTGGTCTTTCCGACAGCCCTTCTTCTACATTCATCAAAGCTCCAACCCTTCATCAGATGTGGAAATCTACTGAGCATCTGTCAGGTGTCTGCACACTAGGCAGCAGACTATAGAAAAGCAACCCTTTGGAAAGAGCCTGCCTATTAAATCTGGGAAAGCGATAACAGTATCCAAGTTCCTGAATTTAATGAGGCAACATCACTTAGGGCTGACTCTTACTAAACGTATATAAGGAAATAATTCCCTTGTAATGAACTCACGTGGCAACCAGCTTTGCCCTTCCTGCATGCTAATGATAATAAATTCCACCCAAATTATTTCAGGCACTGAGTAGCTGGTATACTGTCCTTAGCCTTGTAGGCAAGGACAAAACAGCAACTACACTAGAGGGGAAAAGGTGTGTTGGGCCATTTAGCAATAAGTCTTTTTCCTCTCTTGCCATGTTCAGACTCAATCAGCGATTTTTTTGGCAGGATGTAGGATGTGAGGCTTGGCAGGGAAGTGTTTAGAAGCAAATGGCTTTTTTTCAAAGGCAGCAGTGAGGAAATATGCAAAGCGATCTATCTCCTAGAGATATCTACCCACTTAGTAATCCTCCTTCCACACAGCCAGGGAAGGTGGGACGGCCACATAAACAGATTACTAAACACGAGCTGTCGGTACAATTGAACAACAATCTGTCTTAGAGCTACACAGGAATAACTCCTACTGCAAGAATTTTTGATCTAGCATGACAGGATGGGTTTTGAGGAAACGTGTCAATAGTATAGCAGCGTTTAGAGAAAATCCCCAAGTAATTTGTCACATCTCTGTCACGCCAGATCCAGGCATGCAAGTCATTCTGCAACGAGACAGCAGCTCTTCAAAAAAATCAGAGTTGCAACGACTTCCAAGGCTTAAGTTTCTAACATGTGGCGTGGTTGTGTAAGTCTACTCAGCACAGAAAAAGAGGAATCCATATGGGCACACACCACAGATCCGTAACACGCGGCAACGTGGCTGAGGAGAAAGCAGCACTCCTCTCAGGCAAACATGAACTCCCCCCAACGTCTTCCTGCTACCACCCCAAGCACTTGTCATACACGGGAGACACGAGCACTTTGCAAAGCATATGTGGTTTGGGAAGAGGAAGGGAGGGCTGATACTAATGAGAGCTGGCACGTCGCCACGGCTCGGGCTGACGAGGGGGGAATTTGTGAACACCACCTCTGCCGACTTAGCGCCGGATGGATGCCGGGTGGTTTGTTTGTTCTTTTCTGAAAAAAAATGTCACTTCAGTTAATCCAATCAAGGATGGATCAGGGTGTCAGAATCAGTTTTCAGACTGTCAGAAAATAAAGCAATTCCTTGTCACAGAAAAACCGAGTTACTGTTCCTCAAGATAAAATACTGGTAATATGAATAATTTGGCTCTCAAAGCCTATCTCTTTATGCAATCACTTTACTTTTCAAAATCTTCCTACTTACCACAAACTACTTTCAGGGAAAATTGTAATTTTCCATCTTCACAGGTTTTATTAACACAGTATTTTACCTGATTTAAAAAAAAAAAGTAATGTAGACTTCTTAAATATTTGGTTTTCCTCCTCTTCTTTCTCAACTGGCTCTTTCAGCTTTGTCCCATTGACTTCATTAGGGTCCTTCCCCATTAGGAGTGTTATTTATGTGAACTGGCCTCAGGACTTTTCTAAAATGCATGCCAATGGTGAATTAATTTTTTAATCCTCTTTATGCCACAGAATGCAAATCTGTACACATAACATTTGCTTATCTACTTTTTGCTATTAATTCTTACATTTTTAATCGCTTTCCATTCTCCAGCATTTACTTATGCTATTCTGTCGAAGAATGAATTTAGAGAAGGAATTCAATAGCTCGGTCAGAAAATTAATTTATCTTTTGATTTCACAGAGGGACTGTGTTGGCTTTGCTGGGTTTTTTTACAACAATTACCTTTATTCTAAAGTACAGAACTATAGGCACCCCGTTATCAAATCTACCTCAGAAATAACCTACCTGGCCATTGCAGAAAAGGCAAATATTCTTCATAACAGAATGAAACACATTAACATTCAAGCCTATGGGTGAAGGACTGAACTACTGAACTAGCAAAAAGCAGGCTGTGCTTTTTCAAGATAATCTTATAATGCATGATTTATCACATGCCTTAATACATTTATTTACCATATATTTATTATTCCAATAGTTGCTACTAGTCTATACTTGTGTTACAGTGGACATCAGAGGACAGAACTATACTATGCACTATCCAAATCTATAACTGATACTGCTACCAATGCATTAATTCTATAATATATCATATAGTAATATAATATATATCTAATATATATATGTGTGTATAACATTTATATATTTATATATGATGTTTTGGTAAAGTCTCAAGATTGTACACATTTTTCCCCAAGATAAAATAAGCCAAACCCTTCCTAAAGGAAAACACACATTTTAAGAGCCCGTTTCAGTCACCACTTTGGCTCTCAAAAGCTGGCCCAGATCTAACTTTTGTTATCGCATCGAACCAGAGTGTTGGAAAGGATCTCAAGAAATCATCTAGTCTGCTGGCAGGCTCAGCCTCAGCTCTGTCATGCCTGGATGTACCTACCGAGGAGTCTGCTCCTCCCAGCAGCTGGAGCCTCAGCAGCTGCCCTGGCAGCCTCGGCCAGAACTTGCTGGCTGGATCACTGGCAAATATCTCCCAAACACCCATCCTTAGGTGGTTCAAGCCACAGTTTTGTCCCTCCTTCCTACCCACAATGGGAACTGGCCTTTACAGTCACCCTTTCTACATCTGAGGACTTGCTCTTCCCCCACCACACTTCTTTTTGTTTTTTTTAAGTTGTACTTAGTAGTGAGCAGTCCCTCCAAGTTTTGGGTTTTTAGGGCAGATTCTTTCCACTCATTTCAACCTAAATGGTTCTGCATTTCCCCAGGGTGAAGACTAGCAAAAATCCACTGGTTTCTTGTGCACATATTACAAATCCTTAAGCCCTTTTCCTGTAAGGGTGCTGTCCCCCTTCCCCTCCGAATTAGAGCACTGGATGCCACCTGCCTCAAGGACATGCCCATTGTTATTGTGTTATTGAGTTATAAGCCTCTAAAAAAACCCCAGCACAAGAACTGGAGACATTTCACAGCATAACCCTCCCTACGCCTCAACCCCCCCATGTGTTGGATGCTCAGGCTGCTCAAAGAGTAACTCCTCCTCATCCCTCTCAGTTCTACTTCTCCTTAGACTTGATGATGTGCCACCTCAGAGTGACAAACAAGGCTGCTGGATGGGTACATTCCTGCAGCGCTCCTGCCAGAGGAAGGATCAGACAGCAGGACTAAAGAGGGGTGCTGAAAATACAGCTGGGATGGAAATGCAGGAGGACAACATAACCCCAACTGCAGTGGACACAGAAAACAACACTCACACTGTATGGTTAACACACTTTTGGTGAGTAATACAAAAAACACAGATCTTTGAGTCTTCCAGTTCAACTAATGAAGCCTAATTAAGCGATAAAAAATACTTCATATAAATCTTAATGAGTTTTTCTAACCCTTCAGTCCTTGAATTAAGTGTAATTAATAAAAAAAAAAAGATAGCAATTTACTAAAGAGCCTTTAACTTTTGATGACAAGATCCCCTCTTCCTAACTTGACTGCAAAAAAGGGATCTAAAAGATAAAGGGAGAAGATAGTCTATTAGGGAAAGAATAGCAAATCATGCTCCTCATATAAAGGGTTGGTATAGTATACTCAATGCCTTTTTTTCCTTATGTCTTCACAAAAAGATGCTTTACAGCAACCAGACTTTCAATATAATTCATTTTAACTAGGAGCTTGGAACACAAGCTGAGCAGAAAGTTAAAAACTGCATGAGGAACATGCAGCTGAAGAAGTCATTAAGGATTAAATTTATTTTGAAATACTTCAGGTATCAGCTGAAATTCTTGGTAAATTATTAGCAGTTACTTTTTTAGTACTCTCAGAGAATGGCTGAGGTCCCAGAGGGCAAGAGATGGTCAAACACAGCAGCTATTTTTAAAAATGGCAAAAAGGAAGACCCCACAGTCTCCATTCAGTACACTGAAAGACCTGGGAACATATGATTAAACAATGAAATTATAAAAACCCAGAGGAATAGAGAGGAAAAAGAAACTGCCAAAACGTATTTGCAAAGAACTGATCGTGTCAACCCAGTCATCCTGGTTTTTTTTTTAATTTAATAGGGTTAATTACCCTATCATAAGGTGGAATTAGATGTGATACATTTTGGATAAACTCTATTATGTTATGGTAGATCCAGCAACTTCCGTGTTCAATAAACACACCCCAAAGAAGAGTTTTCATCCATCCGCTTCTAAACTGAGGGAACACACCAGCACAACTCCACACATCTTTACAATCAGGCCCTTATTTTCATGACTGACTTACGTGACTTAATGTACTGAGGATCTGCAAACACTCCAGAGGACAGCACTAGCATACCAACTTACCCCAACACATCAGAAAAAAAGAACCATTATTTGAAACCATGAGGACAATTTAATGAAAGATATTTAAAAATCCTATCTCTTTTGGAAATAATCAAGGGCAAACTGTAAAGCATGAGCACACTTTATCAGGTAGGCAGCAATACAGAGCTAACAGTGAGGTTAGAAAGGATAAACCCAAACATGAGTCAGCAAGGCGATGCTGCTGCCAGCGAGCCAAGTGGTGTTTTGGGAAATATTAACAGATGTTAACCACAGGACACAGGAGGTAATTATTCATATGAGATTTAGAAACTGTGACCTAGAAAGAAGAGCATTTGTTCACTCCATAGAGGACCAAAGAGTAGACACAGAAGCCATATTCCAATACATAACCCGTTTTGATTAAGAAAACTACAATCAGTTGTACTTCATAAGCAGGAGTAGTGACTGGCTTAATTCGCAGAAAGGAAAATTAAGGACAGATAATTATGAAAAGCTTTCTAAGTTATATAGATAGTTAATCATTTTAATACATTATCTCCAAGGAGACTCAAGGGACCCATCACTGGAAGCTTCTAAAAAGACCTTGATGCAAGCATCTCTCCTGGAAGCAGACTATGCAGCATGGTCCAGCGTGCTCAACTACATCACCCTTCAAGATCCTGTGACTGATTTGCATTCTGACACTTTTAGTGTCACAAAACACTAGAGTAATATCTTATGGAAACGTTATAGCAAAGTAAGGGTAAAAGAATCACTTCATTTGGCACAACTGACTCCTGCTGCCCAGTCCAGCACCATCTTCATATTATCTTTTTTTAATTCAAATTACACACTTGCCAACTAGATCAAATATGTAAAACTAGCTATCCATACTTGAAGTTTACAAAGAATCCTTCCAAAGGCATCTTCTTTACCCCAGTGCTGCCAGTTTTATCTTTCCCTAGGACATGCAAGCAAATAAAATAGGAAAAGCTGCCTTCTCACACCTGTTTACCACTCCTGTACACATCTGTTTCCTAAGATGGTCTATGCTATGTTCTCTTTAAGAAAAAAGCCATTCCAGAAGAAAAACCCAGCATGTAATAAGCTTCCTTCATTGTCAAGGTTTGTATTCCATATTCCTATTTATTTTTCTTAATTTGCTATACATTTGGTAGTCCCATACAGTACACTGCAGGAATGCTTGTTTCAGCATCAAACTAGAATTTTATATTTCAATTTACTGAGGTAATATGCGAGCTCTGCTGATGCTGAATTTATTTCAACTTTCTATTTTTATGTGATTTTATTAACTCGTTTATATAAAGCTGAATTACAGTCTATTACCAATCTATTTTCTCTGTGTCTACAAGTACCTAGTAATATAGCAGAATAACAAAAGTAGTATTATGCACAATTATGGTGAGTAGCACTCAAAATCAGACATTGTTAATAACAAATGACAACGTTATATAAAAGAAATACCATCTGAAAACTGATTTTACACGGCATATTAAAGACTTGATGGCTCAGAGATGTGTAATAGAATAAAAAGCTTTTCATCTCAAGGTCATCAATTCAAATAGAAGTCAGACTGATGGTAACCAAGAGCCATTTGATGACAGCTCTAATGAACCTAGCCTTGCTACTAAAAATGTACGAATAGCCAGAGCATTTAGCCCTTCCTCCTGCCTCTGCCAGCAGTCAATACAGAACTCATAGAGACCATGCAGGTGCAGATTGAATTCGGCAGGCAGAACTGTATTTCCCTTATTAAACACCACCAGCCCCAGGCTATTCCAATTTCAGCACCTTCCTAGCAGGTACCTGTTTTGTTCCGTTCCAAAACTCAGCATCCTCAGCACTGCCCTGTCTTTTAGACAGAGTTCTGTGCATTAGTGCATTAATTTTATTTGATATCTTACTGTTTTTCTGGCATGCATCAACACAGCAAAGGGGGCAAGTATATTGGGAAAGACCACAGAAACATCAGTGTGACATACAGTAAAAGGACAAGTGTTCCCCATAATCTCTATTTGGGACCCAGAGATTCCTTTTTGAAGCAAGGCACCCAGATAACCTCCCCTTCCAGCCTCAGTTATTTTAAGATTCTAAGATTGCAGCACTGGATTGCTAACCTGAGTTTCCCTTGCAAGTGGTCAGGATTTAACTGACTCTGATTACCCAAGGTTAAAAGTAGAGATCATTTTGTTGCAGCCAAGAGCTACACCCAGCTTGCAACACCAAATGATCCTACTTATGTCATGTCTGTCCAGAAGACTAACTGTCAAAAGGGCAGAAATATGGATTTAAGTGGATTTTGGAGTGTGGAAAAATCCCAAATCCATCAGCTAAGGTCATTAGCTCATGTGACACACCTCACTGAAGTCAATTTTCAAGGATAAGCGTGTGACAATCTGACTGGAGGAATTCTCCTTTAATGCATTATTAATTCATTTATTATTACAGTTATTATAATCTTTATGCAGGGCACTGAAGCTCAATTTGTTCTGTATCAGCTAATGTTTTTAATGAGCCCTTTCTTCTCCTCAGGATGGGAGCTTCCTTAACCAGCTATTCAGCTTTTAAGCAAGCAGAAAATGACATGAGGGTGTATCCTCCTTACAAACACAGCTTCCCATATCATGCCCTGAATTTTAAATAAAAACAAATGAGTACTAACTTTCACACTGCCAAATATCTTCAAGAGGTAACAGACTCACAAACTCTAAATATAGGAACTTTATCACACAGTTAAATGCACTGTAATCTTGATTGTAATTCCCTGATTGGAGAAAGACATATAAATAAAAATGCAGTTTTTATTTAAACACAGTTATTTGTGGGGAAGACATTAGAGCATATATTAACCTAAGTCTGAGGCTCCATCTGAATGGCTTTGGGTTTATTCTCTGGTCACGCAGGGCAAAGAGGTTGTGTGGCTGATCCCAGCACAGAGAAACCGGTTCAATGGGAGAGGAAACAGCATATTAACTAGAAAAGTGGGTGTACTGGAAGTTGTGACCCAGAGGGAAGAAAACAACATGTTTCCCCAAGATGCACATAGCTGAGGCACACAGAGCCAAGCATCCAGCTGGCTGCAAAGGCTGCATCGCTCCCTGACCTTTCTGGCTTCGGGAGAAGGTCAGGGTGTTCAAAAGGCACAGGCTGGTTTAGCGGTGGGTGTGACAGAGTTAGATTTATGGGTGGGCTCCATGATCTTAATGGTCTTCTCCAACCTAAATGATTCTAGGATTTCTGTGGCTCCAAGGGCTTTTGTCACCACTAAGGCCCCGCTCTTCAGCTATTTCTCTTCCACATGCCCCAGAGACACTTTAACAAAAGGCAAGCGCCATCCAGCCCCTCAGATATTTGGGGTAACACTGCCCTGAGCAGTACCATCACCAGCTGGTGGAAAGCAGAATGAAAAACTTCCTTTAAACAATCAGAAGAGAGTAGCAACAGCACCTTTTCTACACAATGAAGGACCAAACAGATTCATGCAGCATCACCAGCTCTTTACCAACTGGATGCCACAACAGGATAAAGCCTGGCCTGAGGCTCACTACACACATAATAATGACTGACTGCTTAATTTGGAAAAAGAGAAGACAAACAAGTTGGGTCTGATGTTAAAGAGCTTTCAGACTTTGAATGCATGCCTGCATACTTCAAGTAATTAAAATCACATGGAATTATGCCAGAACATGCATACATGCATAAATAAATATACACTTTTACAGAAAGTATATTAAGGGCAGAAATAGTATCAAATGGCTCTCAAATGGTTGCAATGACTTTATCTGTCATGATTCAGAAATGAAGTAAATAAAATTTACATCCAAAACACAAATATTTAATTTGAAAAGATGATGCATTTCTAACCAGTACGTGCAGCTGCTTCTTCATCAATGCATGGTCAATTTGCAGTTTTACATCTGAATCGCTCTCCCCACTCTACTGCATCTAGAGAGAAAGACAAATTTGTGATTTGAGTAACAGTATATCATATATTGACTTTATCTGAACATAACATCTTTATCAGTACAATTCCTTTATTTTCCATATTTTTTTTCTCTGTATCGCTGGGTTTATGTCTGATCTCATTCTCTTTGCCCTCCATTTAGCTGGGAAAGGACATGCTTTTCCATATTTGAATAACTGAAGCAACATACCCCATGGAATAGAAAAATGGGCTGAAGTGAGAAGATCTGATCCTTATTCTAAATCTGGTTTATGACCTTGGAATAAGTGACTTCAGCACACCTCTATTTTCCCTCTCTTTCTTTGCCTTTTTTGTGTACTTAAGATTAGAAACTTTACAAAGCCTATTTATTAAGTGATTATACAGTACCAAACAGGTACCATTCCAGCTTTCCATGGAATCACTAGATAGAACAAACCCAGAAACAATAAATCTTATCAATCACCACTTACATTAGTGGACTGTAGGACAGCAGTAATGCAGAACCCAATTTCAGAAGTATTTTTAATAGTTTAAAATAAATAGAGCCATGAATGTATGTGTATTGAAGAGGAAACTGATTCCTTAACTGTTTTTTCCCTCAGTAACATTTCCCCCACTTTAAACACGTTGAGCAAGAATAGTATTTCTATATCAGTCCCTTGTGTACATAGGCACACCACACCCCTGCTATTGAACCAGCACCTCGATACTCACTCTTGGCTGAGCCATGGCACAATAGGGGCTTCAGTCTCTATTCAGCATCCCACTGAGCACCCACAGGATGCTCTGCTACATGAGGGTGCAGCAAAGATAGTGGGAAGACTTTGGGCCTTGAAAGCCACCTTTCCTGCTCTCCCAGAAGAGAGCACACATACACAGAGTAAACACTAGGCCATATTCTTATGTCATCAAAAGCCCAAAGAAGCACACAAGCACTGGTCTTTTTGTTCTTTTTTTCCTTTGTGGGTCACCTTTAAAAGTGACTTTCTTTCAAGACTTTCTGTATGAATGACAAGATATTCAGTGAGATGTCTTAAGGGAAAAGAAGTGATAAAGAGAAATTCAACTAACCTATTTTCTTTCTTGTCACCACTTGATAATCTCTTTATCTAGTCTCATCTCAGCAGTTGCAGACAGACTTATTTCCCCACAGACAGACCCAATCCTTCTTCCAAAGAGCACACGTGCACGTGCCCCTCCTTTCCCCCAGCATTACAAATTCATGTTGTAACATCTCTTTGCTATTTTGGTGTATATATAGCCAAACTCAGCATACATAGGCATACACAGATGTACCTGCCTACTTGCCACACACATCTCTAGTCTTTCATACAGTTTCTCCAGTTACAGGCACACACAGAACATTTATAGAACCATCCCTGTCAATAGCACCATGCAATTTCACTGAAACACAATTCACTAAGATATATTTTAAAGTTCAACCCCTATGGCACTAAATCATGGTTTCTGATGTGAACAGAAAACATTTTATAAAGCTCTGCAGTGATTTAGGATCTTCAATTCCACTTCTGGCTGCATCTTAATGCTTCTCAACTTCTACTAAGGATTTAGCTTAGAAATGTTTACTCTGCTGCTGGAAATGCTCTCACTCTCTTATAACATCTTTACCTTCACAAAGTAACCTAACTGCAATTTGGGATGCCAAATGCAAAATGCCTGATCTACAGCTTGTGCCAGCTGGGTTTAACCCAGCAAAGCTGTGGCAGCCTGGTCCAAGGACTGCAAGACATGCCTCAGCTAGAAAGCACAGCAAACCCGGACCCAGTCCTGAGCACAGGCACCAGGGTTTGCAAAGCAGTGTAGAAAATCCCTGTGCTGCAAAATGGTATAAAACAGGCTGTTTGCAGGATTTTGGTTTATCACAGCACTGGATTTAGACAGTTCAAGGCCAGAGATGTTACTATTATATCAGGTCCAGGCTTCCTGCCCTTATATTTCCCCCAGCTACCTCTACATTAAGCCAATGTACTTGTAGTTGATAGAAAGATACGCTCCAAATAATAAGAAATAAATAAACCCAGTCCTTATTTAGAGATACAAAAAAGAGGAAGTTCAACATTATTTTAATCAGAGATTCTGAGTCATGAGGGCATTATGATTTGTACTTCCCCCTCCCCCCTCAAAAATGACAGCAGAGAATAACAACTCCAATGCTTTATAGCTGAAATCTTTTTAATCAGCTGTCTCCTATCTTTACCAGCTGTTTGTCTGCTTCTCCCATTTATGCTGGGCATCTTCGACTTATCGATCCAGTAAGCTTTAAATTACAGCTATCCATGGAAAAAAAAAGAAGAAAAAAAAAGAGCAGAGACAAACCATAACAGGGAAGAGCAGACCTGATAAAGGGTTTCTAAAGGGCTACTCACTTTTGCTAAAGGAAAATCTTAATAGAATTTCCTGGAGAGAACGTGTGTAGGACTGAAGTTATCAGTGTACTGGAAGGAGGATGAGTAAATAGAGCTTGCAGATTGAATGAAAGGATTTATATCAAAACCAGTTCCAGTGGAAAACTTTGGAAAAAATCCCACAAGACACAGTGTTAGTAAACTCTGTATCCCTGGGTAGTTTTATTGGGTTTATTAAAGCCAGCCAATTTATAGCAGCCCTTATTGTTTCAGGCATAGTATAAACAGACAGAAGGAATTCATCACTCCTCCAAAACATTTAAAAATGTTTAAGATTAAAAAGGCCAGGTAGGGGCACAGTTGATTTCAGTGCTCAAGAGCACCTACTGCAGCTTCAAAGACTGCCAAGGGGGTCTTGCTTCAGGCTTTCACCAGTGAACCATCAACACTGATCTACTGGAGGAACTAAACTGACCCTAAACCTCCACAATCCTCACAGAATGATTGGGGGTGGCAGGGACCTCTGGAGATCACCCAGTCCACCCCATTTCCAGAGCAGGATCCCCTTGAGCAAGCCTCACAGGACCTCTCTGAGCAGCCTGTCCCAGGGCTCTTGCTTCCCTCTTGCAGGTGAAGTAGCTCGATTCAGACAGAAGTAAGTTTAAAAACCAACCATGAAGGTTATTTCACAGCAGGACAGGAAGATGACCTGTGGTTGTCTGGGCTGTGTGCCGTTATCACTGCTGGGCACAGAAGTATCTGGGTGGCCATCTCTAGGCTGCAGAGAATTTGCATCTGCAAAAAAGGTCTAGAACTACACTGCAAAAGAAAAAACTACTGAAACAGTGTATATCTTAATGGAAAAAAACCTGACTCCCAGTCTATGTTAACCTGCTCTTTGGGTTTTCATGCCTTGCATACCACAAGGGAAAAATCTGCACCTTTAAGAACTGAGATTTATAATTATTCTGGAGACTTCACAGCAGGAATTAGAGTGGTCAGATGTACAAGGCCAGGGAACCTGTCAGGATTTTTAGAAGTGAGAAGTGGAAATACAACCTTTTTCCCTCTGTGGGTGGGGGCAAAGCATTTCCCTGTCTGCATTCCCAGTGCTGTTTCTGCTTCCCTCTTTGCAAAGGCATTTTGCTGTTGTGATGTTCTCCAAGTACAGACACTTTGGTCTTTCAGTTTTCCCAAAGGTTAGAGGGAGCTGACAGATTTCCAAGAGAGGGAACACAGCTCACATTTTCATTCACTCCATTGGACACTATTTCAGCCGAGCTGCACAAGGAGCAGAGCAGGGGAGAAGCAGCCAGGCACAGAGATGGCTTTAAGACATCTCTGATCCCTCTGTTGAGCTACCCGGGGGCTGCTTGGTCTCTGAGCAGAACCAGGAGCAAATGCTGCAGCCGTGACAAGGGCTGGCATCACCCGCTGCCTCTGGCCATGCCACAGATGGCACAGGCTGCTTCCCAGGCTCCTCCATCCACTAACTGCAGGGGAAGAACAGGCTGGAGCAGGGACGAGTGGTCCCTGCTGCAAAGTGACCTTCACATATCATCCATCCATTTCTCTTGAAAGAGATGCATGGATCGATGGAAGCACAAGCCTCCAAGGCAGGCTCAGATAATGCTTGGAAAACAAGAAACTAAATATTTAAACATTCCTTGAATCATGCCTGCTACAGATCCCTACATCACTGAGGAAAAGAATTCACAGGTTTGGCCCAGAGGACTTGACAAAGCCAAAGGGGATGGGAAGGGGAGCACTGGCCAGGATGAAGATCTGATGCCGTTTGGCCACTCTCCTGCAGCAAAGCCCTCCTGAAACCAACCAGCTCCTGCAGCACCATGCTCAGCACATCAAATCTCCTGAGACCTGATCCTGCCTTGTGGTGCAGACACTGAGGTTTATCCTATTGCAGAGTGCATTGTGCAATGCATGGGTGCCAACAGGATGAAAGGACCCAAAATCCCAGCACCCAGACCTGGGCAGCACTCCCTTCAGCTCCAGCACCACTGCAAATGAGCTTTACTTGTGCATTCTAATAGCAGAAGGGGCTTTTCTCAGGAGGAAGTTTCTTCAAGCAGTTAAAAGATGCATTAACCAGCTTGGAAAATAGCACAGGATGAAATGGATGAACTCCTGTCACAGGAAAAGGCTGTCCTTACAGCTTATGGATCCCACCTAAGTGTAAATGTGCTAAAGGGAGTATTTGCAATGATGCTTTCAGACTAATACCAAGTGTGAAAATTAATATGGTTTGAGTAAAAAAAGCTAGAAAGAAGGAGCTCTTAATTATTAAAGAAATAAACATTTTTTAAAGTAATTTTTCCCGTGTGCATTATGAACACAACCCAACAGCGCTGCAGTGCTGCACAGAAAAGCCAATACAACAATATTTCAACTTCTTAAGTGCAATTATTTCCTTTTTAGCAACAGTAGGAAAGTACTAATTTTATGGGAATAAAGATCAAGATGTCTAGTTTAGCAGACATTGCTTTGCCAATATTTCAGCCTCCCCCTCAGGAAAAAAAATAATTAAAAAAATGTGTTTATGGGTCAGTCTCCCATTTAGAATAAGGTGCCTTATAATTACTGCAGGCACAATGCTGAGAGTTTCTTAAATATCTCTTTATTTATTACTAGAAGAGATATCAGAATATGAAGAGAGCCTTGAAATACTAACCATAGCAGCCTAACGCCTGCACACAAGAGGTTAGCCAACAATTTCTGTGATTTACTGGACCAATAAAAGGCGACGGCGACAAACAAGTTTGTGTAAATCAAGCATGTTGGGCCAGATTCTGGTGCACAGTTACTCAGGCATAAGAAGTGTTACAGCGTTTGCTGGTGCATAAGTCAGGTCTGTAGTGAACTTGGCAATATGGGTGCGTGGTGTGAAAGGCTGTTGTAATGGTTAACAGAAGAAAATCGGCTTGGCTCTAACATACACGGACAGGCTAATGTACACACATGCACACACTCACTCTCAGGCTTTTCACTTGCCAGGCACATTGCAGATATTTTTCCCCTAAAGAAAACACCAAGGTCTATGCAATGCAAAAGCACTCAGGTCTTGCATACAGCACCACCACACCACCACGGTAAGTAAATGCCGAGCAGTTAAACCCTGAGCCGTGACACACACATACACATTGAGTTTAAATTTACAGTGAATGCCAGGTGTTATTGTCCCTTAAGGAAAACTGTGACTGGTAAGAATCACCTCTGCCAACGTTTCCCTCCTTGGGTCAATAAATCCTGATCGTCAATAAAAGTCAGTGAGTAAAACTGACACCACCATGGGAGCCTCTGGGTACCGCAGGGTAAAATCTGGCACGCTTAGTATCTGCTTATTAGTTAGAATGGGTTTGCATTTAGGGTCCCTGAGGTACAGAGCACGCTTTCACTTGATTTTGATAACCTAAGGCACAGCTCTGCATTACAAGCTTCAACACAGGGTGTACATGAAGCGAACAGCACGTGGGCTGAGGAAAGGAAAACTGTGAAGGTATCATAGTCAACATCTAGATGCCAGAGAAAAAATACCTACCATTTTTCACAAGATCCATGCATTCCTACCATCATACTGGCATTTCAGAAAAGAATATGCCCATCAAACCTAGCTCGGTGTCTTCCAGACACAAATGAGATATCAACTACTCAAACCCACATGCCAAAACACACAGCCTTTCCCAGGTATTCTGGAGCAAACCTTCAACTGGGAAAAGTCAGCGTAGTTTTTTTGACATTAGTTTTATTTACACCACCTGACAAGCTAGTTCCCTAATGTTTCCAGTTTAAAATGTTTATGCAAGCAGTATGCAAATTTAACTGAGGTTGCTTTTTTTTTTTCCCCCTCCACTCTACAACACAAAAGTAAATCATATGCAAACTGCCATGATACATGAACTTGGAGAGATGAGAAGGACCTAACCCATGCCACTAAGTGCAAATAATGTAGAAAGGATGTTGAAACAATTGTTAAAAGAATAAATTTTGCTGCTCCCCTCTTCAGAACAGAATCAGAGCATACTTTTAGTGAAGAAATACTTCTTTTGCTATTGTAAAGGTTCTTCACTCTTAATTTGTAATTTTCGGAGTGTTTTTTTTTCCTGGAAATGCCTTTTAAGTGCACTTGGAAAATGCCTCACACTAAAATTGGAAACTTACCCTTAAAATATGATATTCTATGTTCAGACCACTAATCATCGTAATAAGTAACTTATTTGGCATCTAAAATGATAAGTAAAACCAAGACAAAAGCGAACTTGAAAGATTTCTAAACTTAAGTGCAAATGATTTACAGACTAAAAATCACCCTGGAGATTGACTTATAGAAGTTAATGACTTTCAAACAGAAGGGAAAAGAAAGAAAAGTCATAGGCAGAAGTTGCTCGTTACAACTCATTTGTTCAATTCTAATCTTGATTTGCTCATCAGCTCTCTGCTTGCTTGTAAGATGGTCAAGCCATGCAAACAAAGTGATATTTGTTCACGTAACAATTAGTGAACCCTTATATAGCATTTTTGTTCATCAAATCTCAAAGCCTGCTGCAAAGAAGGAAAGCTTTGTTATTCCCAACTCAGATAGGGAAATTGCAGCGGTAGGATAATTGCAGAGCCAGAAATAACACTTCCGAGTCCCAGGCTAATGGCCTAAGTAACAGCACATTTTATTAGGCATTTTATTAGCACAGAAGATGGCTGAGGTCACGATGGGCAATTTCAGTATCTCAACTCTTGAACTGCTGAAAGTGCAAAGAGAAAAGTGCAACTGAAAAAAATACATCAACTCAATGAGGGCTTTACATTGGCACTTAAGACTTGAAGCATGCCATTAACTCCTTCTGTCCACAGATATGCATAGAGAATTTAGACCAAAAATCCCCCATTAAGAAAGATTAAAAAGCTTATGCTTAAGTAGTTATGGTACCCCAAACGCTTAGACACCACTAGGGTTTCAAATATTTTTTGGTCTGTCAGAAAAAAATCCACGTTTCTGCTGGTAAAGGCACTGTGTGGGATTAACAGCTGTTAAAACGTATGCTCAGAAAACAGAATCTTCCTCAGAAGAAACTAATGAGTCAGAATTACTTCTCAAGACTTATGTGTAGAGCTGTGCTGTGAAACAAAGGATGGGGTTTTTTTTGGAACTAATGCTTATGGGTCAGAATTGGAGGGGCCAACTATGCTATGGGTGTTTGTTGCCCACCACTCAATCAAGAGCTGAATAAAGCTTTACCCAGCCTTCACAATCAAAGGCCCTGGTCATTCTGGGGGGAATTTAAACACTCTGGTACCTGCTAAGATGGGAACTGGTGGCAAGATTTCAAAAGCACATCAGACAATATTGATGGTGAGGTTCAAGGGAGCAAGTTTGGCTTGCTCGGGAAACTAGAGGGGGAATGTCATGGATGATTGCCCTGGGGTGAAGAAGGACACAGGGGAGCTCCTTGATCTTCAAGGAAAACCTCCTTAAAGCATGAGAACAATCCACCCTGATGAGTAGGAAGCAGAGCAGACGTGGCAGAAGGCTGACTTGGCTGAATGCAGAATCCCTGACTGAGCTCCAACACAAAAAGAAAGTGAACAGAAGGTGGAAGTGGTGACGGGCTACCCAGGAGTACCATAGAAACCTTGCCCAGACTGCAGGGTCAAAATTAGGAAAGCCAAAGCCCAGGTGGAGTTGAAATTAGCAAGGGATGGTATGGCCAACAAGAAACGTTCACCCAGAGGTATATCTGCAGCAAAAGACCAAGGAAAATGTGGGTCACGTCTGCATATGTCAACAGAAGTACTGACATAGGGTGCAGAGGAAGGATGAAGCATTGAAAGACTTTTTTGCTCCAGTCTTTACTCTCAGGCTGCCCAGGTCCATGTTCTTAATGCCCTTGTCTGGGGTGGTGAAGTCCTATCTATAGTAAAGGAAGATTTTGTTAGGGACCACTAACTGGACCTACACAGGTCTGTGAGCATGCAGGAAACAGGCTGGCATCATTTTGAGGTTGCTTTTTGCATCTTTGAAATATTGCAGCAACTGAAGGATCCTCTGGATGACTGGGAAAAGCAACTGTCACAGCCATCCTCAAGGAGGAATGAGACACACCCACATCCCAGTGACCCTCACCTCAGTCCCAAAGAAGGTTACGGGACAAATCTTCCTGAAGACAAACCATTTAACCGCTTAATATCTTTGCTAGAAACTTCAACAATGAGAGGGAACACAATCTCAGCAAGTTTCTAGATGACACCAGAGCTGGGGAGCAGTTGACACGCTAGGGAGTGGGACAGCCATTCAGCAGCATCTCAACAAGCTACTGAAAGGGGCTGACAAAAAGCTTACAATATTCAGCCCAAGCAGACATCAAGCCCTGTAAGTGGAAACCCACAGCACAGAAAGCAGCCTGGGGGTTGAACAGGAGTCAGCAGAGACAGTGATGAACACCAACCAAACGCTGGGTTGCACTTGCAGGAGAACTGCCAGCAGGGTCAAGGAAAGCTATTATCACTCTTTATTCAGCCCTTGTGAGACTGCATCTGGAACAGAGTGTCCAGTTTTGGTTTCCCAGTTACAAAACAGACACAAGCAAACAGAAAAAAAATCAGCAGAGGGGACCAAGATGATGAGGGGGCTGCAGCACACAATGTTTGAAGAGATGCTGGGACAACTGCATTTTTCTGGTGTGAAGAGAAGTCTAATTACTGGCTTCAACTGGACAAAGCCCTGAGCAACCCAATCTGACTTCAAAGTTTTATCTACTTTCAGCAGGACCAGATGACCTCTAAAGGTCCCTTCCAACTTCAATTATCCTACAGTTCTAATGGTTTCACCTTTGCTTGTATTTATCACAGGGCATTCACTTCCACAGTATCAATTGGAAATAATTATTCTGATTTTGTGCAATGTTTTCAAACACAATAAAAAATCCCATACATATTTGAGAAGCATTCAACTGTAGGTGAAGAACATCATGGTCTCAAAGCCAATCAGCTGGAGCCAATTAAAGCACAATCAACCTCCCATGACACCAAAACGCCTAATTGAGCTTCTACCCTCTGTGCAAGATGGGAGATTCATGCCTTCTCCACAGAAGACCAAAAAGAAGGGTTCACTGCTCCGTGTCTCTGTAAATGAAGATCGTTATCAAAACATTAACGATCAAAACCAGAGATGCCTGCATTGATTAGAATAATGGCATTCCATCCTCTGATTAAAATAAAGAACACTTCCCTTGCAAAGAGGCAACCTCAGATGTCAGTCACAGGCACCTAGTTTTGCCCTCCTGGCAAACAGGGAATGTGAGCAGGAGTGAGCGACACACATGCATATTTAGAATTGAACTTCAAAAGCCAGTGGTTCATTAGCGTAACATGATGAAAACTAAGACAAGTTGGAATGAACCGCTATGGTCTAGTAAAACGTGACTTTGGTTTTAAAAAGAAGAGGAAGAACTAAAGTGTGTTTCAACTGAAATATATAAAGTTCCAGGGAAAATCAATCGGTATTTATAGATACTGAATAATGCACTCATTACTATTCATTCTCATTACTGTTCATTTTGCAACCGTCACAAAAAAATATGGTGACTGACTGACAGCTTTTAAAATATTTTTATGCCTGAAGAACCAAAATAGCTGAAATAAATCTGGAATTTGGAATTCAAAAAAACCTGTACAAACTGCCAATAGTATAGTAATCTAGTCTTAATTCCCCCTATATATATATTTTAATTTAAATCTCCCCAATTTTTTGAGTTAATTTGAGTAATCCTTTTGCTTTCCTCCATTTTTTTTTTGGGGGGGGGGGAGGAAATCATGTTTCACTTCTATTTGGCTTAACTAAGCTGTAAAAATCTCTGTACATCAGAAAGAGTACAAGCAACATTTTCCCCTAATTAGTCCATAAAAATGCTAATTTTTCTAATGAATCAGATTGAAATATCAGAGGAGTGGGTAATAGCGCAAATACAGAGTTTGCTTATGGGGTAGGCTTTCAGATCCATTTTCCTAATCACTACCACAGCACTGGGCAACGTACAAAGCTAATATTGTAATGAGGTTGGAGAGGCAAAACATGCTCATCTTCATTTTTGTGCAAAATAAAGACAGTTACACACATATGCATCCACAGCAGCCATCCATACATTTAGCTATGTGAGGAAAACCAGACCCACAGTATTTACGGCCCAGTTCCTCCACCGCCGCGAGCCCTCCTATCCCCACCACAAGCAGACGTCCTCTGCCTGTTTACTCAAGCTGAGGATGTGACCATAAATCTTTATTCTGCCCAATTTCACTGTTAATATAATCCATTTCAGAAACCGATAAAATAATGCTTTCCTTTTTCATGGACCAGTAGCTAATAATGTCACCAGTTTGAATTGGACAAGCGAGAGACTGAAATCATTGTCTGTCTGCCCCACAGCATCTTTCTCGATTTTTTTTTTCCTCCCCCTGCACTTATTTTGCTCTTGCCTTCTGTGCTGGCACATACTAAGGCACTTGTATCCAAGCTGCAGATCTAGGAAGGAGTGGTCTTTTTTCAAGTCAAAAATCTGGCAGAATCAATGAGCTCTTAGAGGAAATCTCTTAGGGCTTGACCTTCAGGGTGGCCTTTTACTCTCTCAAACCCGTGTAAAACAGTGATTCTGCCAGTCAATCCTTAGTAAAAGATTTAAAGAAAGGGACTGTTGCCTATTGGTGGCACCAGAAATCTAAGCAGGAATTAAGCAGCTTGTAAAAGCCTTTAAATTCAACTTATCACTCTCCCAGAGCTCTCCGTATATTCTTCACGGCCCTGTGTTCCCTTACCCCTTTGATCATTTTATATTGAAGTAGTCTCTTGTTTAATACGCAGCTAAGATGACTGCAGGATAACATCAAAACAGAAGGGAACACAGAGGACATGAAAGAATCTGGAGTCAATAGCTTCGCTGATCACAATACATAAACAGGCCTAGTTAAAAGCCGTGGCATTACAGAGCTGTCTTTATGCTCTCCCAAAGCTGCACGCAGTGTTAAGACCAACTACAAACTGAAACTAACGATTAAAACTAGATTGGGCTTGCTTTCTTCCATTTTAATCACTGTTCACTTTGCTCTACAGGTAGAGATCTACGAATCCAGCACCTATCCTTGTGCTTCACCCCAGAAGCCCACTGCACCAGCCAGTCTAAGCGTCTCTCCATTGGAAATCAGGGTTTCCAAGCCGGGGTTTCCTCAACTCATGGAAGCTGCCCAAGTCCATAAAGCATCATCCCTCACCCCTGTACCATTACCCTTACAACCATGCCTTAACCAGTTCCAGAGGTATTACTGACACAAAGCAAAAAAGAGGAGCTTTCACTGCAATCCCCCTCGTGCTCTTTTAAGAACATTAATCCACTTCAACAACAACCACCACAAAAATCCCAGTAGCACAAGATTTTGTCTTCTTGATTCTCAACATCTTCTGGTTTAAGTGTTTACATAACTACACGGTATGTGTTGGATGCCAGGCAGACAGAAAAGTTGATGTCTACTGTCTAGAACTCCTCTCACACTTGGCTTTCATACCACATTGCTTGGCTGCCTACACTCACGCTAATCTGCTAAAAATCACTTTACCCACTTGGAAGGCAACATATCACTAACGTTCAGTTCTATTATTCATCAGACAACCACGACGGCGGCTCCATGACTGACTGCTAATTATCCTTTCCAGAGACGGTTGCATTTTCGGCAGCAATTTATTCGTCTTCCCATGGAGCCACGAGGTGGAGGTTGAGGCCTATTGAAGTCAGTGACAAAAGCCCCGTTGCCTTCAATTGTGTCGGGAATTCATCTTTCCATTAAAAAAGAGACCTGCCTAAGTGTTATTTAGTATATGGTGTCAACACTTTGAGATAACAACTGACACGAGAACAACACGCACATTACCAAGGGTGCTGGGATGGGACACAACTCTCAGAGGATTCGTGTGCTGTCAAATCCCTGTCTCAGGACCAGACAGGATGGTGGTAACAGCCTCATGCCTGGCACAATGTGGTCTGTAATACCTGGGAACAGCCGTTACTTTACCACTGTGATGGAAACATCTCATTTGCTTGGTGGGCTGGATCCATACTACAGCTCGTAGGCTGACACTTTCATACCTAGTGCCTGACCAGGAGATACAATCCCTGCCTAGGAAAGCACTTTGGAATAGCCATGGCATCATAAATTCACAGTGCACACTGCAACTTAAATTCTTTAATAGAGGCAAGAGCTAAAAAGTCAATGAATGAGACGGCCAGTGAATCTCACTGTTCCCTGACTTCATTTCCACGTCCCCCTCCTAGCCGTGCTGGCACGGAGCATAGCAGCACTGTCAAAACGCTCGCAGGACAAGTCATAGTCCTGGAGAATGTTTCCAGTAAATTAAAAATGAAAGACGGGATCCAAGTGTTGACAAACACCCACCTGAATTACAACAGACTCTGATGTTAGTGTTGCTGGCTTGGGTGCTTTTTTCAACCCCTCTGGATAAGCTGCCTGGCTTACCCTGTCACTGAGCTACTGAGGTCCCTTTAATCAGTTTCACTCGCATCCTTTCACTCCCTTTGCCTGAACTCCCCGGTGCAATGAGGGAGACCTGCTCCTCTTCCACACAGCTCCTCAGTCCTCCCTCCCTCTTCCACCTAGCTCTTCCTCCTCTAGAAACAGATGTTTCCGTCACTACACCAAAGCCACAAGTATCCAAGCATACACACATACACAGAGAGCTGGGACAGGACTGTTCTCTTACTTCTGCACAACCTTTTCAGGCTCCATCTCTTCTGCCTGCCCCTGCATTACCACCTTCTTTCCAGCTCATACCCAGTCCATCCTCACTTCCAGACTCTGGGCAGAAAGCTCTCTCAGCTCCTCGTATACCTTTTCCAGTTTACAGTAGCAGAGGATGCAGTCACCAACTCATCCAGCCAACATGTTGATCACAAGAAAATAGCCAGTTTCAGCAGAGAGACTTGTGTTCAGTGATGGTCTTTGCAGAGCAAAGCCATGCCTTGGAGTAAAATATCAGCAGGCTGAAGGAGCAGAGCCAAGTCCAGGGGCGAGAAATCAGCACCATCCCTTCCCCATCATCTCTTCCCCACCTGCTCGAGCCTCAGCAGGTAAGGGAAGCAGAGCCATCTCCCGAGGGCAGCAGCAGTGACGGGTCTGGCTGCAAGGCAGGTGTTAGCAGCTGGCTGAGACCAGCAGTTGTTGTAGCAGCAGTCATCCTACCTCAAACCAAGCCAAAGAATACTCTGCATAACTCCCGTCTTTCTCATGCCACTAAAGGATCCAGGTAGTAAGACAGAAGTCTTCCATCAGTCTGAAAATTATTTTAAAACAACCTCACTTTCAAAAGGAAGACTGCAGATACATTTAAAATCCTCTTCAAGCCAAATTCTCAGCAGAAGCTGGGGGATTTTATTCAAATACTTTTTTCCCTGTGCTTCTGCATCAACTAATGGCAACTTGCTGATCCTTTGTTCTGTCTAAGGCTCACCTGCTCTTTGCTATTCCTGTGCCCCACCAGCCAGCAAGCTGACCTCTGAGGACAAGGGAAATCCACACTTCTCATTCAGGAGTGGTCTCTGGAGCATCTAAACCTCAGAAGCCTTATAAAATCTGAATTTATTTTTCTGATGCATCCTTTTATTTGCATTGTTTAAAAGCACTTTAAGCCAAAAAAAAAAAGAAAGCTTAAATTAACAGCAATTCTATCAAAGGACAAAAAGAGTAATCAAAATAAATCATTATTCCTGTGTCATATGTGCTACAACAAAATGATATAAGTTAAGGTGGACTGTAAAATCCACCTTAAAATATGAAGCCGTATCCACAAGAGCAACACATCAGGCTAGAAATAAATAAATAAATAACAATGTGTACTGCACTGGTTGCTTGCAAAATTAGACAATTAATTCTGTGTAAACTAACCTATCAGGAAACCACACTGTGGGGATTCTGATAGCTGTTATTGCAGAACACTATATTAAGAAAAGAGCGCTTTAATGAGATCCCCGGAGAGTCTCCATGGACTTGGATCTTCCTCTTGAAAAGACCTTTTTTACCCCATTTAACTGCCAGTGTGTTGCAGCTCTGATACACGTGTGAACAAAAAGAAGAGAAAAAAAAGAAAGAAATGATTAATATAATTATCAGTCCCAATAATCATTGTGCTTTTCAGGATCAAAAAAGACATTATGCCATTCTCAATATATATCATTCAGCAGACATAAGATTTGTATATTAAAACCCACTGCACTTAAAATCACTTACAGCCAGAACAGCAGCAGCACAAAGAAAGCTTTTACACAGGGGGGTGTAAAAAAACCCACCATAATAACAGTAAAAAACACTATAAAAATCACATAGTCCTTACCAGAACATTCCACAACCTGCCTTGTATTAATATTTTATTTTTCTCTAAGTAAAAACCTAGTGTCAAGCTTTGCCAAATACAATAAACACCCCAGTTTAACATTTGATTTTTGCAAATGAGTACTGGGGAAAACCACCTTCAGCACCCAAGTCCAAAATGGCTGTATTTCAAACTGATCACTCGCTGCAGAATAACAGCTGTAAAATAGCAAGGCAGAAGGTTTTGATGGGAGGCTTAGGAGCAGGGGTAGCGGCTGTTCTTCTCTTTGCAGATTCTCTGTAAAAACCATGTACAACCACATCTATGCCTTCAGTCTGAGGAATCGATATTCTCAGGTTTCTAAAAGCATTCCCTGGGAAGCCTGTGGATTTTTCTCATTGTGTTATCTGTTTAGCAGAAGTGGTCCTGCTAAGCAATGCCTTAGAGAGGGGAGAAAGGTGAAAAATCATTTTATTAATTGCACTTAACATGATGTGCAAATAAACAAACAATCCAAGAAAGAAACCCTTATCAACCTTTAAGCCGAGCTGCAAATTTAGATGAATTACTGCATTTCTTCTCCAGCTGTACTGTTAGACCTTAGGGAAGTACCAACTCTCAACACCACCAGTGTATCAGACTGGACATGACCGATATCACAGACCAGGCTCTGACACCGGTATTGATTTGCAATAGTTTTATATTTCAGCAAATGAGTAGGTTAAAGAGTCAATGGGTTAACGAGTTAATGGGAATACTGGGAGTGGAAGCAGTTACTGAATGCAGAACAACATGCTGGTATACACTGAGTTATCACCGTGCTGCTGACGTTTTACCTGGCCAGCTCACACGACATCCTCTGCCACCACAGAAACAGGCTCCTACCTGGACCATCCAAGCAAAAGCAAAGGTGGAGGAAGACAACACACAAGCAGATCAGCTATGGATGGCCACCACTGAAGTCTGCTCTCCACAGGGAAGCAGACTCTGGCATGTTTTAAAAGCCCTAATTGATTTTATAATGCTAGGAAACTGAAAAACGAGCTCTAACACCATCTTTAAGTCCTAATATTTACATGGGCAAACATTTGTTTATCTGTCAGCTGTGTAATCTCAGAGCCTCTGTAGAGCCCAGGACAGCCTCTTAAGTAGCTTTCTCCAGTTTTGATTAGCTGACTCCATAGCCATCCCTATAAATATTCTTAACATTTGCACCCAATGGACCAAGTATTTTGTTGAGCAGACTAATTGGTTCACAACCCCTGCTAAGTATCAGCCATATCATCCCTGACTGCCATAGGCTACTATAATCATTAGCCAAGTGACAATCTCCTAGAGAATTTTGGCTCTTTAATCTCCATTCTCCCCAAGGACATCAGACTTATTATGGGTTAAAGCTATCAGAGTTCCCTCTCGTTCCTTTCCTATGCTGTATTCTCAGCACAGAAGGAAAAACCTTGTGAACACAGCGACACAAAGGAAGCTCATGTCCACATCTCCCTAAAGGGACCATAAGACGCTAAAGACCTTGTGGCTAACACAGCCAAGGCAGGGGGCCAGATCCTGCCTGCTTATTTCCACTGATTTCCAAGAGAAGCGTAAATTAACGGATCCCAGCTGAAGTTGAAAGCGATCCTTGATCAGCATCATTCCTGACAACATGTTCATACCAAAGCACCACGGTCGGGATTGGCCTGGAGGCTGCAGGAACACCTCATGCCCAAGCACACCTCCCCAGTGGTGGGCAAGAGACAGGAGCAGAGAAGGAGATGAAACACAGGTCAAAAACCTGGAACAAAAGGTGAATGCGAGAATAAAGGTGGGGAGAATGAAAGGTAAACTCTGACAAGCCAGAGAATATCCTCAGAAAGCCAGAGCTGCTCAAAGGGTACCAGCTTCAAACACTGCAGATCTGACCTTCGCTACAGCTGTGCCATAAAACTGGAAGTTTAGACAAGAAACAGGGGTGTGTCTGTCTGGTTTGTTTCATTAGAAAGTAAAAGTTCTGCTCTTAAACTCAGCAAAAACTTTAACGTGTTGACCATCCGGAGTAGTAAGTTCTCTTACTTCACAGATCACAGACACCAAGAGCTCATGGAACAGCAGCCAGAACTATAAATGTTTTTCCTCCATTCATTTTCCTGAAACATTTAAAAAGAAAACCAACCTCTCCACCACAATTAAGAAGGAATTCCTGCCCTCATTGTACTTCTCCCAGTCAAAAGGGGAAAAGCAATCATCTTGGTACAGACAAAAAGCCCTTCGTGACCCTCCGGCAGTCTTCGCCAGGAAGCATCCATCCCCTGGATTACCTGCTTTCAGACCAAATTCCTGTCCTCCTGCAAATACCTTCTGCTCACTGACACTAGTCATTCACCTGGAGACTTAAAAACAGGTCGAGGAAATGAGATTTAAGGCACCAGCCCAGCCTACCTGAAGGTGGCTGGGAAAAGCCAGCTCCACCATGTTGGCCTTTATGAAGTTTACAGAGGAAAACGGTTATTAAAAGGAACAAAGTCAAAGCACAGCTCACTTGTGGACACTGCCTCTCATGTCCAAATCTGTAACAAGGCAATAAACTATGGGTTTCAGTACTAGAGCTAGACCACAGCAGCATCCTCCCACCACAGCATGCACAGTGATCAGCGTGCACAACATTTTTTTTTCCCCTTTGAGTCACGCTGAGAAATCTCTGCAATTTGTAGCTTTGGAAAGCCTCCACGTTCACATTTAATTTGAAATGATATCCTCCCTGTCAAAACATGCCTGGGGGCAAGTCACTTATGAAAAAATTTAAAAAAAAAAAAAAAAGAAAAAGAAAATGTGAATCTTCTTGACTGCTCTGAGTCATAGCATCTGCCACAGTGAGAGTCTGCAGCCAAATACAGGAAGATGTTCTACAGAGAGGAGCACCCAAATAAAAGCAATACCCCAAACCAGAAGGAATCGGAATCACTTCTCCATATTAAATATCAGGAACCAATAAACATCAGCACACAAGCTTTCTATCACTTCTCAACTGCCCGCACAAGACAAAGATCTAACTTACATACACATATATTTATAAATAGAAGGTATTTGGGCACTTCTATGTGTACACTTGTGCAAACACACATGTTGTAGGTGTGTAACTTGCAAGTTTCAAAATTCACATCTCCCTCATAAACCTAAAAATTCGATAAGCTCCGTATTGAGCTGCTTCGTTTTGGTTTGTTTCCCCTTCAGTCACTTCAGATGTTGTTGGTACTGTTGATTATTTTCACAGGAGATAAAGTAATATCAGATTCAAAAGCCCAGGGCAAAAGCTATTGCCTGTTGCACAAAATGGTTTTTATATACACACACACACACACACACACACACACACACATATATAT
The DNA here is from genome assembly GCF_964237585.1 of Gallinula chloropus. Taxonomy (NCBI): domain Eukaryota; kingdom Metazoa; phylum Chordata; class Aves; order Gruiformes; family Rallidae; genus Gallinula; species Gallinula chloropus. The sequence goes on from NC_140097.1 coordinate 3,399,620, forward strand.
ACATCCCAGTCTTCTATTTCCATGAAGTGCCATGATGGTTAAACAATTCAATGCAAAACCATAGATATATAGTAAGCAATTGAACTAACTGTGTGTATATAACTATGTATTTATCTTACAGTGTATCATCATAACGCATTATCCACTCAAATCACTATCTGTTAAGAAACAGCCAGGACGTTGGGTTCAAAGGAAACTGAAAAACCTTGTGGGAGGCAGTTACAGACTAATCTACCCAGGGAGACATTAATTTCCGACCCCTATATTTAGAAACAGCCTATGATCTAAAACATGAGACTTTCTCAGAGGGTCATAATAGATTTGTTTCATTTTATTTAACTCAAGTTTAATTCACCGAATAGCCCCCGGCCTTTGGAAGGCTGAAAGAGAATAGTCTGGCTATTGGATTGTTTTCTTTCTACAAGAAAAAAAAAAAGAAAAATCACTTCAATAGAAAGCATCTGCTCAGCAGGCCAAGGTGGTCAGATGCCACTGAGATGGGACCTTCTGGACAAAACACATTAGAAAGGGCTAAAAATAAGTATGGTGCAAGATTAACAATTTAGATGGATTGCAAATGTACCTTTGACACTACATGTGGCAAATTACAGAGATAGAAAGGACTGGAAGGGTCAAAAATAAGGATAATATTAAAGGTTCCTTTAAGAAAGGAATGAAAGGAATTGATGGTATTTCATGTACAGACAAAGCTTTTCAAGGCATGAACATGACAGACATAAGTATTTATGAAAAACAGGTGAAACAAGGTCACATAGACACTTTAATGATCCCGTCGGAACAAAGAGATGGCAAATTTAAAATGGGAAAGAAAAATCACAATAATTAAATTGGCGAACCCTCTGACACAAAAATGTTATTGATACAAGGGGCATAATGATTAGGAGAATGATTAGGTGTTTAAAGTGCTAATAATACTACTTTTCCATGCCAGGATCAGAATTTATAAGGGCCATTGATCTCATGTTTCAAGATGGGAGGCAAGCAGTAAGTGCTTGGTAAGAAGGAGAAAAAGAATAAATAAAATTCAGGGACACTTTGTCCCTCAATCCTGATGATGAGAGTACAGGGAAGGAGAGAGAAAGGTTTGGGGTTGGGATTTTTTGTGGGGTTTTCTGGGTTTTTTTTTCCCCCTGGGGAGTGGAGTCATCTAGTATTAGTTACTAATAGAGATAGAATTCTAAGTTAATTGGATCTTTAATGGGATTGAATAGGGTAATTCCTACCTCTCTGCGTTCCTAATGGATGTCACAATGCCATGAGTTAAATGCTGAAGTGCTGCTCTGATTTGAGAGCAGCTTCTAGGGAATCCTTGGGCAAAGACAGTTATTTGGATGTCCATTCAGAGAGAAAATGATCATCAAACCAGAATACTTCCAACAGAATAACTGCTGTTCAGCGTGCCAACCACTCTGGGCAGTGTAGATATCCTTGCAAGCATCTTTCTTCCTCAAGAAAACAGTTAATTACAATTTATCAGCAAGCCCAGGTTTTAGCATCATCCTGAAAGCAGCCCTACTCTGGCCCAGGAGTCGGGGAGCTGTGGTCAGTGTCACTGGCCGTGCAGAATGTTCCTGGCCATGGCAGGCAGGAATAAGTTGACCCACGCAGAGCTGCAGGTAACAGGGGTCTCTGATCACAAAGAGTTTATGTTTCTGTTAAATAGTCTGAAGGAAACATGTTGCCAGTTTCCACTGAAGAGAAACAACGACTGTTCAAATCCAAAACCAATGCAGGAAATGTGGCTTTGGGATGGAGTTGTAAAAAGTTCCCATATGCAAGTTATTTCTCTCCACATAACAATTACAACAGGATTCTCTGCTGTGAACATTACACAGTGCTTTTGAAGCTGAAGAGCTTCTATGACAGCAGTGTGACTTAAGGCACCTCTTTCACTTCCATTGTAACTGGAGATTTGCAGGAAAAAAGACACCAGCAGCAAATTCACATGGATCAGGATATGAATCTCTGCACCTCCCCACAGAAGAGACACAGCATTACATTTAAAACAACCATTACCTGGTTATTTGGCACTATGAGCACTTGAAATCCAGCATCTTTGAGAAAAGATGATGCAGTCCTGATGTAGTGAAACTGTTTCAAGAGGACAAACACAGACACATATATGGTGCTCATCAAAAACAGCCAAGATCACGCAGGTTTTCCTGCTGAATTTCCCAAGAATCTAGGTTTAATGGTCTATATATAAGGGTCATGATTTGTTTTAAAACTTGTGTGTGTACCACTGATGCCAGTAAAGTGACGGGCACACAAGAGACCCCCAGTGACAGCTGCCCACTATAAATTGAAATCCTGCCATAGCCCAGGTGATACACGACGTGCCCTTCGTTTCTGGGAAGTATGGCATTGCTCTGGCAGTGGGACACAGCCCTCAGCTCCATCATGTCTAAACAAAGCTGGTTGCACCATCTTCCTGCACAGCAGAAGAACGGGGAGTCAATAGTGCCAACAGCCCAAACCACAAATGGGAGGTTTCTTCATCATCATTAACAAAGCAGAGAATCCAAAATTGCTGTTTTGACTACAAAACTGATGACTCCAACTCTGCCAATGCTCAAGGTGTTTCCAATGCCAAAACTCACTTTGCTCAGACATATGCTCCCATGCTCAGAAACAGAAGCTCCTTGCCAGATGAAATTCCTTTCTTTGCCCTTTCAGTGCTTCAATTTCTCTTTTCTGTGCTTCTCGTGGATGTTCCTCCTTTTCCTTACCTTCTCCCTTTGATTGCCCTTTCAGTGCTCTCAGACTTTAAGGCCTTTGGACCCTTCCATACATCACAGGCTGTTGTGCTTTGCCTTATCACCTGCAAATCACATCCAGCAACTCGTGTTTGACTGATCGTATCACTCAAGGTATCCAGTCTCAAGTTGAACGCTTCATGGTTCATTCCAGTGGTTAATCACAGATTTTCAAAAATGTGGTTAATGTCTAATTTAAAATTGTCTGGCTCCAGCTCCCAGCTATTGGATCTTATTATTCTTTTCTCTTCTTGATTAAAAAGCCGGATATGCTTTCCCCATGAAAATACTTGTGCCTGTAATCAAGTCCCCTCTCAATCCTCTTTTTGATGAGCTAAGCAGATTGAGCTCTAAATCTCTCACTGCAGGGAATTTTCTCCACTCTTCAAATCAATACTGTGGTTATTTTCTTGACTCTCCAGTTTTGTAAACTCTTTTTCAGCCGTTGACACCAAAACTGGCCACAGCTTTTTAGCATTCTCATGCAGTCAGATAAAAACCCTGGGTTAAAGGATCCTACTGGTCCTTAACCCACAGCACCATGTTGGGAAGGCATCTTCCTGCCTTCGTCCGTTGTGATCCTCCATGCATTTTCATGGTAACGCTTCTCAAGGATGCCCTCTTGCAACGCATAGTAGTAGTAGTAGTAGTAGTAATAATAATAATAATAATAATAATACTTCCACACTACTGATATTGCCTCATCCACAACTCTGGCAGCAGTCATTTACTTCTCATGTCCAGCTTATTGATAGAGATGTTGAATACTTACAGGACTGGTTCTCATTCTTTCAGAGCTGTGCCAAACCCACACATCTTTCAATAAAGAACCCCCACAAACACTTTCTCAGGCGTGTTAGCGTAATTGTAATCCATCCAACAAGAGAGCTCCTAGTACTATATACTTTCTCAGGGGGTGGGGTGGTAGTTGTCTATTTAACTGAGATTTCACAAGATCCCAAACCCAACACCTAGAAACTCTGCCTCCATGGTTAGTTACCCTTATCTATCAAACCCGTAACCCCATCGGGAATGGGGTCCCTTTTCAGAAAGCCGTAGTGACTGGCCTGAATTATCTCTCTATTCTTTAACTCTGTATTAATTCAATCCTCTATCAAGTTATCCATTATTTTTCTGGGACTGGTGCCAAGCTCTCCAGACAGTCATCCCCTATCTCCTTCTGCTTTCTCTGTTGTACATGGGCTCTGCCGGTATTCCTGCGGTACACCAAGACACATGGGATAACGGACCCAAAGATACTTTGTCATCCTTGTGTGATGTATCACCCCATATTTTCCAAAGACACTAAACAAGACTATTTCCAAATGACTTTTTTATCCCTTTGATCAATCTCCCCTCTCCCTCCCACCACTGCTTCTGTCCACCTGCCCCAGTTAATCTGTTGCACAGGTACGGAGATGCCACATCCAGCCGCTGAGAACAATATAGACCACAGCAGTTATCATCACAGCCTGTTCCTGAGCTCTGTTTCTGAAACCTCAGTGTGACATTTAAGCTGTAGAATATGATTTTTAGGAGAATTCAGCTTTTAGCCTATCTGTATGACATTAATGCAGAGCTTATTCCAGGGATGCCTGTTCCATCACCCCGCAGCGTGATGTTACCCAGTTGGAGAATCGCATTTAGTACCACAGACCAATTGAACTTTCAAGCACCAGCCCAGCTCTGGGTGATCCTAAGTGGACTGGACACCGTCTCCTCTCAAAGGTGCACTGCAAATTGCCAGATTAGCATCTCATGACCCTAATGCGATCAAGCACTTGGAATATAAACTGTCTTACGCTATTTACCTGTAGCAAAGTTACAGTTCAATTCCTGAAGTAATATCTCATTCAGGCAGAACAAAGGAGGGGAAAAAAAGAAAAAGAAAAGGAAAAAAGAAAAGAAAAAAACCAAGAAAAAAAGAAAAATGAAAAAAAGTATGCCAAGGAGTTAATTTAAATTCACTTATTTAAAACCCTCACACTTTTCAGGGTGCATTCCCTCTCTGAGGACATTTGGGTTTCTAACATACATAGAGCTCTGAATGGCTAAAGGGATTGCCATTGCCTGAGCTTCAAAAGTTTGCAGATGCTCTCCTTTCCAACGAGCACATTATACAATTAACACTACAAATATACAGTGCTCCTGCCTATATCCTACCCTGTGTAAGATGTAACCACCACCTATTGTGGGGTGCTCTGTGTGCAGGCAAGCCTAGCCTGCATTTTGGAGGATGGCAGTGGAAGGAGTTTGTATGCATGGCTTGTATGAACACTGCTTATCAGCTGAATACAAAGATTATTCCAATAGTATCATTTTTTTCTGTGATAGGCATGATAAGATTTGTGAATAGCTCTTGGTATTTGTTACCTGTTGGGGTTTTTTGGGTGTTGTTTTGGGTTTGTTTTTTTTTAACCAAACACTGAGGCGTAATTCTCATGCGTCAAAGCTGAAATTTTCATCTCCCTATGCAGCTAGAATTATGTGAGGTTTCACTGCACAGTGATGTCTGACAGGGGGAACGGCTGACAGCGAAAATTTGCAGCGCTGGCAGGATAATTAGGTACAATGCTCCTAAAGGCAGGATCCTGGAAATAAACAGGAGAAACTTCCTTTTCTTTAGGGGCTGCGTAACCAGAGCAGCTGTATTACATTCTGGTACCACCATGCTTACCGTGCTGTAATGAAGCTTTGTGCTCAAACAGCTCTGTATATTTTCAGCAGTTCCCTGGGATGTAACGTGAGGCTGAAAAGGCGAGCCCAAGTGTTTCCCAGTGGGTAGGCACTGCCTGGGCAGGTTGTAACCAAAAAGCATCTGCCAGAAGGGTGGGCAAAAAGCACAGGTTGAGGGCTGCACAGCCACAGACAGCAGGGATGCTGCAATTCAATACGATAATCAGAGATAATAAAAATCCCAGATTTAGGTGAAAGCCTAAGTCAAACCTCATGCAGACAATAATAGGAAGGTGCATTTGTCATGCAGGTAGTAAACCCTGAGCAATTACTGTGGATTTCAGTGGTAGCCCTGTAAATCTAATGAAGTGGGTATGCCTTTGCTTTGTACAGCTGGGATAGTCCTTTAATCACTGCTCCTCCATGGCTTGCAGAACGATGTGTGTAATGTGTGACGCAGAAAACAGGCATATTCATTACTGTTTCCTGGTTATTTGTTTCCAGTCAAGATACAAGGCAAGAATATGCCACTTGATAGGAGACACCATTACAAAGCTCCTGTTTGCAGCCTGCTACAGCATGCTCACCCACGGGCACAGTGAGCCCACGCAGGCATCGGACACGATTCTCCAGAAGCCCAGATGGTGTAAGTCAGTGTAACTCAATCATCCCCGGCAGAGCCACAGCAATTTGTATCAGTCAGGGACCCGAGCCATTACGCCTATTTCTCAAACTGGTTAGGTTGTAAATTAGATTTTTATCACTCTTGGGACAAAAACCTGACTCTGCTGAGGTCAGTGGGAGTTTGAACATCTATTTCAGTGGCGCCATGACTTCACCGGTGGTTTTCGCGTGCAATATTAAACCTGAAAGTCACCACAGTGTTATCAGGTTTATTACTGTCCCCAAAATATAAATAAAATAAAATCTACCATTAATACTTCCAGGTACAAGTAGTTCAGTTCTGTGTTATTTTCTTCTGCTCAAGTGTAACATGAGGGAATATTTATCTCAAAGTATTTTAATTACCAAGATAGCTACTGATCTTGGTCAATGCTTAAGCAGAACTCATCCCAAATAAGCACTGAATACAAGCTATTCAGCTATAAAACCATCTCATGACTGAGAAGATCAGATAGGACCTACTCTGGTTCACATTCAGTAAAAGCAAAAATCCTCTAAAATCTATTCCCTACTATGAAATTTTACTAGAACAAAGTCATTGGTGGAAAGAGCAACCTGTGAAAACTGAAGTATTGATTCAATAAAATACCAATCTTAGTTAATCAGTTCACTGAAATCAGCAAGCACGTTCTTGTTTTGAATTATTCTGCCTCTGAAGGAGTAAAAACAACAAATTCGGGAGAGACACAGGTACAAGTGCGTACACAGACCTGTATCGACCAACACAAGCCACCCCAGTACCACAGAGGGAAGGGTTTTAGACAGACAGATCACACCAGGCTACGAGAACACTCTTGGAGAAATTTGTAGCTGCTTCAAAAAAAATCTCCAGACAATCTTTTTATAATAATAATTCTCTGATTTTGCAGTGAACCGCAAAAAAATAAATGAATAGTGTATTCTGTGAGTACATCTGGAGAGAAGAGGGAAAAAAAAAGCCATTGAGTTAATCACTACTGTTAGCTGAAAGCATTGTTATGGTATTTTCTAACAGAAAAATTCTGCCCTGGAATAATAATTTTACTTTCCCTACAAGCAGAGTGATCTTTCATCAAGACTAATTTTATCTCAAGCGCTGGGGATACAGCAGTGGCACCAACCATTTTTTACTGCAACGCTGCTCCAGGTTTCCATCGGTTTTAATACTGTAATACACCCAACATAGCTGAACGGGGCATTTTTCAAAAACACTTTACAGCTGCAGGAACACTCCCCTTGAAGGCAGCCCTCTCTTCCTTTCAAGTGCCATACAAGCACAGCAGGCAGCATTCAAAGCCACCTCCTTGGTGTCAGCCAGCGAGGAGGGCTGACAGGGAACAGGCTTGTGTCACACTCAAAAAGTCACCAAAGGAGACAGGCTGAAAGGTGGAAGGGCCTGATTCTGCCATCTGCCCTTCCCCACTAACTGCCTAACCAATTAATTGCAGCGGGGAGGCTGTCCTGAATAGGGACCACCAGCCTTTCACAGATGTCTGTAGGGTGTCCCCAAAAAAACGGGGGCACTTGGAATGACATTCTGCAAAGCCCTGAAGTCACCTGACTGAACTGCATTGAGAGGTAGAAGGGCTTTGTGTGGCCTAAGGGCCTATATGCTCTCCTTTGAAACTGGAGTGCGGGGCTTCCACTGCTTGACTCGTTCAGGGTTAACTTCCCATCTGGATGCCCAGACATCACAGACCCCTTCACAAGGGCTCATCCCACCTTTATGGGTACAGCCCTGTCCACCTCTAAAAAAACCCAAAAGACCAGCGATCACAACAAGCACAACCAGGAGGAAGAAGAGACAGCGGTGAGTGCATCACCAGGCAGGTGACAGACGCATAGGTGGGTTGCAGGCTCCAGTCCAAGCGCACTCGCAGAGATGTGAAAGACCCCTGCCTTGGGACAGCCCAGGGGCAAACACAGTTCATAGCAGGTACAGAAGGTCACCGTCCCCCACCTCCTTGATTGCAAACATGAGGAGGATAAAAGGAGAAGCTCTGTTTCTGCACAGTGAAAGCGGCTGTTTGGAGGATACCTGTGGGGAGCTCGGCATGGTGCCATCACTGAGGCAGCCTGACCGACAGACCGGCTATTACAGACACAGCCGGACCGGGAACCATCTGTTAAAGAAAACTCCTCGAAAGCTGCACTCTCACAGAAACAACCCTGCCCAGATTCGGTCACTGGCTCCTTCTCCCCCCACTGCTCAGTCCTAGATCCAGGCATCTCTTTCTTCTGAACAGGAAAACAAGAGTCAAGATGAGGATGAAGCCAAGCAGGCTCATCCCTGTCATCCCCAGTCTCCCCTTCACCCTCCCTAACCTGAGCCTATATCCCCACCACACATCTAATTTAATTCCATCTTGTTGCTGACTCAGCAAAATGAGAAGAAAATCCACCTGAAAAGTGAAACCAGCCATTTTCTTGATAAATGGATAAAAGAAAGGGCTAGTGAGAGTCAAAAGAAATGATGAATATTTAAAAGCTGTAATGAAGAAAGCAACATAGACCTTGTTCTTCCTACACGGAGCAGGATCTGCACCCGGAGGTCACACTCAAAACACCTAATTCAGCTGTAAGGATAAACACTAATTTTAATGATAAACTCTTTTTCATCTCCTTTGTTGGGTTTTTTTTTTTTTTTTTGAGCTTTAACACTCAGGTGTAATGAAGGAAGAAGGAAACATCTGCTAGGGAATGCTGAAACCTCAGAAAATAACACATCCCAACAGCCGCCACAGCTCCACACTGTGTGTTTCATACCGGCTGCCTGGACACGCTGGGAGGAGAAACCCAGGACACCAAATATTACTTTGTACCTTCAGCCATTTGTAATGCAGAGGCAATCACCACGATGGCAAGCACTAATCAGCATCTGGGTATGCAAATGGACGTGCAGGAATAAATGCATAAAACTGGCACAGGGAAAGTAGCTATGGAGAAAAAAACCCACAAACACAACAACCTTGAGTTTTGGGCCTTGACTTTGTTACACAGAAACAACAGGGGAAAAACAGCCCAAACAACCAAACCCACAACAAAAATCAAACAAGCTCACACATACCTTTACCTAATTATAATCTAATACATCTATATATAATACACATAATATAATCTAATACAATCTTTACCTAATTGTCTGAAGCTAGAAAGGCAGTTACAAGTATTATAACTACACAGATTATGAACTACAATAATCTTGGCCTAGGAATATTGACAATGAGCTCTTTGTCTATGAAAGGCTACTAATACCTGGATTCCTTCTTCTCACCAAGAGGGAGGAAGAAATCTTCCAGAATGCCGACTTCTAGCTAAGTAAAATAAATGCCATACAGCCCACAGTTCTCCTAGCCCTAGTATGCTTTTTCTTAGCTCCAGTTTTAGAAGCAGAAGGATATGTCTATATTAGCAAGTAGCACAGCTCAAAAGGGCATAGATGAGCAGAGCAAAAAGGTGCTGAGAACCCCAAGTCCACCCACACACATTGCAAAGGCTTTGCTTCAGCACTAGTCAGGAGACCACGGATGAAAAACCCATTAGCAGCCACAGTGCACAAAGGAAACTCCCAAACAGATATTCTGGCTTAGGTTCATCTGAAATGAATCCAGTTTGTGCGATATCCCCATAACTCAAAGTGAAGCACAGTAAGTGGGGATGGGATGATGGTACAATTCCCTTCTGAGGTGGATGCCAGAACTAAGATCCCAGCAGACATGGACCCAAGGGAGCTCACCGGCACAAAACACATGATTTGGCATATACGAGTGGTAGGCACAACATCACAAACTGGTTAAAGCCAGTATTGGTGCTTTGGGTATATATATCCAGGACTACATTTATCATAGAATCTGGGTTGGGAGGGACCCCAAGGATCAGAGTTCCAACCCCCTGCCACCAACAGGACTACCAACCTCCAGGCCTGGAGCTACACAAGGTTGCTCATGGCCCCATCCAACCTGGCCTCGAACACTTCCAGACACGGGGCATCCACCACCTCTCTGGGCAGCCTGTTCCAGCACCTCACCACTCTGTCTGTAAAGAGCTTCCCCCTAACATGTAATCTAAACCTTCCCTCCTTTAGTTTCAATCCATTCACGCCATTGTCTGCCATTTCAAAAAGTTGATTCCCCTCCTGTTCCTCTGCTCCATTCAGGTACTGGAAGGCTGCAATGAGGTCCCCCTGCAGCCTTCTCATCTCCAGGCTGAACAAGCCCAGCTCCCTCAGCCTCTCTTCACAGGGAAGGTGCTCCAGCCCCTTATCCTCCTTCTGCTCTTTGATTATTAGATCTGTTGTTTCCTTACACCAAAATGATCTTCTAAAGAACCAATGCCTTCTGCGAGGACAACCTAGCGGAGACCTCCAGCCAGATGGCCAGCCAGCCCCAACATAACTCAGACAACTATCAAATCCAGTCTTGCATGTCATTTACTCCTAATGGAGTGATGCCACATGACCTTGTAGGATCTCACATTGCTGGACAGTGTGAGGGGAACTGTTCAAAAGCATTTGGTAGAGGACTGACTGTCTTTGTTAAGACTTACTTGTCCCACTAATGAGTTTGTTTTTTGAGAACAAGTCTAACTGAGAAAGGACGATTGAAACTTGTAATAAAATACAGATCACATCACCACCAGAACAAGGTTTACAAGTGAGATTCCTCCTCTTTTACATACCCATCCCACGCTGCTCCCCAGGTCTGTACTGAGGCACCAATTTTAATTAGATTTCATATTTAAAACAAACAAATCTTTAACAAAACGGAATTTCTACTTTACTGGACAGATATACCAAAAGAAATTGTGGCATCTTGTTGTGTTGCTAAGCAACCAAGCGCGCCAGTGTCACTTGTTTGTGATCAATTCAAGTCATTCATCAGGCTCTGAAGCACCAGCTCAGGAATTCCAACAAATTTGCGCCTTGGGAAAGCCACGGGGACTTCCTGCCACACAATAACACTTTCTTTCCTCCAAGATAAACTTTGTAGATGTTCTTTTGATCTGTGTGATATGTTAATTCATTATTCTTACCATACTGCTAATGGGGAAAGCTGTAATTAACTAACTACAGCATTGTAAGCATGCAAGATAAACTGAAATAATTAGTAGTGTTTAAAGTAGTCCCTGTCCTCTCCCATTGGGGAACGGAGCAGATCCTCCCTTATCACAGAAGCCACTGTCCACAGAACCGCTTTATGTAATGTATAGCTACCTCCTTTGTTAATTTGTTTCATTTTTCCTTCCAAACATAAATAATAAAGGCTGTGTTTATTGGCAAACAAGATGGCTACAATTCAAGCCACTCAAGGTACACGGACGAGCTGTGAATAATGTGATCTTCCATTTAAATGAAGGCTTATCTGCTGGGTTTCTCAGGATAAAGAAGTGGACTGTTGTATTTTCCTTCATTAAGCTTAATTACTGGAGTAACACATACTAAATGTCCATAATAATTACATTCACTCACAGAGAGGGAGTGAAATGTAATCAAAGTATATGCAGCTGAAGTACAGTCTCTTCAGTTAAGCTTCATATTCAGAGTTCATTTTACTCCTATTTTGATGAAAATAAATAATAAATAGTAAGAGTTTAGAGAGTGAACTGGTTTCAAAGCTGTGTGCTGCCTGTGGCAAAACTTCTACAACTCACGGGCTGCCGACAGGTCCGTTTTTGTTTTTTACTAAAGGTATTTAATGATACTTTCACGTTTATTGTGCAATATTGCTCAAGGAACTCCACCACCTCCCACAAACCTTGGTATCTTATCTTACCATAACGTAGTCTGGTCTTGTACTTCTTGTGTCAGCCAAACTCAACCGGCAGCTGATGCACAGCCCAAGTAAGCGCCACCGAAACCGGTGAATGAGAATTTTCTAAGGTGATTTTTGGTTGGGGAATTTTTTTTTTTCTTTTAATTTGAAAAACAAAGAACTTCCATTGCTTTTAAGCAACAGAAAAGCGTTAACACAGGAGTAGGCAAGCAGTGGAACATTTTGCATCAGTAAAAGCCAAGCAGAGAGTCACGGGGAGCACCGGGCACAGGACCACGTGCACAGCTCCAACACGGCAACTCCACACGTGTTCGCAAATGGGAAAAAATTACACACTCATTTGAAGGTGCTGTTTTTTCCCCTCCATCTCCTTTCCTCAGACCTGTGATTAAACTCGTAATTTATTTTTTTATCCTTATGGAACAGTATTTGAAAGAGGTAGGCAACACGTGTTTAACTCAGTCACATCAAATGAACCCTTGACAATCAAACAAAAATACCACCTGCCAACTCTCTGGTGAAATTTCCCAAAATTATGTTTCAAACAAAATTATTCCTAGATAGTGCTGAGAATTATTTTACTGGCTTCACATCTGTTGAGGTACAGTTGAATACCTGTATGTTATCCAGCATCTCGTCACTCTTAGCTCCTTTGCAACCAAAAATAAGCAGCAAAGTAACATTAATCACAGAAGGGGTAGAGGAAAAGTCTCTCTATATTCACCGTGTCTGACTATTCGAACCTTCTTGCATTGTGAAAGCCTAAACCTAGCTGAGACCACCGATGCTCTGGCTGCGCAGGGCAGATGGGTAACACACAGCACACAACACCGAGCTTCACAGATCCTTCCAGCTCTCCCGGAGCCCAACGCAACCACATCACTTCCTCCAAAAAAACCCCAGCGGGGGACACTTGCGATTATTTGGGTATTACAGAAAACAAAACACCCCAACACTCTCCCAAATCCTTAGAGAGGAAAGCTGGAACAAGTGTTTGCCACGGATCCATGACATCCGGGCTCGCAAACTTGAACCCAACTAAAGCCCCATGAGACTGAACGCGCCATCCCCCAACCGAGACCACCGCGACCACGCGTTTGCTTCCCCGGACTCCCCCCTTCCCAGCTCCGCGCCCGGCTGCCTTCCTCCCTCCCCCGGCTCCGCACCCTCCTGCGAACTTTCCCCGGGCAACGACTCCTCCTCCCGCCGCGCCGGGACCCGCTCCGGAGCAGGGGGCGGCCCGACCGGCGCTGGTTGGGAGCCTGGACTCGCTCCTCGGAGACCCCGACCCGCTCCCCGGAGACCTCCCCGGCTTCCCCCGGCGCTGCGCCCCGAGCCGCGGGCACCTGCTCGCCCCTTCGCGGGGCCGAGCCCGGCTGTTTCCTCATTGCTTGGCAGGGCGAAGCCGTGCGGGACCAGGTGCGGCACAGGGAGGGACAGACACACGGATTTCGAAAGAAATAATAGTAATAATGAAAGAGGCTTTTGGCAGGGAGGCAGAGCGAGCGGAGGCGGCGGCCGGGGCAGCCCCGCAGCGGGGCACTCGCGGTCCCAGAGCCCCGCATCGCCCGGCAGCCCCGAAAACGAACAGGACCGGCCCCGTCCCGCCCCCGGCTTCCCCGCGGCGTTACCTTGAGCCTGGCGAGGGAAGAAGGGGCGACCGAACCTGCGGGTTACAGCAGCAGCGTCTCCGCAGCCCCGTCCCGGCTCTCCCATTAATCGCTCCACCCCCCCAAGGAAAAAAAAAACCCAAACCGCAAAAACCCAAACCACACCACACCCCCCAACCCCAGCCCCGCTACACACCCACGAGAAGGAAGAGGGGTCCCTCCGTGACTGGCATCGCTATCTCCTCCGGCAGAGCTTGCAGGGAGCCATGGCAACGAGCCCCCGCACCTCCCCAAACCAGTGCCCGCCCCGCCCGGGGGGCCGAGCCGCCCCCGGCCCCGGCCCTGCCCCGACCCCCCTTCGGCTGCTCCCACCTGCCCGATCCGACGCCCCCTCGGCGAGAGCCGGGAGTCAGCGGCGCCTCCGCCCCGCCGCGCTTCTCCGGGCGGCACCTGGGGATGGCGGGGACGGAGGAGGGAGGGAAGGAAGGAAAGGAGCCGAGCCCCGGCCCGACCCGGCCCGCTCGCACCTCCCCTGCCCGCCTCCCGCCCGGGGGGGCCGCGCCGCCGCCTCCCGCCGGTAACGGGAGCGGCCCCGCACGCCGGGGCGGGGGGGCCGGGGCGCGGCAGGTGCGGAGGGGGTTGGAGCCGGAGAGAGGGTAAAGAAATGGCCAGATTGGGGAGAACGTCCCCCGGCAAGACCCTCTGCGGCTCTCGCTTCGTTCGTCCCGTTTGTAGGGGCTTCCAAACGTGGTCAGGGAAGGAGCGGGCATTGTCCGGGATCAGGGCCAGTCCCCCCCCAGTTTACCCTTCTCTCGGGGGTACTTGGTGGTTTTGGGTTTTTTTTTCAGAAGAAAGGAGGATGAGGAACTATAAAACCACAGGCAGGGATGGTCCTCCCCACCCCGTCCACCTCTGTGCTAGCCCCTGCTCCCAACCCCCACAATGCTCATCGCAACACCTAACGCTTCAGAGATTGAAATCTTTGGGAAAAAAAATCTTCCTTCTCTTCATTTTTGTGTGAGTGCCCTTCTTGATTTACTTAATTTCTAATTGCATGTGCTGTACAGCACCCGTGATGAGAAAAACTGGTCAGGTTGGCATGTGCACTTGAACGCTGGGACCTCCTGCCCACAAGGTTTACTTCTGTAATCCCTTTGTGGAGCAGGATAAATTTTTAAGTGATTGGTAAAGACAGTCATCACAAACCTGCCAGTCATTCTCCTAAGCACTCCATCCAGAGGCACTGTGTGGAGGTGGTGAAGGTCAGACGTAATCATTTTCATGAGGACTCTGACTTCTCAGACCGTTTTGTGTCTCACCGCTGACCTTTGGGTGTTTTTCTTTTCTCTGGGCTTTCTCTAATACAATGAACAATAATCATAAAGAAGCATTCAGGGACATTAAACCATAAAACCACCCTACCGAATCCCAGTTGGCACTCCTGGGGATTATTATCATTTAGGTTAAAGATTGTTCGGACAGTAGCAATCAGAATTTGTTGATGTGTTGGCAAACTCGTGTTGTTCCTCTCCAGCAGATTTAGGTAGATGAGGAACAGGAAGGAAATAATAAAATTTAAAGAGAGGTATTACAAACTAAAGACTGTATTAAGAGAGAAAAATATTGAAAGCTAGGGAAAAGGGTAGAATAATTTAATCTACTTGTTCTGTGCTAAGAAAGCAAAGGTAATGCTATGCTTGATATTTTAGTCATGCAAGTCAGGCAATCGGTAGATAAAATTTTCATAATAAACTACATTCAAGTCAACTTGAGCCAATGTAAATGCCAAACTTGTCACCAAATGTATGGAGAAAAGTTTCTGCTCTGTAAGGGAAGCATTCTGTGGGTGCTTAGAAAGCTCTGCCATTGGGCAGTCGGGTTTCTGCACAGCCCAGGGCATGCAGAAGGGAAGGGGACTGCTTCCTTTGAATCCTGTTCGCGCCGCCAAACCCTGAATCAACTTACTGTTCCATCCAAAGACAGTAAAATGCTATATTTACAGCACATTGCTTTCCAAAGCAACCAACAGCTAAGCAACAGGGCTGTGCCCCCGCGCAGCGGAAACCTCTGAAAATAAATGGGAAAGGAGACGGCTGTAGAGGAATGTCTCAAACATGCTGGGGCTGCCGACGGATTGAAAAGCTGTTTGACCGAGTATAAACATGGCCAGAGGATATCCAGTCAAAACTCAGGGATGGCTGGAGATTTACTGAAGCATTGGCAAAAACTAAAAGATGCTGAGGGTGGGAAGATGTGTTCTGCTAGTCTGGGAGCAGAGATAACAGTTGGCTGGAGACAGCTGGCATTGCCCCTCCTGCCATTGCCAAGAGGATGAAAGACAACAGCAATGACTCTTACCCATTTCTGCCCAACACTACCCTCCTCATGGGATGCCTCAGCAGTCCCAGAAGTTTCCAGGTTGATTTCTGTAGGGTTCTAACATAAAGAAGAGGCACAACAATTTAATTACCTCCAGGGACTGCTTGGGACAGGGCTGCTGCCAAAGCCCACTTCCTCACTGCCCATACCTACATGGCCCCATCCAGCCCCCAGCAAGCAGAAAGGATCTGGGCTTGTACAGTGAGACTTTTACATTTGATTTGAACTTCTTAAACCTTTTATGTTTTAGATGACCCAACTTTTAGATCCTCTCCAGCAACATGATTTCACCAAGGTCTTCTCACAGTTTCAGGTTTTGGCCCTTAACATGGAAACCATGAGATTGTTTTAACTTTCAGACCCAGCACCACACAAATAGTTTTCCTTCCACTCGGAAGTCAGCTGGTGGAAAAGTCAGAGTACATCAAGCTTACCCAAAACTGCTCCACACTTCCCAAATAAAACATGTTCATGGTAAGACATGGCACTAATCACATCTATTTTTGAGGCTACAGTTTGCCTTAAGTGAAGTGTCAATAGGCATAGGCCATCGTGTGTCAGATTTCACTGGGTAATGAAACAGGGCAAATGTCATAGCACTTAAGCCTGCAGAGAAGGAAAATAAAGACAGAGAAGCACAGTTCAGTCCTCTCTGTGTCTCCACAGAACTGCTCTTTATTTTAGAATTTCCTGCTGAAAATCAAGCAGCCCTTTCATCAAACCCACTACTTGATGTCAGATGAGAGCACAACACTGCTAGGAACATTGGAAAACTTCATTAAATCTCTCCAGGCTGGGACTGATGACATATTTCAAATACATATTAAATGCCCAATATTGTCTCAACTCAACCTCAGAATATTTACCTCAGGAATTGTCTAAAGAAATCAGAAGGAATGGAGGGTGTGTTTGTGCCTATTGCAACTTTAACTTGTTACCTGACTCACCAAACGTGGTCCCTCAAGGAATTCCTACCGCTTTCAAATCGGTTCCAGAGTCTGGTGGGAGGCTCAGAAGATTTCCAGCCTTACTCTAAATGCCATTTAAGATATACGAAACACTCGGGACGAAAGAACAGATTGGCCAGATTTTCTTTAGAGAAAATTCATTTGGCTTGTAATTGCCAGCACATATCCCACCACCACAACTCATTAATAAAGATGATTATTTTTTTTAATAGGTAGATAGGCACAAATGCGAATGTACTCGAATAACAAGAGCCACAGTTTGATTTTTATTTTTTTTTAAAGAATAAATTTCAGGGAATCTGTTTCAGTCCTGGACAAATTAAATGTCGAAAATAATTGACATCATGGCAACTAGCATTTTTTGCCAGGCCAAAATTTGTTTTGCAAATTACATCCTGCTGCAGCATTTCACAGTATTTTCATTAACTTCGGGATTTTTCAGAATATTTAAGTGATGCCAGCTGAGATGTATATTGAGAAGCACAAAGCTGTGGCAGAAACTTTCAGCTAACAGGGAAAGATTGCAACTGTAAAGGGAAAATAAAATAGATGAGAGTGATGTGTATCACAGTAATGGTTTATTAAATGTGTATCTTGAGTATACTTCATCGATGCTGAGTTTTGAAATGTTGAAAGTTAGACAGGTCTTGACCAGAGCAGAGAAGCTGCAAACGTTCTAGAAAATGCTCACCTATTCCTTCATCATGAAATACAGAAAGAAAATCCACGTGATCAAAGGACAGCAAATTGAAAATTAATTAAAGGAGCCACTTTTTGCAGTTTGAACCAATCCCAGGAATTTAGGCTTTGAAGAACCTGGAGTGAAATGTTAGGATTTTTTTTTTCCCTTAATATATTTTTTTAAAGGCTGGATAATTTTATGACTGCTAATAACATTTGTAACTATGCAAGCTAAGATAATAACAGTGGTAATCAAATCTCATGCTTCAGGGCATAAATTGATTGCTTGAAGGGGCGATGGAGGGTTTTTTCCTTTCTCCCCCACTAGTGAGTACATGATTTCACAACTGACTAAGTGCATTACAAGGAGAGGGTTTGCTTCTGCCACTAGACAATTGATCCAGTCAGTAATAACAAATACGCCACCAAAATACAGCAAGCTGCCTGTCTGCCTTGCAAACACTAATAGATTTAGGATCAAATTCTGTGAAATATTTGGTTCTTATTTTCCAGTCAGCTTCCTGCAGTTCTTCTGGAAGAAAGCAGCGAGGTCTAGATTTAAAAAAACTCAAACTAAACCAAATCAGTCTCACAAAAGCTAGGAGCAAGAATCTCACAATGAAATTTGAAGACCCAAGTTAGGCAAGTGGGTTCCTCCATAGTTAAGTTCGGATCCAAAGATTAAGATGAAAAACATCAAAGTTGTAGAGCATCAAGTCATCACACTGGCTCACTCATGAATCTCCTACAGCCAGCTTGTAGGAACTTGATTGTAAGAACAACCATACGTTTCCATTAAAAAAAAAGAAGACATGGTCTCTTTTCTTTGTAAAATAGAGCCAGCAAAGAGATGAGATGGTTCACCCTGGAGGTGGGCATTTAGTTTTCATTCCCAGCTGTACTGGAAAGCTCCACACAAGTTTGTACTGTGGAGAACATATTTCATCGAGCAGAAAATAATTAAAGATCCACTGGACCCAGAGTGGAGCAAAACTGAGCCTCAACCTTGGTAGGACATTTGTGGAAGGCTTGAGCTCTAGTGGTGCCACAACTCACTACTCAGGTGTTTTTCCTCCAAGTATTCATTAACAATGCTAGAACCTATCTAGAAAGCTTAGTTCTGAACGAAAGTAGGTCCAACTAGTTAGCCATTCCACCGTAGACACCTTGTCCTTTGGTAGTTACCTAGTTGGCATGTACCACCTTCTGGGATGAAACTACGAAGAGCTGCATGCACCCAGTCACCCACCATGCAACAGGACAAGTTCAGTTATAAGGAAAAGTGAGTAGAATGGGACAAAAAACCCACAATCTGAAAATGCATCTTTGGGCTCTGTGCAGAGCTGGCACACAGCCCAGGAAGAGCAAGCCACAATATTTAGAGAAACAGAATCGTGACTCACATCGGGACAATGGCATTGATCTCATCCATTTGTGGAAGAGATTAAAGAGGCCCGGGAATAAAGATTTTCTATTTCCTGAACAATAACTGCTAGTCACTGGATGAAACAGCAGCAACAAGCTCTTCACAGTTGTTCTTATTCCGGCCTAGTGTGGAGGTGGGATACATAGCACAAGGCCTTGGCAACCCAGCCACACAGTCAGAGCATTTTCGGTGGTGCAGATGAGGCCTATTGCTCACCAGCTACTGAATAAAACACTTTCATTTTGCTTTCTGCCAAGGCCAATTGGCATAATTTGCATAAAACATCTACCACCAAAGCCCTGCATTGATACAGCACAACCCCACCGTCGATGCTCCCCTATACAAAAATAAAGTGCAAGTGTTTTAAGTCAGTGCACATTTTTCCAGAGACTAAAAAGCCAGTTGGATTATAACAACACTTCCAGAATTACTAACGCTGCCCTTGAAACCATGTAGTCGTAGTTATGAGTGTAAATAGCTAAATCAGAATGACAAGGGACCCCCTCCCAAGCTCTGCAGATATATGGACAGGATGAATGTTATAAATGAACTTTGGTTTTTGTGAGAAAAGAAGAAATGAAACGGTTGTTCTAAGACAGGGACAAGCAATGGTGGCAGCTAAGGCTATCATTTGTATTCTTCCCTTTTTCACTTCCACCTAGTGAACTGATTTTATTAAAATAACCAATGTTAAAGTCCAAACCAAACCAAAACACTAGACAGGTTATTGCTGAGCCATTTGGCGCTCCCCGCATTATTCTACCAGTGTGATCTGACTGGATGGAGGGTTGCAGGGTGTTCAATAGGTCACCAGCATCGGGAATTTCAGTCCAGACAATTTGCTTCTAAATACTACCTGGTATGATCCCTCTTTTCCAATTACATTGCAGACTGTTTTTAAATTCTACCAGACAAAGTTATATGGAGAATAGGGGGCTTCAGAAACAACAGCATACACCCAACTGTAAATTAAAACATTTGGTATAACAAGCTACTGGCAGTTATAGCAAATCATTAACACAAGCCAGGGAGAGATAGCTTGATCACCAACAAAATATTTCTTTTTAAAACCTTGGCAGTTCTCATGTAACAGTCCATGAATGATTCATCCCTCTTCAGTATCCTTCAGACAAGACATTCGGGGGGGAAAAAAAATACTGTGACTATTAGATACAATAATTGGAAAAATACTCTATTAAAACAAACATACTTCTGTCTTATATTTCATATATTATATATATAAATAATCTACATATATATATTATATATAATCTACATATAATATTTTACATACATTAAATATAGATTGTATATTTATAGTTTTACAGATATAATGATATAGATATAATTGTATGTATCGATATATAAGCCTACATATATTTATATATTATGTAATATAAAATACATATAATAATAAATTATGTATAATTAGCTTTAAATAAAATTTAATTTCATATTACCTATCTATATTTTTATATCTTTTATATATTTATATATTATATACATACACACATGTTGAAGGGTATGTATAAATTGACGTCATAAACACCCAATAAACTTTATTTAAAATAATAAATACCCAATAAATACTAGAAATACTGTCACTAGGTCAGGGTGGCAAGTAAGAATCAAAAATGATCTTCTTACAAGAATAAAACCAAGGACTCCCTTTAATGCCTGGAGATTACCAAACCGGTCAGAATCATACTTGTAAGGTATGAGAGCATACCCTAACAGCTTCAGTAGACTCTGCAGGCAATACTTAGCATTGTTTTCAGTATCTAAATTAAAAGGATAAATACTTTCAAACCTTTCAAATCAAAACTCACAGTGCATGGAGGTCTGTGGTGCAGGGTGACCGTAACCATTCGGTGAGCTGGCTGTGAGCAAGCAGCATGCTTCTTCAGAACAGCTAGTAACTACAGTGCAGTGGAGCAAGGAACAGGGAATGCATTTCATAGAATTATAGGATCCCTATGGAGAACCTAAACCCTGAGTGGGACATCAGTCTGGAAGGGATTTAAGCAGCATAGGTTGAACCTGATCTGTTTGGAGGGCTACAGAATCCATAGGTGTATAAGCAGGGAGTATTAATTAGGTACAAAAAGCCTCCATTGCTTTTCTATTTTGTGCTGGTATGTGACTTGGAATTAAAGCATGTAGCCATGCCATCTGCAGCCCGGGATGGAGAGCAAACTGCTTGTTGGGATTCTGAAAGAAGTCAGCAAAACAACTGCAGCATTGGAAAGTACATCTTCTCCTGATCAATGAGAATTCATCAAGTAGCATGTTAAGAGGTGATTAGATCCCAGTCTGCAGTACCAGAGGGAATAGATATTTTGTGATGGAAGGCTCCTCTATCCTGGAGAAGTGTAACAAGACCCAAAGACTGGCAGATAAGAAAATGGTTTGTTAATTTTATTTTTTTTTTCTAAACAGTGAATTGAATTAACCAACCCTTTGGCAAAATTGATGTGGTAAATTATTCACAATGAGCCATTCTAACTACATACTGTTCTTAAATTTATTTATTTTTTTTAGTTCAAATCAGGAAGATAAGAGATTCATCTTAGTTGACCCCCCAAGATGTAATGCAGCCCTTGCTGATGCCCAGCAGTGAGGAAAGCACAACTGAGTGCACGGTCCAGGCCAACTGCACCCTGGAACAGACCAAGGCTGTGAAAATGACCTCAAAAGAAACCCATTAACACAAGTCCTGTCAGTGAAAAGAAACTGGTTTTGAGGTCTGTCCAGCTATGAAGTGGCTCCAGATGTAGCAGGCTACACAGCCTTACCCTGCTCTGTCATCCTGCTGTTCCATGCACACTAGCGTGGCTGGATGTTAAATGCAGTGCTGAGGAGATACAGTACCAGAGAAGAGCGCTGTCAGACTCACCTGTGCTTAGACCCTTGCAAGTGTGCTCTGTTACCTACTGGTGCAGTCACAGAGAATTACCATCCATTTACTTGAAGTTCAAGATGAGCTGACTTCCAGCTCCTTGAAGTCACTCTAGCTGTGACACTTTCCATCAGCTGAAAACTTATCCTATATACTTTTCTAAATATATCCATCATCTCTGACAGCTCCTGAATCCCAACTTCATTGAAACTGTTTTCTCAGCCCTTCTGCCATCTGTTTTTTGCTGGGCTCACATGTGTTTCTCTCACAGTCACTCTGTAGAACATGCTAAAGCAGTGAAAAGCACAACGGCAAGTGGGGGATTTTTTAACTTTCTTGCCTCATTTGGGAGCTAAATGCACTTACATTGCAAACACACAATGATTAACAAATAGCAAAACCCAATACATCTACATCTGGGTATAAATTTCCCTGCAAAGTACTCACAGACTGCTGAGAAAACCAACCCCTTACAAGGTCCCTGAACACAGCCTAGCCTATATTCCACACTTGAAGAATCGCATACATCCCTTATACAACAGTTGAAGAAAGAAATCCCCATGCCAACATTCAAACTCTAGACAGGAATGCAAGTCACCCATAATTTTGCCCTGATGACAGTAATCACCATTGCACAAAAGGAACTTTTCTAAAAGGAATTGTTTCTAGAAAGCCATATTCAGCCCTCTGCCTGAGTCGTGAGCACCCAGTTTATATTTCTCTTACCTTTGCTAGAATGAGTCTCCTTCCCCTGTGCTATCCATGATGCACTGAAATGCATTTAAAGACTTAAATACTATCTTGACAGAGGGAGAATGGATAAGAAATTATTTCAAGCAATAAAAAACCCCACAAAATTGCATCAATTTTTACTTCTATGTGACTACATCTCGTTCCAATCTATTTAGTTATCTGCCAGAATCATTGGCTAATTTGTCCCCTAATTTGTAGAAAGAACAGTGTTTCTATTTCTACTGATTATTGCAAGAAAAATCGTATGCATTTGCTGAATCATTTTGTTCTCTTCCCCTATTGCCAAGAGATTGGACTTACTGAAGATAGAGACGGGTGTTAAACAACACAACTGCACCAAAAGTAAAGCCAAAAATACCTAACACGAGCCATTAAAAGGAGGAAATCCTTAAAAGATAAGCAGTCTGTCCAAGGCAGGAGTAAGCAGGGACTGAAAGACAAAAGTAGACTTCCAAATAGGCACATCTTCCTCTAAGCTGAGGTTTTGCACATGCAGAAGCTTTAATTCTACATGAAGATGCCTTTCTTCAGACACGGAGGTTGAACTACAGCGGGGCCTTTAGGTGGAAAATTAGAATATAAAGGCTATCAACTGCCAATTAATCTTGTGAGGTCAATGGGAAACAGCCAGAATTGCTGTTTCCAGATGGGTGAAAGGACGCTGCGGAATTTAATTTATCCTGTTACCAATGCAGTAATGCAGTCTGGCAGAGCTCCGAGCCCACACTCTCAAAAAAAGGAACTGAAAGACAAATGAGTTGGCAAGATTTTGGAGTCTTGTGTGTCAGTTTCTTATAGTGCCTTATAGGCTGGAAGGGTAAATTCACCCACTAAGTGGCTAGATGGGGCACGTTGCTGTGCGGTCCTTATCTGACACTGGCCTGCAGTGGGTATCTAAAGCTGAAGTGTCGATTAAGCATATCCCATACAGCCCAGGCGATGCCCAAGAGAATGATCTGCTATTTTATATTATCAGGCTGCTAAATTGAATACTAATAGTGCTGGTTAAAAAAAATCTCTAAAAAGCTAGTCATATTTTACATCAGGTTATCTATTCAAAGAGAAGGCAGCATAGGCTTCCCATAAACAGCTGAGTGCTTTGAATGTTTGGTGTTGAAACCTAAGAAGGGGCTAGCAAATTGTCAAGAGCAGCTGAGAGATATTAAAATGAGGAAAAAAAATCACGTCTTCAAATAAAAACCTCACTGAAATCTTCAAAGCAACGGCTGAAGGTGTGAACATTGTCACTGGTTCATGCAGCTCTGTGCTTCATTGGGGGAAAAAAAAAAGCCAACAGTGAGAAATCTTTGTATTTTTGTGTGTTTTGACTCACGTTTTCTCATCAGAAGATGCTATTTGAACTTAAATTACTGCAGCATATTTATGGCTGTGGATCTCCAGAGAGAGTTGTGAACACCGTGACGAGCCCGGAGCTGACAAAGCCTCTTCTAAACCACAGCTGATCTACATGTGGTCACAGACCATTCAGCCAAGGCCGATTTTAAATACCTCTGTAATAAACTCAAGTATACCAGATTACCCCTGTGGGCATCTATTACAGTTAACTAACATGTTAATTGACTAATGCAGTTAAAAGTCTGAATAGTTTTAAATATGAATTGTCATCATGTCGCGACGTGTATTAACTCGTTACATTAATGTACTACTGACAACAGACAAGGGTATTGATGAAGGAGCAAGTTTTCTTTATAGTATCAATTTCTGCAAGTGCTTGTCCTTCAGTACACACAGTGAATCTTTATCCTCAGTCTAAGTTACCTTTCAAGACAAGGGAAACTTTGTTTATGTTTTCAGAAAATCCTGCTTTGGTCCACCGAAGAAGTTAAGGTTATTAGGTGGGAAAGCAAGAGGGCAAAGATTTCCACCAGCTCGGTAGGCTGACAGAAGTATTTCTGAGCTGGGAAGTCACCGGGGAAGTTGTAT
Organism: Gallinula chloropus; assembly: GCF_964237585.1. Lineage (NCBI taxonomy): Eukaryota > Metazoa > Chordata > Aves > Gruiformes > Rallidae > Gallinula > Gallinula chloropus. The sequence continues at coordinate 3,424,167 of NC_140097.1, forward strand.
GAGGTGATGGGGAAATCCCTGCTGCAAGTTCAGCAAACCAGCAAAAGGCAAGAGAAAGTAAAATATGGCTTAAGCAGCGATGAAGAGGATAAGGAAGGCTTATGAGTGTTTACACTGATGAGGTTAGTGGCTTGGACTGTGACCCAAGGAGTGGGTAAGATGGATTGCTGTAACGGCACTGTCTTTATCTCACCAAAGAATGACAGTGAATAATGGGGCTTTAATTGGCAGCTGCCTTTTCACCTGCACCGTGGAAGTGCTCTCACTTGTGTCTGCTGGAGTTATGGATCCCAAAAAGGGCACAGAGAAGCTGGGATTAATTAAGAAAAGAAGACAAGAGAGCAGGAGAAGGGGGCATTTTGACTGCTGGTATAAATCAGCAGTAAAGCCAAGCAGCAGAGTGGAGTGGTGCCTCTGTGCAACAGGAGCTAATGCGATCAGAAGAGACCCCGACTCGTTATGTGAACAAGTCCCCTATGAATCAGGACAGAAACATAATGATGCCTGACATAAAAGCTGCTCAAGAAACAACTTTTGCCATCCAGTTTGCCCAAGATGTGTTTTGCTCACAGAACTAATGTATCATTATTTCTGTTGCAGTAACGACTGCGGGGTCAGCGTTACATGAGGCTGCACTCGCTCCTCAGGTAACATTCAAAAAGATAGAGACCAGGCAAAGAACAGCACAAATGGTGGCAATGTAAAGGGAAATTTTGGCAATCAGGCCCTACACTTCATAGACTAATGCTCTTTTTACAGTTTTTTTAAATAACATGAACTATTTTGTATTGTAACATTATAATGGCTGTTTGGGGATATTTTCTCGAACGGAAGGGAGCTTGGGAGTGGAGGGGAAGGGCTCTTTTCAAGTGAAAAAACAATGAAGAAGTTAAAAATGCAGAGGAGTATGGAGAAACAAAGGGTAAGGAGCAGGATGGGTTAAGCGATTGCTGGTGGGACATGTCTGTGCCAACATCATGCTGCCCCATGGCACCCAAGTGGGGCTGGGGATAGGGACAGGCCCCAGGACAAGCTGAGATGGAGGGTCAGGTCTGGAGCATCCAGCAGGACCAGCAGGAGACGGGGTCAGGGACATGACTGGAAAAGGTTACCCAGAGGGTGTCTCTGAGGTCCAGCCTCAGGATGCCCATAGACAGGTCCAGGGCTCACCAGTTGGAGAGGTGGGTCCATGGGGATAGAGCAGAGCACAACCTTACTAGTGCTGTGTCCCAAACACCACTGGGGTGCCCAGAGCTGAGCTTAAACACAGCTCCCAGTCCTTGGGGAGACAGTGTGTGTGTGAGTGGAGGTCCTGGTGAGTCTGCTCAGGGCAATTAAGTCTATTATTGCCCTTGGGAGACGAGGTGAAAGAGGACGCACGGCAGAAGGATAATGGATACAAATTAGCTGACTGATACTGCTGAAAGGCATTAGCCTCTTGCGTGATGGTGTGGATCTGCATCGTGGAGATGAGTTTCTCAGTTCAGTTCAGATGACAACAGAATTCAGGTTTCCTTGATGGGGACTAGGAGGGACTGGTTTTTGTCTTCAAGTCCTTCAGAGGGCATATCATCCCAGGGAAGAAGGGAAATCTGCAGTGTCTCCTCCAAGTGTGAGGGAAGCTGTGGGGTTCAGGAGGCCCAATGGACCTCCAGAGGTCACACCAAACAGCTTTGCATGCAGCTTCAGACTATTTCTCAGGCTTTTTCCTCTGCTGTTGTTATGGAAACAGCCTGTCGAAGGGCTGCTGAGGTTTTGAATCCTGGATGTGCCATGAGGGCAGATAGCCACAGCATCACTATGTGTAGTTTCAAAGCTGAGTGAAGATGTGGATATTATTTTACATATATATTAAATAAAAAGAGATAATCAAATCCCTAACACAGAGGCATTTCTAGGATGGTAATGCTCACAAGAAAGCCGGCTGGTGTGAATTTCTATAACCACTTGTAGGCATGTACAGCATCTCCGTGCTGAATGCCAAAGGTTTTGCCTAAGGAGACACCTGGTTATACCCAGAGACAATTGTACATGGTGCACATTTCATGAAGAGATGCCTTATGTTTCTCCAATTAATTTCAAAGCTGTATCCAACCTGAAGCTGCAGGATCAAACAGCTAAAGATATAAAACCGTTCCAGGATAACAGTGGTGATTTGGAGATAAAAGGGCTTCTGACACCTGCGATAATTCAGCAGCTCTCGATGCTCCAAGGCTGGAGATAATCATTCCAAGTGTGTTATTTCATCTGGGATAACACGCATCATCCAAGCCACTGCCTTTAATTCCTTATTTGGCAAACCAGACCAGTTTTTTGGACCTACAGTCCTTTGCACAGTCAATCTGATGCTCTCAGCCTTTGAGCCAAGACAGTTTTCTCCGAGAGACTCAATTACTTCCTTCAAGAATGAACTCGCAAGAGGCAGCTGTTAGATGCATGCACGTGCATGAACATGCCAGGGAAACGTGTCTGATCGCAAAAAGGTCAGAAGAGATGACTAGCTGCTCCATGGGCTTTCTATCCCAACTTCTCTGCAGGCCATCAAGGAAAGAAAGCTCCTTTCTGCGGCTGTCCCAAGCATGCCTGGTTTACTCTCTGCTCCCACTCTATTTGCTCAGCTGTGCAACCTGCCCAAGACAATTCAAAGCCTGCAAATCAGACGGCGATATTTAGGCACAGAACAAAACCACCACAAGCCAATTCACACCATCTCCACGGGATTAAAGAGGAAAGACAAATTCTCCAACACTGTTTCACTAATGAGCCTCACACCTTTGTAGTAAAAGTGAGATTGTCTGCAGTTTGCTCTCCCAATTATATCTTCAGCTCTTTGCCAAAGCTGCTAATCAATGTACCAGACAATGCCAGCCCCAAATGTCATTCTTTACATGAATATTTGTCCGTTCAGTATTGCCCGTAGGAAAATTTAACTTGCACAGGGTGCTGCAAGCTTTGGGAGGTAAAACCCAGTCTTTCCAGGTCAGACTGATGTATCTCTGAGTCTGGGAACAAAGCAATGTGTCTAGTTCAAAAGAGAAGCAGCTACATTATAGGAAACATCCGCTCCTGCACTTGCAGTCCCAGGGCATGCTGGAGTCAGGGCTTCTGGAGAGCTGTCCTGGTGCAATTGCATCACCAGTGGAACCACCAGTATGGTCTGCTGGTAGTAGGCTGGCACTAGATAGCAGCATTTATTTACTGGTGTCTGTGATAGTCTCCAAATTGAAATCAGCAAGCCACATGCACTGTGAGAAGGAGCTTGAGCAAAGACACTACGAGATGCTTCACCGTGCCAAGGCTGTCCAGGCAAATGAGCAACACTGCAGCGACAGACAAGCGTGTCATTTGGGTTTGGAAGTACCACAGCCATATGTTCCTGTCCATGAAATGATCCCAGGCTTTCAGCTAACACAAACTCTTGTGATCTGAGGCGGGTGTCTTAAAGGCTAGCTTTGCACTGCTCTGCACTGCCTGACCTAGATAAAACCAACCTCCTTTCTGATGTGTAGGTCATGTGGAAGGGATGCTGCTTGTGTAAGGAGTCTCACAAACAGGAGACACAGGATTGCTGTAGTGGGAGGCTACCTAAATGAATCTACCCACATCTGTTAGACCTTTAGAGTAGAGATGAGTGACAGAGGGATCACAAAAGAAAATGCAGAGTTCAACTTACCTTCACAACGTTAGGTGCTGCGGACTTCTTCCATCCTTTCTTGCAGGTTACACAAGCTCTTTCCTCTGGCAGCATTCTCATTCCTGAGAAGACACAAAGATTTGGCGTGGTCAGCTAAGAACATTACTGTAACTACTAAATTCACAAGAAAAGCATTATGATACTACAGTACAAGTGACAGAACAAAAGCCTGTGATGAATAGACAGCTTTCTATTACTTAATAGTATATCTGGCCCTGGATTTCAGTATAGAAAAGGTGACCTCTGTTATCCTACAGCCCGTCCCTACCTTATTACCTTCATCTGAAAAGGAAATCACATGATATTTTTCCATCAGTTTTTGCTCCTGAAAGTTACTCTGCCTTCAGTCAGCCTGCACTAAACCAAAGGATGAATTCTCTTGAAAAAGACACTACGAGGAGCAGGCAGCAGCTTGGAGAAAAGGTTATCATGCAGGAGTGAGATTGCACTAATTGGAAAAAATTGGTGTTTCAGCTGCTGCTGGTTTGGAGTATTGGAGTGAATTAAAACAGATGAAGCTGACATTAAACAGGTATTGAAAAAAAGTACCAGAGATGGGAAAACAGGGCTGCGTGTGAGATGAGGCGGTGTTTTATTAATGTGTGGTGCTATAATTCCATAGCTGTTTGTTTTCCTGCTTGCACAAAGTGACCTGAGTCTTTCTAACAGCCACAGAAGAAACATCCTGCCAGCCATCTGCAGCAGATGCCAGGGGACATGGAGCCAGTCCGCAGGTCAGTGAGGCTTCTGGAAGAGAGCAGAGTGCCATCTCCTCCCCACGGTTCAAGCAGCCTTCTCAAGGCTTCAAACTCTCCCCTTGGTTTCTATGAGGATGTCTCCTCAATGTGAACATGTATCATGTATTTACTGGGGGTTTTTTTCCTACTTCAGGGCAGTCCATCGCTATCCAACACCTACAGCCCCACATGGACCACTCAGCAGATGCACAGATTAGGTCTCAGGTATACAGCTACACCATTAAAAGCGATTTGAATGCGGAAAAGAAAGACATTGGCAAAGAAGGAAGACAATATAGGACATTATTCCCTTCCACAGGGCCCTACAAGGCTGTGAGTACTAGGTAGTATCTTCCAGCAAACCTGTATTTTTGCCTTTATTAACCAGATTTAAACCCAAACAGACACAGGGCCGAGTGTTGCATGTTAAACCCGTTTTCTATTCAGAGTAAACTCAGTGTGAGCATTTTTCAGGAAAACACTGATAAAATAAAAACATCCTGAGGGAACCATACACCATTTCTTCAGCTGCTCATTATGTAGCTTGCTCTCACAGCTCATCATATTGTATTTCATATCCCATATCATTCTGAGGACAGAAATATTTTGCCAAAAAACAACCATTTTGAAAAATTCCTGGGTGCTGATTCCATCTGTGTGCAACACTGGGGACACTGAGGTAAAGGCAGATCTAGATCTGAGTGGGTTGAAAGGTGTTATGAGAAAATAATTCAGAGGAGAAAGCATTAATTGGGGAGGGGAGAGGTGCTGTTCCTGGGCATTCCTGCTTATAATCTTTCATTTGCATAGTGGAGTAGTCATCAAAAATAGGGATTATCATAATGTCTGAATGTCTAATTGAAAGAAGGTGCTGCAGTTAACTCAGGAACCGCTTAATTTCAGACCCTTTTATCATCCCTAAATGTGAATCCACATTTAAACGTGGAGGAAAAATACATGGTGTATTCAGGAACAAACAAAGGTATTGTCTGACATAAGGAGCTTATGTAAATGCAGGGTGGCAGAGCCCCTTCTACAGTAAACCTTTCAAACCCCTCCATAAATCATGAAGGACAAAATAAATTCTTTCTTTTAAGGAGGTTTGCAATGAGATTTCACCTGTCCAGGACTGCTGAGGGACAGCAGTGTTCGGGGTGGGGGGGTGAAAAAGAGCTTTGCTAGCATCTTCCTAAGCAGTAAATTGCAAGCAATTACCAATTTTTGTGTGCATGTGCTTGCGTGAGAAGGCTTCCATTATGCTTCCACTGACAATCTGCTAATTTTAAACCAGAGGTGACATCATGCAGGGATGGATGCACCTGCAGGAGTGCTTTGCATCTTTTCAGCCCCCCTTTGCAAAGCCAGTAGATTTGTTTTGGCTTTTAAAGAATATACTTTAAAAAATACAAAACAGAATTAAAAGCTGCCTGTGCTGTGGCTGGAGAAGATATTGGATGGGATAGAGCAGATATCCATGCTCTCTGATCCTGCATTCTATTTCCATTCTATCCAGTGCAGTCACTCTCCTGCCATATAACCCCGGCTAAGGCAGAAATCACTTCACCTCCTTCTTTCCCTCTTGCTATTCTTACCTTTTAACTTTCCATTGAGATTGCAAGTACTTTGGAGAAGGAACCACCTCCCACTCCACATCTACAGAGTCCTTTCAGTTCACAGTGTTCTGCTCCCAATTGTTCTTGGAAGACCAACAATTATAATTACATGGAGGCAGGATGCATGTGGATGCAGCATTACTTTGTTCAGGGTAATCAGCTCAATTCTATCAGTGAAATCTCTCTCAATTATAGGAGAATCCATGTGTGTGACCGAGACAGCAGAAATCAATCCTAATTACTCCCCACTGCCTGCACGATTCTCCTGTGCAAATAGAGGAGAAGGGACACAAGGTGTTCCCAACACCAGGGGTGGTTGTTGCAAGTTCCTTCTTGTAGGAACCTGTTACTATCCTATTAGGAAATGCTAGAATACCAGGAGTATTTGTGACAGCAATATTAATAAAGTTGCTTCAGTCATACCACTCATTATGGGCTGTTTCAAGAGAGAGCAGCATGACAACCCGCCTTCCCTCCTTCCACCAGGATGTCTTAAGCAATGAACTCAATAGAAATAAGTGGTTTATTTCTATTTCTCTATTCTGAGGTCCCTGTGTTTTATGCCAGGTGAGACCTTCATAAAAGAATTTCCTTGTCCTAACAAAGTGCTAAATTTTCCATTCATGGTAAATCCTCTTTATCACAAATCCACCTGAAGGCAAAATTCATCAATGGATGACCACTGGTCTTACCTACCACCACTCCCAGGGCATGCAGCAGGAGGGGGCTGGGTAACCTCTGTGGTTGGAGGGGGAAGGGATGGAAGCAGGCACCAAAATTTGCCCACACCTGACAGGATCAGCCACCTGAGCTGCTGGCTCATTCTTCAACCATCTTCAACCATCATGCCTGCAGATGAACCAGGAGCTGGTTTGATCCCCATAGCATCAAGAACACCCATAGGGAATTTTACAGCTGCTCCACGTACCTGTTGAGCATCCCTAACAATCACACTTCACACCTGTGTGTACTACTACAAGACGAAAGAGCAGGTTGCAGTGCTTCACTAAATCACCTTTATTTTTATATTAGACTCCCAAATATGCTCTTTCATGCACATAAGTCAATTTAAGTTACAAAGGGCATTGAGCATCCTCTACCCAGCTCTGCGATGGGATGAGCGCAGGCAGCCCTCACAGCCGCAGCGCAGCTTCATTCGAGCTGCTCACCTCAGCCTATAAGCCTCCTCTTCTTTTAATCCACCCAGATCTGAGTGCCCATGTTTCAAAATGCCTGCTATGAAGCCATGGAGCAGCCACTGAGGAGTTAGAAAGCTGCCTTGTTTCAGAAAATAATTTTTCTTCACAGTATTTACAGAAAGGAAAGGAATTATTCAGCAGTGTTGAGAAGTCAGGACATGATGGTGTAGAGAACCAAAATGCAGCAGTATTGAAAACCCTCCCATCACACAACACCCCCCACCCTCCTTTATTTAATGCAAAGACAAAATGCTGCTTCTTCCTGGCACGAATTGCACCTCCAGAGGTTGTGCCCATACATCGGGGAATACAGCCAGAAACACAGAGGAAGATTGGAGGAGCTAATCAGCAGGATTTCATTTTAAACTTACAGCCTGAAGATCGAAAGGTCAACTCCAAGTTTCCAGCTCTCCTTGTAGTAATGATAGGCTGAGTTATGCTGCTTTTCTCCAGGGCTAGATTTGGAAATTATATGTGTTCTTTGTTGTAATTTGACCTTGTGATGATCTGCCACAATAGGGATTATGGTGTTGTCAGAAGATTATTCTGCACCTGTTTCCATGACATTTGTCCCTCGCAGAGGAAGTGTAAACACTGGTGACTTCTACCCTCCACGATGCCTTGTCCCTCCTGTTGAGACATAGCTGGGAAGCAAAGAGAAAGAAGGACAAAAGGCAATAAATAACAAAAAGAAATGTAGAAGCAGAAAGCAGTCTAACTTTTCCCCACCTTCTACAAACAAAGCAAAGAAAAAATCCCAAACACACAGGGAAAATCCATATGAATCAGGAAAAACTCATTGGAAATGGACACAGAGAGATGCAGGAATACCCAGGTGTTTATACTAAAGTCATATTAAAAGCTGTATCTTTCTCTAAAATCCTGGGAAACCCAGGATTACACATCTGATGTAGAGGATTGCACAGATTGAACAATATCCATAGGGAAAAAACACAGATCAATACCAGGCTATTGCAGCTGGATGCACTGACTGAAGCTCTTAGCAGGAGAGAAACATAACAACTTTGGAAAGAAAATGGAATAAAGTTAGAAAATATCCTCTACAAATTGAGTAAAAAGTTGGTATCACAGGCACTGAAAACAAATCTTAAAGCAAGCTCAAAACCCTGGTTTTCAAGAGGTACAAAACCCTCCCTCTGGCCCCTGTTAATTTGGGATAATGGGATAAAAGTTCCTAATAAAGTTATTACTCTCTGCTATTTTTATGACCTGTATTTTCATACAGAAGAAAGGAGTGGTTTTATTTATGGAGCAACATATTCTGCCCCAAACAAAACTCCAGCTTAAAAATCCAAGATGGACAGCTTTGTTTTAAATAACCAGGGATGTTTTAATGCTATCTTACTGAAAACAGCAACATAAAAAGAAATAAACCTGAGTTTTGGAGCTACATGACACCAAAACCTCATTGATTTCAGCTAGACCATAGACATCCATGCCTCAAATTCCTGCTCCTATAAAGATGGGTTGAGAACTAATTTGCAAAAAATACGCTGTTTTTAAAATATTCACCAGCTTTTCATCTTCATTCATTCTGATGCACATATTTAAACAGTTTCCAGTATTTCAGTTTTCTTGGCCAAGCAGAAATATTTATTATACTTGCTAAAGTTTATATTACCCTGTAGCCAAGCAATTTATCATTCCTATACATGGATGACTTTCTTGATTATTAAAATACTGTTAAAGTGAAAATTGCTCAGCTCACACCACACTTCCCTCTAATTTATTCTTGTTGTTTGACTCCAAGTGAAATATAACTGCAAAACAATACATCTGATCTAGAAATTGAGACATGGGAGGGATAGCCAGAAAGGTGAAAATTCTCCTACCCACAAGGCTGGGTGTATCCTTATATTTTGTATAGATATGGCCCAGCATCCCAGCCTGTCATCAGGGCTACAAGGCCCTGAAAGGTTGGTTTTGTCTCTGGACAGCAGATCTGCTTCAGAATGGCATCAGCAGTGCCATAACCCTTGAACTGAGGGTGGCACATGCTGAGAAAGTCCCAGCAGGATATCCACCTTCAGTAAGTACACCTGATAGAGGCTTTTCCTTTGCCACCCATCTGCCAGAGTGACATTGCCTGCTGACAGGTTGGCTGCACCCTTGGGAAACTATACTAGTCTGACAGAGAAAACACACATAGAAAGTTTTAAGTGCTAAAATTGTCTCAGGAAACACCTCCTATGCTTTCCTGAAGCCACCATTCTGTGACTCCTTATGAAGCAGCATACATATTACCAGCTATAGTGACGTTCAATCTATTCCTGGATCTGTATCTTAGGAAGTGCATAAATTTATTGAGGAAAAGAGTTTAGCACTGTTCATAGCAAGTCATGGTGCTAAGCAGCAGCATCTGAAACACGCTGGATGGGGTGCAGAAATACGAGATTAAAAAAAGAAGATTTAATAAACTAAGGGTTAGATAAGACACAAAATCATAAGGCCAGCAAACAAGCAAAGGGAGGAGTCTGGAAAGTACACTGGAGTCACCGGTGTTCAGTTGGCATTGGACTACCTGAGGGTCTGCTGCACTGTACTGGGCTCAGGGGACTGAAAGTATTTCCCAAGGTTAGAAGCTGACTAGCAGTTTCTATCACCTTCACACAGGAACAAGAGAGAAGGTGAACATCACCCATCCTGAGATGGGTACATCTGGTGGGAAAGATAAGGTGGCATCTGTCCAAGCTATCATCACCTCACTTGAGCTGACAGGTAGTCACAGCCTGAAAATATTACTTCTGAATTCTTTTCAGATCAGAATGGAATGAGATTTGGGAAACTGAGCAAACCTCTGTTCGTGTCCCTGTGGACAAGAACAAGGGACTTTCTGTCCCAGTCGAACACAAAGCCACCGCAGCTCCAGCCTCCTACCCACTGGACCAGAAGAGACCTTCACAGATAAAACCCTGATGTGAATTACTCCCCAGTGCAAAAAGTTTGTGGTTTTCCCCATTCCCTCTTTATTAAGTACATATTTATATCCAGAAGTGCCATGGTCCAAAGAGCCTTGACATCTCTTCATGAGGATATTGGACATTTGTGGCAATATTTAGTTGTTCCAACAGTGTTACAACCTGTATTTTCATACAGAAGAAAGGAGTGGTTTTATTTATGAAGCAACAGATTCTGCCCCAAACAAAACTCCAGCTTAAAAATCCAAGATGGACAGCTGGTTAGAGAGAGCCCATAAGGAACAGTTATCTAGGGAGCAAGGCAAGGCTGCTGTGCTGCTCACAGCTCTGCTAAAAACACTGCAACCATCGTGAAGGTTGCTCAGAGGTGTTGTACCTGACATGCCTTTACTTTTCCCCATGGAATCTAAAGGAAAAGTGGGAGAAAGCAGAGTCATTTTTAACAATCCTATGGCCGGGACTTCAAGTTCCAAGTGTATAAAGAGAAAAAATAGGTAAGCATTCTAGATCTTTCTTCAAACCCAATAAAAATGTTTGGTCAGGTTCAGATGCTCCCATTGAGTGCACATACAAGTGACAAGCTTGTTGTTGCTGTTTAAAATACCTCCTTTCGATATCTTTGTACAGACTCTATGCCTGTGCTCTAGCTAGAATTTTGCATGCAAGTTTTCCAACTGGCTGTGATTATTTATGGCTGAATCATCAACTTCTGCTCACAGGGAACCAAGATGACAAGCCCAGAAAAGCTGCAATGGGTTCTGCTGTGTGTTTTGCATTTATTTATCTATATTATTTCTTTAAGCATAATGCCTCTCTCCATCTTTGTGAGAATCTTGTAAATTTAAAACCTCACAGAATTCAAATGCTCATAAGCAGATAAAAGCTCTGAGCTCATTGAGCCTGTGCTTCCAGTAGCAGTTATGTTTTTCTTCAGCACTTGCTGGTTTTGTAGTGGGGTAACTCACGTCATTTCAGAGCTGTCATAAAATGAGGCTTTCAACAAAACATTTATTTTCCAATCTGAATGCATCATGTTTGTGGCAATATTTCTGCATCCTTTTTCCTGCAACTGAAGCTCAGGTCAAGTTGTAGACTGTTCTTTGCTGGCAATGAAAAAATTGCTCCAATCAGACCTTTATTTCTTAATGAGCTGATTTCCCCCCCCCCTATTTCTTCTTCTGTGTTATCTTAAAATGCAGAAGATGGTAATTTAGTTTGCCACACAGAAAATGCCCTCCAGTAAAAAAATGCACACTTCTGAAGCTGCAGTGGCCAACAGCAAATAAAGTTCAGTTCTTTGGGTGATGTCAGAACAATGCCTGATAGTAACAAAGCCAGCTGCTTTGATTTATATTGCCTTCCTCTAGCAATACAAGCCAGCATTCTGCTTGCCCTTTTCACTGCAGTTGCACATTAAGCTGAATGCTTTAGAGATTTTCTACAACTCCCAGATCTCTTTCCTAATCAGTATTCGGCACATCTTTCCTTTCAGCAGATGCGCTACTTCCCCCCACCCCCTTTTGTTCCAAGATTCATTGTTCTCCATTAACTGCAGTTGCCATTTATTAGTCCAGATGCAGAAATGAGCCGACGACCCCTCGCCAGCCGATGTGTTTGCACCCACCCAGACGTCTGCGCGCCAGCGTGCAGTGGGCCCTCAGATCATCATATGCACTGAAACTATAGGGTGTTTATGGGAGATTTATGAGGTTTCCCCAATGTGCAGATAAGGAAACACGATTTTGAGCTGTTAGAAGTGAACCAGCTTCAAAGACGGCTTCTGAAGATGCTCTCTTCTGGGTTTTGAGACTAACACAAGGACACATAACAGCAGCTCCTCAGCTGGTGAAAAAAAATCTTGTTAAAATTAATGTCACTGTGTTGATTTACACCAGGTAAGAGTGTGATCAATTAAATCTGTGCTGTGAACTATATAATTTTTTAATGAAAATTTAAATGTAATCGTGCCACAATATTCATTTTGGAGTGAAAAAGGAGGAAAAAAATTAAGTATGGAAACACTAGGCAAAAGCATTCTTGAAATACAGACAAATTGGTAGGGAATGGAGTGTGTAATGCTTAAATATTCAAACTACTGATAAAATAAACAGGTGGCAACCATACAATATAAAGTACATTAACTTGGAATTCTGTAGACACTTGGAAGATAGGAAAATAGGATTTCACATCGTATTAGTTCACTGGTCCATGAAATCCTATATCCTTCTTTCAACATTGGCCAGTAGATAATTCTTCAGTGGAAGACAATCCCGCCCCTCATCATGCATCTCACAAATACCAAATGCTGTAAGACAGAACCAGCAGGAAAATAAAGGGGAAGGCAGTCATCAAAAAATTCTGAAAAGAAAAAGCAAAAAGAAAAGTTCATAGCTTTAATAAAGAGAAAAGATTCCTTGTCTTAAACCCAAGCTCAGTTGGGTATTGGATAGCTAGAACTATGCAGTGCTTTCTACCCTCAGGTTACTCACCCAGCTCATCTCCCCCATCACCACCACCTAGAATTTATGATCACAATGCCCTTTGTGAATAAAGATCTTTCCACTTCATAAAACCAGTGGTATTACCAGCACTCGCTCTCTCCTTTCTCCTACCAGACAGTGAGGATGGCAACTCCATGAACTCCCTTTGCGACACTCCCTCTGAAACAGGACTGAGTCATTATCTGGGATTAAATGAAATTAAATATTGTGGCATATTCTGACATCTAATACGTGCAGCCACCAGGGGGTTGTGTGGGGGAAAAAAAAAAACAAAACCCAAACAACAATTCTGCAGTCCTGTTCTCACACGACTGTACCAAACAGTTAGGATAGCCACAGCCATCCCCTGTGGCATCATCTTTATGCTTGTGACAGCAATACCCAGAAGTCCTGCCCTCAGGTACCAGTCCATGCACAGACTAGTAGCAACGTGCCTTAGCTAAATGTTACAGAATCCCAGAAGGGTAGGCATTGGAGGGACCTCTGGAGATCACCTACCTAAACCACTGCCAGAGCAGGGTCACCTCGAGCAGTCTGCACAGGACAGTGTCCAGGCACGTCCTGAATGTTACCAGAAGTGATTCTGGAGACGAACTGGGGCTAATGCAACCTGGCTTTGAATCAGATTAAACCACACCCAAAGACTAGAAGCACAGAAACCTCTTTAGTTGGATATAATGAACAACACAATTCAAATGTTACTCATTAGAAAACTCTTTCCACCCTTCATTTCTAAAGTCTACCTCTCCATTTTCTGTCCTGAGCTGGTTTCCCTTGTGCCCAGCATGCCCAGCCATCAGCCAGCGCAGGAAGAAGGGTCTGTCTCATCTCCATATGTCCAGGGAATCAAAAGGTATAGGTGACATTGGGAATCACCAACTAGCAGTGCACACTTGTGCGTGTCAGGAGGCATCAGGGATGCCTCGATTCAGCTGCAAGTGAGACCCGTACTCACCGACCCAGCACAACCTTTCCTGATCTCTCAAGGGCTCTGTCAGCATTCGAGAATCCCCCAAAGCAGAGCAGAAATATTCCCTTTCCTTGCCTTCTCACAGACTTTTTTCCACTTCACTTTTGTAAGAACAAAATAAAGCCACCTAAAGTGTCCCTGGAGATTAACACAATTAATTGTCTCTGACCCTGGCTTGAGCTGTGTGGAGGAATGAAGTGAACATGTCTATTACATGTGTTTTCAGAAGTTCTGGAGCATCCTGCTTGCTCGATTTCAGCCAAGGAAATAAATAAATATGGATAAATACGGAGACCTAAATTTGCCTTTCACTGCCATGCAACCATGAGGGAAGAGAATATACTGCAGCGCAGATGGCATTGATCCCCAGAGAGCTGCTATAAGGGGGGTGATCAGAGACATCCAAATAATGCCATTTATTGCCATGAGTCTGGGACAGCCCCCACCCAATATCCTGAGCCATGAGCCTCTGGATGGGGCTGTAGTAGGTTATCCCAAGCTACAGACTACAAGCAGAGTATTGCATCCCTGTTGTCATCACTTTTTAAAGTGTGTTTACTCTGAGAATTAAGCATGGAGCACGGTCAAGGACAACCAAAGGGACTGGACTGGCTGTCCTCCAGCTGGGGCAGGTCCTGGCACAGGGCAGACACCCCGCTGCAGGGCTGCCAAATCATGCCACCACCCTGCCACACACACATTCCAGCTTCCTCCCCTCTTTGAACAGTGACAGAAAGAAAACCCTCCTGGGAAGAGTCCTGATAACCAACCCAAAATTATATCTTTGTATGTAAACTAAAGCAACATCCCTGCCCCATCAGGGTACAGATCCTATCAAACAGCACAGTCACTTCTTTCCTTTGTTTGAAAACTATTAGTTCACTGATAAATTTAACCACAATCTACAATGAAATGGTTTCAGAACTACAAACTATTCTAAAAGCTGAAGTCAGGCAGAAGCTAATGACAGTAGATTTTCTAAGCCAGACCTAAACATACCAGGGCGATTGGAAAAAATATACTGGCTGATAATTTTTTTTAATATACTTTGGATAACAGCAGAACACAGAACAGCATGATTTAATATAGTAAATGATCCGTCTTGTCACGTTACAGCTTCATCTGATATGATCTATTACTTTACAGCATGCTGTTATTCATATATATAAAAAAAACCCCTAGCTTGTAATAAATTATCACAGCATCTATTTACTTTGCAGTATCCATTTACTTTCACATTTAACCCATGCCAATCTATCTACAAAAACACAGGTCTGCTTCCCAATCTTTGTGAGCTTCTTCAAAGCATGGACCACAAGGTCTTGTAATGTCTCTACTGGATAGTAAATGTTCAGTATGTGACCACTAGACCTGAAGTCTTACTGGTGTGTTCGAGCATTCATAAGAATCTCTATCTATCTTTGAAGATGATGAGTAAATCAAATCCTACAGCTACCAGGAAAGGAACAAAATCCCTGGGAGAAGCAGTTCTAATTGCCTCTTGTGTTTCTTCCAAGCTCTACCCTTGAAATACCTACTTGATCCTACTTGTGGTCTTCGTGCCATTCCTATAGCATGATGTTGCCAACAGCAGATGGGTTTCCCAAGATGAATATTACAGTTTCATGTGACCCAAAGTGGTGCTGTTGCCGGGTTGACCCCAGGAATTGCAGCTGGGCAAGCGTAGTTTAAAGGAGATCTGGAGATGCTCCTACAGAAATGCAGTGACAGGGCAGGCACCAAACCCTTCCCAACTTAAGTACCCAACAAGGTATTCTCTGATTCAGGTGCAGAAACGAGCATAGCTGCAGATCAAGGTCTCTTGCATTTGTCACACTGGAATTCCTAAATGGCTTTCCCCTTCCCATTGTAGATGACATCTTTTGGTATGTGTTATCACATTTTTTCACACAAATTCCATTGAAACACTAGAAGAGCATAACAAAACACCAAATTATTCCTGCCAGATTCAGCAACTAAATTTAAACAGCTTTTTCTTCTACTCGATCGTAATTGTAATATTTTGGATTCCTTCTACAAAGAGCAGAATTGAATGGCTGTTATGGATTTTTTCACCCCCTTAGAGAATTTCTGCAAAATTCAATTATTTTTGGAGACTGCTTGAATTTATATCTCACAGTGATGATGAATTACCTATTGTACCGGCCGACTTCAAAACAATACACAAAAATCAATTTTTTGACAAAAGAAAAGACACAGAGAATCCAGGATTGGCACACACACTCTTTGCCCTGAGCTTAAAATGAGCTCATTTCAATCACTTTGCCTTTTTAAACCACTTTCTGTAGCAGCATCTGATTACATTTCAGCTGTTTAGGTTTCCTGTAGAGACTGACTTTGCCAACAAGACGATTTGCCATCAAGAAATTGTAATTAACTTAATGAACTCTGTCTTTTTAACAGTTGGAGACTTTAGAGCTAAGAATAATGATTATCACAAGTACCAAAGAGTTTTGTTTTAAGCGTATATATTCAGTGCCAGATAGGAGCAATTTGCATGTTAGCGTTTTCATGCTCAGATGTGACAGTGGTATTTAGGATTGCTGACTGTCTGAAGTAAGAATAATATTATGCATCAAATAATAGCATTAGAAATAATAATAAATAGCACTGAAAATGGAATTTATATAATGCCTCTTATAACCAAGAGTTTTACAGCTCAAATCTGTTAATAGAAGAAAAACATTGCACCAGAGCAGAGTGAGCATCCTTCTGTGAAGCCCTGAGATTTAGTTGGAAGTCAACTTTTCATCCTGTCCATGAATCTACAAACAGATTATATCCCATACGCTGGGTTGAGTAGCATATAAATTGTCAAGGAAAAAATATAGGTAGCCTGAAGCTACCAATAAAAAATTGTTGTACTGCCAAATGCTCAGGCTTTGTGCAACAGCTGATCTTCCCCCTCTAAAAGTATTTTCCTATTAATCTCCCACTAAACAAATCAAAAAGTATTGTGCTGGTAAAATCTGACTTGGTGTGGTGCTGTGATTTTACACAGCAAACACTGAACCTGTTCCCATCCCTAGACAATCAGATGTAATGGTTTGGGTTTGTTTGGGGGCTTTTTTGCCATAAACTTCTCAGCAATGTTGGACAAAGCCAGCACGTTTCATGGGGAGTCATACAGAGCAGTGGCTGTGGCAATAATGCTCTAAGAAAGATGCTCAGCATGCTCTCCCTGATATCATCATCCACAAGAGACCCAGATCTTTGTCTCTAAACTTCATTACAAGCAACACTGGCTCTGAACATGATTTCCTACACAACACCACCAGTACTAAGGAGCAGCATAAATATTTCAGAGCATCCGTCTTCTTGAAAAAGTGGCTACTGCAGCTTTTCCCCATCGGTAGGTAGATGCAACCCTATCAGTCAGACATGTCATTTATCCAACTTTAGAAAAGTAGAGCACCAGTCCATCCCAGCAGTAAAGCCTACATACCCCTACATCACTCTGGGGCAGGTACGACTCGTCGCCTGCCTGGGAGTCACCTTCCCACTGAGTAAAACATACTGAGGAAGAGTGAATGATACATGAAGAAGGCGGCATGTACGGTGTGCCCCGAAATTGCAGCTCCAGCTTGCCTGTTTCAATGGGTGACCTCATCGCAGGCGCTTTGAAAAGACTGTTTTCAGAGAGCAATCAGCATTTCCTGAGAAAAATCAGCTTCCTCCCAAGGATTTTGTGCTGATTATCTCTCAAGATAGAGCTACCTCGTATGGCTTAGGTGAAGAGATTTGTCAAAATATGCGTGGGTTTTTTTGAACTCAAGGATGTCATGATTTATTACTGTTCTGGGTTATTATTGTTATTACTACTAAGGTATTTTCAGACTAGGAAAAATGTTCCTGTTTTGAATGTCACTCCATGGATCTCATGCCAAAACACACACACACATTCATTTTATCACTGAAAAGCAAGAAAGTTAAATATTGAAGCGCTTGCTCGCCTGAGTAATCTCACTGAATAAGAGTGGTGGGATCAAGCTCCTAATTATACATCCCTGAAAGGCGTTTGGTTACAAAGCTCCTGAACATCTAGACTGAGGACCCTGCGTGACCACCTCATGTAAGAGCTTTGCAGTAACTCAGGAAAACACTGCAGCTCTGCAGACAAGCCCTGTGAGCACAGGGGTTTGGTTTTCTCCCGTCCCACAAGGATGAACCAAGAGCTACTGCCAAGAGTCACCATGCAGCAGCCACACTACCCTCTGGCTGTTTATAGGCGAAACTTTTGGGGGTGGTGGGAAGCACCCAGCAATTCCTGAATTCCCCAAAGGCAGAAACAAAAGTTTTCTCACTACCTTTAGCTGCTGCACAGTTGGGATCAGGACATAAATTACAGATCAAATCACAGGCATGAATGCATGAAATTCTGGTGATTGTGTGAACCCATCATTTCTGTGTAAGGGCTGTCTAAACTAAATAACCATCCTAAAACAATGAGCAGAGACAAACAGCTTCAGTTTAGGTAGCTTTCAGCTGCACCAAGTAAGTTCTACTAATGATTAACTGCTCCACTGAAGGCTTTTGCCAGTACAAAGAGATTCACATGTGTTGATGTGTGTGTATGACATTCCCAACCTCTGTAGTTTGCAGATTACAAGTTTACACAATCCTCTACAAAGTTGTGACTGGGATGAGGCTGCTCCCCACCTTTGGAACAGCTGGGACTGAAGGAACATCAATGCTAAAACAAAAGTGCAAATCCTCCACACACACAAACAGGCAGCCTAATGATAAGGGATGTCTGCATCAATCCCTGTTTAATCAGCCATGGCAGCAGAGCCCACCTCCAGAACGTAACAGAAGGAAAGGGAATGGCACTACTACCTACAGGTAGGAAAGGCAGAGGAAAAGAAACAGAAGTGACTCAGTTGTCAGAGGAAAAGAAAGGAGGCAGAAAACAGCAAATATTCTCAACAAAGAATATTGTGAATAAAAGCATCACCAGAGGTGAACAACCGTGTTCCAGCAGCAGAGCCAGCGAATAGGTGATGGTACCAACTGGACATCCAAAGATCACCCGGTGTCAGCAGGTTCCTTCAAACCTCAACTCAGCTGCTGCGCCGTCCCTGGCCAGCCTCAAAGGAACTGACACCTGAAGGATTAGTCTGGGCTTGGGCAACATCATTTTGTTTCAGTCGTCTTCTAAAAAATCCGAGATGCTCAAGCAAACTATAATCTGTGAGACAAAGTGAAATATTCCCATCCTGTTTGAAAAAACAGACACACACCCGGGTACGGGCACGTTGTGGGGGGGAATGAAGACAAATCTTGTCATTGCCAAGTAAGGCTGCTGACAATATCTTCTGACAAGTACCTTGAGGGCAGAAATCATTTAGCTGGGTGATCCTCCCCTGCGTTAACTCACCTATGCTGATAAGCTGTCCTGCCAGGAGCATGATGCGGATAGTCCCAGCCATGCTCACACTACGTGTTTCCACTGCTTTCCTTTCTGTGGAGTTCTAACTGCAAGTTTCCTGGTTCAGTTACTCTCTGTGAGGATTTAAGATCAGGACACCCCGGATGATCATCATGCTTCTGGTCTAGATCTGTTCTCAAGCCCATGTAGCCCACCTTTTCCTAAAACATAATTACTGAGAGAATGATTGGTACAGATGTAATTTACATGGGCAAGCAAACCTGTTGCAGTGTAGCTCCCTTACAAGGCAGGTTCAGCATCTCCAGGTGCTGAAATAGGAAAGATCAAGAGTTATTATGCTTAAGAGGAGGACAATGTTGTCACCATTCAGCATCATTCCTCTACATTGCCAGGAGCAGGCACGTTTCCATACAGCTGGTAATATTAATTAAGGTTGCCTTTTAGGGAATTCCTTAAGGGATCTGTACTATCCCCTAAGTCGAGCACTGCAGAAGCAGCAACATGCAAACAGAGCAGGTTTTTTAAATCAGTAAGGCAAAACATCATTTCACCCACACCAACATAACAGAAAATAGAGAGGAAAGAAGAGACAAAGCCATGGAGAGAAGAAATATGAAAATCTTGCTCTTTCAGTGCCATACTTACAGAGCATAACACCATTATAAAGCATAAAAATGCTCCAGTGCTTAGCCTGTTTTGGTCAAATACTTGATTGTTCCACTAAATGAACCACAGCATCATTCTAAAAATAAGAGTAAAGGAGACCTCAGTGAGGTCAGGGATTGCCCTATGAACTGCATCTACCCAATGCAGATGATGGCTTGGGATGCTGTCACATTTCAGCTTGCAGCCCTCCACATCTCTTCCTTCTTTCTCACAGATGCTTTGATGCTTCCTTGGCTATCAGGTTCATGTTATTCTTGTCAAAGTCATTTTGGGGGGGGACAAAAATCACTGTCCAAGTCTGTAGCTAAGGAACTGCTCCCCTGTCCTGCCATTTTCTACTTCCATAATAATAGAGGCAGGGGAAGATGCATGTGAAAGCAGGACTGATATAGTCAGATGCCTCCATTTGGGGTGTTCCTCCAGCTTTCCAAAGCTTTCAGCGAGTTTTAATAGAACAAGTGTTACAGTGAGGTCATTAGTAGGTGGCAGGGATGGTGGGATGGAGACATCTGCATAACCTCAGGACTACCTCATGTGCACCAGGGCAGAAAAAGACTCTTCAGACTTCACGACTGTGCAGTAGCCTACTGCTCTGCTCTGGTGCATCCCAGTTTCTTCCCATTGCTGGAAGCTTGAGTTTTCCACTGGCTCTGTACACCCAGATGAACTGGGTGGAGGAAGCGCCTGCAGAGACTCACAGACAGTGAGCTGCAGCTGGCATTTCACATAAATGTTTCTCCCCATGATGAACTGGGAATCCAACATGTTCCTCACCGAAATCAGACTTAATTGCAGCTAATTCCAGTGCTACCAGAGGAAGTGCCTGCTTATCGCAGCCCCACTGGCAGACACTGATGCTGGTTCCCTATTTAGTTCATGCCCAGTTCAAAGCTGCCTTATCTTAAAATTCTCCACGGATCATTTCTAGTCATCTTCACAGATCCTGTGCCCATGCTAGGTTTCATTGAAGTCACTGGGATAATTTCCATTGATTTTAATTGAACAGGCTGTTCAGCTGCCTTTTTTTTTTTTCTTCTCTTTTCCCCCTCTGGCAATGAAACATTCCAACCAAAAAATTCAAAACTATGTGACTGTGGGACTAATTTTATGGGAAAAAGCCCTGAAAACCAGCTTACATCCACCCTAGGGTTGACTAAGATTTGCAAATAGGAACCATTCTCCATTTTCCTCCTGAAACACACCCCAGTTGTGCATCTGAATGGGACCCTGTTCCAAGTTGTGTATTAAGATTTGCTTGAACAGGACTTTTGCAAACAAAAGAAAATACTTTGCATTATGTATTATAGTATCAGTTTTCTTGATTAGTTTGTCTGCTGTCGTCGTCCCCCCCACCCCCCCCCTCACCCCCCCCCGAAAGATACAATTTCCACATAATTACTAAAATATTAGACCATACTGTGTTTTAAATAAGATTTCAGGCAGGGCAGAATTATTCCCACCTATTGCATTACTGTTTTCCAAAGTCCCAGAATATCTGAGCCCCCACGTTGATTGCACCACAAAGAAGAACTACAGGGAGATGCAAAGGGGATGTTTGCCAGGATCCTCACCCCTTTCAAACTGATGAGGAAGAAAAAGAACAGGACAGGGACACAGATGGAGAAGACCTGTCAGGTAGCAGTGATGTAGGCGGCTAGCCAATGCCCCAAATGATTGTACCCCAATAACGAGGCATCTTTGTAAAGGAAGACTCCTTATCCTCATCAAATTCTATGAATATTTTTTTTCCCAGTGTTAACAAAGGTCTGATTCCACTCAAGTGCTGTGACAGAGCCTATTCAGGGTGGTTATTATGACTACAGGAGCATACGCCAACAGTAAGATGCCTTCCATGGTAATGAAAAGAAATCCACAACAAAAGAAGTCCAGAAAGTTCAAGTCCACCTCAGGTTCACTGGTTTCTGTGCTATTCTTTCATGCTATTCATTTACTCACAATGAAGTACTGCAGAATTCAAACACGTTTTCTGTGTTTCTTTCTGTATACAAAACAAGGTTGAGTCAATGAAAGAAGCAAAAGGAAAATAAATTTTTAAAAAAACCCCAACCAACCCTGATACCACCAAACCAAGCAACAAAAAGAAAGGAACACCAAAACCAGGAACAAAAATTCTGCCCCTCCCTCCCCCCAAACCCTCGCTCTCTCTTTTGGATTCAAGTATCCTAACACAGATACAACCCACACCACCAGCTAGGTGAAGTTCATTACATGAATTCCTCAAAAAAATAAGTCCTAACAACACCTAGTTCTGAATTTTTTTATCTCTAGAAGAGCAAAAAGCACCTCCCACTCCATGTTTAGCCAGGGCCAATAGGCACAAAATAACTGATATTCCCCTCCAATTTGCACTGTTTTTATTGCACAGATTCCAGTGTGAGATGAATGGGAAAGACTGGATTAAACATAAACAAAACAAGCCATCTGTAAACTGAGCCAATGGTTTTAATGGGAAGAAAATAAAAGACTAGCAATTGTGTGGTGAAGTGCTTCAAAATGTTAAGTGCTTATAGCCACATCCTTCCCAACTAGTGGAGAGGATGATGAAGGTCTAATAGAACGCGTTTTCAGGTAGGAGGAGTTCTTGTCCTTCATTATTCTGCAGTGGAAATAAAAGGGTAAAATAATAATTACTTGCAACTGCACAGACCTGGTGTTTAGAGTGAGTTCTAAAATAATGAGTCTGTGTGGCCTTCAATTTTTATCATCATTTACATCTATGCTAAGTGAGGGCAGAGAGATATTAACATTTCAATGCCAAGTTGGCCACTGCTCTGTGGGCAAGGTACTTCAGCCAAGCAGGGCCGACATACCTGAGGAAGACAGCTCAGTACCTACTGCTGTCTGTACATGACACAGTGTCTAGCAGTCTCAGAACCAATACTAGTTGCTAGTATTGTAGGTGTATACATTATACACCTCGAAATATATCACAGGTGAGCAGCACAATGACAGTGTAATCACTTTCCAAATATGCTGGATATCACGACACACCCAGGATTCCTCAGAAAACCAGCTCTGTGAATTATGACCTCTGCCTTAGCATGAGGCCAAGGAACCAACGGGCAGCCATGGCCCCTGCCTATCTACTCACCAGATGCAGGGTACAGGAAGGTGATCGGCAGTTTTGGAGGCATCCATTTTTAGAAAGGCTCTATCCATGTCAAACACAAATCCATGCTTTTCATGGGGAAGAGCTCACTGGCCAACAAGCTTCTAAGGCAGAGGAAGCTCTGGAAAAATCCGGTGTCGAATAGAAGTCCCAAATTCTTGGGAAGTGTCTCCTCCTGTTACCTCTAAACATTGCTGTCCAGGTGTTTTGTAACCATCTGAGCATAGCTACAGTCTCATCCTGACTTGCCTTCGTATTCAAAACCCCAGACCTCATCTGTCCCCTAGTGAATGGCATGAAGATCCATCTGCTTTGACTCCTCAGCTCACTGATGCCCTCTCCAGAAGAAAGTGATGTGATTCATTCTCCTTGGTGTGCCATTGGTTGGACTGGAAACTAAATTCCAATGGCAAAATACCGTTGATGGGTGATAATACCCAAATCTGAAAGAACCATGTCTGCCTTTCTGGTTTTAGGAGTTGGCTGTAGAAGAAATGTCCTTTTCACTGGTGACATGAATCAGAACATACAAAGAGAACTATTACAGAAAATGCTATCACATTCCTGAGGTTCATGTATAGCCTTCTTTAATATTAAGGGAGGAAATATTGATTTTAATCTGATGAATCCTGAAATTACTTGAGGTTCTCACGCTCAAACAGAACAGCCTCTCAGGTGAGACCCTCCTAAGCTTTTGTTTCTTACTCATAACTGTAAAACGTCCTCACAAGTGCTGTAGCAGGAACTTGGAGCAATGAGAGCCTGGGGAATTTTAAAATGTAAGAAACATTCAAATATTGGAGATTAGTATTCCACACAGAGCCATAATTTTCAGTGTTTGCATTCGTTTTAGCGTTCCTTTTAAATTAAAGGCACAATAGGTAAGCTGGCAGCGTGCAGATGGTTTAAAGGGCTTAAAACATCCTTATTCGTGGTTTTAATTTTTCATAACAGGAGCTATTTAGAACCCAATTTTTGTGCTCTTTGAAAGGTAACAGGATTTGCTCTGAAAACTAAATTCAGCAGGAAACCAGCAGGTAATTTGGATTAATGGGTTTGCATATTTTAAATACAAATAACATGAGTTAATAATGTCTCTACAGGTATTCAGCGTACCTTGAGCTACGGACACCTGGCTGTGTAGGAAAGGGAACAATGGAACAAAACTGTAATCTCCAAGGAACGGGCACAGGAGAAACATGCCTCTTAGGAGAGCCCTGAAGGAGACCTGGAGAGCACTGCCACTCCAATCAATGCAGCTGGGGGTAGATGAAGGAGGCAGACACTTGTGCCACTGTGCCAGCCACCACGGGTAGACTCTAGAAGTGAGAGCAGAAAGGTAATCAGGGATTTGGGAAATACGAGAGAAGCATCCCCAGGCTGATGAAGGTGTGGTTTAAGAGTCAGACATCAGCAAACACTAACCACAGACCAAGCTCAATCCCGCTCTCTGACTTCTGTCTGCAATTTTGGGCTCAGTTTTGTCTTCAGAGGGTGACTAAAATACAGATCAATTGGTATGGATCTGACCTATTTTATGGAGTCAGAGGTCCATGTTCCCTTTCCTGCTCTGACAGGAATCTAGCACACCTCAGAGAGCCTATTGCCAGTCAGCAACAGGATGTAAGCTGCAACTCCAGGCAGCGATGCTGGACCTGGTGCTCAGGATTCCCTACATCCCAGTGAGTGCCCTGGGATGAGGGAATTATTCTCTTCCTAAGATTTTCTCCCTTTTTTCTGACCTCGGGACTTGCAGCCTTTGCTGTGACAACTGTGAGCAGTGAGCACGACAAGCTGAACAGACAGCTGCTAGAGAAAAAAATATGAGGGATGCTCCTCTTCATCCGGGAGCTCTTGGGATATGCTTCTTGGGTCCATGGTTCTCAGAACAAGGCAGTCATTAGGGGATCTCTTGTCTCCCCCTACGGTGTCATTGTACAAAATACAACTACCACAGGTGCCACCTGATTAGAAAACACCACAGTGGCTTGTTGAGCTGGCCCCTGAGAAGACCTGTTGCCCATCTCAGCCCATCCGGCGCAGGTGGAGGACATATGGCTGCCTGGCTCCTTTGGGGATGGCTCCAGGCACGGGCAGCAGTATCAAAGCAAGCAGTTTGGGAATTTTCATGCCAAAACCAAGATGAAGGACATTTATTTCTTCCTCTGCTCCTTAAAAACGCCTGTCCCTTTCAGGCTTCTTGAAGGACTGTCCTCATATGCCCATGAGCAGTTCCTGATGGAGCCTCACCAGTTAATAGAATTCCCTTTGCTAAGTAGGGGCAAAACACACAGAAACAACCCAAACAAACAAAAGCTTATCCTATTAGCTAGTTGTCAATTATTCTTGATGGGCAATTGTAGCAGTGGCCTGAGGGAAATGCTGGCAGGTGTAATTACTGGCTTCTTTTTCCAGGGTTATAACCTCTGACTTGCAAGGCCTATCTTCAGGTACAAAAAAAAGAGAAATCACTGAATAAATTATGATAAGCTTCTGCCTTGCATAAATAAGGAAGATTTAAAATGAAACTAGATAATTTTAATTTCAAAAGCATTTTACTTCCACTGCTTCCCCATTTGAGGCGGGTGATGTGAGCAAATACCCTCAAAAACACTGCCTCTTGTTAAGGCTGGGATGGAATATAATAGGGAAAAACATTTATGGGGAAAAATATTACATGCTGAGTTGACAAGAATCTACTTGTGCCTATTACAAAAAAATACAGTGTAGCTTAAAACTGACAATCCATTACTAGAAATCCATCTTTTGCTCAGGATGATAAACCAAGATTGAATTATAGATTTCGCCGCAGCAATTCCGACGTTCTGCATTTCAATCCACACCTTCTACTGCTTTCCTAAAGCTTTTTTAATCCATTCATTTGAAATAAATGGTTATGCTCAAAAATTGCCTCAGTTCATGAACATTTTCATTGCAGGAAATGTAGCAACACAATCCCCCAAATCGCTCACAGAGCGTTACAAGGAGCTCTCTCACCAAGACCTAATGCTTAATATTTCTCAGAATCACAGCATCATAGGGGTTGGAAGGGACCTCGAGAGATCATCAGGTCCAACCCCCTGCCAGAGCAGCTCCCCAGCTCATATTGCACACGTCGGTGTCCAGACGGGTCTTGAATATCTCCAGAGAAGGAGACTCCACACCCCCTGGGCAGCCTGTCCCAGGGCTCTGTCATGAAGTCCATCTAATCCACAGGTTGCAAGGCAAGTGGAGAGGAAGAGTTTTTTTATCCACATTCCTCCACTAAATTGAAGCTTTCCGATTTAAAACTGAGATTCCCATTCACTGCACTCCATAGCCCCACAGTGGTCAACATACACCGGTTCCTTCAAACGGATTTTACCCCAGAAAGGAATACCAGCAAGTGCCCAAACCCAGATTGCTGCTGCTTTCCGCTCGCTTCACTTTGATAATTCAGTTACAAATAAAAGCAGTTAAAACAGTCAAAAGCTTACTGGA
The DNA here is from genome assembly GCF_964237585.1 of Gallinula chloropus. Lineage (NCBI taxonomy): Eukaryota > Metazoa > Chordata > Aves > Gruiformes > Rallidae > Gallinula > Gallinula chloropus. The sequence continues at coordinate 3,450,506 of NC_140097.1, forward strand.
CTGAGCAGTCCAGGCCAGATCTCGTGTCACTCTTCCTAAATAGCCATCCCCAGCTTGTTCACAGATGTGTGTGTGGGAGAGAGAAAGACTTCCTAACTCCCCCCCATAAATCTGAAAAAAAGTTCAACATTCAAACTCCACCAAATGTTAATCAGTCCGCCGCCTTTTGTTATTCTTATGAATGACTGCAGTCAGGCTATTTAAAGCAACTGATGCATTCAGTTGTTAATTGTAAGTGCCCATTGAGGGCACCTCAAATGAACCACAGTCTCCCTCAGTTCTCATCCCCCCCCCCCCCCCCCGCCCTTCCCAGCAAAAGGCTGGAAAAGCTTTAAGAGAGTACAAGAAGTTCATCTGCTAAGCCAACAGAGTCCTGCACAAATTATTATTGAAAGGCAAGGGCAGTCTTGGGGGAAAAGAGGAAACACCAAGTACTTCAGTAACTTGGTATTTATCACCCAGACCTGCCATGGTTGTGCACTAACTTGTTCTTGGATCCCAAGGGCAGTCAGACCTCCTGAAGAGAAAACAGCCCAGGCTCTGCCCCATTTCCATGTGTCCCCATCCAGGCCAGCAAAGAAGGGTCCTGTGTGAGGAGGTGTGACTACACTATTATTGCCACGCTCAGCATCATTTTTGTAAAGTCTGAACAATTATTCTGCCTCTCAGGGTTTTGCCTACCTCTTCAACTTGCCTGCTCAAGCAGGGGCAGAGGTTGCACTCCATCACTCCAAGCATGTTATTTTATATGCTAGAAACCCTCTGTTTCAGCCCACTACATAAATATTCAAGCACCAGCCTTGCAAGGATTCACAAGTGATTTCAGTTTAAACAACCAGCCCAAAAAATTTCAATGGTGGTTTTTTTTTATTTGTAGAGTATAAAAATAAGTCTGGTGACATACATTGGCTGTGTAGGGCAAGAACTGGCTCAGTGCATACGCTCTGTGTGAATGTAAGAAAACACCTGTCTGGGCTCTTGAAAGCCCATATGCCCATCTGTGGGAGATGATAAGAAATTAAAAAGAAAACTTCCTTCAGGGAAGAGTCATGGGTCATGAGAAAGAGCTGCAGAACCCCTTCCTTTAACCTGAGCAACAGCACGGGAAAATAAAACACTGTTGGTGTTCCTAGATATGGCAATCTGCTACACCTCTTGTCTGCAAGCCTTCCTGCTTCAAATTCAAAGCAGGAGGATACAAACAGGTACCGCTGTGGGCACAGATGCCCTTTGTAGGGCCCTGGCCATGAGCGATGCTGCTGAGCTCAAATCCCACGCAGGACTGGGACACTGAACAGCCTGGGCTGGGCGAGTAAACAAACTAAATACAGGTGATGTGGAGCTGAACAGCATCAGCATAGCATCGTTCATTCACCCCACATTGCTAGTTAATGAGGAATGAGGGTTTTTATGCATAAATTAGGAGACTGAGGCTTTGGGGATCCGTCACAGATATTTATCCCAAGAACAAACCCACAAACCTAAATCCAGATTTATACAATCTGAATGTGCACAGCAAATGCATCAGGCAGCATTTCTGACAGACTGACTGACTGGTCAGACCCACACCACCATGAATCTACTTGTCCTGTCTGGGAATGTCCCACAACTATTTTATTTCCATAACGTTTCATTCAAGCCTTGTCACATTCAGCCTGTGGCTTGTGTCTCCCTGTCTCCCCCCACCCCCAGTAGGAGGTGATTCAACTATCTCCCAGAAAATGGAAAAGAAGCCCACCACCATCATGTTGGTCAAACTTTCTAACTGGAGCCACACTCAGGATCTCTGTTTGATCACTTTACCCACAGCACATACAGAAATACCCTTGGCTCCATCATTCACGGACACTGTGAAATACTTTTTAATGGGAAAACCCTAAGACTGGAAATTTTTTGGCAGCTGTTTTGGTAACAGCTTGTATTTGCTTTTAATCAATGTGTAACCAAGGATAATAATGAAAAATTGTAATGATCTCACTAATCTTTCAGCAAAAGTGCTATTAACTTCACTAGGGAGAAAAATCCTACTACTCAGTCTCCACATTCAGTAGCCTTCCAAGCTTTCTGAAAGTTAAATTGAAGCAAAATAAATTTTGCCCCCAAATGGAACTTTTCTTGAAGTACCCAGGACAGAGAGGTAAAAATTTATTTTTCTAAAAAGCCCACTAAGGGTTAGTCAAAGCAGGTTACACCTCAATTAGTAGTGCTGATGTTTAACAGGTTGTCAAAACAAAGGCAAGAGTGGTCCCCAGCTTTTCCTCCAGATAATTTGCACGAGTGAAAGATCTTACCTGCTGCTTATAAGATACTCTATTGGTTTAAAAGCTAAGTAACCAGATTCTATTCCCAAGGTATTTTTCCTCCCTGGCAGTTCTAGCCTACACCTTTGTTGCTTGAGACACGCTTCTAGGGAGCAGAACTACCTTTAACAGGAGTATTTAAGCTTCTCATTGAAGCAGCACAATTACCAGACCCAAAGCCTGGCTTGTCACACAGGCTGATTTAGCAGCCATCGTACTTTGGAACATCTGAATTCTATTACTGAAGAAACCCTGCCAATGACATGATATTACACAGCATGAAATCACTCCGACATCTAATCTTCTAAGGGACTTACATGACAAAAAGAATGAAGAAATCTATGCAGTCATCATTTCTCAAAGTTCTTCCAGTTTCCAGTCTTAAACAGGAGACAAGGCTGGTTTCTGAGCCCTGCATGCATTTCAGCACCATTCCCCATAAGGAACAAGCATTTATTTGAAAAGAAGCCACGTTGGGGTTATAAATTAATATTAAAACCAATCCCCACACTCTCATTGTCTCCCTAAAGCAGCAGAGATCTGAGAGTGAACTCGAAGGGAGGCAGATTACAGCAGATACAGACAGCACTTCCTAGCATATTGTTTTAAGAAAAACAGACTCACAATTAAGCCCTGGGGTATTAACACTGTTTCTACCTGAAAGGACAGGGAAGTGATTCAATCTGCATTCTCTTCACAGCATCTTCTTACTGTTCACAGCGACAGGACAGCGGCGCCCAGAGCCTGACCAGGGACACACGAGTGACCCTGGCACTGACCCGTGGTCCCAGCTTTACAGGTACCCCAGGGAGCACATAGATCCCATTTTGTGATTAAAAACTGTCGAGAAAAGGAAAATTTAGTCATGGAAAAGTAAACCAAAGAGAAAGGGAAAGGAAGATTCATCTTCTCTGAGCGATGTGCAGAGCCAGGATACTGAACTCCCTACCTGCATTCCCAACTAACCAGCACAGTAGTTTCAGGATAGAATAAAGGAGTAAAAACCAACTATTGGTGCCTGAGTGACATGATCAGATATTTTACCGAATGGCTTTATGCTAAACCTGAACCTGTCAGTTGTCACAAGCTCTTTTTCACTGAAGGAGGTGACCTGCCTCACAGCAGCCACAGCCTGAGAGGCTCCAGTCCTGCATCTCCTCTGTCACATCACCCTTTGCAGGAGCTCAGGCAGGGTGGTGGCAGCTCAGAAACATTTGGTGAGATGTTCAGCAATCACTTACTTGGGGCAGAGGAAGTATTTTGAAATACCTGCAAAAGCAAACACTGTCAGTTCCTGGAGCCATGCCTCAGAACTGAAGCAGCACAGTGCCAGGATTTCAAGGATGGAAACTGCAGATCAAGTGAAAAGAAACCGATCGAAGGAAGGCTGAGGCAAATGGATCACAAACAGCTTAAATTCACTCCTCTCCTACACTTACTAGATGTTTAACTCTGAACCAAGGGCTCAGTATGTAACGTAACAGGAAGCAATTAGTGTGGATTTCCAGGGAAGAAAACAGATATTCATAGAAATTATGCTGGGAAATATTTTTATAAAAGGACTCTAAAATGTGATTTGCATTCTTGTAATCTATACCCATCAGACAAATAAAGAGTGGAACTAAAAATAAAAAAATATATTAACTAAAATGACTGGATGTGTGTGTGCTAAGGTCATTCTGTTGCTGGGTTACGCTTTTCTGCTACACAAGCCCAGGGTGAGCAGTGTTACGGTGTTATCGACTGACTCTGCTCTTGGGAGACAGTCCCAGTAATTTCTAAATAATGCCAGCCCACACCAGCCTGCAATCAAGTGCTTGCAGAATAGTCATAGCCACATCATGCATGCCAAGCTGCAGCCTGGAGTCGCAAAGTAAACACAACGCCACTTTGATTTGGTGTTACATAAGCTCCACCCTGATCAGACTGGAGTGCATTTCACTGGGGAGGTGATGGCTCAGTGTGGTGGGTTAATCCCAGCCCCACGCAGCCGCTCGCTCACTCCCCCGGGGTGGGATGGGGAAGAGAGTCAGAAGGGTAAAAGTGAGAGAACTCATGGGTTGAGACACAGACAGGTCAGTCAGCAAAGCAAAAGCTGCACACACAAGCAAAGTAAACCCAGGAATCCCTTCCCCATGCCCCATGGCAGGCAGGTGCTCAGCCATCCCCAGGACAGCAGGGCTCCATCACACGTAACGGGGACTTGGGAAGACAAACACCATCACTCTGAACGTCTCCCTGATGCCTCCTTCCCCCAGCTTCATCAGCTGAGCAGGACATCATATGGTCTGGAATATCCCTTTGGTCATGGGGTCAGCTGTCCTGGCTGTGTCTGCCCCAATTCCTTGTGCACCCCCAGCCCACTCGCTGGTGGGTGAGGAGCAGAACCCCTGACTCTGTGTAAGCACTGCTCAGCAGGATGAAAACCATCCCTGTGCTATCAACACTCTTCCCAGCACAAATCCCAAACACAGCCCCACAGCAGCTTCTGGGGAGGAAATTAACTCTGTCACAGCCAAACCCTGCACTCTCAGCCACACAGGTGAAGGTAACATTGTCTCAGGGTCATGGGCAAGGACCCCATTCCACGAGAGCCGCCCTTTTGCCCAGATAAGTGTGATTTAAAGCATTGCTGCACATACTTCATTACTTCATCGCTTCCATGGCAGACAGACAGAAACAAAGGAATAACCAGTGTTTAATGAACAATAGTATGAGGCAGGAGAAATTACGTTGGCAGATTGCGACCACAGCCCTTAATCTTCATTACTGATTCAAACACAAGCATCTAAAGTAAGATTCAAGTGGGATGATGAAATTCTTTTTGTTTAATGGATAACAATCAAGTAACACATAATCCCATATAGCAATGATTCTGCAACTACTCTGTCCCTTTTATGTCCGTAATATATCTTAATGGGTTTTACAGCAATTTAGGCCACAAGACAAAGCATCTGGCAAAGACTAATTTACAAGAATGTCACTCATGAGTAACATATACCATCCACAAAACTGAAATATTTGATGGTATAGTCACTTAATCTTGCTGCTGTGCAGAAGTCCTGTAAATACTCTTCAAAAAGATGAGAAATTCTAGAAAAAACAAGGAAACCTCCCCAGTGCCATTACACTTCTTACAGCATTAATTGCTTTTCAGTTATCTTCTGAACAACATATAATTTTCTTTTTTCACTCATTAATAAAATTATCACACATTAATAGAGATACTGCCTGTACCTCTCCCTAGATGTCCTCGTGGGAAATCAACTCCATACAGCTCATAGGAAAACAAAGTGGTCACCACATAAATAAAATTATTAGGATTTTGAATTAAAAACAATTTCAAGGATAAATAGAATGTAAAATGTGTATGGAAACAGCCATCCAGAAGGTAAATAAAACCAGTCTACAGATTATGGCAATTTCAGAGAGGAAATGTTGAGGAAAATCATAACCTCATTGTATGTGTGCAGGCAAGGCAAGCTAGGGAATGATGAATGTATGGGAAAATGGGATTAGAGCTCCCTTTTCATTTTATGTACATGCAAAGACATGAGGCAGAGACACATTTGTTTCAGAAGATCCTTAGTATTCACGGCTATATTCTGTAAAGCAAAAAAAAAACCCATACATGCTGCAAGCTCATGGACGAGCAATGTCTTGTACCACAATTTCGTTTAGATACTATTGAACTTTAGGGTTGTATTTTCAGATGGAACTGAACTATACCACTGAGTACTGTTACAATATATAGGGCTACAAGTAGCTTAGGAACATACACTAGTCATTAACTTTACCTCATGGGTCTCCCACTGACAGAATTTTTTAACCACTTCAGAATTTTCTGGGTCTTCTCTCTACTCCCTGAAATTTCTGAACTGCTTGAATTGTGTGAATACTGCCCTGTTCAGAGATCCTGGGATGTCTGTGACCCTTTGGTCACTCACTTTAGTGGGAGCTGTTTTCCCGCTGATTATTAAACCGCAGTTTTCAGGCAATTTTGTGACTATTTTGCAGGTATTGATCAGTTGTGTATTACTCACATTGATCTACAAAGCCCTGATAGGAAAAAAGAAAAAGAAATTTCAAAGCACTGTTTAAAGGATATTAAATTACCCAAACAGATGTTGACCTTGTCCTCTTGATAGAGAACAAACTTAGTGTGAAGAAGCCAGTTCAAATGCATGAATGCCATATGAAAGGACAAGCTTAAGTATTCCTGCTCATGGTTCAGGGATGCACACTGAGAAAAGTGGTACCCACAGTTTCAATAACTATTCTATCTAAACATTTCATCACTGTTCTTCTAGAATTGGCGCCTGTAATTAGCACGTGTATCAGAACTACTCACTCTAACCTCTGTCCTGCCTTGAAAAGCTTTGGAAAAGTGAATGTTGAACAAAATTATCATTATTTTCTGTATTCTGCTCTGGAGAGCTGAGAAATGAAACGGAATTACAAGGTTTGCCATCCCATCAGCAGGGAGCAGGTATTAAGGTCTCATCCCCTTTCATCCTTTGTATCCAAACTGCAGTATATCTCTCACTTTCTGTTGTTTGCAATGTGATCTTGCTAGCAGGATTTTCATGGTTAATTTAGGTTTGAGGGTTGGTTTTATTTTTTTTATTTAATGAATGTGTGACCAAGCCATCTCCCTCTTCATCTGCTCAGTAGATTTATTTTGTATTGGGCTACATCTGTTTCAATACCTTAAATGTTCCAATCTGGGGACTATTGACATTTTCATTATGTGCAAGTTGACAGTACATGGCTGTATTAAGGGATTTCCAACTATGGGGGGAGGGAGGGGCTGAGAACACTTTGCAGAGATTTCTAGTAGATAATGATTTGCAGCATGGCAAAATGATAATGCAAAAAGAATTGGGACGTTTTAGTCAGTGTAAGAGGACAAAATCAAAGCATCCTTGTGAAATAAGTGCTGGCTGGAGAGCAAGGTACGTGTTATTAATATATATCAGTATCTATATTCCAGAAGGAGATGGCCAAAGACTATAATTAGCTCTGAAGCTAAAGTATGAGCAGCATAATAATAACTATTAGACTAAAAAGGGATGTAATGAATAAAAGCTCAATTCACAAAGGAATACAATGTTAATATTGAAATTTGGACATGTTCAAATGGTAAGTTGTAAAAGAGGAGCATTTAATGACTCTCTGTGTATGTGCAATTTATTCAGTATGGGGAAAAAAGGAAACAATTATAATTTACAAGAACAAGGAGTGGTTTATATGTGTTTTGAGGTGCAGTCTATCAAACTGATCATGGCCTTCGTGCTGCCTCCTGTGTGCACGTACACAAGCTCTGTGCTGCACATACACACCCACGTACACACACACCTGTACATATATAAATGGGTCTGCCATTTTCCTACAGGAGTAAAAAATGAGCAGAGAGAACAGTGTTGGAATTGACAGATAACAAACTTCAGAGGAGATCTCTTGTGTTGTTCTCCAGATCTGACCTTGAAAGGCTGCTTACGCCTGATTGTCAGCGAGCGCCTCCTCCCTTTCATTGACCAATTATTTACACATCTCTATTCAAACCCAAGGCTTGAGAAAATGGGAAAGGGAGGAAAGTTAATGCTGTGGCTTTCTCTGCCCTCTCTAAAAGCTGGCTGTTGTTCTGTATCAAGACAAAGATAAGCTGTTCAAACACAATACAAATTAAAAAAGACAGCGTTCCCTGCGTTCGTATTTACTCAGTGATCCCAGGTTTGTTATGGGAAGGCAAGATCAAAGTATAGGCTTTTCACAGTCAAAGCTACCACCCTGAATTGCAATACTTCAAGTTAGAGATTTCTGTTGTTTTCTACAAGATTTGTAGTATAATCAGACATCACATCTTTTCCTAATACAACAAAATGCTTCTCTTACTTGAGGTTTTTAATTCCTTAACAATGACTCTGCAACTAGTGTGAAAATGGAGATGTTTAGATAAAAATAAGAAAATTAATCAGAAAACAAGAGCTGACAAACTTGTCACGTTCTTCCTCTCTGGTTGTATCACCTCTTCTTTGATTTCACCAGTGATTCACCATTACAATTCCTGTCACTACAGGTAAAAACTGCTGTGCTCTTGACCTAGCCCACAAATTTATCCTTCTTCCTCCAGACTCTCCATCCAACAACTTCTATTCCTTCCCCCACGTCTGCAATAATATTTACACAACTTTCTCTATACCATCTGTCATCCTGTCACCTGTACCTAAAACAACCTATTTTTCTCTACCAAGTATTCCATCTTGCCACATAGAAAATCCCACCTCGTAAAATAAAATAAATAAATAAAACAATCTATCTCTTGCATAAATTATTGGGCATCACCAGTGATAACAGTGATCTTCTATTAACATGGCACCTCGCTAGGAATGTCATGTACAATATTCCTCCCCTGTCTTATCTGGAAAATATTGAAGTTATACTTTAAAAAATTACTGTAACATAATTCATGCAGTAAGGTTCTAATATTTGAGTTTGAATCGGGTTGAAAACAAATGCAAGTTTCTACCAATTTATTCAAATAAGCCACTCAAACCCAGAATAAGGTGATTTACAGAGACATCAAGAATCATTTAAGTACACCGGCCCTACAAAACCGATTTTGTGAATCCTGTATAAATGGGGTGGGCAGAACTACAGAGTACAAGATGGATCACCTGTTTTTCTGCCAATACTTCAATACCACAGCATGTGAGACAGCAGCAGATCAAGTCCACTTTGCATCAGAGAAAAGCTCTGAAACTGCAGACTTTCTCCCCAATTCTGGGGAAAGTCTCAGTTGAGGCTATATGTAGGATGTGCAGAAACAAAGAGAGTTAAAATATGCAGCATATTTTGAGAGTTTATCAAGAGTTCATGCTACAGTGAAGTGCAAGATTGGCAAGGAGAACTAAAAGTTACCGTAGCTGTAGACAAAGCAATTAGCATCTCTATTATGTGGATATTGATCCAGCTGATCTCTCTGTTAACAAACCTTCCAAAAGGAGCCAAGAAGGGACTTGTTAATAATGCTAGATGAAACAGATAACAGAAAAATAATCAATTAAATGGAGCAATGTGATGTCTACTTTGAGGATCAAGGAGGAGTGGAGAGATCAAATGAAGAAAAGAAAATTATAATTTACAGTTGGGAAAACTCTGCAAGATGTTTATTTGAAGTCAAAACTGACAACGTCATCCCATGAAACAGGAAAAAGCAGCATCCTGGAGGGATGAGAATGATCCCCCCTACTTGAGAAAAGCCCTCCCTCCAGTGCCTTGCTCAAGGAGCAGGACTGGATGCAACCCTCAGTCACAGTGATTTCTGTAAGAGCAGAAACTTATTGACCCACACCTATGCAAACAGATGGGGTCTGGGACTGACCACTAAAGTGTCCTGATAAGTTCTTTTTAACTCTTCTGAGACAACTGACACTGTGTTCCTGCTTTTCCTCTTCCCCTCACCATATAAACTACTTTCATCAGACCTTGTCTGACACTGGCTCCTATTTGGTAGACATGATGCAAAGATATTCCATCTTTCACAGCACAGTTGAGTTGCACTGGCAGAAGCTTAAATAGGACTGAAGTGAAAGCAATTTGCCTGACTTAAGTGAGAACTGTTAAAGGCAGGAGCAGAATCCATAAAATATTTCTATCCTGAAAACATGTTGCTGCATATTTCTTCTTCACAAAATACTCTAATATTAACAACAATTTGAAGCTGTGCTGCAAATTCTAGAATGGTATAAAAATAAGGCAGTTTTACATAGTTAAATATGGGGTCAGCAACTTATAAGAGACTGAAAATTAAATCCAAAGAGTAAAATATGGACCAGACTTTACCCAGAATATTTCAGTCATTTTTTTTTCCACCCCACTGATATTTTTTTTTCCACTCCAAAGGTAATCATTGGTTCACTGAATCAGAACATCTCTGGCAAATGTAGCACTATTAACGGGGCAGGATTGCAGCCACCTCCACAACAGGTTCCTTGGAGAAACATCTGCTGTCCTGCAGCAAGCCTGGAAGGTTTGACCTGTAGAACCTTGCAGGAGCTGTGGATCTCGTGGACCCTGGGCTGCCTGACTCAACAGAAATCAGAGCATTTAACCTCAGCCCTGGGGTTAGGTTTGGCTTTCTATTGGAGAGGTCTGATCTTTCAGCTCTTGTTTTGTTGCTGACCTGGAAAAATGGGTATGCTTTGTACAAGGCCAGGTGTTGGGGATGGTGAAGTGTGATGGTGACATGTCACATGGAGCATGTAAGTTTTGCCTTACAGAGAAAAAACTGAGTAGAAGCCCCTATCTGTAAATACACCACGTGATCAAAGAGAAAAAGGATTTGTAAATCAACACAAAAGAAGAAAAAAATAATAATAAATTAGCCAGGAATAAATTCAGTCTGAAATTAGATGAAGGTGTCTACCCATTATTGGAGAAAGGTTACAGACCTGAGTCCCAGGAGGAGAGAAATTCTCATTAGTTTAAAAATGGTGCTTGATCACTTTATGGGAGGTATTACATGGATATCTCCTGCAGCAGAGAACTGAACTCGTGACCCAGCAGATCCCTTTCACTCTGAAGAGTTTCTTCAAATTAATGCATATGTACAATCAAAGCCTGACCCCTTTTGGTGCTTTTAATGCTTTAGGTCCATTTTAATGCCAAATTTTGTGTTTTCAGAAGTTATATACGTATATTTTTAATGTTTTACAAGCTTCTAAGTTAAATTGTTTGAAAGAACCAAACCAAACAAAACCTAATACTGGCTGCAACCATTGATTCTACGGGTGCTGTTATGGCCCCTTTATCTGAATGTTATTTAATGAGTGTCCCTGAAGGGATTAGCATGTCAATGTGTGTATATTGATTTCCTAATCCAGTCCATCAAAGCTGTTATGATCTGGCAACAGCACGAGAAACAGGAGTTCAAGGTTCTTCACACAGCTCTGACAGTATGTTCTCAAGCCTCTTGATGTGAGAATTAGCCCAGTCCTGAAGTCCAATTAATCTGATGAGACTGTCAACAAAGATGTCATTTCTAGTCACATTTTTGGGGATGTGGACACCTGTCTAAAATACAGAATGAGATCACCAGCTCATTAACATTTTTCCAACAGATGGCAAAAAGCTGCATTTTATATCATTTTGGACTGCTTCTCTAAGCTACCCCTGCTGTAGGGCTGCACACCAAAGTTACTTTTAGAAATCAAAATATCCAGTAGATGTGTATTCAGATGCTAGCATGGGGGTGATACAGCAGAAACAGAAAGAGCTGGCAATCCCTTCCCATACATAAAAATAAAATAATAAAGAAATTAGATCAACTGCTGGAGTGGAGTTAGCTACACAAAACCCTTGTCTGAATTATTTTAAATTGCACCCAACATCCACCCTCAAAAAAATAATTCTATGGTGGAATATTTCAGTTGCCACTGGTGTCACAACCCTGTGCTTTCCTAAGGTCTACACCTCAGATGTCCACCTGTTCCTACACCAGATACATTCCCAGGAGACACACAGTGCCCTGCTATCCCCTGGTGCCACCAAGCCCATAGGAACAGGAGCCTGAGCATCAAACCGTGCGCCACAGAGCAGACTAGGAACCAGTTTGGCAGCTCCTGTGCAGACAAGGCACAAGCTGCTTTTCCTCAGTATCGTGCTGAGGTCTCGATCCCGTTACTGCTGCGTTCAACAGGAAAACTATTTAACCTAACGGGGGGGAAAGTAGATTCTAACAAGTTCCCAGCTGAGTGAAATGCTGCAAAAAGAGAACGTCTAAGCGCTCATCCTGGTCACTGGTGCTGCAATAACACACAGTACTGGAGTGTTGTTAACCTACATCAAGAGAAATAGCTGTCAAGTGAACAGAACATTTTTGAATGCTTTATAAGGAACCTCCTTTTTTCTTTAATCGCTGTACATTCAACTGAACTCTGCTCACACCATCCTTGTGCTGCTCTTGAAGCTCAGACATGTCACAGCACAAATTGGCATGCTTCCTATTTTTGATATCGTCTAATTCCCTGGGTCATTAGTTATGTAATCATAATCATTTTTCTGCTGGGCAGATTGGTGTTATCCATCTCATCTCCTTTTCTCATCTCACCTCTTTAGTAGTGTTAGAGCATAGATGGGAACATCCAAGTCCCTCAGGGCACCATCTGGTACTACCCTGTACAGAGAGGGCTAAATGAATGACATACTGTATGGTACTTCCTACTCATTAGTTACTGATTCCTTATGTTGACATGGGGTTTTTTTCTAAATCCATTCCATTACACATTCTTGAGTTACTTTGTTCATCTCTATCTATCTCCTTTCCTTTATACCCTTATCTAAAGGCTTCATAGAGTAGGGAAGATAGCCAGTGGGTTGGAAAGCAATGTGCTGGAGGGTGTAGTGTGTCAGGAGTAATGAGAACAAAGGAGATTGTAAGGAGTCAGCAGTTAAACTACCTTGAGGAAACAACACAGAAAATACTCCAAGTCATCACAAAATAATGGGGAAAGAATATCTACATATAGCAAACACCACCTACGCCAGTCACGGACCCATGGGTGATTACACTATGCAGCCCCTTAACACAAACAGATGAACCTTTTATATGTAAATAACACCAAGTCTAAAAGCTACCACCTCCTTTCCCAAAAGGATTCAAACTCAGCCTGTACCAATGCAGAAACAATTAGAAGATCCTTTCTGAAGTTGCAATTAAGGCGTGTGTACCAGCCATCATCTACCTGCACCGCTCAGGGAGCCAGCGCTGCCTGCAGACAAAAGGCACCCAGCACTTGTGTTTGTTCCTGCTTTACGACCATCTCAGTAAAACAGATTGCTAATTTTTTATTGTACTATGTAGCACCATAAATATAGATGGCCTTTTAAAGCCAAATACCACTCTTGCTAAGTAATTGTCAATTAAATTTAGGATTCATTATTCTTCATAGCCCAGTCTCGTGTATTGTTTTCCTTGTGTCCCAGTTTTGTATGGATCTGATGTCAGAGCAGATGAATTGCAGTTTGGAGGCTTGCTTACACCACCTATTTAGTGAAATCGCTGTATTTTTGTGAGAATGAGTAAATCTCTGAAGTGAAACTGCAAGTGGTTACAAACCCCACAGCCAGCGCAGACCAGAGGCTCTTGTAAGTAAACGTCAAAGCATAATAAGATAAAAATGCAATCACTGATAATCAATTCTGGCTATAATTACATCGACAGTCAAAGCCTTTGCTTTTGAGGTTTATTATCAGACAACATGCTTTCCCATCCTCATTTACACAGGAAACATTCCAAGGACTCCATTTCTACCCAGTTTTCCAGCCTCCACAATGGGATGACCTGCCTGAAAGGATGGAGAAGCAATGCAGGTCACCTGGGGCGCCCCAAAGCCACGTGCTGTGGCCCACCAGCACAAGGGGACCAAGGAGACGGGGCTACCAGCAAATGTCTGGAGCAGGAAGCCTGGCTGAGACTCGCTCCCTCATTTCATGGACGGTTAAACGGTTCCTCTCCGCCATGCCCGCAGGGCGAGAGCCTCATCTGGCAGAGCTTGGCTGATAGGAACAGAGGCTGCAAATCCCCTCTGAGAGCAAAGATAAATGAAGCCTCAGGTGTTTCCCCCCT